>NC_092873.1:20280386-20958239 GCF_028372415.1 Notamacropus eugenii | reverse complement strand
TGTTCATCAATTGGGGAATGGCTGAATAAATTATGGTATATGAATGTAATGGAGTACTATTGTGCCATAAGAAATGATGAACAAGAAGACTTCAGAGAGGCCTGGAAGGACTTATATGACCTGTTGCTGAGTGAAAGGAGCAGAACCAGGAGAACTTTATGCACAGCAACAACCACAGTGTGTGAGAGTTTTTTCTGGTAGACTTAGATTTTTGTAATAACACAAGAACTTCTTACCAAAAAAAAAAAAAAAAATCCCAATGGAGGATCTCAAGGCAAAATGCCTGCCACACTCAGAGAGAGAAATATGGAAGTCACTCACATATTGTAGCAGATCATGTTTGTGTATGGGTATGTGTTTGTGTTTCATGTTCTGATTTGTTATACGATTTCTTTCATTTATCTTAGTCTGACTACATAGCATGACTATAGTGAAAATATACTCAATAGGAAAGTATATGTAGAATCTATACAGAATTGTATGCAGTCGTGGGGAGGGAGGGGGGGAGTGGGGGTAGGTGGGAGGGATAAAATCACAATTGTATGGCAGTGATTGTTAAACATTACAAAATAAAAAAAAAAAGGAAAAAGAAAAAAAAAAGGCTTGCATTTGTAATTCTAGCCTTAATATCATTCAAATAAAGAGTGAAACTTTAAAATGAAAAAAAAAACAACTTTTTCTTGCCTCTTTTATGAGAGATAATTTGCCCCATTCCATTTCTCTCTTTCTCTTCCCAAAATATTCTTCTCTCATCCCTTAATTTTATTTTTTTAGATGTCATACCTTCCTATTCAACTTACCCTGTGCCCTCTGTCTGTGTATATGTATACAATCCATCCAACTATCCAAATACTGAGAAAAGTTTCAAGAGTTACAAATATTATCTTTCCATGTAGGAATGTAAACAGTTCAACTTCAGTAAGTCCCTTATGATTTCTCTTTCCTGTGTACCTTTTCATACTTCTCTTGATTCTTGTGTTTGAAAGTCAAAATTTCTATTCAGCTCTGAACTTTTCATCAAGAATGCTTGAAAGTCTTCTATTTCATTGAATGACCATTTTTTTCCCTGAAGTATTACACTCAGTTTTGCTGAGTAGGTGATTCTTGGTTTTAATCCTAGTTCCTTTGACTTTGGGAATATCATATTCCAAGCCCTTCGATCTCTTAGTGCAGAAGTTGCTAGATCTTGTGTTATCCTGATTCTATTTCCACAATACTCGAATTGTTTCTTTCTGGCTGCTTGCAATATTTTCTCCTTGACCTGGGAACTCTGGAATTTGGCTACAATATTCCTAGGAGTTTCTCTTTTCCGATCTCTTTCAGGAGGTGATCAGTGGATTCCTTCAATATTTATTTTACCCTCTGGTTCTAGAACATCAGGACAGTTTTCCTTGATAATTTCATGAAAGATGATGTTTAGGCTCTTTTTTTGATCATGGTTTTCAGGTAGTCGCATAATTTTTAAATTATCTCTCCTGGATCTATTTCCCAGGTCAGTTGTTTTTCCAGTGAGATATTTCACATTGTCTTCTATTTTTTCATTCTTTTGATTTTGTTTTATAATTTCTTGGTTTCTCATAAAGTCATTAGCTTTCATCTGCTTCATTCTAATTTTTAAAGAATTATTTTCTTCAGTGAGCTTTTGAATCTCATTTTCCATTTGGCTAATTCTGCTTTTTAAAGCATTCTTCTCCTCATTGGCTTTTTGGACCACTTTTGCCATTGGGGTTAGTCTATTTTTAAAGGTGTTATTTTCTTCAGCATTTTTGGAGTCTCCTTTAGCAAGCTCTTGACTTGCTTTTCATGATTTTCTTGCATGACTCTCATTTCTCTTTCAAATTTTTCCTCCACCTCTCTTACTTGATTTTCAAAATCCTTTTTTGAGTTCTTCCATGACCTGAGACCATTGCATAATTTTTTTTGGAGGTTTCAGATGTGGAAGCCTTGACTTTTATGTCTTCCTCTGACAGTATGCGTTGTTCTTCCTCATCTGAAAGAATGGAAGAAAATACCTGTTCACCAAGAAATTAACCTTCTATAGTCTTATTTTTTTCCCTTTTTTGGGCATTTTCCTAGCCAGTTACTTGACTTTTGAGTCCTTTGTCAAGTGGAAGATGTACTCTAGGGACCTGTAAGTTCTCAGTTCCTCCAAGGTGGCACAATCAAAGGAGAGGGGTTTCCTCCTCTCCTGGTCTTTGATCTGGTCTGGGAGCAACCACAAGCTTTTCTGCCCAGGATCTGCAAGTAGGGTTCCCTCTCCACAACCACCTCCAGCTCCACCAGCCAGTGCTCCTCCTCACCCCAGGACTGCCACTCAGGGATGAGACCCAAATCAGCTGTTCAATTCCCCCAGGGTCTTAGGCCAAGGGCTCCTAAAATGGATGCTATGCCACAGTGGCTGCTGCCACCCTGGGGTTGAGGCTGAGGCTGAACCCTGCTCCTTTTTCACCCAGGTGAAAGAACTTTCTCACTGACCCTTGAAGCTGTCTTTGGCATTTGTGGGTTGAGAAATCTGGGAACCACAGCTACTACATGTGATTCTGTGCCCTGAAGCCTGCTCCAGTCCTGTCTGTGCTGTTCCACATGGCCTAGGCTAAGCTGCGCTCTGTGGACTGCACTCTGTGCTGAGTCTGATGCAATAGACCTTTCTTGTTGGCCTTCCAGGCTGCTTTGGGCTGGAAATCTCTTTCACTCTGTCGTTTTGTGGCTTCTGCTGCTCTGGAATTTGTTTAGAGTCATTTTTTACAGGTATTTTATGGGAGGACAACTACAGTCTTTTTACTCTGCCATCTTGACTTCACCATCCCAGATGTCTATCTCTTATCCAACCCTTAAAGCAAAAATAAATCCTTAAGACGGAAGTTTGTTAAGACTAAGTTGATTAACTACTACATCTGTATCCCAAAAGAGACAAAAACAAAAAGGAAAAGGACCTATAAGTACGAAAATATTTATAGCAGCTCCTTTTTAAGGTTAAGAATTAGAAATTGAGAGGATGCCCATCAATTGGAGAATGGCTGAACAAATTGTGGTAGATGAGTATGATGGAATATTGTTGTATTATAGGAAATGATGAGCAGGATACTCTTAGAGAAACCTGGAAAGACTTATGAGCTGATGCAAAGTGAAATGTACTGTGTACAAAGTAACAGGAATATTTTGTAGGATGATCAGCTGTGAATGACATAGCTATTCTCAGCAATACAATGATCCAAGACAACCCTGAAGGACTTATGACGAAAAATGCTATCCATCCCAAAACAAAGAACTAATGGTGTCTAAACACAGACTGAAGCATACTTTTTTTTTACCTTATTTTTCTTGAGGGGATTTTTTGTCTGTTTTCTTTCACAACATGACTTTATGGAAGTGTTTTGCATGACTACACATTTTATAGCCTATATCAAATTGCTTGCCTTCTCAGTGGGGTGGGCAGACTGAGAAAGGAAGAAGGGAGAGAACGTGGACCTTGGAGTTTTAAAAATGAATGTTTAAAATTGTTTTTACATGTAACTGGAGAAAAATAAAATAATAAATAAACAAAAAAATTTTAAAAATAAAAGATACTTTTTAAAAAGGACTGTTGGTTAACATGAAACTTCAGTACAGACGACTCCATCTATAACTTCATAATTCTCAATAAATAGTCCTATATAGTGAACAAATTCCTAATTATGAGTCCCCTCTCATCAAAAAGTGTTGACAGTGGAGAAGGGGATTCAGTTTTATAAACGGGTAGCCAAAAAAACTTTACGATAGGCAAAAAGGAAATTTCTGTTTCTTAAATGACAGTACTTCAGAATTTTAAATGTTTCCAAACATTTTCTTTTTAACAGCTCAACTCATAATCTAGCAACATTCAGATTAGAAAAGAAGCTGCATTCCTAATACGATATCTGCCCAATATCAGAAACAATATTATGGATTTAAAATATGAAACAAAAACCAATTTCCAGTCAGGTGATTCCAATTTGGTCAAATGCCTCTCCAAATGACGTTATCCAGAAAATAACTGTGAGCAAATTTAAGTGGAACTTAGACAAACTGATCTCTAAACTTTCCCATTCTAACTAGATGTGAAGAGCTCTTTTCACCTCTGTAGCCTTCAGACTGAGGGATCTATATTCATTAGGAAAATTGGCCTGTAATTTTCTTTCTCTGTTTTGATTCTTCCAGGTTTAGATGTCAGCACCATATTTATATCACAAAAAAATTGGTAGTACTCCTTTGCATACTTTCCCAAATAGTTTGTATAGTATTGGAATTCAGTGTTCTTTAAATATTTGATAGAATTCACTTGTAAATCCATCTGACCCTGGAGATTTTTTATTAGGGAGTTCATTGATGACTTGTTCAATTTCTTTTTCTGAAATGGGGTTGCTTAGGTATTTTATTTCCTCTTCTGTTTATCTGGGCAATTTATATTTTTGTAAATATTAATCCATTTCACTAAGATTATCAAATTTATTGGTATGCAATTGGGCACAATAGCTCCTAATTATTGTTTTAATTTCCTCTTCATTAGTGGTAAATTCACCCTTTTCATTTTGGATACAGGCAATTTTGATCTCTTATTTCTTTTTTAAAATCATAAACAAAGTTTTATCTATTTTATGTTTTTTTAAAAAAACAGCTCTTTTATTTATTTAGTAGTTTTCTTCATTTCAACTTTATTAATCTCTCCTTTGCTCTTCAGAATTTCTAATTTGGTTTTTAGTTGGGGATTTTTAATTTATTCTTTTTCTAGCTTTTTTTTAGTTGCATGCCCAATTCATTGATCTCTCCTTTCTCTATTTTATTCATGTAAGCATTTAGAGATTCTTCTTCTAAGAACCGCTTTTGCTGCATCCCATGAGTTTTGGTATGTTGTCTCATTATTGTCATTCTCTTGGATGAAGTTATTGTTTCTGTGATTTGTTGTTTGACCCAATCGTTCTGTAGGATTAGATTATTTAGTTTCCAAGTAATTTTTAATCTATCTTTCCATGGGCCTTTATTACATGCAATGTTTATTGCATCATGATCTCAAAAGGATGCATTTAATATTTCTGCCTTTCTGCAATGGATTGTGAGGTTTTTGTGCCCTAATAGGTGGTCAATTTTTGTGTAGATGGGGGGGCACTTTTGTTCTACAATTTTGGACACCATGGGCTTTTTTCCACAGTGAAAGCACTCATGGGGAACTTGAGATGGAGACCTTATCGGCCATGTTGCTTGTGTCAGGTCCCCTGAGACAGCAAGGAGGAAAGTCCCAAAGACTCAGACTGAGATTTCCTGGACTGAAATGAAGCCTAATTCAATGCTTGTTCCACTTTTCCTTTCTCCTGTCTTCCTTTTCCTCATCAAAAGTGTATAAAGCAATATCTCTGATGAACTCCACTAGGGTATTAATTATAGAAATGTTCTTGTATTTCCGGGAGGGCCGAAAGAAGTGGGTGCAGAAAACAGAAGCCCCTCTTAGAGGAACAATAGCTGAGTCTTTTACATAGCCTAGTGTCAAAATGATCCATATCTTGTTACGTTGTAAGAGTAGCAGCAGCAGTAGTAATGTAACCTAAAAGTGCTATCCAGTAATGGATACTAACAGTAGCAGCAGCAGTACTGGTTCTCCAGCTGGAGGTCTTGTTCAGTTCTAGGAGCCACAGTTTGTCAAAGACAATGATCAGCTGGAGGGCAGCCAGGGTAGTGAAGAGCCTGGAGTTCACGCTCTATGAGGACTGGAGATGTTTAGCTTGGGAAAAAAAAAGAAATCTAAGGGGTTGAGGTGAAGAGGTGGAGGAAGGTCATCATTGTGGAGCATTTGAAATAATAGCATTTTAGAAGTGTTCTTTTTGATGCCAGAAAGCAGAAATTGGAGCAATGGATGGGAGGGGGCAGGGGAGCAGAGAATTGCAAAGAGGAATTGAGACAGGAAGTCAGACAAATGTCCTGCCAGGGACGGTGGTCCCAGAGTGCAATAGGCAGGAGAGAAATGGAGAATTCCAGCTCTTTGGAGATCTTCAGGCAGAGGCTGGATGACCTCTAGTCAGGCATGGTCTAGTGGGGATTCTTTGGGGGAGGAGTTGGTCTGGATGTTTCCGAGAGTCTCAGTGGTCCTGGTTGTTTATAGCCTACTTAGTGCCCTGCCCTCTTTCTGCAGAACCTCAAAATCACGATCAGCACTGCTACCCTTTTCTGGGACTTCTGCCTCAAAAGCTTCTTTTCTTGTGAAGAAAGACCTCTCTTTCTTTATACAACACACTAACAACAAACATGGTCTTAAGTTCAATCTGTTAAATAATCAGTCAGCTCTTGATTTTCCCAGTTATGAAACAGCCCCATGAACATCTAAAGGCCATTTACTCTGAAGATCATTTCTTTTGGGCTATGTTGTGGACTTTTCTTATTTACAGAAGTGAATGTATTATTCTAATTATGTTGATCAGGTTAATATTAAAAATGAAGTTGCATTCTTGTGTGCTATGTCTTTCTGCGGAAGAACAAAATGTTCTAGGACTATCTGAAATAGCAGGAAATACATTTGACACAGAAGCAGGAGGCATTTACATTTTAAAACATGATTATAGAGGAATGAGGCAATCAAAGTCAATTGCTGTTTTTTTATTTTATCACATAAAGTAAAATATTTGTGAAAGCAAAATGTTGGATTCTAACATCACATCAGTAGGGGTAGAAGAGGCAGGAAGAGTTTACTACATGTTAAGTTTGTAGATTGCAAACCACTATACTCTGAACTCCATTCTGTCAAAGCCTTCTGTAAAGTTTGACCTTAGAGCACACAATCACAGACAAAAAACCAAACACATTCTCTCAGGACTGATTTGTTTCTTCTGATGAGATTGCAGACGGCAGGTTATCAAGGGCCCCAGCTTCTGAAAGAGTCCACAGAAAGCATTGTTTCAGTGACACTAAAGGACACAGAGGTCAGAGTGAGGTTAGTCCTGGGGTGCTTGGCTACCTTTATGAATTACTTTGTCCTAGAAAACTCACAGCAAATTATTCACTGTCTTCTCTAGGCATGAACTTAAATGCAAATAACACAGGGTCTGAAATCTTAGCATTTCTTAATTCTTCTGCATTATTGACCTTCCAAGTCATTCATTTTAGAGAGCACTAAACATGTCTATTTCTACCTTGCTAATCCTTGCTGCAGTCTCCTGGACATCATGGACAAAAAGCACAGGGGGTGAAAAACCACTGTTGGGTTACAATCTGTATTAATGGGAGGAATTCTGGCATAGGTGAGAACATATATCCTTTGACTACTGAAGTGTCCCCTACATTCAGAACCTACACCTGCTGATGGCTGCTTTTCCTATTGTAGGGCTGAGTTGCCAACCCTTTCCCTCTTAAAGGGTTTTGCAAAGGGCTTGAGCCATGATAGAATCAGACAAAAGAAACTTCAGCACCTAAATTCCCAGGTTTCAGGTGAGCCTCAGTTTTCTCCCAATTCCTTTGCTTTCCACTTTACCAAGATCTTTATGGTAAATAAAAAAGCAGAGAATTTGTAATATTTCAATGCCAGGTACCTCTGCCTTTTCTCTGAGGCAGTTGCTGAGCTAGAAATAAACACTTAAACCAGGGGGGCTTAAGATGTCTCTTTAATCCAAGAATTAGCCATAAAAAGGAATGAATGAACACAAGTATAATTTCTCGGTTTTCATGGTCCAACAAATAGTGTTGTGAGGTGCTCTCAGCCCATAAAGGAGATACATGTCCATGCAGAATTCATTAATTTTCTTGTAATTAATGGATATTTAATTTCTAGTTATTAAATATATAATTTCTAGTGCCTGTACATGTGCATAATGTGTATTTATTTGCATGCACATACAAAGTTTGAAGTACAACTACAAAACGAGTCCAGGTTCATGTGTAACTTGAGGCAGCTGATGGTGTAGTGGGTTCCCACAATTCATCAGAATTAATGAGGTTTTACTTCATAATTCAATTTTCTCTTTCAATATGATACTGTAGTTGAGCCATCACTTGAATAAACTTGTGGGAAGTCTAAGGTAAATATATGACAAAATAACATGGGGCACTCTCATTAACTCCAGAAGTTAATAAGACTGAGTGCTTGCAGAGAGCTCAGCTAAAAGTAACTAAAGAGAAAGCCTTTGCTCAACTACAGGAGACATTAAAAATGCCAACCAGACCCTCCATCCTTTTCCTATGCAACATCCCTATGCAAGCCCTAAGTGGCTGACTCCTGAGGAAGGGAAGTTTTCTCATGGGGAAAAAGGCAGGTTTGGAACCTCAGACTTTCCTTGACTCTATCTTGATTGATTGGCCAACACTTATTGATTGATTTTAAAAAGGTGATTTAGGAGGATCATGGTTCTAACTCTACTGAGTTTTTTTTTAAATTGTCAAATTTCAACGTCTGTGTAAATTCTGGGTGTGAGAAAACTATAGTATTCGTTGTTTTCTCAGCAACTCTCCAGAAGAGTCCAGCATTCTAACAGTTGAGGAATGTAAAACAAACTAGAAAATGCTTTTACGTACCTTTGAGATGCAAGTATGTCAGAAACTCAAGTACTGTACGCACAATGTGGTCGTCAGACATGG
Source organism: Notamacropus eugenii (assembly GCF_028372415.1). Taxonomy (NCBI): domain Eukaryota; kingdom Metazoa; phylum Chordata; class Mammalia; order Diprotodontia; family Macropodidae; genus Notamacropus; species Notamacropus eugenii. The sequence continues at coordinate 20,949,668 of NC_092873.1, read as the reverse complement.
GTCTTGCAAAGTTTCCTAGAAAGCATAAGTTGTGAATCTATACAACATGGTATGTTGAAGTGCAAGCAGACTTCAGAGATCATTTTGTCCCACTCTCCAGATAAGGAAACTGAGGCCCAGAGAAACTCAATGACTTGCCCAAAGTCACAGGAGTATGAATTGGCACAGCTAGTATTTGAAGCCAGGGCCTCTGATTTCCATCACATATCCCTACATCTTGGCCTCTCTGGTTTTTCTGCTTGATCCTAGAAGGCAGAACTAGAGGAAATGGGTTGAAATAAGAGAGATGCATATTTCAGCTCAACAGAAGGAGTTCCTAACAGCGAGGGCTGTCCAAGATGGACTGACTCCTTTGGCAGGCGGTAGGCTCTCTCTCCCTAGAGGTCTTCAGGTAGAGCATGGCTGACTGGCCCCTTGTTGGGGATGGTCACGGAACAGATCCTTGACCAGGTACAGAGTGAACTCTATGCTCCTCCCAACTCTGAAACCAGCTGGAGCTCTACTTTTCCCATCATATTGTTCATTGACATTTTCATGAATCGAGTGAAACATTCATTCTCTTTTACAGAAAATAAACTTAACACTAGAGTTTTAATGTTTGGTATACTACTCTCCTTTGGCCTGTAAGAGCTCTGGAGCTTTCTAAAAGTATGAAATTTAATTTACTTTGGAAAATGAAGCTCACTCAGTCCAATTCTCCCCCTAGACGTGAAAATAGCTCATTAGCCTAAAAACAGGTAAAGAGATCCTAAGTATTGTACTAAAACAGTTAGGGAAGTGGGGAAAGAGATCTAGGCTTGTTTATAGGGAATGAAGAAAGGGAAGATGGTATGTTGAATTATTCCTAGTCACAACATATAGATCATATGGTTCTCAAAGGGACTGTGTCAAAGCATGACCAATAGGTAGGTAGCTATACAGTAATTCTCCTAGAAGGTCAACTGGATGTTCAAGCAGAGAATTCATGCACTCCATGAAGGAAAGAGAACATTTTTTTCACATGGTAGCCTGTTTGTGGTGTCAGCTACCTCAGGCATTAGGAATTTTCTCTGCCAGTTGAGAGTGGTCCTGACCAGAAGAAGGAGTTCATGGGATACAATAGAGATGAGTGCTGGACAGTTCTCCCTTTGGTTCCTAGGCGCCCACTTGGTGAGTTGCACAAGTCTTTCAGGACAAGCAGAAGACTAAAATGAGACAATTGTCTTTCAGCCCTCATTTCATCCAGTCCAGAAGGAGTCACTACTCGATGCCTTAAACACTGGGGAGAAGAGTAAGACGCAAGAGACATAGTCTCTGCCACTAAGTAGCATATAATCTTGTGGGGGAAAATAAATTATGCGACAAATAATTACTGGAGAAACTATGACAAGTACCAGAAGAGCCCAGAAGGGCTAAGGCCAAAAGGAAGTGATCTCTTTCCATCAAGGTACTCATGATGGGCAATATTTCAGTAGGTGGAGAGGGAAAGAGCATGGGCAAAAGTGTGGAGAAAGGAAGTACAATGGAAATATGAAGACTGCCTGGGAGTCCAGTTTGTTGGAGCTAGAATTCCTGTAAGGAAATGGTAGAAGAGGAGCTGGGAGTGTAGATGACATTAGATTGTGGTGGACACTGAATCAGGATTGTGCATTTGAATTTGATTCTCCAAGCAGTAGGAAATCACAATAGAGTAACATGATCAGGACAGGGCCTTGTAAAGATTGATCTGGCCATGATTTGCAGGGTAAGTTGGATAGTGAGACTAGAGATCTGGTGAGAAAGATCTTGTGATGACCTCAGAAGGAGGTGATATGAACATGAACTGGTGTGGTAGGGAGGAAATGGGAGATGCACTAGGAAGGAAGGGAGGATTCTGAAGACTCAGGGGACATGTGGACAGACTAAGGAGAGAGAAGAGTCCAATTGGTCTGGGGGATTTCTTTAGTCATGGAGGCCACAAGGAGCATACTGGTCACCTCTCTGGCTCTGGGGCATTTCAAAGCTGGCTCAGTGGTTGTCTGGGAATGTTTTCCACCATGCCTGCCACTTTAAAACCAAGTCTGGGCTAACTTCAGTCCCCTGCTTTAAATGTGTTGCCTGGAGAGCTCCCTTCAAAAAGACTCTTAGTGTTTGTCATGGATGTCAGGATCAGCAGCAATTTTCTGAAGATGCTTTTTAAACCCTTCCCTAATTCCTTTTAAATTTGGACTTCAAAATGACCCCCACTCCCAATTGTGCTTCTGAGTGTCTTAATATGTCCATTCCTAGGTTTCCTCTTCTATAAAATGGAGGAAAAGTATACACTGAGAGCATTTGGCAGTAGTTCCCATTGTAAGGTTCCCATTGGTGTGTACATATAAATGGAGCAGCAGAGGGAGACCTCCTAGAAGCCAAAGCACCAGATCCTCAGCTCCGGGTTCTGCCCCTTCTGGGGGCACTAAAAATGAGAGGAATTGAGGGAAATGTCTGCAGCATTTAGGAAAGTAGCATGGTTGTGTCCATGTCCTTACCTGGCTTCATGCCATCTTCAACCTGGAGATCCCGTTTGCCAGCAAGGCCATGCTTGTCATTCAATGATCTGTGGTTATCAACTGCATCTATTGAGTCAAGCAAAGAGGGAAAGAGTTTGGAGCCTCTTCCTCGAGCTGGGCCAGTGGGGTTGTATTGAATTCCTGGGCCAGGGGTCAGCATTCCAAAGAAACAAGGATGAACAACATCAAGTTAAGAACCATTGACTGAGGCTCCATGTAGTGGAGATTCGAGCCACTCTTTTGACATCAAGCAGCCTTCCCAACCCAACAAGAAAGCTAAAGACAACTCACAGTCTGAACAGTCTGGTCACTGGGGGAGAGGAGGGAGAGGTGGCAGGGGAAGGAGGGATAGCCAGTTTTCAGCTGGCCCCATTGCTGATCCCTTCATACAGACCCTAAGTGGAAATTCTCTTTATTTAGGATTTGAGATTCAAGATGGTTGGAATCCAGCTACTCCCAACTGGGGCTCTCAGGAGATCTCCATTTTCTCCAAAATAGAAACACCCTGAGCTGCAGGTTCTGACATAAGGGATTTCCTGAATGAATCCCTCATGGGGTTGTTGAGATGCCACCAGTTTTACCATGACTCTAGATGAGGTTATTGCTGGGAAGGAGAGATTACTTTTGCTGCTCTTCAGATATTCCTAGAAATTCTTTTTTTTTCCCCTTCCTCGTGGCAAAGCACAAGAAAATCCCCCTGGAGTTATAGAGGAGAGAAAAATGTCCTATAGGACAGAGGAACCACTTCTCTCCCATCTCTGTAAGCAAGCTCCCTTGAGGATATCCCTTTCTAGGTCAATTTCCCCAGCCTCTGCTACACAGTCATTAATTTATTCCACAAACATTTATTAAATGCTTGCTATAACCCAGACACTTGCCCTCATTTTGTCTTTATAAAAAGGAAACAGCCTCTGGCTATGGGGAGATAACCTATACAGAGAAAAGCAGATACAGAATGCACACAATGTGGTTACAGAGTGATTTGATAGGTAGGCATGAGCAACTGGGAGCATCAAGAAAAGCTCCCTGAAGGACGACCCCCCCCCCCCAGCTCAGTCTGGTTACAAGACTCAAAGGTGAGGGGGAAGGGCATTCCAGGAAGGGGCTGAGGAAGGGCAGCCTATGCCAAGGCTCCTCAGGCTGAAATCCAAGGGGGGTTCTGAGATCTGCCAATCCATTTCCTTCTGTCTGTGCCTTTGTAGACTGTTAGCTCTCTGAGGCTTGACCCTGGCTGTTAAAATAACAGGGCAATGATCGGGATGAGGAGATGCTTACCGTGATGAAGCCCTTTGCTGACTGGGTTCCTGGAGGGGCGGGGGTCATGGAAGCTACAAGGAGCATACCTGTTACCTCTCAATAGCTGAAGCCTTTAACAACTAGATCACTGGCTGTCTAGGAATGTTTTCAATGCCACAAGAAATCCACCATGCCTGACATTTTAAAACAAATTCTGGTCTAACTCCTATCATCTGCTTCAAGTGGGATGCATGGAAAACACACTTCAAAAATACTCTTCTCTTTTCTAGGGTTCTAATCTAGAGGTTTGTTTGCTTACTGAGATACTTCAGAAACCCCATAAACAAATGATACAGTCAAAAAGCCTGGAAGACTGAGTCAGACCTGGCTTCTTGCCCCAGCAATGACACTAATTAGATTTAAGATCCTGAGCATAAGCCTGGGTGCCTCTGTTTCCTCATTTGTAAAAGGCCAAGGTTAGACAAGGTGAACTGTGAGAACCCTTCCAAAGCCGAGGTTCTGTGATTCTTTGTGTTAAATACACCAAGATATACAAGCATCCCGAGGATCGCAGACTGCAACTACCAGATCCCAGAAGCTTCATGCCTCTCTCCATGGTAGCTAGCATTTGGATTGGTTGAAACCAATCCATCCTCCCCAAATGAGGAATTGACCCAGCAGAGTCACTGAGAAGTCAAAAGTGCCACCTTCCTGGGTGAGGTCATCTGTATGGACAATTCTATAAGAGCCTTGCCTCCAAGTTTACATTCCTACTCTAACAAAGGGAGCTCATGGTATGCCCTGTTCCCCCTCCTGGGGAACCTGAAAGAGCATTTCCAGTCTGGAAAGAAAGTTTCTTATTCAGATTGGAGTTACTTAACTAGAGGGGTGAGTGCTAATCTCCCCAAAAGAATGACGAGTTACAAAGAGAGCAAGGACTTGGCTTTATGGGTAGGAGTGAGAAAGTCCAGGACAGTGCTTCAATAATGCAGCAATAGTGCTCAGCTCTCCCCCTCGATTTCCTTTCCAGCATAGCTAAGTGCCCTCTTGGGACCTATTGATTAAAACTAAAAGGTAATTCACAGGTGAGTAATTCTCCACCACCACCCCTCCCGGCTCAACTGAATCAACCTAATTTTATCCACATTCCCCTGGATTCGTTTAGAGGTTTGGTGTTCTGTAGACAAAGTCTTCATTTATCCCAGGAAGAATCTTTTTGTTCAGATTCACTTATCTTTATCTGTCCCAGTCTACACATTTTAATACATTCCAACAGTGAAGAACTGACTACACATCCCTTTATAAACGGAAGGATTTAGAAACATGAAATTTTCAAGTTAGAAATCCAACCCCTTCAATACATAGATGAAGAAACTGAGTCCTAAAGAAGGAAAGAAATTTGACTCAGATAGCTAGTTAAGTCAAGCTTGAAAGATTCAACATTTGTCTTATTTACCTTGGAGGAGAAAATAAATGTCTCTTTCACTTACGTGGACCAAGGAGATAACCAGCACTGTTCAAGGTCCAGCCTCTCTTTTCCTTGGCCTTAACCAAAGGGAGAAAGAACAGTTAGGTAGCTAGATTTTAAAAAAATCTGCTATAGGTCCTAGCTTAAGGAAAAAAGTGCCCATTATGGAACCTCTTTTGGTATGATCTAACTTGACATGAGCTCACACTTAGCTCTATTTCAAGTAACCTTGGATTTAATGAATGAATACACATAGCCCAGGGAACTTTTACACTGTAGAACAAAGCCCAGTGTCTTTCAGGATGTCAGAGAAATAGTTTATGGCATGTGCGTGGCATAAGCCACAGGGAACCAGATTCTCCTGGGGTCATCTGCAAACTGGGGTGATCTAAGTAATTTTGGAAACTACATTAGCTCATTGAGACTCAGGTGCCCTGGGTCTCAATGACTCCATGATCTCTGGGGTTCTTTTCCTACAGTCTTATCTTTGATACCGCATTACGTACAGGTGATTCAGCTGCACCTCACTTTAAATACAAAAATTCAGATTCTACTGGGAGTACTGACAGTGACACAAGTTATCACGTAAATTCAATTACCACAAAAAGTATCCATTGTCCAAAATGGTTCTCTTTGAGGTTCCTATAATAAAACTCACTGACTTTTCGGTGATTCTATTTGTATTATATTTATACGCAACTTTACAGGTATCTTCTAGTGGCCTGCAGAGTGACCTGCATGCAGACAGCAAGTGTTGTTTGCTAATAATTGTTCATGCTGATCCCTGAAACCTCCTCTAGCTTAAAGCTATTGGGATCATTAGGTTTAGGGTTAGAATTGATTGTACAGATCCAGATCTACCTGTAAGTCATTAAATGTTTGCCCAGCTTCCAACATGGTAGAATTGAACCCAAGGAGTTGTGGATACCTTGGGAGAATCAGTCAGTCCCTTGCCCCAAAGCCCAGGTCCTCCCTGCTTGGCCTTTAGCCACCTCCTCCAAATCTTCCTTTCCAGCTCTTTCCTAGGGTCTCCCCCTTTAGGTGACATTGCCCACAGCAGTACAGAGCACCTGGGGATTTGCATGCCTTCTTTTCCTATGATGGAGGGACATATGGAGAGACTTTTTTTTCCTAGCCCAAAGCTGAGAATTTTTTCTGTGCACTGCCAGCTATATATAAGGTAATGTTTCCACTATTCCCTGAGATAATAGTGGGAGTTTGCTCCCATCCCCCTCCCCACCATAAAGATCAGCTGGGATTGAGATGCACTTACAGACAACACGAGTCCCAGGGTCTCTGACAGGGTGGCACAGAGGATGAGGGAGGCAAAGAGGAGGCTTCGGGTGCACCTCTGCATCTGAAAGGCCAAGACAGGACAGTGGTGGGAGGTAGGGAGAGGTAGAGGGACTGGCTGCCTCAGGATCCCCCCACCCCACCCCAAGGGGGAAGAAGGAAAGCAGGAAGAGGACCATAAGACCTTCGAGTTCTGGCAGAAAGGGATCTTGGAGGCATCTACTTCAGCTCATTTTGTAGTGGAGGATTAGAGATTAGAAAGTGGTTTCTGGGGGGCCAGTATTGGTGCCTTTCTCTGTATGCCTGGTGCTTAGCACATACACAGTGCCTGGCACGTGGTGAGCAAACAGAGATTTCCAAACACTCCTCCTACCCCCAGCCTCAGGGACTCTGGCCCTGGGCTGTTCCTCACACAGGACCCACCATTCCTGCCCTGGCCTCTCCTCTGACTGCCCCCAGCCATCAAAGGGTCACCTCCTCTCTGCCTCTAGGCTTCTCTGAGGTCTTCACTAAAATCTCATCTCCCACAGGAAGCCTTTCTTGATCCCCCTTAACGCCAGGCTTTCCCTTGGTTATTTTTTTTCCAATTTGTCTGTCCCTCCCACAGTCTAAGGACTGTGAGCTCCTTCGGAGCTGGGACAGCCTTTCCTCTCTGTATCCCAGTGCTTGACATAGGTCTGGGCACCTGCTAGATGCTTAATATATGTTCACTGACAGAAATTCAGGGACTTACCCAAGCTCACCCAGAAAGAATAGGGCTTGGTGAGTTCACTGATTGTGGGGCAACAGAGCCCCCAGTTTCAAAGCTTTAGAATCTGCCCCAAACCCAGACGGAGAATAGGAAAACTACTGACATCAGTCACTGAGGGTCAGTTGCCACCCGCTTGCCTGCCTGCACGCAGGGGCTGCTGCCAAGCTGTCCGTTCCATGAACACAAGGGCTGCAGGCGCTTGTTCCAGGAGCAATTTGAGGAAGGACCTTTTACCAGACAGAAATGGAGAAAGCTACCCCTTCCCCAGATCTTAACCTCGTGTGTGTCTCGGACCCTTTGAACAGAGTCTGGAGAAGCCTGTGGACCCTTCTCAGAACCATGTCTAAATTATTGAAGGAAAAGACGAGATGTCGGTTAGAGATGAATGAAGATAAAGCTCTCATTTGTTTCTCACTCGCCAAGTTCCTGGACCCCCTGACATCTGTCCACATCTTAATGTCTCGTTAAGAACCCGTGTCTAGACTCCGCTGAGGCTATCTGCTCCTCTGAGCCCCAGGACCCGTGTCTTGAGCTGAGCTGGGACGCTTGTTCCACTCAGTCCTCAGTGACAGTCTCAGGGGGATGGCACGCCTTGGAAGTTCCCTGCGCTCGGAAGGAGGAGATGCTCTGAGTTTTCCAACCACCTGCACCAGACGCCCGCCCAGAGCCCGGGTTTAAAAGAAAGGCGGCGCGCAGACTTACCCGAAATCCTAATCAAGGTCACGGCTAACCATCCCCCCAGGCCGAGCCAAATGCTGCCCCTACCTTGAGCTCCCAGGGCTGGCGCACTAGCGTGGAGAGGAGAGGACCGGCGAGGCTTCCGGACTGTGGACTGCGGGCTCTGATCGCTCGGACTCTCACTGCATGCTTCGGCTGCCGGCTGGAGAGAGAACGCTGGCAGGACCGACGAGTCGGCAGGGGTGGTGGTGGGCTGGGGCGGCTAAGGACAGGTGGCTGTCCCTCTCGCCTCAGTCCTCCCTTCCCACTGAGTTCTGGCTACTTATGGGGCGGCGCGGGGAAGCCGAGAAGTGGCTACGTCACCGGCCCGCCTGGCCCGAGGGGGATAATTGCCCCTTAGGCGGGCCAGCTACATTAGCGAAAGACACAAATTACTGTCATTCAATTAGAGGCTTTGGGAAAAAGCTTAGGGAGCCACGCTGCCCTCCGGGGAAGGTGACGGGGGTGGGAAGGACGGCGGAGGGGGGCCCGGAGATAGAGATAAGAGCGGGCCGGGGAGCAATTATCCCACATTACCTGCCGTCGCCCCCGCCTCCCGGGAGGCAGCTGGTGGGGACGTGAGAGGAGAAAAGCGACTCCGCACCCCCTCCCAATCTAGAACCCAAGGAGAAAGCACTAGCTGTTCCCACCTCCCACCCTACAGGCACCCCAGCCTTCCAAGGCTGGGACCTCGACTACCAGAGCTCGCCTCTCTCGTGAACCTGCAACTTTTTTGTGTCTGGGAAGCAAGCAGGGAGCCGGGAGCTGACCAAGGAGCCTTTAGTTTGGGGAGGCTGGGAGAAGGACCAAGGGGAGGCAGGGGAGAGCCAGGCTGCTTCTGTTTGTCCCTCCTGAGCTGCTCCTATAGTGGTAGGCTGACCTCTTCCTTGGAGTTCTTACCCCAGGAGATGATCAGAGAACCCTCTCTAGTCACTCCTCAATTGTGAGCCTCAGTTTCCGCCTCTGTAAATTGGAGCAGTTGGACTGGCTGATATCTGAGGTTCCTTCCAGCTGCAGGACTGGGTAGGGTTAGGTCGAAGCTAAAGTCAAGGTCAGCCTTCTCTCAGGATTTTATCTTCCCACCTAGACTGTAATGAGCCTACTTCCCAAGTCTATATTGTTAGACTTGTTCTCATTTATTCCTCAGAACAAACTCGAGTCCCGAGAGTGCAGGAATTATTTGTGGTCCATGTGCACATGAGGAAACAGGCTCAGATCAGGTAGGCTGAATGAATGACTGGCCCAGGATCCTTCAGATAGCCTGGACCGGGTCTGAGGAACTCCTCAGGGTTAGAGCTCTGCTCTGTCCTTGGTGGACTCTCTCAGTGTGTCTCTAAGGGCTGGAAAGCTGGGCTTAGGTGGGTACTCAGCAAACCCAGGCTGATGGATGATGTCCCAGTGGCAAGCAAAGGAGAACCGCTTCGCTTCAAAAGCAGCAAGAGCCTTGAGGAAGGGCGGGGAGGGACTGGACCAGAGCTGCTAAGGAGGAGTTTCCTCCAGTTCCACATCTATGATCCTATGATCCTGAGCCTATGTTTCCCTATTTGTAAAATGTGAGAGTTGGAGGTCCCCTCCAGCTTTTAATCTCTGAGCCTGTGCTTGTAACAAATGATCCTTCAATATTTCTGGGTTCTTTGGTTTCCCCACCATCTCTCATGAAGGAGAAAGAAATCTTTGAGTGCTGGCTTCCAGGCAGCGAAGAAGAGCTTATTCTATCCTAGTGGGGCTGACCTTTGGACAGCAGCCACAGTGCCCTCAGTGTCTAGGTTTGGCTGGAGGGGGCTGTCTGTTCAGTTATGCTCCTTTTTTTGTGACCTCATTTAGGGTTTTCTTGACAGAGATACTGGACTGGTTTGCCATTTCCTTCTCAAGCTCATTTTTCAGATGAGGAAACTGAGGCAAACACAGTGAAGTGACTTGCCCAGGGTCACACAGTTAATAAATGTTCATGTCTGAGGCTAGATTTGAACCCACAAAGATGAGTCTTCCTGACATCAGTCCTGGTACTCTATACACAGTACTATATATAGGTCACTTACATAAAAGTCCCTCCATGACTCTAAGGCAGATGAGAGGCTCATCATGGTGCCTCATTACATTTCTCCTCTCTGCTTGTGTGTTTGAGTTGATCAGACCACATTGGTCAGTCTCTCTCAGAGACAGAGGTCACTCATGTCCTCAATTTTTCCTGTCAAAAAAGCTCTTAGTCAGTTTTTAACAGAGGAAATGATAAACCTGAATTCTCAAATTGCCTATGAAAATAGTCTTAAAACCAGCTTGTTTTCATTGTTTGGTTAAGCGATCAGTTGTTAGCACCAGGGTTGGTCTCCCCCTCTTTCTACTTCTCTTTTTCCACTAAAAGGAACTTTGGGATCATTTGTCTGAAAAAGACGTTTCTATTAAGCAGGAGGTTTGGTGGTGCCCCCACCTTGAAAGGTATTTCAGTCCCATTTGGAAAGCTTCTGTCACCGATAATGAGGCTCATTCTGGCTTGGGACCAAAAAGTACTTACCTTGGGATCCTGCAATTTAATGGGATTTGAGCCCATTTACATGGAAGCTTGGAGGTTCTCCCATGTGCCCTGAGATCAGCATCCTACAGAGAAGCACAGGTAGCCCAAAGTTAGCCTATTTCTGCAGCCTTGAGCCATCTAGCCCTCTCCCAAGGCTTTCACTAATTCCCTCACTCATTCAACTACTCACTTATTCATTCATTCACTAATTCACTCATTTCATTCTTCCACAAATATTTAAAAATATTTTGTTAAAGTCTTTTGTCCTTGCTTCATACTCACTTTGCTCCTCCTTCCCCATTCCAATCCAGCTCAAACCCTCCCTTAAATAAGAATTTATTAATCATCTAGCATAGTATAAAGATGATTGTCCTCTTAAGGGAATGAATTATTTGGGGAAGACTCAGGACCCTGCACAGAGATATAAAGGACTGCAATCTTAATCAGCAGAAGTAGTGACCCACTAGGGAGATCTTTCAATCTGTTTGATTAGTGCAATTATCTGTGCTAAACATTTAGATGAAAACAATTGAAGGCACATCTCTGCCCTCAGTTATCACTGACCTCTGGGAAGAGAACACACACAGAGAAGAGGGGACCGAAGGCACTAGAGACAGTTCCTCCACTTTGTCCTGCTGTTGGATTGGGCGTTGGCCTTGGTTGGGGAATCAGTGTGAGAGACTACACGATGACTTGAGACCCTCCAGCAACAGAGGACTGTACTGATATAGGACTGATATAAGAACAGACTCCCCTGTCTTGACTGGTGATGGGAAGCTGGAAGTACTCAGAAGGACTAGGAAAGCCATGACCTTCAGGAGAACCTGAGTTCAAATTTGAACAAGTCACTTAACTTCAGTTTCCTCAACTGTAGAATGAAGATAATAACTGTGCTACCTTCTATGGATTGTTGTGAAGATAAAATTGGATATTTGTAAAGCACTTAGGCCAAACCCTTAATGATTCCTTGTTCCCCTCCCTTCTCCTTCCTGTGGTTGGCCAACAAGTCCATCAGGACGGAACTGGCAGGAAAGGTTTGTGAAGAAGGTAGATGGCTGCTTCCTAGAGCCAGAAATCTGTGATGACCTTGTTAGAGAGTGTGAGTGATGCTCAGTGGTTCTCTGAAGATGTATCATGGCAGATGTATCTACACCTAGAATACTGCCTTTAGTTTGGATTTCTGTGATACCTTTGGGGAGACAGAGGAGAGCTGGACAAGATGTAGAGAATAAGAGTGAGTGTTCTTCTGCCCTAGCCATCTCCCAGGGTGGGGGGCAGGAAAGCTCTCTGAAAATCCTAATGTGCCAGAGAAGTGTGAGCCACAGTAGGGACTATCCCACAGACCAGAAGCCATCTACACTATCCCCAAAAAGTGACAGTCATATGGCCTTTGCTTGAAGACCTACAGCAATGGGGAACTCACTCCCTCTTAAAGGAGAGGGTGGACAAAAAGGCTCCCAATGCCCTTTCCAGCACTGAATCAGCCTGTGATCATATGGCTGCCAGATGGCCTCATCCAGCCAGGCTCTCACTGAGAACTTGGGTACATAAGGCAGATTCTGAAGGTCAGGTTGGGAGGAAGGTTGAGATTTGGGATGGACCAAGCCCAGTTCTCACTGCAGATCCCTGGGCCAAGGTAATTCCAGAAAATGCGAGGTGCGTGTTTTTGTGGGGGGGAGAAGGGGGGGATGGGACTGTTATTCCCTCTGGGGTGTTCACCTGGGGCAGGGGAGGGCATGACCTTCACAGGGAAGAGTCTGCTGGGGAGAGAAGGAAGCAGGCAGCCCCCCCACACACACACACACACATATACACGAACACCTTGACACCCTAGAGCAAAACCCTGATTCCTAACCCACTCCTACAGATCTGTTGGAAAAGAGTCCACAAAGGGCTGAGGGCTCATTAAGCAGGAGTGGGGAGGGGTAGTGAGCCCATATATCACCTCCAGTAATGAAAGTCCATTTGCAACAAAGGGCAGATGAAACTCATTTTTCTTTTGAAAATGCCTCCATTACAGTACATTACATGTCTTGGCCCAAATTCTCTCTTCTCATTTCTGTCCATGCTCCCAGGTCAATTAGATCACTCTGGCCATGTTTTCCCAGAACTCACTTAGCCATCCATATCTTCCTTCAAGGCTGGCTGTGGCTTGAGAGCCACCTCTGTGGGGTCTGGGGGATGAGCTCACCCAGAACCCAATGGTGAAGCCAAGGTGCTGCTAACACCCCGAGGCTGAGTCACCCAGGCTTGGGCCAGTGAAACATCTTGAGGATGGCATAGCTTGATGAATCAGGGGGCTGATTCATGAAGCCCCTTGGCTTTGGGAAAGACCAAGTCCAGTTTAAATACTGATACTAACAACTCCTATCTTGCTAGTGCTTTCAGGTTTACCAACAACATTGTGAATGAGTATGCCAAGGGTTCCCACTTTGCAGATGCATAAACTGAAGCTGTCACAATACTCCAAAGTGTGAGAATGAGGGTTAGAATCCAGACTTCGGGCAGATGTCTTCTCCAATGGATCAGGGGCAACTTGAGATGGTTTCACAAAATCTCTCTGATTTGTGCCCTCACTTAGTGAAATCCAGGAAATATCCAAGCCTGCCTTGTTTGGGTCTCTTCAGAAGGACCCTTAGTTCACCTGTAGGCCAGCAAGACATTAAGTATGACCAGATTTATTGAACACTCCACAAAAACAATAGCCCAAACTGAAGACTTCAGCAGAGTATCGAGTAACTAATACCTCCCAATGTGTCCCATATTGTCTATAGACCAACACAGTCCACATAATTCACAGTACCAGCAAAAATAAGCCTGGATTTGTCCTGAATGCACATGATTACCTGATGCATCATTTACTAGCAAGAACAAGATCCATAGGTTTGCTACTTCCCTCCTCCTTTTGGCCTGTTGGAGGGCTTTTGGGTACACAAGATTCCTTATAGCCCATGTATGACTGCATAGGCTTTTCTCTGGGCCCAGGGGCAGCTCAGCATCTCTTCTTCTGGTCTTAAACTTGAGTCTCCTTACATTTCTTCTGAAAGGACTGTTCAGAACCATCACCATTTTTGTTTATGCCACCATCTATGAAGAACAGTAGTAGGTATAGTTACTTGAGGTATAGTTGGGAGGTATAGTTACTTGATGCTCTGCTGAAGTCTTTAGTTTGGGTTATTGTTTTTGTGGAGTGTTCAATAAAGTTGGTCATACTTAATGTCTTGCTAGCCTATAGGTGAGCTAAGGGTCCTTCTGAAGAGACCCAAACAAGGCAGGCTTGGATATTTCCTGGATTTCACTAAATGAGGGCACAAATCAGAGAGATTTTGTGAAACCATCTCAAGTTGCCCTTGATCCATTGGAGAAGACTGCTGCCTGAAGTCTGGATTCTACTAGTAACTATAATAGCAAAGGCAGAATTGGGCAGAGAGGAACAAGGAATGTGGACTCTCAAAAGCCATTGAGGAAAGGTCACCCAGTCAGGATAGCATAAGAAAAAGATACAAGTAGTGAGAGTTGGAGACTTCTTACCGAGGACTACTGAAGTAGGTCCCGGTGAGAGGAGGATAACAATTTATTCATGGGTTTGCGTATCTGATGAGAGCAATGGAGAGGTCTACTGTCCTTCCAGAGCATGGAGGATGGATCCATGGGACCCTAGACTAGGAACCAGTAGGTACCTAAGAGGTGCCTAATCCAGTTTCTTCATTTGACACATGAAGAAGGGATTCAGACTGATGAAACTTCCCAAACTGATGTTGACTCTTTCTGGTGCTTCATATGAGCATATGGGGCCATTGCAAAGTCAAGAAATTGATGAACTTGGGGCCATGGGCACTGGGGAGGGAATGGTCATGTCTCTGACGTTGACTGAAAGCAAAGACTTCAGAAGAGAAAGATCATGGAAGTCACATGTTCTAAGGCATGAATCCAAGGTCATTTTTGGCCCTACATTGATTTAATTTTCCCAATTTAAAAAATTGTTAATAAAAGCGGAGGTAGTGTGGATACCCAGCTGTCTGTGAAGTCAGGAAGAATTAGCTTCAAGGTGTCCTTCTGACACATACTGGCTCTGTGACCTTGGACAAGAGACCTAACCACTCCATGCTCCAAATGACTTTAGAACAGGTGCTGTTATCAACCCCCTGAGGATGCCTCTATTGGTGGGATCTCAATAGGGCACTTACTAACTGATGAATTTTCCAACTAACTTGGTTCCTGGCAAAAAGAATCTATGGACCTGTGTTAGAGGTGGTTTCAGGCAGCCTCTAAATGGGGAATGTGGAAACCCTAAGAGAGACCAGCTCTCTGCCTTCTTCCTTTGGTCCCAGCTTGGTTAGCAATCAGCAGGAAGGAGGCACCTCCCTTGGGAGTTATGGACAGGTGGCATGGTGAAGCATGGTGTGGCATGGCAGATACAACACTAACTTTCAAGTCAATGGACCTGGGTTCAAATCTTGACCCTGCTGCTATGATCTGTGTGACCCAGACAATGAGGCCTGAGAGCAGAAAGAAAGGAAAGGATGTATTGATAATGAGTGAAAACGAGAGTAGGATCAAGCCCCAGAGTCCCACAAGACATCATTCATTGGTAGCGACTGGAGATCACAAGATCTAGAGTTGGGTGGGGCTGGTAGGGTGGGCCCCAGGGAAGGAGAAACCATGGTCAGCCATGATGGACCAAACACACAGTCAGCTTTTTGGAGGGGATCCTTTTGGCAACACTCAGCTGGAAACATGACTTGAATGTGAAGCAGGACCCAGCCTCCTCCTTTTCTTCCTGCCCTGGAGACTCTTGTGAGTGACCCAAAAGCCAAAGGGAAATAGTCAAGTTAAATCCAACTATGAAAAATGTTGAGACAGTGGTCAAGAAGGCTCCCATGAAGGAAGGCTTTGTCCAGAGCTTTTAATGCCTTGTGGATACCAGGCCAGCCCTTGGGTCCCCTTTGGGGACAAACTCACCTCCACTTCCCATCATCTCGGTCCTTCCTATTCCCATTTATGCTGTCTTAGGCACAAGTCATTGTTAGTGATGGACCACAACCAACTCCTATCTACTGTGTTTCTTCTCATCACCTTTTGGGTCAAAATTGCAGGTGACTGAAAGGCAAAATAGGGGTGTTAATTAGATAAGATAACTAATGATGTGGACAATATGATTTCTGCCTTATGTTCCTGGCTTTCTTTTCAGTATTCTCCAGGTTGTCCACCAGACTCTGGACTTTCTCTACAATCCTTCTGTCCCCAGTATCTCCATCTCTTTCTACCCCTCTCCTATTTCTCAGATCCATTTGGTGGACTGAATTTCCTATTAGAGTGTAAGATCCTTCAGAGAAGGGACTGGATTTCTTACAATTTCAATGTGTACTCCCTTTACTTACACACAGTAAGTACTTCATAAATGACTTGGCTTCATTTGCTGTGGGAATGGAATCCCTGAAGTTGAAGGGAATCCTCCAGTGGGCCCACCCCATTCATGAGCATGGGAAGGCACTGAAGTGCTTCTCAATTTTTTACAATCATCCAGATTCCCTCTTAGGACTCCCACACCTAGCACAACCTTTTTGAGTGATTTTGTCCCAAATACTCTTTTCCCATTCATCTATGATGCCTCCTCTTTGGTGAGATCCTGGATGTCCCAGAGCACACCTCTCACCTCCTAGTTTCTCCCAGGTCTGCTGTCTAGACACCAACCAGCCTTGAGCTGGACACTCCCCCATCTTCTATTTTGATGGGTTAGGGGGATGTCTGGGAAGGAAAGGAAGGCTCCTTTTCTGCTTGCATCTCCTTTTGCATCACTTAGCTAATTCGATCCTTGAAACAGCCCTGTAGGGCAGGCAGGACATGTGCTGTCTGTTTCACTGATAAGAAGAGAGAGAGACAGACAGACAGACAGACAGAGTTGGAGAGAGAATTAGGGAGAGTGTGTGTGTGAGAGTATGAGAGAATTAGAGAGAGAGAAAGAGTTATAGAGAGCGAAAGAGAGTTAGAGTTAGAGAGAGACAGAGGGGGGAGGGAGAAAGAGGGGGAGGGAGAGAGAGACACGGAGAGAGAGAGAAAGGAGAGAGAGGGAGAAATGTATTTCTCAACATCACACAACTAATTAGGGACAGTTCTAGCAGTAGAACCCAGGTCTCCACTATTCTCCAAAGCAGACAAACTCTTAGCCTTGTGTTAGTCAGTAGTCAGTCAGTGATTGGCAGATGCCCTTGGGACTGTGGGCCTGATATTCCCAGCATTCCAGCTGCTGTGGGGCATCCCCAACATTGGAAGGTGGACCTGACTCACCAGCTTAGAGGAAAGCTCTGGGCTGGGTCTCACTGTTTCTCTCTTGTCCACAAAGACCATGCATTCAATTAAACATTTATTAAGTACTTCCTTTGTGCCAGGCATTGTGCTATGTGCTGAGTAACAAAGGAATACAAAAATAGCCCATTCCTTCAAGAAGCTAATGGGAAAAACAGTATGTGTGTATGTACATATATATACAATGTACACATAGATGAGTATGGGTCCATCTATATATTATATATACACATAGATTTATGTATAAGCAAGATACATGTCAAATAAATCTAAAGGCACATTGGAGGGGCATTAGTTGTGAAGTGGGTGGGGGTGGGGTAGGGAGGGAATGGGAAGATGTCCTGTAGAAGGTGGCATTGGAGCTGAGGATGAAAAGAACCTGGGCATTCTAAGGGTCAGGGGAGGAGGGAGATAGGAATCTTTCCATTCACTCTCACTTCCATCCCTTTGCTTATGGCTGGTTTTCCTGTCTTCTCCCTTTTCCCCCATCCAAACCCTCCTCATCCTTTACAATTCCCTCCATGTCTCATCTCCACCAGGAAGGCCCCCATGAATGCTCCAGCCCACACTGAGGACTTTCATCTCTCAACCTCCCATCTTTGAGGTAGTACTTGGAAATGTCATACTTTGGGATGCAGGAGGACAAGTTCAGATTCCTGTCCTCCAAGTGTTTCCATTTGAGTTGAGGCACACAATGAGTAATTGGGATGGGCTAATTTTCTGCTGGCAAAGCAGAGTTTATGAAAGCCCTGGTGTGATGAAAAACCAAAAGGTCAGAGACCCTGTTATGTTTTTAAAACAAAGCACAGATCTGGCAGTAAATGGACCTTGATTGAGAGTAAATCAGTTTGGCAAATCCTTAGCAATGATGGGATTTTTCCACCCAATGATGCATTGACATCGGAATAAATCTCAACCCTAGGAAAAAAATTAAATTCTCAAGCCCTGTTATTATATTTGAAGAGTCAGACCAAGTTGCCAGAGGAAGGACATTGCCAATTAACATTACCAGGGACATTCTTCTTGGAGGATTACTGCCTCTGCTCCAGCCTCCGAACCCAACATCTGTCCCACCTAAGCACAACAGAATAATCAACGAAACCATGGAAACTCACGAAATCTGCCTGGTTGGTGATCGTCTCTGTGAATTTGGAATCAGAAGGAAGAATTATTCCATCACAGAATCCTAGAGGTGAAGGGGTCTTTAGAGGCCATCTGGTCCAATGCTCTCATTTTGCAGTAGGGAAACTGAGGCACAGAGGAGAAGTAATCAGGTAACCCAACTCATTAGCACAGAAGCAGGACTTAATGGTTCTTCTCCCATAGGCAACTCTTCACTCTGTTTTCATGTTTGGATAGGCATAAAGGTCCACCTTGTGGAGGAATTATTCAGAAGATTTAAATGGAGAGTAAAAGGACTTTATATATAATATTAATTCCTTGCATATGTTTGGTGTAGAAAGCACTTCCACATCTCTAGTCATCCTCATGGAAATTCTGTATGGATAGTCAGTGACACTCATTCCATGTTGTAGACGTAAAAAATGAGGGGATTGTACAAAATAACCTCGCAGGGAATTTTTCTAGTAGACCAGGTCCTTCATAGCAAAGCAAGAACCTAAAAAATTCCCAATGGACTTTTGAAGCAAAATGCCTTCCACATTCAGAGAAAGAACTATGAAATTGAATGGCAGAATGAAGCAGACCATTTTCTCTTGCGTTAGTTTGTTTTGTTTTATGGTTTCTCCCATTCATTTTAATTCTTCTATTCAACATGACTATGGTGAAAATGTATTTAATAGGAACATATGTGTAGAACCTAAATAAGATGGCACACTGTCTCAGGGAGGGAGTGGGGAGGGAGGGGAAAAATCTAAGATATATAGAAGTGATTGTAGAACACTGAAAACAGATAAAATAATTTTAACAAAACCAAAATAACCTAGCAGGTCCCTTCCACCTCTAAATCTACATTCACATGATTCCATTAGAAGAAACGTGTCCACACGTACAAAAGAAAGCACAAGGTAATTTGGAATGGGAGACACTGGCCCTGAAGAGATGGGAAAGGCTTATGAGGAGAAGGGGGGCTGAATAAACTTTGAAAGACCTGAGATTCTAAGAAAAAGAAGAGGCGGGAGGCGGGACGTCATTCTGAGAATACTGAGCAATCTGGTATGGTCGGAGCATCAGGTGCATGATGGGAGAGTCACTGGAGATCTTGATGAAAAAAAAACAGGCCCTTTTGTTTTGGTCCAGTTTCATCAGGAAAATACGCAAAATGGAAACTTGATGGGACTGAATGGGAAAATAAAATGTAAGGAGGGAAACAAGCATTTACTAAGTGCTTACTGTATACCAGGCACTGTGCTAGACATGGAGGGTAGGGAGAGGGAGGAAGGGGTCACCCATTGAGCAAAAAGAAAGACAGACCCTGCCCTCAGAGAACATAGCCTCTAAAGGGGGAGGCAATAAAAGGAGCCAAAAGGGGAGGTGATTCTGAAGTCCAGAAGTGAGAAGAGGGGCCAGGAGAAGCAGAGGAAATCTTTGGGATTCAATAGATGCAGTCTGGGAAAGAAATCTAGCTTAGAAATTAGATAATTCATGAGTTCACAGACCTCCAAATTACAAAGCTGCCAGAGGCTGTCTTGAAGTGGAAAAGATACTGGGCTTCAGAAGTGGAAGATGAGGTCTAGCCCAGGCTCTGCCTCAGGCTTGCTGGGTAGTTTTGGCTAAGACTTCTCCCCTCTCTGGGTCTCAGTCTCCTCCTTGGTAGAATGGGAGTTCTGAGTTCCAATAGTCTGGGAAAGATGAGGAACAAAAGAGCTGAACTTTAGATGTCAGACTTAATTTTGTGTGGCTCCTATTGGAGGGCTGACCCAGGAACAAATGAATGGAAGTTTCAGAGAGACAGATTTGGATTCAATATGGAGAGTGCTGTTTCTTGAGACAAAGGGACTCCCTCATTGAAGTGTATTGGATCCTGGACCTTGGAGGCCATCACATCTAATGGGCTCATTTTACAGTTGAGGAAACTGAGGCCCCCAGATGTTCAGAGACTTGTCCAGGGTGACACAGCTGGAGAGAATCTAAGACAGAATTTGAACTGAGGTCTTTCTGACTCCAGACACTTCTGTGTCAAGACAGATGCTGATTCAGCCTGTGAGGGACACTGTGGAGGAGTTCTTGGTCCTGAGTTGGAGTTTGAATGAGGTGACCTAGAAGGCCCTTTCTGACTCTTGCTACCAGACTCTGTCTCCCCCCGCCCCACCCAGGTTTGTTCCAGGGTCAGAGTCACACTCTGTCTTTGTTTAGTCAAACTAACAGCTAGAGCTTATACAGAACTTTAAGATGTCTAAAGCACTTTTACAGTGATAATGGTAGCTAGCATGTATATAGGGCTTACTCTGTGCCAGGAGCTGTTCTAAATGCTTGATAATTATCCTCTCGTTTGATCCTCACCACAACCCTGGGAGGCAGGTGCTATTAAGATTATCCCCATTTACAGAGGAGGAAACTGAGGCTTGAGTTAGGTGACTTGCCCAGGGTCACACAGCTAGTAAGGTTCTACCTCATGCCCATCAGATTACCTGAGATGACAAAAGAGGAAAATGACAGACAGGTCCTGCCATTCTGGACAGCGCCACCTAAATGGCCAAACCACACACGCCCTTTGAGGCAGCAATGTCATTACCAAGCCTGTACCACAAAGAGATCAAAGAAAGTGGAAAAGGATCCATAAACTCAAACATGTTTATGAAAGCTCCTTTTGTAGTGGCCATAAAATGACCTTGAAGGGGGTGTCCTCCTAGTGGTCAACAACTATGTGGTAGCCATGATATGGGAATGGCAAGGGATGTTTTGTTTTGATATAAGAAATTATGAAATAGATAGTTCAGTTTCAGAGGAAACAGGGAAGATTTTTAATGAACTGAACCAGAGCGAAGTGAGCAGAACCAGGAAAAAATTTATACGATGACAAGAACAGCATAGAGAAAAACAACTTCAGAAAACTTTATTTAGAACTCTGACCAAAGGACTGAATCTGGGAAGTGAGACCCACTTTTTGCCAGAGGGGCTTCAAATTCAGAAAGAGGCATAGCTAACGTGGGAATGAGTGGTGCTGGACTAGACATATTTTGTTTGGTTTTGCCTCTTTGAATATTTTATTATAATATTAAAATTGCATATATTATAAAAATAAATATTTTATTGTTTTTAATTGATAGTATATGTGATGAGTTTTTTTCTAGTTCATTGGAGGAGGGATAATAAATGCATGTAAAAATAAATAGAAAAATAATTATTTCTTTTTAAAATAAAAGGGTTCAGAGAGAGAGCACTGGGTACCTGTACAAGAGGGAAAGGTCACCATTGAGAGGTGGAAAGGGATGGAGAAATGGGGTTGAGGAGGGAGCTCCAGGGAGAAACTTTCCTCACTTTTCACCTTAGTGGAAACCAAGAGCCTCCACCATCACCTTCTGAATCCAAACATCTGTAGTGTCAGAGGCATCAGGGTGGAGTGGACAGAGAAACAGCCTTGGAATGGAGAAGATCCAGGCTGGAGTTCCATCTCTGACACCTTCTGGTAAAGCATAGTTTCTCAGCCCTGGGCAGTTCTTTAAGACTAACATGCAGGCCGCTTGTGGAGGGGGCTTGCTCACTGGCCTGAATGCCCCTTCTTGCTAAAAACAAAGCAAAAAGCATGCAAGGACCCTGCAAAGCCCTGGGGGATAAATGACAAAACAAAACCCATAGCCCCCATTTCCCCTGCCTGAAAACAAAATCAAGAATTTTCTTAAAAATCAGACAAGACCTCACATCTTCAGAGACTGGGCTTTCCTTGGCTAGGTTGGCAGTGACATTTTCATAGGTTCTTTGTCTGTTCAGCTGAGAGTAAACCAGGTTTCCTCTCCCCCAGGGGACCTGTGCCCTGTTCCCTCTTCCTCCTAGGAGAAGATTGGCAGGCTCTTCCCGACACCCAGGAGCCATGCCGGCAACAGGACCTGGAATTCTGGGAAGAACTGAGGCCACCCTCCTCAGATTACCAGGAGCTCCACATGCTCCAGCACTTTTGGAGAAGTCTCAATTAAAGACAGATTTCTTCCTATCTGTTTTCAATGAATTAATTCAATTTCACTGTCCAGTTTTCCTCAAGTGTCACAGTAATGAAGGTCTATTAGTTTAATAAATGGAATCTCCTGGTTCATTGAGAACATTCCATAAAGACTTGTGAAATTCCCATTCAAAGATTACACACACTGTGTTTGTATTCCTATTGCAACATGCCTCCAGCCTTTCCTACTCATCTTACATGGATGTATCCATTTTGTATGTATCATCATTATTCTCAACAAGCATTTATTAAGTGCCTACTGCGTGCCAGATACAAGGCTAAGTGCTGAGGAGGTGCCATTTTCATCATTGTTCAGTTATTGTAATCATGTCCAACTTTTTGTGATACATTTGGGGTTGTCTTGGCAACAGTACTGGAATGATTTTCATTTTACAGAAACCGAGGCAAACAGGAATAAGTGACTTGCCCAAGGTCATCCAGCTAGTGAGTGTCTGAGGTCAGATTTGAACTTGTGGAGATGAGTCTTCCTGACTGATTCCAGACCCAGTACTCCATGCACTATGGCACCACCCGGCTGCCGTCTGGGGATTCAAAGAAAGGGAAAACTATGGTCCCTGGTGGCAAAGAGCTCCCCACCTTCTAATAGGGGAGATGTCTAGCAATAACGATTTTGGGGACTGATTGATGGATTTCATCTTATCACAGTGACATGATGTTGGTAACATGGGCTCAGTGGGTCATTTCTGCTAAGAGAGTCCAGAGGACTCAGCCTTGTTTCACCCTCATGGGAGGAGGCAAGAAGGATAAATGGAAGATTGAATAGATAAATGAAGGGCTTCCAATGTCCATGTTGAGCACTGCGGTACAAGTGGAAGCAGGAAGGATAATTGTTGTCCTCAGGGAGGGCAGACTGAGCCCAAGGTCTAAGCTCTGACTGAAGGGGCCCCTTTCCAGGTAGCCATAGGTAGTAGCCAGCAACAATCTGCTCAGCAAGGGAGATTGTCACCAACCCAGCATGAGGGACAAGGACAGAGTGTGACTGCCTCCCTTGGGGGCACCCCCCAAAAACTGACTTTTTGGAGAAAAGGGGAGCAGAAAGTGGACTTTGTCAGCCAAAGCCAAACGTCCCCTTTTTTGTTACATTCCTGGACACAGCCCAGATAGATGGAAGCAAAGAAGGAAGGGGAGGCTATGGGGAGGGAGGCCTGGCCTCATGGTCAGTCTTGTTTTGTATAGATTTGCAGGTCTCTGAAACTGAGATGCAGTAAAATAGGGATCAATTCTCTGCTGCCTGTGCTAATTTTGTCCTAATAATTAACACCAAGAAAACACAGGTGCTCTATCAGCTACCACCACATCATCCATATGTGGAGCTATCAGTTACAACAAATGGAGAAGTTTTGAATGCTGTGGATAAGTTCACTTAGGTTGGTAGTGTACTTTCTGGGGATGTACACACTGTTAATGAGGTTGACTTATATGTTACCAGAGCTAGCTCAGTGTTTGGGAGTCTCTGAAGGAAAGTATGGGAGAGAAGAGGTATTAGACTGACTACCAAACTGTGAAGGTCTACAGAGCCATTGTGCTGACCTCATTGTTGTATGCCTGTGAAACATAGTCTACCGGCGCCAAGCCAAGAAACTGAATCATTTCCACCTGAACTGTCTTAGGAAGATTCTGAGGTTCACCTGGCAGGATAAGGTTCCAGACATTGAAGTCCTTGCTCGAGTTGAACTGCCAAGTATTCAGACTATGCTTCAGAGAGCGCAACTCCAATGGGCTGGCCACATTGTTTGAATGCAAAATATACACTTGCCAAAAAGACTATTTTATGGAGAACTTGCATGGGACAGGCGATCACATGGTGGTCAGAAGAAACAATACAAGGACATTCTCAAGGTCTCTCTCAAGAACTTTGGATTTGACTGTGCAACATGGGAGACACTGGCACAGGACCACTCAGCATGGTGTGCCCACATAAGAAAGGGTGCTGTGCTCTATGAGCAAAGCAGAATTGAGACAGCACAAAGTAAACGCAGGATACACAAATTTGGAGTATCCATCCCAAATATTCACAGGGACTATCTGTGCCCACCCTATGGTAGAGCATTCTGAGCTTGTATTGGTCTGATCAGCCACAGTTGGAGACAGTGAAATTTCAAGTTATCATGGCGATGTCATTTTGGTCCCCTTCAAGAACGAAGGACACCAACCAACCATAACCACAGACTTGCAGGGGCGTCTGCCTTCTTCATGATATGGTTAAAGGCTAATTCTCTCCCCTTTCTTGATTCAATTTCCTATCCTTCATCTCTCCAAGATGTGAAGCAGTCACTGGCTGGGAATGTGTAGCAGATCCCCAACCCCATCTTTGAGTTCAACAGTTCTATGCACCAGGCACCTGTGCCTGCCCTTAGGGAGCTCACATTTTACTGAGAGTAGAGGTATGTGGCCAGTAGGCAATGGTGGGCACCTTCAGGTTTACAAAATACTTTACATGTCCCTGGAACTTCACACAACTCTGGGAGTAGGTCCTATTATAATTAATGTCATTTTACAGAGGAAGCCTTTTACACAGGACTTTTAGGACACTTGCTCCAGCTGGATAAAAGAAGCTCATTGGATTGGATGTTCTCGGACCTCAGTTAGACCCAACCACCAGTGTGACCTTGCTATCATCTCCATCTCAGGGTTGACTCAGGTATCTCTGAGCTCCTTCCTGCTAGTGTCCTACATTTCCATCTGATGAGGGACCTGACAGTCACTAGTCATTCTACCCTCTCCAATGCAATGACCCATCAACACTCCCCCAGTTCTCTGCATCATCAGAGATGTCTCATGGAACCATCATCCCCTGAGTAATGGGATGAGTTTTATTTTTAAGAAGAAAAAAATGCTATCTCAAATTGTATTCAAATACCACACACATGCAAAATCAGCTTGGAAAATGTTTTTGCAGGTTGCAAAGCTCAGATCTCAAATTGCATTTTGCTTCTATTAAAATAACATAAAACTGGTTAAAAACAAAAAATAATGGTCCTGTGGAGTTGAGTTATTGCGTGAATATATCTGGAGTCATCCGTGCCCTCCTCTTTGCATTGATTGTCCAGACAGTTAATGTAGAAAAATGCTTTTTTATTACAGGAATTCTAGCCTGTCAAGAAATTCAGAAGGGCACCATGACCCTACTGAGTTGGATAGTGTTGTCCTAAGTTCTCCCAGTCCCCCCTGCTGGGTCATCACGATTGAAAGGTACTTAATTGAGCACAGTCATTTCTATTGACACCTTCCCTAGCTCAGTCTCTCCCTCTCTACCTCTTTCTTCTCTCTTGGAAAATGACAGACTGAAAACCGGCTCTCAGAGACACCAAAGACTAGCCAAGCTCAGGCTAGTCCAATGAGCAGTATTGGGTATTTGCCTAGGGGCAGTTTGAACCTTTCTTTGTATCCCCAGGCTTAGCCCAGGCTTTGGCACACAGTAGGTACTTAATAAATGCTCAATGACCAATTGTGTGAGTGTGGCCAGTCACCCTCACCCCAGTTTGGTCCCTGCCTGGGGAACTTGACCCTCTTTATTTTTTAAAATATATTTTATTGATTTCATTAAATATTTCTCAATTTCATTAAAAATTTAGCTTTCATTTTTTATAAATCTGAGTGTCAGACTCTCTCCCTCCCTTCTAGCGATGATGTCAATTACGGCTATGAAGTCATACCAAACATATTTACGTATATTTCCATACTAGCCATATGTTACAAAAGAAAACACAAGAAAAATAAAGGGAAAAAAAAGTCTGTTTCCATCCACACTTGGCTCCTCAGTTCTCTGGTATTTTTCATCCTGAGTCCTCTGGAGCTGATGGTGACCCTCCCCAGAGTGGGGATGGAATCACAAACTCCAGGGGCAGGAGGTCCCATCAAAACCATAACAGTTTATCTGATCTTTACCAGAACCTGTCCTGTGACCAGACCTGGCTATCCTTGAACTTCTTTACCATTAAAAGGTAGAAACAAAGAGGGTGGAGGGTCAGAACTATCCCAGAAAGGCTTCTCAGAGCATCCCTGGGGAGTCAGCAGGGCATAGGAGAGAGAGTGTTGTCTCTGGGAGTCAGAGGACCTGGGCTCAAATCTTGCTTTGCCATTTACCACCATATGACCCCTGACCTTGGAGCAGGGGTAAGAGAATGAGAAGGGGTGCTCTAGATCATCAGACTGTGTGGTCTTGGGGGAGCATCTGGCCTCTCTGAGTCTGCGCTTTGAAGAGATGAGACATGGAGACCCCTGTGATCCCTTCCAGCTGGAAAGGTCTTCCCCTAAGTCCCCCTGGTCCTGCCATTCTGATTCTTTTCATGGATGCAGGAAGTGGTCCAGAGCAACTCACAGAGTAGGTACTGGTCCACCCTGGCTCAGTACAGTGCCAGGCACCTAGGGACTCCATGAAGGCTCATGACCAGCCTGTCCGCCCACTGTCTCCTGCCCAGGTCTACCTCCACTCTTACTGTCTGGACACACAACTGCTGGTGCCAATCTTTGTCCCAAACAAACATTTCACAAGGGATGTAAAGGAAGCTTTACTGGCCAAACAATCGATACCATTTATTAACTTCCTGCTCAGTGCCAGCAGTGCAAAAAGAGGTAACAGACAGTCCCTGCCCCTAAGGAGCTTACAAACTAGCAGGGCAAGCACGTGCAAACACATATGTACAAACAAGCTAGAGATGAGTTAGAAAGGGATCGTTAACAAAAGGGAAATTCTGGTATGAAGAGACGCTGGGGAAGGCTTCCGTGGGACGTGGGATTTTAGTTAGCCCATAAAGTAGGGGCCTCAAGGCCACATGTGGCCCTCTAGGTCCTCGAGTGTGACCCTGTTGCTGACCACCCCCTCCCCCCCGGGGGAGCCCTGCTCTGTGCTGCCTAGGCATATCCAGACCAGGCACTGGGAGTGCTGTTCCAGATGTATGACCAATCTTGTTTTAAGACCTGTGTCACTCTAACAGGGGAGACCACAAGGATACTTATGGGTTTGAAAGGTGAATGTGGGGGGGGGGGGCGGGTGTCCTATTCCGAGGGATGTCTGGAGTGTGATTTGACTGGAAGGATTTGTCCCTTCCTGAATTAACCAAAGTTGCCAGCAGACAGGTGGTCATCCAGCTGCTGAACTCTGGGTCAAGCCCTCTGGGCCCTTTTAACCCCAGGCCCTTGGGAAGTTGTTGAGGCTGCTTCAGTCAGGCATGCTCTGGGGTGCTCCTCCCCCCCCACTCCCCTCGTCCCCTCTTGGGTCCAGGTAGGAGAGGAATGGGAGGGCTTCTGCCCCACCCCATTCCCCAGCCTGTAAACCCTCCCTCTGTGTCCCAGGCAGAAGAGCAGAGGAGAGGAAGGGAAGGGAGGAGAGGGGAGAGGAAGCCCCTGGGGTGGGGGTGGCTACTTCTGGGAGGGGAACAAACATCCCATCCTCCCTGGCTGAATCACATCCAAATGTTTCATGACTTCTTTCCCCTTCCTGGATACTGGCTAGTGGGTGGGTGTCTGCCATGCAGGAGGTGCTAATATCTCCCCCTCCTAGACCTTGGTGACGATTTTCATCACTGGTGAGTCACTGAGCTGTCTCTGGTGCAACCAGGAAGACTGCTTTCATTTTCTCCAGAGAAATATGATTTGATTGGAGGTAAGCCACTTTGGATGAGGATGTTTTTCTCAGAACTTGCCTCTCCACTTTCCCAAGGGCTTGCAGAATTGGTGGGCTATGTTCCAGGCCCCAGGCTCTATCCACCGTGGCATCACCAGCTGCCCCATCAGCCCCCACCCAAATCCCAGACCAGAACCCACGGGGAGGAGAAGGCCAGGGGAGCTGTGGACAAAGAACCAGGAGGTAGCCTTGCCTGAGAGTGCTGACTTCATGTCAGAAACATCCTAATGCATCCTTGAACCAGGTCAGAATCATGGGCCTGCACACAGATTTGGAGCTCTCAGAGGCTGTACTTGAGGAACACACAATGTTTTTTTTGCTTTTCAGCATTTTGTCTGGTGCCTGGTATACAATAGCCACTTAAATTCTTGTTGACTTGACAGAGTAGATACTTAATAAATGCTTGTTGATCAGCTGATAGAAGCATTTGTGTAGCCAGAGACCTATCAATCAACAAGCATTTATTAAACACCTGCACTGTGATAGGCCCCCAGGGGAAGCAGGCTGGCTACACTGGGAAACCACAGCCTCAGTGTACTGAGAAAATTGAGTTCCATGGAGGGCTGGTCGTTCAGTTAGTGGTTAGGGTTAGTGTATAGCTCACTAGTGTGAGGGCGGGAGAAAGGGCCCGCCTGGTCTCTAAGCATCTTTCCTTTAGGTTAGTTATCCATCGATGGTCTAACAATTCCAAGTGCTCTGCAGGTGCAAGAAGGAGATTGTGGCTGTGGTTTTCCAGCACATATGTATGAGCCATCTTGTGAGACTTCATTGTGGTCTGGCAGTGCCTCGGGCTTCCAGACTGAACCAATGGAGTGTGAGTTCAATTCTGCCAAGATAGAAATGCTTTGGGCAGAGGTTCAGTGATTGTCCATGTTGTTGACTAGGTCTGGGAACCAGCCGAGTTGAGAGCAGAGTCTCATTGTTGGTTTGGTCTGAGTGGGATGAATTCTTCCACCACAACAATCTCCTTGATTGCTAAGGCGTAAAAGGGTTGCATCTGTGACAACAGAGAACCCACACCCACCTGTAAAGATCATGGGTCTTTGAAGAGTTAAAGCTTCAGTGAGGATGATGTGGTTCCAGGTCCAGGTAGGAGGGAAGGGAAGGGAAGAAGGAAGCATGCATATAGCTCCTATGATAGGCCAGGGGTTGTGCTAAGCATTTTACAAATATCTCATTTGGTACGAGCATGAGTATCTTGGATGCTGAGGGGCAGCTGGACAGCAGAGACAAAGATTTTCCCACATAGCCCTGGATGAGCCCAGCTCAGGTGGGGTCTGTTGGCACCATGCCCACTCTGCCAGGTATACCTGTCATCTGTCACATGGGTGAAAGATCAGAGCAGGGGAGAGGGCATCTAACTCCTTCTTTCCCCTCACCCCTTTTCAGGGACTACATTGATGCTTTCCTTAATTGGAATGAACCCATTGACTTTATGTTTCATCGTGCTCTGCACAGGACAAATTTAGGAGTCCTGCCCAAGTCCTGTCTAATTCAAATCTTCAGGAATGTGTTTCTGGCTGAAGCTCCACATTTCTGGGTCCTTCCTTCCTGCACGCCCCCCACCCAACTAGAATCCCCCCTTTCATTCCCTCTACCTGAGCAAATCCTCCTCATCCTTAAAAGCCTAGCCACAGTCTCCTTTTGGCCTTTCCATGAGTGATCTCTCTCCTAGACTACTGACCATTTGCCCCACACAACTAAGTCTCCCCGAGGGATGTAGGTGTTTACCTTGTCTTCAATCCTACCAAATCCTACCAAAAATGAGAGTGTAAGTTCCTGGAAACAGAGCCCATGTCCTCTACTTCCTAGAACCAGCCCCAAAGCAATATCTGAGCAGGAAGAAACCTTAGAGATGAACTAATCCCACCTCACCCAACCCCCTTTTTTGAGACAAGGGGGTTAAGTGACTTGCCCAGGGTTATACAGCTAGTAGGTGTCTGAGGTCAGATTTGAATTCAGGTCTTCCTGACTCCAGAGCGAGTGTTTCATGCGCTGCACCACCCAGCTCTCCCATTCCACCTTTACTTTTCGCAGGTGGAGAAAATGAGGTTCAGAACTGGGGAGCGTTTAACCCTAGTTCACTCTGGTAGTTAAGCAAAAACATCTCTCTTTCTCTCTCTCTGTCTCTGTCTCTCTCTGTCTCCCTGTCTCTCTGTCTCTCTCTGTCTCTGTCTCTGTCTCTCTCTCTCTCTCTCTTTCTCTCTCTCTGTTTTCCTTCCTTTCTCCCTCCTTCTCTCTCTGTTCTTCCTACTTTCCCTCCCTTCACCCCTCTCCCCATTCCCCTGGGGACCTCATTCATCCTGCCCTCCATTTGCTACCTAAATTTGATGACAGATGTTTCTCTCTCTGATTTCACCCCTATCTTAACTTCCTAAACCACAGGACCCCTGAGTCCAGATCCAGCATTCTTAACTGTACTGTGAGGTGGGTTTGGGGATCTGAGAGTACTACATGATTATATAAACCCTGTGGAGAGATGCTGCTCTAACCTCACTCTCCCATACTGAAGCCTGCTACAGACTCCCTCAAGGTTCTCGGGGCATCCCCAAAGTATCAGGTGTCTTTTTCTAATACTATTGGCTCCAGCTGCCATTCTGGTATGTTTTCCCCACTGTTAACTACCATAATTAATGTCCCAATACCATTCAACCAGTTGACATCAACTCACTTTTACAAACATCCTTTGCTACTGACACTTTTGAATCGTGGGACACTTTTGAAGTGGAGGACACTTTTGAGAGTCCCTTGGGCAGCAAAGAGATCAAATAAGTCAGTATTTAAAGAAATTAATTCAGGCTGTTCACTGGAAGGTCAAATTCTGAAGCTGAAGCTTAAATACTTTGGCCACATAATGAGAAGAAGGAAAAGACCCTGATGTTGGGAAAGATTGAAGGCAAAAGGAAAAGGTGATGGCAGAGGATGAAATGGATGGATAGTGTCATGGAAGCAATGAACATGAGCCTGTACAGACTGAGAGACAGTGGAAGACAGAAGGGTGGTGTGCTGTGGTCCCTGGAGTCACAAAGCATCCAGAACAACGACAAAGCTTTGTACAAAGAGATGTTTGCTGAGAAGATGGGGCCAACAGAAGTCCAAAGCTTTCCCCACCCAGCCTTTGAGGACTCACTCTCCCCTGGGGGGTGGGGGGGAGACAGCATAACTCATTGTTTACAGAGCATTCATCAACGCGTCTTAATTGCTAGAGAAATCAGCATCTCAGCTCCCACAGGGAACGCTGTTCCTTAGAGCAGCGACTCGGGGCTGAATGGCTGCTAACCCCGCAGAGGATTCTGCTCCTGCGTCTCCTGGCAGCTCACTGTGCTGACCTTTTGGGGCTCACTTGGTCCTCACGATGTTGTCTCTATCTCAGACAGGAGTAAGAGCCGAGTCACATGTTCATGGGCAACATGGCACCTCCTCGATTGAACCCAATCATCAAGAAAACGCCAGACCAAGGGCCAGGCCCAGGCTCACTAATGCTTTGGGAGTGCCCTTCAGTTATGGCTTCATAGCCAATCAAAGAGGCTCTTCTGCACCGTGGAGTCAGTTGTAGAATGTCTGTCTGGGCTTCTCAGGACTGGACTTCTTGGCCAGTCCCCCATTACACTAGGTCCATAGAGGAAGAGATGAAATGCATCTCACAGCATCTAATTCAACCCTTTCTTTTTACAGATGAGGAATCCGAGGCCCAGAGAGGTGCAATCATCTGGCCAAATCACATTGTAAGTGGCAGACCTGGGATTTGAACTCAGCTCCTCTAACAGCAAATCTAGAGTCTTTTCCATGACTGCTCATCAGAGAGAAAATTTTATTAGGGCAGCCTGGGTTGAGGCATTCCAGATGGACAAACATCTATCATTAACACAGTGATAACCCCTAACATTTATTAGTCTTATGATCTTGAGACAATTCCTTTTCCTCTGTGAGCCTCAGTTTCCTTCACTACTAAATGACTCAGAATTTTGTGAACTGCGATCCCAGTGCCTGACAGATATAGACACAAATGAACTGAGAGGGGCTGAGCTGAGTTGAATAATAGACCCACATTATAATAGACCCAGACGCCTCACTGAAACATTGCCTTAGGGGTGACTAACTATGGATTTCTAACATTGAAAAATGATTCTACTGATGTGGGTTTCGTCTGAGCATTTTTTCTTTTGGACTATTTTCCCTTTGATGTGCTCCGAAAGTGGGGAGGCTACTGGATCGCAGGGCCACCGGCCGGCCCCTCCCACGCTGACCATTCATTTGCGTCTGTCTGCCAAATTGCCGGGGATTACTTCTCTCCGATTTTCGTTTATTTCCTTCTGATTTCGGCCAGATTTGCACTTCAATTACGACAGAAAACTTACAGGCTCCATTTTCTCAAATTTAATTTAGCTTATTAAGTTATTTCTGCTTTATAAAAAAACCTTAAATTGCCTGCCAGGCTTCTCCTTTAATTGAATAACCGATATCTGATGAATTTTGCTGGATAAAAAAATAACCCTGGAAACATTATGGAGAGACTTAAGTGAGCCTCTTCCCTCTAACTTGATAAATACTTTCTCAGCAGGAAAAGATCATGAGATCATAGGTCTACAGCTGGAAGGGATCTTGGCCATCATTTAGTCTGATCCCTTCATTTACAGAAGAGGAAACTGAGGCCCAGAGAAGGGGCATTTGCCCAGAGTCAGTGACAAACAAAACTCTCTGCACCTTGGAGTAGAATGAGCAGGGTTCCTATATAAATCTAGTTCACTAGAGCTGAAAGGGACTTGGGGAGGGAGGGGGCAATTCAGGACAATGCCCTTCTTTGACAGATGAGGAAACAGAGGTTCAGGAAGTGAAATGACTTGCCCAGGGTTACATATAATACAGCTAATAAGTGATAAGGGCAGAACTTGAATTCAGGTGATCTGACACCAAGTCTAGCAGTACTGTGACTGAGAGACAGAGACAGATACAGAGACAGACAGAGAGACAGAGATAGAGAAAATCATGAAGAGTCAGGTTCAGATCGAATTTATGACATTTGTTAGTCATATGACCTTGGGCAAACCACTTACCCCTCTGAGCCTCCGTTGAACTAAATGACTTGAAGGTCTCTTCTAGCACTAAGACCTTAGAACCCACTCCAAGACCCAAGCACAGACAAGTACAATATTTTTCAATAATGTTATAACTACACCAGGACCACCCTCCATCATAATACTGCACTAACACCATTGGGTTGTTCACCTATGTACAACAGAATTCCACTAAATGCAACTCAGTCTATCCCAGTCAGGACTTTGTCATAACAATGCCCCAAATTCTGAGTGGTTCCCTGGGCTTTAAGGAGTCAACACTCCCCTCCCACTCCCACTTCCTAGGGGAGCCTGCCACACTCCTCAATCTCTTATCTGCCCACTTCCCAATTGAGCCTCAGTCAAGAAAGTCCCCAGCCCTCCAGGGATTCTCACCCAAAGTCTCTGATATATCCTCAAGTAACTGATACCCATAGTCTTCCTCTCAACACATTGACACCACACAGACTCACAGTGCCACTGTTTACTTATACACTCACATTAACAAGTCTTTCCCTGTGGTTCATATATTCTCATACACTCACATTCCACTGAAAATCAGTGTTGTCCCTCCCCTTCAGGGACCACCTTCCAATTGCCCACCCATCTATTACTTGTGTCAGGAGAATATCCTAACACCCCTCTATAGTTCAGGGGGTAAAGAGCAATTATGGGTGTCCTTGGAAAGCCATACTCTCAACATCCTTCATTTCCAGTGTAATTGCTTAATATAAAATTTTCCTTTGAATGGCATGACCTCTGATGCTGGATGAGGACAGAGCAATTTTTAAAGAAAAAAAAAGTGTTAGATTTCTCACCTCCCAAGCCCCCTTTCAATTCTGCCCATAGTGGGCTGTAATGGAGAAGGCATTGGGGATGGAGTCCGAAACACGTGAGTTCAAATCCCACCTCAGACACTTAATTGCTGTGGGACCCTGGGCAGGTCCCTCACCTAAATCTCTTTATGCCTCAGTTTTCTCTGATGTAAAATGAGGAGGTCTCTTCGAGCTCTGAATCGAATCCTATTTCATTTTTTCTCTCTTCCACTTTTTCCTTAAACTGGCAACAGCCCCAGAATGGTTTGAAAGGGGAGACTTCAGAATGAGAGCCCCCACCCTAAGGAAGCAGGTTGACTGAGCTCACCCACACTCATGCAGAGCTTTGTGGGACCCCCCCAGAGCTCAGACCCTCCTCCAGTTGGCTTTACTTTATTTTTTTAATATAATTTATTTATTTTTCAGTTCTCAACATTCACTTCCACAAGAACTTGAATTCAAAATTTTCTCTTCATCTGTCCCCATTTCCATCCCAGGACAGCATACACCTCATCTACCCCTTCCTCCAGTCTGTCCTCCCTTCTATTACCCACCCTTCTTCCATCCCCCTTCCCCTCTTTTCCTGTAGGGTAAAATAGATTTCCATACTCCACTGCCTGTATATCTTAATTTCTAGCTACATGTTAAAACAAATTTAAACATTCATTATTAAAGCTTTGAATTCCATATTGTCTCCCATCCTAATTGAGAAAACAAGCAATTCAATATAGGTCATACACGTGTAACAATGCAAAACACTTCTATAATACTTATGTTGTTAAAGACTAACCACATTTCCCTCTGTCCTATCCTGCCCTCCATTTTTTCCATTCTCTCCCTGGACCTGTTCTCCTACAATAGTGTTTGCTTCTGATTATCCCTTTCCTCAATTTGCTGTCCGTTCTATTATCTTCCGTCTCCTATCCCCTCCCCCCTTGCTTTCCTGCAGGGTAAAATAGATTTCCATATCCAACTGAGTATGTTATTCCCTCCTTAAGCCAAATCCCATGAAAGTAAGGCTCACTTATTTCCTTTATCTTCCCCCTCTTCCCCTCCGTTGTAAAATCTCTTTCTTCCCACTTTTATGTGAGATGATTTGCTACATTCTACTTCTCCCTTTCTCTTACTCCAAGTACATTCCATTCAACAGTAAATTTTATTTTTTTAGGTATTCTCCTTTCATATTCAGCTCACCCTGTGCCCTCTGTCTATGTGTGTGTGCGTGCGTGTGTGTATCTCTCTATATATACATAGAGAGATACACACACACATATATATATATCCATATATACATGCACAGATATACCCATGTACATATACATACCTATACATACATAATATACACATACATACCCATACACACCTACATATATATGTTTGCATGTATGTATGTACACATACATACACACACATGTGTGTGTGTGTATTCTCTCTAACTACCCTAATACTGAAAAAGGTCTTATGAGTTACAAATAACATCTTTCCATGTAGGAATATAAACAGTTCAACTTTAATGAGTTCCTTAAGGTTTCTCCTTCCTATTTACCTTTTCATGTTTCTCTTGATTCTTGTATTTGAAAGTCAAATTTTCTATTCAGCTCTGGTCTTTTCAACAAGAATGCTTGGAAGTCCTCTATTTCATTGAAATTCCATTTTTTTCCCTGAAGTATTATACTCAGTTGGGTAGGTGATTCTTGGTTTTAACCCTATCTCCTTTGATCTCTGGAATATCATATTCCAAGCCCTTCCATCCCATAGTGTAGAAGCTGCTAAATCCTGTGTTATCCTGATTGCATTTCCATAATACTTGAATTGTTTCTTTCTGGCTGCTTAAAATAATTTTTCCTTGACCTGAGAACTCTGGAATTTGGCTACAATATTCATAGGAGTTTTCCTTTTGGTATCTCTTCAAGAATTGGTAAATTCTTTCCACTTCTATTTTATCCTCTGGGTCTAGAATATCAGGGCAGTTTTCCTTGATAATTTCTTGGAAGATGATGTGTAGGCTCTTTTTTTGATCATGGTTTTCAGGCAGATCAATAATTTTTAAATTATCTCTCCTGGATCTGTTTTCCAGGTCAGTTGTTTGTTCAGTGAGATATTTCACATTGTCTTCTACTTTTTCATTCTTTTGGTTTTGTTTTGTAATTTCTTGGTTTCTCATAAAGTCATTAGCCTCCATCTGCTCTATTCTAATTTTTAAAGAACTATTTTCTTCAGTGAGCTTTTGAACCTCCTTTCCCATGTGGCCAATTCTGCTTTTTAAAGCATTCTTCTCCTCATTGGCTTTTTGGACTTCTTTTGGTGTTTGTGTTAGTCTATTTTTAAAGGTGTTATTTTCGTCAGCATTTCTTGGGGTCTCCTTTAGCAAGCTGTTGACTGGCTTTTCATGATTTCTTGCATTGCTCTCATTTCTCTTCCTAACTTTTCCTACACCTCTCTTACTTGATTTTCAAAATCCTTTTTGAGCTCTTCCATGGCCTGAGACCATTGCATATTTTTTTTGTGGCTCTGAATGTAAGAGTCTTGACTTTGATGTCTTCCTCTGGTGGTATGCTTTGTTCTTCTTCATCCAAAAGGATGGAAGAAAATACCTTTTCACCAAGAAAGTAATCTTCTATGGTCTTTTTTTTCCTTTTGGGGGGCATTTTCCCAGTCAGTTACCTGACTTTTGAGTCCTTTGTCAAGTGGAGGTTATACTCTAGGGACCTGTAAGTTCTCAGTTCCTTCAAGGTGGCACAATAAAGGAAGAGAAGTTTGCTCCCCTCTTGGCCTGTGCTCTGGTCTGTGAGCAACCACAAGTACTCTTTTTTTGCCCTGGAACTGCAAGTATGGTTCCCTCTCCACAGCTTCCACCAACTGTGCCACATCAGCACTCCTCCTCACCCAGGTCTGCCTTTCAGGACTGAGACTCAGATCAGCTGCTTGATTCCCCCAGGGTCTTTATGCCAAGGGCTCCAAAAGTAGAAGATGCTGTCACAGTGGTTGCCACCACCCTGGGGCTGGGGCTGGGGCTGGGGTCCGGAGCAGAAAGTGTTACCTTTGAAGCTGTTTGTGGGCTGAGAAATCTGGGAACTGCAGCTGCTACCTGTGATTCCATGCCA
Source organism: Notamacropus eugenii (assembly GCF_028372415.1). NCBI lineage: Eukaryota > Metazoa > Chordata > Mammalia > Diprotodontia > Macropodidae > Notamacropus > Notamacropus eugenii. Next base: position 20,913,139 of record NC_092873.1, on the reverse strand, counting down.
TGAGGCCTACTCCAATCCTGGCTGTGCCATGTGGCCCAGGCTGAACTGTTCTCTGCCCTGAGCCTGGTGTGATAGACCCTTTCTGTCAGCCTTCCATCTTGTCTTAGTCTGAAAATGTTTCATTCTGTCATTTTGTGTCTTTTGCTGCTCTAGAATTTGTTTAGAGTCACTTTTTACAGATATTTTATGGGTTATGGGGTAGAGCAGGACCGTCCTTCTACTCCACCATCTTTGGCTTTATTTTACAAAAGGTTTTCTTCTCTTAGCCAAGAGGATGGGGAGGAGGGGGGAGGGGGAGGCAACACAGAAGTTCTTAAAAATGAAGGAATTTGCCCAGAGTTGTAGAGTGGTGTATTCTCTGGAAGGGCGAGGATTCTGACACCCACGTTTGTACCCTTTGGCTTCTTCATTACCTTTCTTTATATCCTCAGCCCTTACTTAGCACACAGCCTGGTAACTAGTAGGTGCTTAATAAATGCTTATTCACTGAATGACTTCTCATGCTTCTCTCCCCACATCATGAAGGCTTGCCCTTGTTAAAAAGATAAAGACCAACTTCTGTTGAGTCTTGTGCACTTTGGTGACTGTCCGAACCGAAACATTTAAATAGGTACTGTTCTTTATCCCCCCAAATTCCATTAATATCCCCACATGAATTAAGTTCCCATTAAAACCTCCCACTGCTTTGGTCCTTCAGGGCTGCTGGGCCCCCAAGCCTCCAACAGCAGTCATGGCCATAGCTCCTGTCCTCATAGTGCTCTATTCAGCCCAGAGAAGGATATGGGCATGGGGTGGCTCTGTACCCAATAGGAGTGTGTGTGCGTGTGTGTATGTGTGTGTGTGTGTGTGTGTGTGTATGTGTGTGTATGTGTGTGTGTGTGTGTGTGTGTGTGTGTGTGTGTGTGTGTGTGTGTGTGTAAGCAGAGACATAAGGGCTCACAGGACCCCTCTACCCCAGTCCCCTCCCCTGGCACCCAGAGAGGACAATAAGACCCTATAATCATCCTTATCAAGCATCCCAGGGGAAAGCAGATAATAGCCACATTTCTGCTGAAATTATTGGTAATTTGAGTACATTGGAGCCCATGCAGTAATCACAGCTGCTTCTGAACACAAAATAATAATGTTCTCTTGGAAGGCAGCATGTCTATGTTCATAGTTGGACCTTGTTTGGTTTATTCTCTGTAGTAGAAATGTGAGCTCCCTTGTCTGATAGATACAGCCTGCCTCCAAACCCCAAAACTCTCCCCAGCTTTGGGAAATTGTGACCTAACAAAACAGGCCAGAGACTTCGTGGCACTCTCTTGGAACGCCTGTTAATGAGGAGGAGGACAAATGAGGCCTGCCAGCTCACCCAGCCACATTTGCATCTTTATCTGTTCACTCGTGTCTCAGCTCCTCACTTAGGATGTTAAGGGAAACTGATGGATTTCTGAAATCTCCAACATTTAAATGTTAATCTGTTTTGCAATTCATTAGTTAAAGTGAACCATTTATTTAAATTTGGCTAAGTGCCACTTAAGATTTGAGACTTATTTGATATTATTAAAAGATGATAGATAGACAGACAGACAGACAGACAGACAGATAGATAGATAGATAGATAGATAGATAGATAGATAGATAGATAGATAGATAGATAAAGTGCATCTGCTAGGATTCGGCATCTCTCCGAGAAGACTCTCCCACATTAGTCAGTCCCTCATAAGGCTCAGAGCATCTGGGGTTGTTCAGGAATGGCTTGATTCCAAGTGTCCCCATTTCCTTTTGCCTTCTCTTCTCTCAGGGGAGTTTGGGGCTTGGGGACTCCAGGCACAGCTCAATCAGGCCAGGTCTCCCACACAGACTGGCAGGACAGCAGATCCCCAAAGGGCAGAACAAAGAGAATTATCACCAACATTATAATAGTACAAATGGCTTTATGTCACCCATTTCATTTGAGCCTCAAGACAACACTTGGAGGGTGCTGCTATTAGAACTGTCTCCATTTTGCACAGTATCTAGCATACAGTTGGTGCTTACTAAATTCGATTTATCAGCTGACTTAAACGGAGGCTTAGGGAGGATGTGACATGTGCCTAGATAACTGTGTCTGAGACTGGATCACAGGAGAAAAGATCTAAGACTGAAGGGGACCGTACATAATCCAACCCCCTCACTTTACAGATTTGGAAACTGAGGCATTCCCTAGAGAGGGGAGGGATTTGTCCAAAGTCACTCAGCTAAGTAAATATCAGAGGCAAGTTTTGAACCAGGGTTTTCCTAACTCAATCCACCACAGTATGTCACCTGTCATAATTAATGATGTAATTAATAATACCCAACCACTCAAGAGCAGAAGACCTCCCCAAGAGCCTGCCCTCCCTTGATCTCCAGTCAGCAGGCCAGTGACTGGATCCGAGCTCTGAGGTCAACCTTTAACCAGGGAGGATACTCACATCCTTTCCAAGTAGCTGCAGCCCAGTCATAAGAAGACTGAAAAACCCTTCCTCTTTTTTCATCCTCAGCCAGACCTTGGGGAAAACAGAACTGCGTGCAAATAAAAAGAAACCCATTCTCAGTAGCCAGGGGAGCTCTCCAGCCTTCCCCCTCAGCCTCTCTAGGAGCGGGTGGGAGGTGTGCTTGCAGGTGTTCGCTCTTAATGGCTAGCAGGCCTCTTATCTCCAGGTGCATTTCCCTAAGAGATGACCATTAAGAGCTTCCCAGAGCCTCCACGCTTATTATCCACTCCGTTCCTTCTGGGCATAATGGGGACAATTACCGCCAGACCCCAGCACTGGGAAGTGGATGAGCCTTTTAAAGCAAGGAAGGGCTGAAAAGGGGCTATATTTCCTTTATTTCTGGATACCCAAGCCTTAGCTATGTTTTATAAAGCTTCAGATATGATCAGGTATCCACAGAAGGGGCTAGAATCCTGGGTGGTTGGAGAGTTTCTTCCTTCCTTCCTTCCTTCCTTCCTTCCTTCCTTCCTTCCTTCCTTCCTTCCTTCCTTCTTTCCTTCCTATCAGGATTCCACTAAGTGGTCACCATCTCCCCCTGAGTCTCTGGTTTTCGTAAAGCTAGAGCAGGCTGACCAGGTAGGAAGTACAGTCTACTCCAGGGCCTCGATTTGATTTCTTTGGAGATCCTTGGGCTGGGAGGATCTCCCTGGGTGAGACAGACAGAGCTGAATTGTGAGACTCCACTGGAAGGGAGCTGTCTAGCAAGCAATATGACTGCCCTGGGTCTGCAGACATACAGTGGGAGGCGGTGGGGAGGGTGAGGGGAAACACCATCCTCTGATTTATGGGTCTGATGCTGAGAGCGCACACCACTTCCACTCTGTTCCTTTTAATTGTTGGGGCACTGGGGCAACTAGATTGGACTCACGAATCTAGGAAGAAAAGAACTCCCATCGGTTGCAGGTAAAAGTCTCCTTGAAGGACTGTCCAATTAAGGAGGGATTGGACTTAAGGGAGAGAGACAGATCCAGGAGCTTTGGAGTGGAAAATTTAAGACCAATATCAGGAAAAGTAGTCCTAACAATTAGAGTTGCCCAAAAGGGGAATGGCAGATTCTCTCTCCTTGGAGAGCTTCAAGGAGTGTGGATACTATACTTGTTGGATATATCATAGTGAGAATTCTTTTGATGTATGGGTTGGATTAAATCACCAATGAAAAGCCCTTTCTAACTCTTAAATTCTGTAATAAAAGTCAAAAGGAGAGCTTTCTGTGTATACTTAACCATTTAAAAGAAAAGCAAGGTATTATCACAAGACCAGACTGTCCAAAACACTGTAATAAGATGAAATGTAAGTAGGATAAATGGAAAATCTTACAATTGGGTTAAAAAAAATCAATTTTCCAAGTATAAGATTAAGGGAGACTGGTTAGACAGTACTTTGTCAGAAAAACACTCAGGGGATTTTTCCCTATGAGTCAGCAGGGTGATGGCTTCATTAAGAGAGGCACAGAGCTCAGGAAGAAGGAGGTGGTTGTCCCTTGATCCTCAGCCCTTTGGGGCTCCCTTTAGGAGTACCATGCATCGTGCTGGGTGCCATACTTGAGGATAAACATAGATATGCTGGAGAGTATTTAGAGGAGGAGGGACACACAAAAAATGTCTGGAGTAAAATAAGGACTACCTGTTACATTACATTATATTAGCATTAGGTTTTAAAGTACAAGGAGAAGTGAGGAATCTGTCCCTCCTGTCTACGGATGAAATGGAGGGCTATTTCCAAGATGGAGTTACATCAGAAGAGAGAAGACCCAAGCCCCCCTCTCCTTTTGCCTCCACAGAGGCAAACCTGCTAATCAATTCCTCCTACCATGATCCCATCACTCTCCCCCTTACTCCAAAGCAAGAGATGATTCTTTCTTCCTGGGAGCTCTCTCAGCATTTTCTGTGCTCATGCCTTCCTTTCAGACATAAACAGAATCTGCTATGTGTGATGGTTATCTGCATACAATTTTTTACTTCCTCCCATGGCTCCCAACCTTGATCTGTGATGACAGGGACTGTGTCTTCTCACAGAATCACAAAATCTCAGGGTCATGAGGGGACCTCAGCAGCCATCAAGTTGAAACTGAATCAGGATCCCTCTTCAGCATACTTAACAAGGTTAAGTATCTCTCTCTGGATCACAGGGTTGTAGTTTCAGAGCTGAAAGGGACTTTTGAGGCCACTAATAATGAGTCTAATCCACTCATTTTTACAAATGAGGAATAAAGTGAGTCTGAGAGTAGCTAAGTGACTTGCACAAGCCAGTAAATGTCTGAGGCAGAATTCAAACCCATCTTCTTCCTCCGAGCCTAACCTTCTTACCACTAGAAGGTTGCTTGTCATGGATGACTTTCAGTCAGCGGAAGGCAGACCTTTCCATTCTGGCATAGCTCTAATGGTTAGGATATTTTCCCCAAGAAATTGTTTAAATTTGCCCTTTTTTAAACTGTCCCATGCCAGGCCTAGAGGCCTGAGGGCTACCCGAGTCTTACCTTACCTCTATCGCAGGTCTTCGGTTGGCCAAACCGGATAAACGTATGAGAGAAGAGACTTTCCGGAGTCGAACAAGGGTTAAGCTTTTATTCAGGGTCCTGGTTACAAGTGCAGGGGGAATTCTTCCTTAGGAGGGAGTGAGGAATCTCCCAAGGAGGCAAAAATCTTATAATAAGAGATTGGAAGTAGAAGTGTAAGTGGGGAGAGAGGGGGAGGGGAGAGCGAAGAGAGGAAAAACGGAGCCTTCTGTCCTGTAACGACCCCTCCCGAGCTAAGAGCGCCTTCAGGCTTTCCTGATCCCAATTAAGCTCTCCGGCCGCATAGTTTGTACCTGAATACCGTGCCTGTTAGATAACAATAGGTGTGCCCAGATCCGGGACAGTCTCGAGGGGGATGCTCCTCCCATCACGTTTCTCACGGGAAGAGGCGGAAATACACGAGATTGCTCAGTCTCACTCCTCGATTCCCTGCTGTTTTATGGGGGGCCTCATGAGAACTCTAAGATTTAGAAGTTCCCACCTTTACCCGCCCGAGACTGTCCACATGGAATTGAGCTTCCATCCCCAGCAGTCCCACACACTCTTTCTCATCACGTCCTCTTGGCCAAACAGAGCTAGACTAATTCCTCTTCCAAGGACAGTCTTTATTACTTGAAGACAGTATGACATCCTCACAAACACTTCTCTTCTCCAGGCTAACCATCTTTAGTAATCCTCACATGTTGTTGTCTTGGGTCCTTCACCTCGTGGTCAGTCTGGGGGGGTCTAGGGACCCTTTTCTAGGATCATGTTTTTAAACATGATTGATAAATCATACACACATATGTGTGTGTATATATATTATATACATATATAATAACCAGTTTAACATACTGGTTTACAGAGGAAACCAATCATACTAAAATAATAAAAATATTGAAAAAAGCTAACAAAAATTGTTTTTTAAACCAAGTTGACTGACTCCAGATTAAGAATCCCTGGTAGATGATGATAAAATTGTGTAGATTAGCCCATCTACAAGGTCAATGTGAATAGAAATTATCCATTATCCCTAAGGGAAATATACATCTCTTCTAAACCCTAAAAATGGTGGACTGGGGAGTGGGCAACTTTCTTAATGCAGTCTTCCATGGCCACAGCTGTCAGTTGGCCCCCTACAAGTAAGATGTGGACTTTTTCTTTAGACATGAAGCTTTAAAAAGTTCCAGGCTTTGGAAACACTTGAGGAGCATCTCATGCGGCTTACTGGCCCTTGGGCAGGGGGATCCAGGGACTCACTCACAAGTTCCTTCACAGTTGGTTGAGAAAACTCTTAAAACCACTGACTGGCCTTCCCAGCCTCACCTTGACTGATTTCCAAACTGGGTTTGGGCCACAGAACTTTTCCAGCTCTGGTGCTCATTAGTGCAAGTCCTGGCTTTTGCATCATTAGGATATGGCTTCCTTGGATACAGGATCTAGGTAGGAGTAGTCTGGGAGCCATGGGTATAGGAGAACTCTATGGAAGAAAGCAAGCACCCTCCATTCAGTCAGTCAACTTGCATTTATTAAATACCTACTGTGTGATAAACACTGGAAATACACAGAAAGGCAAAATGGAAACAAAAAACAAAAAACAAAAAATTCCAACCCAATCCCTGTTCTCAAAGAATTCAATCTAATGGGGGATGCCACATGACAACAATTAGGTACAAACAGTATACATAGAAGATAAACTGGAAATAATTGACAGAGAAAAGGTACTAGCACTCTGGAGAGTTAGGAAAGGCTTCTTGTAGAAGATAGGATTTTATCTGAAATCTGAAGAAAGCCAGAGAGACCAGGAAGTGAAGAGGAAGAGGGAGAGCCAGAAATAGAGCCTCCTGGATGTCAGTGCCTTGGGGAAAAACTGTGAATTCCCATCACCAAACAAGGGTGAGCTACATCTTTGAATCCTGAAAGAAGGAGCAGATGGGCCTCTTGAGGCCACCAGTGACTCTGGAGGACAGGAACTGTACCACAGAATTAGAGTGACTGTGAACCATTAAAAAGTAATTGGAATAGTATGGCCCCACCCCTCAGGATACATGCATGTTGTTGTTCAGTCACCTCTGACTGTTGGTGACCTCATGGACCATATAGCAGCCCCAGACATTCTATCCTCCACTATCTCCTGAAGTCTGTCCAAGCTCATGTTGATTGCTTCCATGACACTATCCATCCATCTCATCCTCTGCTGTCCCCTTCTCCTTTTAAGCCTTCAATCTTTCCCAATATCAGGGTCCCAATGAGTCCTGTCTTCTCAGCATGTGGCCACAGTATTTAAACTTCAGCTTCAGTATTTGTCTTTTCAGTGAATAGCCTGAATTATTTTCTTTAAGTATTGACTGATTTGATCTACTTGATGTACCAGGGACTCTCAAAAGTTCTCTCCAGCACCACCAATTGAAAGTGTCGATTCTTCAATGAGCAGCTTTGACTTTCCGGACCTTTGTCAGCAAGGTGATGTCTCTGCTTTTTAGAATGCTGTCCAGGGTTGCCATAGCTTTCCTTCCAAGGAGCAAGTGTCTTTAATTTCATGGCTGCAGCCTCTGTCTGCAGTGATCTTTGAGCCCAAGAATATAAGATCTGACATTGCTCTCATTTCTTCTTGATCTATTTTCCAGAAAGTGATGGGACCAGTTGCCAAAATCTTAGTTTTTTTTATGTTAAACTTCAAGCCAGGCTTTACTCTCTTCTTTTTCACCCTCCTCAAGAGTTTTATTAATTTTTCTTTACTTTCTTCCATCAGAGAAGTATCATCTGCATACCTGAGATTGTGATATTTCTCCAAGCAACCTTAATTACAATTTGGATTCATCCAGTCTGGCATTTCACACAATGTACTCTCCATATAAGTTACATTAAAAAGATGACAATATACAGTCTTTTCCAATCTTAAATCAATCAGTTGCTCCATGTTCTGTTCTCATTATTGCTTCTTGGCCCACAGACAGGTTCCTCAGGAGATAAGTAACATAATCTGGCACTTCCATATCTTGGAGGACTTGACACCTTTTGTTGTGATCCATCCAGTCAAAGGCTGTGTGGTCAATGAAACAGTGTAGTCAATGAAGCAGAAGTAAATTTTTTTTTTCTGAAACTCTCTTGCTTTCTCCATAATCTAGTGCATATTGGCAATTTGGTCTCTAGTTTTTCTGCTTCTTCCAAAACCACCCCAGAATGGGGGGGAGGGCAGAGCCAAAATGGCAGAGTAGAAGTATGGACCTGCTCTAGCTCTCCCCCCATAGCCCATAAAATACCTGTAAAAATGACTAAATAAATTCTGAAGCAGCAGAAGTGACAAATTGTCAGAGTGAAACAGATTTCCAACCCAAGACAGCCTGGAAGACCAACAGGAAAGTTCTATTGCACTGGGTTCAGAGGGGAACACAGCCCACTGTGGGCCATGAAGCAGGGACAGGACTGGATCAGGCCTCAGGGCACAGAATCATGGTTCTCAGATTTCTCTGGGAAACAACATCAAAGACAGCTTCAAAGATCAATAAGAAAGCTCTTTCACCTGGGTGAGAGGGGAATGCTTTCTGCCCCAGGCCCCAGCCCTGGCCCCAGGGTGGTGGCAGCCACTGTGACAGCATCTTCCACTTATGGAACCCTTAGCATAAAGATCCTGGGGGAATAGAGCAGCTGATCTGGGTCTCAGTCCTGAATGGAGGTCCTAGGTGAGGAGGAGCACTGATGTGGCACAGTTGGTGGAGGCTTTGGAAAGGGAACTTGTAGTTCCAGGGCAGAAAAGAGTACTTGTGGTTGCTCACAGACCAGAATATAGGCCAGGAGAGGAGCAAACTCCTCTCCCTTTTGTTGTGCCACCTTGAAGGAACTAAGAACTTACAAGTCCCTAGAGTATAACCTCCACTTGACAAAGAACTCAAAAGTCAAGTAACTGCCTGGGGAAATGCCCCCAAAAAGGAAAAAAAAGAGACTATAGAAGATTACTTTCTTGGTGAAAAGATATTTTCTTCCATTCTTTTGGATGAGGAAGAACAAAGCATACCACCAGAGGAAGACATCAAAGTTAAGTCTTCTACATCCAAAACCTCCAATGGTCCAAAGCAATGGTCTCAGGCCATGGAAGAACTCAAAAAGGACTTGAAAATCAAATAAGAGAGGTGGAGGAAGAAATGAGAGTAATGCAAGAAAATCATGAGGGGCAAAGCCAAGATGGTGGATTAGAAAGACACACATACTCTAGCTCTTCCCCCACAGTCCATAAAATATCTGTAAAAAATGACTCTCAAGAAATACTAGAGCAGCAGAAGCCACAGAACGACAGAGTGAAAGAGATTTCCAGCCCAAGGTAGCCTGGAAGGCTGACAGGAAAGGTTGATTGCACAAGGTGTGGAGGGGAGCCCAGGCCAGCCCTGGCCACTAGGCAATGGCAGGAACAGGACCAGAACAGGCCTCGGGGATGGAATCCCTAGCAGCAGCAGTGGTTCTCAGATCCCTCAACCCATAAGATTCAAAGAAAACTTCAAAGGTCAGTGAGAAAGTTGTTTCATCTGGGAAAGGGAACGCAGTCTGACCCTGCCAGCAGCAGCCACTGCAGCGTAGTGTGCATTTTTGGAGCCCTCCACCTAAAGCCCCTGGGGGAACTGAGCAGCTGATCTGAATCTCAGCCCTGAGCCTGATCCTGGTGAGGAGGAAGAGTGCTGGTGGAGCTTGAGGAAGCTAAGGAGAGAGAATTCTACTACTGACAGATTCTGGGCAGAAAAATTTTTGGTTACTCCCAGACCAGTCTGCAGGCCAGGAGAGGAGGAAATTCCTCTCTCTTGATTGTGCCACCTTAGAGGAACTGAGAACTTACAGGTCGCCAGAGTGTACCCTCCTCTTGGCAAAGGACTCAAAAGTCAAGTAACTGGTTGGGAAAATGCCCAAAAAAGAGGAAAAAATTTAAGACTATAGAAGATTACTTTCTTGGTGAAGAGATATTTTCTTCCATCCTTTAAGATGAGGAAGAACAATGCATACTGTCAGAGGAAGACACAAAAGTCAAGACTTCTGCAACCAATACCTCCAAAATAAATATGCAATGGTCTCAGGCCATGGAAGAGTTCAAAAAGGATTTTGAAAATCAAGTAAGAGAGGCGGAGGAAAAATTTGGGAAGAGAAATGAGAGACATGCAAGAAAAGCATGAAAAGAAAGTCAACAGTTTGCTAAAGGAGACCCAAAAAATGCTGAAGAAAATAACACCTTTAAAAATGGGCTAACTCAAGTGGCAAAAGAGGTCCAAAAAGCCAATGAGGAGAAGAATGCTTTAAAAAGCAGAATTGGCCAAATGGAAAGGAGGTTCAAAAGCTCACTGAAGAAAATAGTTCTTTAAAAATTAGAATGAAGCATATGGAAGCTAATGACTTCATAAGAAACTAAGAAATTACAAAACAAAATCAAAAGAATGAAAAAATAGAAAATAATGTGAAATATTTCATTGGAAAAACAACTGACCTGGAAAAGAGATCTAGAAGAGACAATTTAAAAATTATGGGACTACCTGAAAGCCATGATCAAAAAAAAGAGCCTAGACATCATCTTTCATGAAATTATCAAGGAAAACTGCCCTGATGTTCTAGAACCAGAGGGTAAAATAAATATTGAAGGAATCTACTGATCACCTCCTGAAAGAGGTCTGAAAAGAGAAACTCCTAGGAATACTGTAGCCAAATTCCAGAGTTCCCAGGTCAAGGAGAAAATATTGCCAGTACTTAGAAAGAAACAATTCAAGTATTGTGGAAATACAATCAGGATAACACAGGATTTAGCAGCTTCTACACTAAGGGATTGAATATGATATTCCAGAAGTCAAAGATTTAAAACCAAGAATCATCTACCCAGTAAAACTGAGTATAATACTTTAGGGGAAAAAATGGAATTTCAATGAAATGGAGGACTTCCAAGCATTCTTGTTGGAAAGACCAGAGCTGAATAGAAAATCTGACTTTCAAATAAAAGAATCAAGATAACCATGAAAAGGTAAGCAGGAAAGAGAAACCTTAAGGAACTCATTAAAGTTGAACTGTTTACATTCCTACATGGAAAGATGTTATTTGTAACTCATGAGATCTTTTTTAGTTTTAGAGTAGTTAGAGGGAATATACATGTGTGTATGTGTGTGTGTATATGTGTGTGTATTATATATGTATAGGTATGTATATGTACATGGATGTATTGTGTGTGTGTGTGTGTATACTTAAAAAAAATAAAATTTACTGTTGAATGGAATGTCCTGGGAGTAAGAGAAACGGAGAGGTAGAATGTAGCAAATTATCTCACATAAAATAGGAAAGAAAGAGCTTTTACAATGGAGGGGAAGAGATAAAAGGGAATAAGTGAGCCTTACTCTCATGGGAGTTGGCTTAAGGAGGGAATAGCACACACTCAACTGGATACAGAAGTCTATTTCACCCTGCAGGAAGGCAAGGGGGGAAAGGGGACAGGAGAGGGAAGTCAATAGAAGCAAATTGGGGAAAGGCATAATCAGAAGCAAACACTATTGTGAGAAGCTAGGTCAAGGGAAAGAATGGAATAAATGGAGGGCAGGACAGGACAGAGGGAAATGTGGTTAGTCTTTTACAACATAACTATTATGGAAGTGCTTTGCATTGTTACACATGTATGACCTATATGGAATTGCTTGTTTTCTCAATGAGGGTGGGTTGGGAGGGAGGGAGAGAATATACAACTCAAAGTTTTAAGAACGAATGTTAAAAATTATTTTAGCGTGCAACTGGAAATTAAGATATACAGGCAATGGAGTCAAGGAATGTATTTTGCCAGGATGGAAGAAGGGTGGGTAATAGAAGGGAGGACAGACTGGAGGAAGGGGTGGATGGGGTGCATGCTGTCCTGGTGTGGGGGGTTAGGAGAGATGGGGAGAAAATTTTGAATTCAAATTCTTGTGGAAGTGAATGTTGAGAACCGAAGAATAAATAAATAAGTTATATACATTTTTTAAAAAACCAGCCTGCTCTTCTGGCAATTCTAAGTTCACATGTTGCTGAAGCCTTGCCTGCAGAATCTTAAGCATAACCTTGCTGGCATGTGAAATGAAAACTATTGTTTGGTATTTTGAACATTTCTTGGTATTGCCCTTCTTTAGGACTGAGATGTAAATTGATCTTTTCCAATCCAGTGGCCACTGTTGAGTTTTCCATATTTACTGACATGTTCAGTGCAGTACTTTAACAGTATCATCTTTTAGGATTCTCAATAGCTCAGCTGGAATTGGTAACCTCCACTGACTTACTGTTGCTGATCAATTGAACTGATCAACTCTGGCCTCTTCAGCATCAGTGACTGAAGCATAAATTTTTATTATGTTGAATGGTGTGCCTTGGATTGGAACAGACATTATTCTGTCATTTTTGAGTTTCTACCCAGTACTGCTTTTTTCTCCCTTTTATTGGCTATGACTCCATTTCTTCTAAGGGATTCTTGCCCACAGTAGTAGATGTAATGCTCACCTGAATTAAAATCACCCATTCTAGTCCATTCAATTTCACTGACCCCCAAGGTGTTGATGTTAGTCCTTCTGTCTCCTGTTTGGTCTTCTCCAGCTCACTTTGGCTTGTAGATCTATTCCAGGTTCCTGGGAATATTGAGCTCTACAGCATTAGATTTTCCTTTTGTCAGCAGACACATCCACAGCTGAGCTTCCTTTGGGCTTTTGCCCAACTGCTTTCTTCGTACTGGAGCTACTTGTAGTTGTCCTCTGTTTTTCTCCAGTAGAATGCTAGACACCATCTAGCCTGAGGGGTTTGTGGTATCATATCTTTTATCCCTTTATTGGTGTCCATGGGGTTTTGTTGACAAAGATATTGGCATGGTTTGTCATTTCCTTCTCCAGTGGATCACCTTTTGTCAGAACTCCTCATCTTGGGTAATCCTACACAGCATAGCTCAGGGTTTCATTGATCTATCCAAGCCCCTCTGCCACAACACAGCAGGTATGGGTATATGTGTTGAGGAGGCGGGGATACATGCATGCCTAGGCTAATAAGCCCAAGACTCGTCTTTTGCTATCCCAATCTCATCTCCCCAGTCTCCTGCTCCATATAGTTAAAGTTTTCTCTTTCATTCCTCACTCTTTATTAAGCAATATAGAAAACAGCCTCATTTTAGCACCTCACACTTATCAGATTGGCTAACATGATAGAAAGAAAAATGATAAATGGAAGAGATGTAGGAAAATTGGGACTCTAATGGACTGTTGGTGTAACTGTGAACCAGTCTAACCATTCTGGAGAGCAATTTGGAACTATAGCCAAAGGGCAATTACAAAATTACGCAGCCCTCTGACCCAGCAATACCATTACTAGGTCTGTATCCCAAAGAGATTTTAAAAAAGGAAAAGGGCCTCTCTGTAAAGAAGTGTTTATAGCAGCTCTTTTTGTGGTGGCAAAGAATTAAAAACTGATGGGATGCTTATCAGTTGGGGAATGACTGACCAAGTTATAGTATATGATTGTGATGGAATATTATTGTTGCATAAGAAATGATGAAGAGGTGGACTTCAGAAAAGCCTGGAAAGACTTATATGAACTGATGCTGGGTGAAGTGAGCCGAATCAGAACGTTGTACACAGTAACAGTCATATTTTTTGGTGACCAACTTTAATAGACTTAGCTCTTCTCAGCAATGCAACGATCCAAGACAATTCCAAAAGACTCATGATGGAAAGTGCTATCCACATCCAAAGAAAGATCTCTGGAGCCTGAATGTGGATCAAAGCACACTATTTTCACTTTTTTCATTTTTTCTTTCCCATGGTTTTTCATTTTTCTTCTGATTCTTGTTTCACAACATGACTAATATGGAAATGTGTTTAACATGATTGTACATGTATAACCTATATCAGATTGCATGACATCTTGGGCAGGGAGAAAAACTTGCAACTCAAAATTTCACAAAAATGAATGTTGAAAACTATCTTTACATGTAATTGGCAAAAAATACTTTTAAGGAAAAAAAACACTCTACCTCCGACCCACAAAATAAAAAAAACTTTTCCCTCATCCTTTGCTTGTGAGGCTGATTTTTTTGGACCCAAAAGTGACATCTGACATTGATCTTGTTAGCTTTGTTCCCACATGGGAGCCTTTGAATGCATTAGATTGTGGGGATTGTTCTTTTCCTCTTTTTGTATCCCCAATGCTTAGCAACGTGCCTGGCATGCTTAACAAAAGTTGATTGATTGACTGGCTCTCCATGGTTGGAGGGGAGGGATTCCTGCAAGGCCACACCTAATCAGCCAGCTCCACCAGTGGGTGAACAAGCTATGGACTTTTGATGGGTAGAAACTGCTTCTTGTCCAAGCTAGTCCAGTGACTAGCCCATGGCCTGAATAGCAGCTTCCAGGCTCTTCTTCAAAGGTGATAAATTGGGGAAGCAGAAAGGCCCCCTGGAATGGCTCAGGCAGCAGAAGGACCATCTTTGGACCTTGAATGACATTCAACAGGACAGAGATTGGTGAAGGGACTGAACAAGGGGGTGAAAAGCTGCCCATCTGAGTCCCAGAGAAATGGAAAAGCAAGCTTCTCACTAGAAGGCTGCTAGGTGAATCTATTCAAGGCTCGCCAAGACTTCCTCCAGGACAGCAACTTCCTAACACACTTCTGGCCCTCCAAACTTGGGAAACCATCCTTTCATCTCCAGAGACAGAGCAAAGAAGTGATAGTAGCTCTGCCCATGGCAAACAGAGTTCTTCTAAGGCCTTGGTCATCACCTACTGCAAGCCAGATTCAGTGCTAGGCACTGGGGCTCCAAGAACAAAAGCTATGGGGACAGCTAGGGGCATGAAGTCCTGACCTCAGAGTCAGGGAGAACTGAGTTTCAATCTCACCTTGGATACTTCTAGCTATGTGACCCTCAGCAGGCCACTAAATCATTCTTAGTCTTTGTTTCCTCATCTACAAAATGGGTATAACAACAGCATCCATCACCTACTAGGATGGTTGTGAAGATTGTGTTAGGTAACATAGAGCACACAGTAGGCATCTAATAGAGGCTTATTGACTAAGAGTTGATATATGCAGTGTTCTTTGCAAAACTGAAAGTGCTCTATAAATAAAAATTACTATTATTGTTACAACTGGGGATATAATATGTCCATACATAAACATAAAATAATTTGGGGGCTAGGGTGTATCAGAAAAAGCTTTATCGAGGAAGTGACCTATGAGCTGAGTTTTTCAGGGACCCACCCTGGAATTGGAGATGAGGAGGACATTGGAGACATTGGAGGCAGCAAAGACGTGCAGGCAGAGGATGGAATAAAGTACACAGAGAACAGTAAATAAGCCAATTTGTGTGGAACAAAGAGTGTGTGAGGGGGAGGAAAGTGAACCCAGTCTAGAAAGAAAGGTGGGATTAAATGCCAGGCTGACATTCTCCAGTGCTAAGTGATCCAAAGATGTGAGCAAACTGTTCCTTAAAAATGGCCAACCAGTGACAGGTGAATGAAGGAAAGTGCCAAATCACTAACAATAAGAACTCTACTTGTATGTGTATATGCATATGTACATATATGTGTATGTGTGTGTATACATAGCATAACATAACATAGTGTGTATATATATATATGTATAGCATAGCATAATAATATATTATTATTCAATAGAGATAGATAGGCAGATAGATCAAATCCACTCTGAGGTTTTCACACTCAGCAAATTGGCAAAGATGATGAAAAATGGGAACACTCCATGTTGGAGGGGTTAAAGACAGATCAGTTAACTAAATGAACATACTGTTACTGGGGTTGTTAATTGGTCCAGTCATTCTAGAAAGCAATTTGGAATTATGTTTTTTTTTTTCTCTTTTTAATTTATTTACTTAACTTTTAACATTCATCTTCACAAAATCTTGGGTTCCAAATTCTCTCCCCATCTGTCCCCACTCCCCACCCCAAAACACTGAGCATTCTGATTGCCCCTATCACCAATCTGCCCTCTCCTCCACCATTCCTCTCCTCCCCTGTCCCCATCCTCTCCCCCGTCCTGTGGGGCCAGATAACCCTCCAAATCCCATTACCTGTATTTCTTATTTCCTAGTAGCAAGAACAGTACTCAACAGTTGTTCCTAAAACTTTGAGTTCCAACTTCTTCCCATCCCTCCCTCCCCAACCATTTCCCCTGGGAAGACAAGCAATTCAATATAGGCCATATCTGTGTAATTTTGCAGATGACTTCCATGATAGTCATGTTGTGTAAGACTAACTAAGGAAATATCCCTCCATCCCATCCTGCCCCCCATCGCTTCCACTCTCTCTTTGGATCCTGTCCCTCCCCAAGAGTGTTGACTTCAAATTGCTCTCCTCCCATTTCCCTCCCTTCCATCATCCCCACCACCCTGCTCATCCCCATCTCCCCCACTTTCCTGTATTGCAAGATAGGTTTTCATACCAAAATGAGTGTGCATTTTATACCTTCCTCCAGTCGAATGTGATGAGAGTAAACTTCATGCTCCTCTCTCACCCCCCCCTTCTTCCCTCCACCAAAGTCTTTTGCCTGCCTCTTCCACAAGAGATAATTTGCCCCATTCCATTTCTCCTTCTCTCCTCCCAATATATTTCTCTCTCACTGCTTAATTTCATATTTTTAAGATATGATCCCATCCTCTTCCATTCACTCTGTGCTCTGTGTGTGTGTGTGTGTGTGTGTGTGTGTGTGTATGTATGTAATCCCACCAACTACCCAGATACTGAAAAGTTTCAAGAGTTACAAATATTGTCTTTCCATGTAGGAATGTAAACAGTTCAACTTTAGTAAAGTCCCTTATGACTTCTCTTTGCTGTTTACCTTTTCATGCTTCTCTTCATTCTTGTGTTTGAAAGTCAAATTTTCTTTACAGCTCTGGTCTTCTCATCAAGAATGCTTTAAAGTTCTCAATTTCATTGAAAGACCATTTTTTCCCCCCTGAAGTATTACACACAGTTTTGCTGGGTAGGTGATTCTTAGTTTTAGTCCTAGTTCCTTTGACTTCTGGAATATCCTATTCCATGCCCTTCAATCCCTTAATGTAGAAGCTGCTAGATCTTGTGTTATCCTGATTGTATTTCCACAATACTTGAATTGTTTCTTTCTAGCTGCTTGCAATATTTTCTCCTTGACCTGGGAACTCTGGAATTTGTTCCACAATGTTCCTAGGAGTTTCTCTTTTTGGATCTCTTTCAGGTGGTGATCAGTGGATTCCTTGAATACTTATTTTGCCCTCTGGTTCTAGAATATAAGGGCAGTTTTCCTTGATAATTTCAGGAAAGATGATGTCTAGGCTCTTTTTTTGATCGTGGGCCCATAATTTTTAAATTGTCTCTCCTGGATCTGTTTTTCCAATGAGATATTTCACATTATCTTCCATTTTTTCATTCTTTTGGTTTTGTTTTGTGATTTCTTGGTTTCTCATAAAGTCATTAGACTTCGTCTGTTCCATTCTAATTTTGAAAGAACTATTTTCTTCAGTGAGCTTTTGAACCTCCTTTTCCATTTGGCTAATTCTGCTTTTTAAAGCATTCTTCTCCTCATTGGCTTTTTGAACCTCTTTTGTCAATTGAGTTAGCCTATTTTTCCAGGTGTTATTTTCTTCAGCATTTTTTTGGGTCTCCTTTAGCAAGGTGTTGACCTGCTTTTCATGCTTTTCTTGCATCTCTCTCATTTCTCTTCCCCGTTTTTCCTCCACCTCTCTAACTTGATTTTCAAAATCCTTTTTGAGCTCTTCCATGGCCTGAGCCCATTGGGTGGGCTGGGACACAGAAGCCTTGACTTCTGTGTCTTTCCCTGACGGTAAGCATTGATTTTCCTCATCTGAAAGGAAGGGAGGAGACACCTGTTCACCAAGAAAGTAACCTTCTATGGTCTTATTTTTTTTTTCCGTTTTCTGGGCATTTTCCCAGCTAGTAATTTGACTTCTGAGTTTCCTTTCCACACCCACCTCACCTCCAGATCCACCCAGCTAGTGCTTGGGGGCTGAGATTCAAATGCTGCTCCCCAGCCTCAGGGCTTTGGGCGGGGGCAGGGCTGCTATTCAGTGTGAGATTAAGTTCAGGTGCTCAGGTGGGGGCAGGGCTGCCTCATGGGGCTCAGTTCCCTCAGGGGGTTTATGTGGAGACTTTCAACAATGGATCTGAGCTCCTGCCTGCTTTGGGAGCCCCTGTCCACTGTCGCCTCTGCTGCTGCCTCCCGAGGGGGCCTGAGTTATGGAGACACCCTGCTGCCCTCTTGGCCTGCTGAAGAGACCCTCTCACTGACCTTTGGTGCCTGTGGGTGGAGGGACCTGTGCAGCTGCTGGAGATTCCATCCCTGAAGCCTGTTTGGATCTGCTCCTCTAAGTGCCACACAGCCAAGGCAGGGCTGGGCTCTGCTCCGGGTCCCGGGCGCAATGGACCTTTCATGTCATTTTTTCAGGGCTCTCTGGAACAGATATCTCCTCCACTCTGTTGTTCTGTGGCTTCTGCTACTCCAGAATTTGTTGGGAGTTCTTCTTTACAGGTATTTTATGGGCTGTGGGTTTGGAGCTAGCATATGTGTATCTTTCTACTCCACCACCTTGGCTCCTCCCCCAGGAATTATGTTCAGAAAGCAACTCAAATGTCCATAATCTTTGACCCAAAGATTCCAGTGCTAGACATGTACTCCAAGAAGGTCAAAGTCAGAAAGAAAAGTTCCATAGCCATAGCACAGAAGCACTTTTTTGGAGTAATAAAGAACTGGAAATTTGGGCCATGCCCACAAGTTGGGGAATGGCAAATCAAGCTGTGGCATGTGAAAAGGAAGTAATATCACTGTACTAGAAGGCACGATAAAGATGAAGAATTCAGAGAAGCATGGAAAGGTTTATGTGAACTGATGCAAAGTGAAGAAAACAGAACCAGGAGGACACTGAGCACGACTGTAACAATGTGGGTACCCTGCAATGCAGCTCTGCCTGCAACAACCAACCCTAAACATTACCATGAAAACCTCCAAGGTTAAGACATGAAGAAGAGAGAGAAGGATGCCCTTCCCAGGCAACAAAGGTGATTACTACTTTCCCTCTAAGGTGTTAGAGCCAACCCTGAGTGTCTGGGTGTTCCTACCTTTATTGTTCATGAGCAGCCAGAGAGATTAGCAGTCGATGGAACTGTCCACCAAAAAAGGAGGCACCTGCAGATAAATGATTGTGTGTGAGGGGAGAGCATACTGTAGGCCCCATCCGCCACTGGGGGCGTTATTTTTAACCACTGTGCTTCCTATTTTTTCAAAAAGCTAAGAGAATATTACTATGGGTTGATTGGTTGTTTTTTTTTTCTTTCTTTCTTGAGACTTGCTCTCCTTATTTTGGTCAGGCTGGGAGTACATGGGTTTGACTCCACTACTGATTGGTAGAGAAGCTTTGCCCTTGACTCCCCTCTCTTAGGCAGCCTGGTGGATCCCTGTCTTTTAGGGGGCTTGCAACATTGGTGCCAGACAGTGTAGACATCTGATTGGCTTAGCTCGCTGCAGCTCAGCACTCCCCAGCTTGTATGATCCTCCCGCCAGTAGACTATAGCTACGTACCACCACATCTAGATGGTTGACTGATAATGATGTTTAACTCTTGTAATTCGGGGGAGGACCTCAAGGTGATTTCTTTGACTCAGAGGGCAGAAATAGTCAGGCGTGCTCTGGGAACTGTTCTATAAGTGTGAATGTATGTTGTTGGAGCAAGCTTGGGGGGTTACACCATCTACAAAGCCATTGTATCAACCTTAATGCACAATAGAAATGTCAGCTAGTGTTACTGGTAGCTCCTACCAAGCTAACAATGCTTTGGGGCCAGACTGGGTCCCAGACTGCACATCTGTCACCACAGATGACCCTTTGGATACAGTGCATATCGAAAGATCAACTTAGAAATCACTATGTGCCTCAGTTGACCAGATGGATCCTCTGGTCTCTGACTCCAGGTGAGGGTATATTATGGGACTCCCAAAGGGACTGTCCTTATCTCTGGAGATAATTAGGCTGGAGTCAGTCAGTCAGTCATTAAGAGCTTTCCTGAGATCACACAACTTGTCTGTGTCAGAGATGGGGCTTGTACCAGGTACAGGTTCAAGGTGATGTTTCAGTGACAAAGCAGAGCAGAGGGGCATTCATTGTGTTCAATTTAACAGATACTTGTAAAAGACCCAACTGTATACAAATTCACATGCAATCCTCTTTTCCTCCTCCTTTGTAGATCAAAATATTCAAGTTTGTTGATATTTATTGATTTCACAATAAAAAACCAAAGTTAAAGATAGATAAATCTTGGAGCCAGGAGGTAGCTTTGACTAAGACTCCTCCCCAGCCTCCTAAGTCCAGAACAAGATTGGGGGAAAGAGTGGGGCTACCACTCAGAAGGAGGTCCTCTGACCATGAACCTATAGACAGTACATCCCAAAGATGGTGGGCAACCACTTGGACTCCTCAAAGGCTAGACTGGGGGTCAGGAGCCTGGGCTTTTGCCAATGACCCAGGAGGTTTCCTTGGCATGAGCCTCCCCCTTCTGGATTTAACTCCCTACAAGATGAGCTGTGATGCCCAGGTTTGTCCAGTTCTGACCTTGGGACATCCTTGGTCTATGAGCTCTTCCAAAGAGGAGCCCCAGGAGACTGTGCTGGGGACCACAAAGACCACAGGCAGCTTTTACCCCCTTCCTCTTGAAATCACAAGCTAGCTTTTAGCTGTCAGGCATTAGAAGGGTTTTACATCCTCCTCCTGATGGTCTTGGCAGCTTCACGATCTCAAATGGTATTCATTTTGCCTCCTACTCAGTTTTCATATTTTTTAAAAAATCACAATAGATTTTCTTTTAGCAGAGAAAATAAAATAATGGTAAAAAAAAAAAAAGAAAAAGAAAAATGCCAGTCTTTCATCACCTTTATTTTCTCCATGCTTTGCTTAGGGCTTTTCCCCCCCACCTGTTTTCCTGAATTTCGAATAATATAGGGAGGTTAAAATTAATTTCCGGATAGCGTAACCTTTTTGGAAATGCACCATCCTCATAAATGAACAAGCTGCTTACAGTAATTAAAGTAATGTCATCCTGGGCTCAAATTGCTTGTGCTAATATGGCTAATTGACAACAGCCAGTGAGGGGCATTAACAGTGATTACTCATCACTAGGGCCTGCAATTTTCAGTAGAGAAAGGTCTTTACATCTGTTTTCAATCATCTGTCTGCTTTTAGCATCAGTAGGCTCATTCTCTCAAAGGGGGAAGCTTTTTACCTGCCATTCAAAGCAAAAATTCTCTTTCAAAGATGAAGAGCAGGGGGGAGAGGGGAGGGGAACATTGTGGTGTGGGGGGAAGGTGTGGGGGGGGTGTGCATGTGTGTGGGTGTGAGAGACAGGGACAGAGACAGAAAGGGGAGAGAAGTTTATCTAAGCCTAGGTTCATTTTTTTATTTAAAAAGTATCTATTTTATGTATACATGTATTATATGCCACATAATTACATGCCATATAATATATTAAAAGAATATACTTGTATATAATATGAATACACATTATTAAAAAAATAAAAACATGAACCAGGGTTCAGATAGGTTTCTTCCTTCATGTGGTGTATACCCATTCCAGGATTTCCAATAGGTTAGCATCTCTGGGAGCAACCCTTGGGCAAGCTGGAACTCTGTACTGCGCCCCTTCTCTTCCCCTGCTACATTCTATCCCTCCTCTTCTCCTCTACATGGGGTCAGCCATTATTTCCGCAGAAGTAATTCCTAAATCAATATATCCATCCTAAATCTGTGGAACTTCAGGCCCCAAAAGCCGTCTGCCTATTGGACATCTGTCTGCTTCTGGATGTACCATCAAGATCAACCTGTCCAAAACATCCTCTTCACCCTTAACTCCTCCCCCTGCTCCTGCAGATTCCAAGGGCACCAGAGTCTTCCAATCACTCAAGTGAACAACCTCCAATTCACTATCCCCAAGTCCTCTCTTGCCTTCACTATCACTATCCCTAGAACTAATTATTTGTCAAATATTCTAGCCCTAATCACCTCCTACCTGAAATACCGCTGTCACCTCCCACTTAGGCTCTCTATCTCCCATATCCAACCTATCCTTCAAACAGCTGTCAGAATAATCTCTTCCTACAGTACGTCTGGCTACGGACGTCACTGTACTGTTCAAAGATCTTCAGAGGCTGCCTACTGCTCTAGGACCAAATACAAACTATTTTGACTTCAAAACTCTTTACACACATTTTAAAAAATTATGAATTTAACAAGCTTCAACAAACTTGAAAATTTCTGTATATGAAGACAAACCAAAAAAGAAGACTGCATATTTAGTTGTGAATATCTATTACGAATAAATTTTTAAAATTTATCACAGCAGCATGAACACTGCCCTGCTTCTAAATTCCTTCTGTCCTCTTCTGCATATTTTTCATACATATTAATCCTCTTTTTGGTATCACTATCACAATTCCCTTTGCTTGCCCCCCCCCCCCCCCCCCCACAACCTGCCTGCTTGTAACCAAGGAGTGGGGTCAGGTTCTCATGCCTCCTTTTACATCTCTGGTCCATCACCTCTCTGACTGAAGGGCCCTCTAGGGCCAGAATTGGTTTTTCCGCTCAGCAGAGTTCTGAGTTGTTTCTCTTTCCACTGTGGTTGTTACTGTACGAATGTGTCCTCACTCTGTTCTCTTCACTCTGCATCAGTTCATTCGAATTGTCCCAGGTTTCTCTGAATTCATCCTTTTTGTCATTTCTTACAGCACAATATTTGGTTACATCCATATGTTATAACTTTGTCAGCCATTCCCTGATTATTGGGCCACCCCCTTGGTACCCGTTCCTTGGCTATAACAAAAAATGTTACTGTATTTTTTTGTACTTATGGATCATCCCATCCTACTGTCTTTGACTGTGATTTAGATCCGATGGTGGGATCTCCAGGTCAATGAGGACACACGCTTAAGCTGTGGAACCAATGCACAGGTCCACCCAAAGTGAAGGAGTGTCCCTTTCCTCCCCCTACCTCTCTGCCATTTGTCATTTTTCCTTTTGGTTATCTTTGCCAGTTTGATGGGTATGAAAGATGGAAACTCAGAGTTGTTTCAATGTAGATGTTTGTAATGATTAATAATTAGGTACATTGATATCACCCCCTTTGGGAATTGCCTTTTTATCTCATTTCCTCATTTATCTACTGGGGAATTCTAAAACTTTTCACAACTTGAATCCAGCCTCCCTTTCACGTCCCATATGCTCATTGAAATTACACTTAATTCACATACTATCATTTAAAGCATATATTAAGTGCCTACTTGTGCAGAACCCTGTGGTAGGTGATGGGGAAAAAAGATCAAAAAAACCCAGTCCCTGCTCTGAAGGAATTTTACTTTCTACAAAAGGAGGTACTCTTTCCACAGATAAGTAAATATAAGGTAGCTTTGAGGAGGAAGAACTCGTAATGACTAGGGAGAACAGGAAGAAAATAGGCAATGTATTTTAGGTAACTGGGACCACCTGGGCAAAGGAACAGAGTCTGGAGATGGAGTGTTGAATTAAGAAAACGGTAGAACAGTTTGGCAGGAATGCAGAGGTTGTGCAGTACAATGAGATATCTAGACAGGCAGGCTGGAGTTCCAGTGTAAAAGGATTTAAACGTCTAGCTGAGGGGTTTGTATCTTATCCTTGACGAAATAGAACGTGGACTCCACAGGTTATTTCGAAAGCTGCATGTTGGGTAGACATGCAGAGGGAGAGGCTGGGGAGGCCACCGCAGTCATCCAGGGGAGAGGAGGGTCTGAACTGGGGCACACGAACAGGTGCCACAAAAATCTTGGCTGGAGAGTGTATGACTTGGCAGGGACAAGTATGTGAGTGAGGGTGCTTTTGTGGATGACTTGGACCAAAAAGCTGCTGGGGTCCCTGAGAAGCAAGGGAAAGTGAGAAGCTGAGGACGACTCTGGAGATGCCTCAGGCCACAGAAATCGAGACAGCTGGAGGGGAAAGAGGCTCCTTTTGAGATGCCAACATTTTATCAGGGTGGAAGAGCCCAGTGGAAAGTGAGAGGGCCTGGCATGATGACCTGGACCACTCCTGATCCGATGAGATCATGCTGGTGTTACGGATCTGGGACTGGCAGGAATTGGCTAAGGCCAATTCCTCACCTGGTGAAGATCATCTCAAACTGTTCTGGTTCGAGGAACTTGTCAGGCATTGGAACAGGCCTCCGAACAGAGGTGAGGTTCCCTGCCCTCCATGCACCCCACTCCCTGGTTCAAAATCTTACCTCTAATACTGTGTTGTCTTTGGTCAAAACATTGAAGTCCTCTGGTTCCTTACCTATAAAATGAGATCGGATTAAGTAGCATCTGAGACCCACAATCCAATTATCCTAGGACCATGGAGTTGGGAAGGTCTGGGTGCGAATCCGACCATGCAACCACACACAAGCCAGTTGTTCTTTCCTAACCTGTTCCATCTGTAAAATGACCTCGAGGATGGTTAACATTCCTTTCAACCCCAAATCTATGATCCTATAACGAACTTGAGGTGTTGGTGGGACCTTTTATTTTTTAAAAGTTTACTAAACAAGCAATGTGTGCAGAGCTCAACACCCGGGAAGAAGGTAAGGTTTAGATAAGAAGGTGCCTTACTGGAGCCGGAAGTTGAGTAGATGTGCAATCACTGCATCGGCATTTATGAAGCACCTATTATAAACTAGGCACTAGGGACAGAGACAAAATGGAGACAATCTTTGCTCCCAAAGAGCTTCTATTCTATGGGGAAGATAACGTGCAGGGGCCTGGGCAAGGAAGGGGGAGGTCAGAGAAAGGGGCAAATAAGCTGAGTGCATCAACTGGGCCATGTCCTTCCATCCCCTAACACAACGTGAAACAATTTCTGATTTGGGAGAGGGCACCTCATCATTAATTAGGAAAGGACTGACCACATCTTGAACAGCCCCTAAAAAGTCAGACCCACATGACAACAACCCCTCTGAGGCAACTCCCCCTAAAATCTCCCTTACAAGTTGGGTCCGGAACCTCCAGAAGTATATAACCCATGAGCCCCTACCAGTGAGTTTATTTTTAATAGTCAGCCAGTAGATACAATTAGCTCAAACAAAAGTATTTCCTGAGATGGCGGTTAAGGACAGCAACTACAAAATATTCCCCACCTATAAACCTGTGGTACACTTTCCCACAAATACACACAGGACTCATGGGAAGGGGGCATCACGAAGTTAAAGGACCCTGGTAGCTGGGCACATATGTAGGAAACAAATGGGGTCAGATCTTGTCTTCATCCCACTCAATCTCAATCTGAGACTTTTGGGACAGCCTATATGAGCCAGTATAAGAAGAATATGCAGTGTAGTTTAGGGAGGGAGGGTAGCTCCTAGGGGATGGAAGAATCAGGAAAGGCTTCATGCAAGTGATGCTTGAGCTGAATCCTGGTTATAAGAAGTAGAACTAAGGACTGAGTACAATCCAGGCAGAGGGATGCCAGTGGAAAGGCATGGAGACAAGAGTAAGCACCATGAGCCTAGTTTGGCTAGATAACAAAGTGTGTTAAATGGAATTCTTATATAACATAGCTAGAATGTGTCAAGATGTTATTAGGAGCCCCCTGATTTTCAGAGCTAAGGCCCAGCAAGCAGGCTGTGCCCTGAGCTTGGAAGAACCACTATCCTTGGGCTCACCCTCTCAAAGAACACTGCTACAAATGAATCACAGAACTATGGTACCTGAACTCAGAAAAGCACCAGCAGGTCCAGATGCGAAGCCCTGCTTTAATGGACTTTTTGTCACTAGACCACCAGGCTTCAGGGTTCCTTGTGCCTTACCATGGTTCCTACACTACACTATTTGACTGTCTAGCCACAAGTACATAAATCAAGCTCAGCCACACTGCCTTAGGTTCCCCTCAGTAGGGGCGAGGCTGAAGCTCACATGTCCTTGCTTCCAAGTCATTTCCCTCACTTGGGTTTACATTCCTATTTGATTCCTCACTGTCCAGTCTCTAGCCTGCCCTGTTCTGCTCTGGCCACACACAGGTTAGAGGCTGGCTCAGTCCAGCTGACCAAAGACAGATTGAGGCCAGCTTCTGAAGGGCTTTAAAAGAGGAAACTACACATTTTATCTTAGAGGCAATAGGGAACCACTGGCTTACCTTGTAAGAGAGTGACAGACCTGTACTGAAAGAAAATCACTTTGGCAGCTGTGAGCAGAACGGAGACTTGAAATAGAGACAGCCGTATGGTGCAGTGGATAGATTACTGTACCTGGAGTCAGAAAGACCCAAGTTCAAATCTAGCCTCAGATACTTATTAGTTGTGTAACCCAAGGAAGTCACTTAACCCGTCTGCCTCAGTTTCCTCAACTGTAAAAGAGGAAAAAACAACAGGATCAACCTCCCAAGGTTGTTGTGAGAATCAAAGGAGATAATCTTTGCAAGTACTTAGAACAGTGACTAGCTCATAGTGCTATATAAATGTTAACTATTATTAATTAAGAGGCAGTTGCAATGGCTCAGCAAAGAAACGACAAAGGTAAGTAGTGAGAAGGGGGTCAGAAACACAAGATCTGTCAACTGATGAGATAACACAGAATCAAGAGTCAGAAATATGGGACTGGAGTCCTGAAGAGTAGTGGGACGGCAGGGCAGAGGTTGATTTGGGAGTCTTCCACAGAGAGTTAATAATGAAAAGCATGGGAGTAGATGAGATCAGAGGGCGGTCAAGGGCAAAATCTTGAAAAACACCCACACTTAAGAGTTGGACGGAGGACCAAGAGCCAAGAAAGAAAGCAGAAAAGGCTTCAGAGAGGCAGAAGAACTGAGGTTGGCCAGGAGGTCATGAGTGACCTCTGAGGCGTGTTAGCGTGAGTGATAGGGCAGGAAATCAGACTGAAAGGGGCTGAAGAATATAAGTGCAGAATAATTAATGATTACAGAGCCTGAGAAGACTGGCCTCAGGATTCCCAGTCTAGTTTTTTATCATGCCATTCTGGGTGTAGTCATGAAGAAGGGGTGGCACCTTATCCTCTGCCAACAAGCAGAAAACTCCATCCAGCTCATGGGAGGAGATAAAGAGGTGAAGGATGACAGTGTCTGCCTTCTTTCACCCTGGGCTGTGTGACAGAGGGGTAGGATGGGGGTTCTCATTGGGATGTAGTGGTCATTGGAGCACCTTCCCCCATGGTGGAACAAAGAGAAAGTCTCAATTTTCCTGCCCTAGTTACGCCATGAGTGAATGGTAAGGAAATGGACTAGACCATGAGGCTGGGCTTTTAGAGTTTGGGCACTCCTTAGAAATAATCTAGTACAACACACATTTACTTTAATTCCATTTTATTTTCAGTTCTGAATTCTTTCCTTCTTCTTCCTTTTCTCCCACCCATTGAGAAAGCAAAAGAAACAAAATTCATTACAAATACATAGTCAGGCAAAACAACTTCTCACATTAGCCATGTCCCCTAAAAGAAAAAAAAAAAGTTTAATTTGCCCTCTGAATTCAAAAATTCTCTATCTGGAGGTGGGTAGTATGTTTCATGAGTCCTCTGGAATGGTGGTTGGTCACTGTGTTAAGGTTAATTATTCTTCACCAGTTCATACAGGTCTTCCCATCTTCCCAAACTTCCCATTCCATCTCATTCGTATACCTTAACCTGTTCAGTCATTCCCCAGTTGATGGACATCTCCTCAAGTTCCAATTCTTTGCCACCACAAAAAGAGCTGCTGTAAACATTCTTGGACATATGGGTTCTTTTCCTCTATTTCTGTGAGGTATAAACTGAATAATGTTGGTTGAAGTTTCACTGTGTCTGACTGTGGCTGATCAGACCAATACGGGCTGAGAATGCTCTACAACAGATTGAGCACACGTAGTCCATGTGAATATTTGGGGTGGTTATTCCGAATTTGTGCATCCTGTGTTTCCTTTGTACTGTCTCAATTCCACTTTGCTCATGGAGCACAGTGCGGGCATGCCATCATTAGATCATTGTGATCATTAGATCAAAGGGTATACACAGTTTAGGGGCACAGTTCCAAACTGCTTTCCAGAAGGGCTGGACTTTTTCACAAAACTTCACTACCCCTTCATTCCTCAGTATATCTATTTTCCCACATCCTCTGCAGCATGTCATTTTCCTTTTCTCTAATCATGGTCAATCCAATGGAGATGAGGTTGTTTGAATTTACATTTCCCTAATTCTTAGTGATTTAGGGCATTTTTCATATGGTTATTGATAATGCTTGCTTTCTTCCTTTAAAAACTGCCTGTTCATAGCCTTTGACCTTTATCAATTGGAGAATGGCTTATTCTTACAAAAATGTCTTAGTTCTAAAAATATTTTAGAAATGAGATTTTTATCAGAGAAACTTGTTGCAAGGATTTCCCCCCTCCCTGCTGTTTTTCGTCTAGTTTTAGCTGCAGTGGTTCTGTTTGTCCAGAAACTTTTACACTTTATGTAATCCAAATGATCGATTTTACTTCCTGTGGTTCATGAACTTTCCACCTCTCCATACATCTGACAGATAATTATTTTCCATGCTCCACCAATTTGCTGCTTCTGCTGTCACACTTCATGTTTAAATCATGTACTCATTTTGAGTTTATCTTGGCATACAGTGTGAGTTGATGGTCTAGACCTAGTTTCTGCCAGACTGTATGACAGTAAAGGGCAAAGTCACAATTAAAACCCAGGTCATCTGACTCCAAATGCAACACACCCCCACTACCGGGCTGTGAGGGAAGCAACAAGATGACAGTTGGAGGGGGCAAATGGCTCAAGGGAAGGTGCTTATATTTTCTGAAGGATAGGGAACACCTGAGTACATAAGGAGGCTGAAAGGAGCTACGAGAACAGGAAAGGCTACAGATGTAGAAGTTAGAACTAGAAGGACCTCAAAAAAATCATCTCATTCCAACTGCCTTACTTTGCTGAAGAGGAGAGAGGCCCGTAGGGGAGAGGATACACACACATAAAACATTAAAGTGCCACACTGGGATTTGACTCCAAATCAATTCTTCTTTCCATTGTGTTGCCTCTGTGAACAGCGCCCTGACAGGTGGGATTCAGCCTGACTGAATAGCCTGTACAGATCTAGAGATGCACAAGAAGGGAGCACAGGGGCAGACAATACTGGAAACCAGGTTATGGGGGCCTCATTGGAAGACCTGAATGCTGGGCTGAGGACCCAGGGGCGAGGAACCACGAAGGTACAGGTGGAATCAGAGGGAGAGGGCCCAAGAAGGAAGGAGCCCAGGGGAGACCTGCCTATCAGCCTGCAGGGGCAGCATAAAGGGATGCTTTGAAGATGATAGGAACAGGGGACGAGACGCTGTCGTCTCTGCAGTCCAGTCATCCAGCAGCCCGCTGGAACGGAGCTGGCACGTAGTCGCCCAGTAGGGGGAGCTGTGGCCGAGGGTCAGAGAAAGGCTAAGAGGGCAGAGGTCTTGCAGAATCTCACCTTGAACTCTGAAGTAACACACAAAAATATTCAAGACTGTTCCAGAAGGTTTCGAGGCCCAAATGCTGGTGCATTGCCTCCCGACAGTGCCAGCTACATCACAGACCTACTCTAGCCCCTTCCATGTTCTGCAGTTCCCACCTGGCTCACCGTCACATGAGGGATGCAAGAAAACTGTACTAGAAACTTAGAATAAGGAGGCTTTATTTTCTTTAATATAAGTGTTTCTTATAACTTCAGTCTCATGATTCAGCACATCCAAAGCAGGTAATACAGTCATTTAAAAAGAGAACACACCAAATTAGGGGATGGAAGTTTCTCCAGCCTCATACCATCGAGGCACTTTCTACAGGCAGCTTTTCCTCTTTCTCTT
This sequence comes from Notamacropus eugenii, assembly GCF_028372415.1. NCBI lineage: Eukaryota > Metazoa > Chordata > Mammalia > Diprotodontia > Macropodidae > Notamacropus > Notamacropus eugenii. The sequence continues at coordinate 20,883,321 of NC_092873.1, read as the reverse complement.
CCTCCTGTCCAACCCTCCACTACACAGGAAAACCCTCAGCCTCTGCCTTGTGGGGTCCCCTCAGCCTCTGGCTCCCCAGTCACAGGACCATGGAGAGGGGAAGGAGGGCCCTGGTGGCTTCTCAAGGAAACTGACAAGCAGCTGCTGGATCCCAAAGCAGTATTGGGACCTGTTTGAGCCGGCAAAGGGAGGTACAAACTCCAATCCCTTCCCCTGGTTACCACAGTCACCTTCCAAGGCAGGAACGATGGTCACTTCTGAAAGGGACACTCACAAGTCCATCTCAGGCAAGGGCAATGAGGAGGGAGAACCGCCCACCCCCCGAACTAAGGATCCAAGCTCTCGGACTGGAGTCCCACTGTGAGAAGAATGGGCGGGGCTGCCTTTGAAATCCCTGGGTAGTTTCTATACCACTGGAAATGGAAAAAGGAACAAGCAGTAAGCCAGCATCCATTTGATTTTTTTTTTATTTCTGTATGTAACGTAATGTTTTAGGCACGCTGCTTGGGAGGCTATTTCTAAAAAATCGTTGGCCATCGTTCAGAGCATCCTTTTGGTTTTAAATACTGGTCAGGAAAAAACAAATGACGTAAAAATAGGTGAAGAACTTTCTATTACAGAAATGAAAAAATTGATTTGCATCTAAAAGTACAAGAGGTAACGTAGAAGTGACCCCTTCACCAGGCGGACGACACGGCGACATGCGGCCCATCGCTTCTGCTGTTGGAGAAGGCGGGTGGATTTTTATCCTGACGTAGAAAATTATAAATTACAATGAATTAGTATCCATAATCACTATATTTACACAAACCAGGTCTAAAAAATGCACTGGCTTAGAATTTACGAGTGAAAACTTCACAAGGTACGGGAGAACAAGGAACATGCTCAGGTGCCCAGTTCTGAATGCTACGCCCAAAACCTGAACGCGTGCTAATTCTATTAGCAGTGCGCTGACTCCTGCGGCTTGCCTAATGCGAGGAGACTGTTCTGAAATGTTCATTTGTAATGCTTGGGTAACAAGGTACAATTTGGTGAATGAATGGGTTAAAAGGCAGGTGAACTACCCAAAACGAAAGAACAAATCCCAAACCCCAAACCACAAGCCATATCCACTCCAAATAACCTAGTGTTTCATTGGCGTGAGGAACCATTCCAAGCAAACAAGACTCAACAGAACATATGGCTTTACAGTAACATCGATTTGTCAACTAAGTTGTAGCAATAAATACTTAAAATCTCTACCAATAGACTTACATTTTTGATCTGTTTTAAACAATACAGAAAACAGTTACCAATTAAAAACTGGTTATAAAAAGAACACCCCAAATTTCTTATTTAAATTCACTTTTGCAAGTCAGAACAACCAAAAGAACCCTTAGAGGACATTTCAATCCTACAACTTCTTGCCAACCTAGGAGAAAAATGAGTTCAGAATTTTTTGTACAAGGTGAAAAAATGTATGAAAACGGCCTAAAGACTTTGGTCACACTAACTGTCCAATAGTTATGTCTCCAGTACAATAGATCTGTGTATTCACTTTTATAAAACTAATCTTACAGCCATCTGGACTCTAGCATCCCTACTATTATTCCATGGGGGGGCAAGGTCTTCTTCCACAGGCCACCCATGACTCATAACAATACAATATAAACATAGGCAAAAATGCTTGGTATTTGTCAATGTGCAAGATTTTTACACTTCTGAATTTCTCTGTACAATGTCTTAAAATCTAGAATATAAACGTTGCTGGTCCTGATCCCTTGCAAAGTTAGTGCAGCAGTGACTGGCTTGGACAGGCTCTGGATGAAATCCTCAAGAAACACCATTTTTTAACCCATGGCTATCAGTCTGTAGTCCTCAGTCAACAGCAGGAGACATTACATATCATACAGGGCCATTAACAGAGGTCTCTCCTAAAAGGCTTGGCTGATCAGTCCTAAAAAACCAAAAGAAAGACATTCAGGGCACTTGAATGAGACCCACTGAGCCAAGCAGAAACATTTACATTGGGCATCATCAACAGAAGGGGTTCAGGGTCAGGAAACTGGGAAGAAAGGGTTGTTCAGGAAACAAAAACTGCTTCTGGGGAGAACAGGAAGACAGATGAGGGCTCCCGGAAAAAGCATGTCACCTAATTCAGCTCAATACTTGCCACTATTTGGGGGCAATCCCTGCCCTTGGGGACTCAAAGAGGATCACACCCCCACCCCCACCACACACAGACCCGCACGCATGTATACATACATACATACACACACACGAATACACACACGCCCCTCTCCCACCAGAGGGAGAGTGGGCAAATTCCTGGAAGGAGCCTGAAAGGTCTCAGGCAAAGCCGGGAAGGCAGAGGAGGAAGCATCACCTGGAAGGAACAGCTGGCAGGCCAGTGTGGAAGAGAAAAGGAATGCATGAAGGGAAATGAGATGGACTAATGGTACAACGCCAGATCTCAGGAGGGGAGGACCCGTATACTTGGGTCAAGATTCTATATTTCTTCCTAGAGACAACAGGGAGGCACAGAAGATTTCTAAAAAGGAAAGTAAAGCTCTTAGTCAGGACTTGACAAGTGAGGACTTCACTTGTACACATCGAGAGATAGCCTGGCCACTGTCCGTGCTACCTGTGAGACCCATGCTCACCAGTTTGTGTTGGCACAAACCATCCCAGTGACAGCCAGCTCACACTGGATTCTAATTGACCTCTGAAATGTAGGAAACACCCAATGGAAGCTGCTAGGAGGGCACTGAGAAGTGGAAGGCTTGAAACGCTACAAAGCTGCTAGCAGTACCCAGAGGTTTCAGGAGCTCCCCACTGGCAGTGGGGCCACAATCTCACAGTGTGCTAAGAGGTTTTCAGTTGCTGAGTGAATCACATTAGTAGAAGCCACTCAGGTGCTTTAAATTAAGTCAGAGTTTTCAGTTTGACTTCTAGAGGCTCACCCTGAGAGGGGTCAATTCTGGAAACAGAAGGCCCTCATCAGCAGCCCACCATCTCTGATCAGACATCCCAAGGCAATCATAACCTGGGGACATCAGAGAGAGGGCAACAGTGGATGTCTGGAGATACGCACCTACAGACCCGGTAGTTTGGAAAATGGACGCAAGTGTAAGGCTAACCTCGAGAAGGCTGTATCAAGCCAGCAAGGGAGACCCACTATGCCCAATTCCAAAGGAATCCTTCTGTTGGTGAGGAGAGCAGCAAGGCCCTTCCTGCCATGGGGGTGGGACAGGTCTTGCTCCAACACTCTTGTCCAAAGGGAAACTGATGGAACCACTGCTCCGCTGTATGCTCTTGGCGCCACAGAGGTGGCTCAATTGTACTAGTGTCTACCCATGACAGCCAAAGGCACCAGGCTTCACCGCTGGCCTTAATGACGCTACCGGAACCTGGGAAGGGCCCATGGGAAAGGCAGATCCAAATGTTCCTTGTAGGTGTCTTTTGCCACCAACACTGACATGAACATGAAATTACATCTTGAGGATGGGTTAAAGAAACCAAACTCCTCTTAATTCCTTCTTCCTCTCAATGATTCTAAGAAAGAAGGGTAATGAAGGTCATCATTCTGAAGAGCTGTGGTAACCGAAGTTTCTGTCCAGAACTGAGCATATCCTAAAGGCCTTGGGGTGGCCAAGAAGGTGGTGTCGAACCTTCTTCCCTCTAGGGCTCAGCCAGGAAGCCAGGTGGTCCAGAGGCTGGAGTGCTGGGCTCCAAGGCTTGTTCAGATGCCTGGACAGAAGCTTGTGTGACTGTGCACAAATCACTTCCATCTGTAAAGCAGGGATAACAAAAGCACCTCCTTCACCTGGGAGCTGGGTCAGCTATTCTTAGCAGCACCCAGAAGTGTCAGCAAAGGAGGTTCTATAGCCAAGCTGCAGAGCTCTCCAATCAGACACTTGTTCTCAGGGCTCTTCCTCCTCAGAGACATAGGCCCTGTGTGAGCCACTTCACCTGCCACCAAGGGCCTTGGGGTCCAGAGAATCAGCTTCATGCTTGCACCCCAAGGGACTAGCACTGTCTCCTGTATGTGTGCACTGAATGAATGGCCCGGGTGTCCAGTCTCACAAGGTCAGTGCGGCTCCCAATGCAGCAGCATCCCGCCATAAGACAAGAGTAAGAGAGCTGGTCAAAGGCACATGGGATTCTCCCTCACCTGGCTTCCAATAAGGGTTTGAGAAAGGACCCCCCACTTCCCTACATCACCAAAAATGACCACCTCTGAACATGCAATGAAAGAACAGGTGTTGGTATAGGTAGTCTCAGCCTAGGCTTTGGGCCTCTAGCTTCCTTTCCTTCCATGAGCATAGGTGATAAAGCAGCAAGGGAGAGGGGGAGTTGACTAATGTCCAAAGAAGCCTAGCAAGAGGTCTAACTATCAGAGCTGATGGGCAGCAACAGAATTAGTGTTCTGCAACTACACTCTGCTTGGAGGAGGAACATGAACAGGAGGAGGAGGAGCCAAGCTCTGGCCTGACTGAAGAAGACACAGACCTTGAGGGAGACAATACAGAATTAAGGTGAAACATAACATGACTTATTTAATGGTTCCGAAAACTGCTTTACAGTTCTGGTCATTTTTGATGGTTTTACCTATCAACCTCCCAGGAACGCATAACAGCGTTATAAGTAACTGGTTCTTGTTCAAGTTTTTGTCAATGGGGGTCTTATGTGTGTTAAGTATTTCTTTTGAGGTGAAGAAACAAATAATTGTCCTATACCCCCCCCCCCAAAAAAAAGGCACATGGGAATGAGAAGGCAGATCCAGACGATCCAGGGGGAGGTGAGCCTGCCCTTGGTTTTTCACACAATTTCCCTATGGACCAGATGTTGGGGGTGTCAACACTGTCATTTACAAATGAAACCAGCCACTTTCATAAATGTTTCCTCCACATATTCCTAAAAAATCCTCCCCCAAGCTAAGCCCTTCAGGAAACAGGGTAAGGGTTGGGATTGGATTTGGGAGAGAGATCTGTGAGCTTGAAGCGCCCCCTGCTGTCTGCTCATGGTCCTGTCACCAAATCACTCAAAATGAACTTTGCCCCACACTGAAGACGACTGGTCAGCTCAGTAAACAAAGACAAGATACTCCTCAAAGCTCAGAAAGGGTGGCTGTCATTCTGTCGGAAACTTCAATGTCACTTCTACTTTGTCTGACCAAGAGGGGATCCAAGAGGAAAACAGAAATGTCCTCAGGGACAGGGATTTGCTCAACTGATCCTGTTTGGAGGCTATGATAAGGCAGACACCCAGCTCAGCCCCGAGGCCTTCTCCCTCAAGAGTAGCCCTGCAAGCTCCGAATGACTGTGTTGAGGATTCCTGCCCCAACCTCTCTGCTGACCACCAGGACACATTGTAAAGTGCTGGACACAGACACACACACAGACACACACACCACACATACAGACACACAGACACATACACACACACACAAACACACACAATCAGATGGGGCAACATTCTCCCAATCCAGGCAATTCCACTACCTATCCTCCTACCTGCAACACTCTCCCTCTTTATCCCTACTTTCACCACAAAGCCCTTCCCTGACTTGGTGCCACCCTTCTCTAGCCGGTTTGTGCCTGGCTATTTTACAAGTTTACTCCTTCATGACAGCAGGGGTTGTCTTTTGCTTTTCCTTGCATTCACAGTGATGAGAACACAGTAGGTGTTTAATAAATGTTTACTAACTCCTGGAAAACCTCTCCCTCTTAGACAAGCCAGGAACAGCACACGTTCTACAATGCGCTCTACCGCTCATGTCTGTAACCCCCACAGCTAAGGCCAAAGCCAGACGTGCAGGCCCTGGTGTGACCCGGCCCCTACACAGGGCAAGGAAAAGTCTCAGATCAGGGTCTGATGGCTGAGCAGCATCTGCAAGATCAGGCCACACACTGTTTGGAGGGGGCTGTGGGATGTCCTTCTGTGGAGCTATCACCACTTTCTCCACAAGCTCTTTCTTCAGAGTTTCCAGGCCATTACCCAGTGAAGACAGTGACAACAGCCCTTGGGGAAAACAGTTCCTGAAAACCGTGATGGAGTATTCTGGCCATGTTTCTGCTTTGGCAAGACTGTCACAAAGGAGACCTGCCTGGGCAGGGCTGTGTGTCTTCTAAAAACAGGGCTTCTAGAAGGACTGGGTTTGAGAAGCTGAGCTCCCTCTAGGACTGACAACACCTGTGACTCCAGCAGGTCCCCCTCCCCTCATGGCCTGCCCTCTCACCTCTGCTCGGGGCTCAGGCCCGTCGGCTGGGAAGCAGCAGGACTGGAGTCAGCACTTTCTGTCCTCTCCTCCACCACATATTTACAAGAAGCATCTTGAGAGGTAGACAATTTTCCTTCTTCACTGCAGGAGAGAAGGTACAGCTGCCATTAGGGCACCACAGGGGCCCTGGGGAGCGGGGAGCACCGGATGACGGGACATGCAATGGCTTTTGGAGGGCGGCGGCCACTGTGCCAAGTCCAAGCAGCAAGCTCAGCATGCTCGGGGTGGGATGACCACGAAGGTCACAGACACGGGGAGATGGGAGGAGAGCAGCACACATGAGGGGGATGATGGGATGCCGCTGGTGCTCGAGGACAAACCCAGGCTACCACACGAGAGCGTACATACCGATAGGATTTCAACACTCTGAAGCAAGTGTGCAAAATAGAAAAAGAAATGTATAAACATTTCAAAATATTCTCGGGAATTAGGGATTTGGGCACAACATATCCTCTACTGCGCATGAGTAAAACGTTATCTTTCTAGAAACAGACTGGTGAAGGTGTTAACTGAATCTGTTTGAAGGAACAAATAGTCATGGTTAGAGGCTGCCCCAGCCCGAGCCCAGCTCAGGACAGTCAGGGCAGAACTCCAACCCTGGGGAACGTCGGGGAAGAGGACGAGACAGGCACTGCCAGCATCTGTCACGCCTAGAAGGGCTCTACAGGAGCCAAGAGGATGCAGCAGGAGTGGCGTCTGGGAAGGGCCTCGGAAGTCAGATTTCTGCTCCTGCATGGGGACTGCCCACTCCTCTGTCCTAATTCTATTGTCAGCAGAATAAAACAATCAAAACTCACTCTGCAAAAATTGCCCACCGTTAGCTCAGACTGAACACAGGCAACCTGAACACCACATGCGTCTCACCAAATGAAGCCAGCTTCTTGGGACTAGTATTCAATTTGGCAAACATATGGACACGCGACTGACAACTGGCAAACGGGTCAGAGGCGGGGTTAAGAGAGAAGGATCATGCTTATATAGATGTCCCTCTCCTAGAAGGAGCACGGCATGGAGCCTAAGGCTTCTCGCCTTGATGCAGCACACTCTCTACAAGGACAAGGTGAGCTGGGCTGGGCAAATCCCAAGGGCTCTCAGGGCCTAATGGGAAGTCTGGCCATCTGCCTCTGCGTCCTGTGAGCACAAGCACCAAAGCAGCCCCCATCACATCTTTTCCTCTGCCAGACAGACATCTGGAGTTCCTGCAACTGGTTCTAAGATGGCAGGCAGCTCTCTAAACATCTCACAAAACCTCCAGCTTCTATCTCCCCAAAGGAACTTGAACTAGCCACACCTTCTACATTTTCTGCTCAGGAGCCCCAGGGCACAGGGCCCAGTTTTCTCAGCTTGGATCCTGGTTGTGCTTCCAGGTCTGTCACCTGCAAATGCTTCTAGGTAGGCACCGAGGTTTTCATCTAAATCCACAATCAAAGGGTCAAAAGCCCAGCACCTCAAAAGATCCCTAACAGTCCAAGTGGAACATTAAACTCCTTGTAGCAAACCACCCTCTTCTCTCATCTGTACTTTCCTATCCTGTCATCACATACTGTGGCACCCCCAAGCCACCTCCCACCTTCTGCTCTCGTCGCTCCATCCAGATTCCCAGAGGGTCACTCTTGGCTTGTGTCCTCAGTCCTGGGACCTTTCCTAGGCCTCCCATCACAGCTCTCCCTGGCATGACAGTCTAGAAATCCAACCCCACCCTGGGGCACAGGCAGAGCTGCCGACATGCCAACCCCTGAAATGGCAGGAGCAACACTCCGAGTGTTGGTCACGTTTTCTAGATGGTCTCAGGTTTGCAAACAGCACAGCTCTCTCGTGTCATGTTGGGCCGACCTTCAAGCTCAATTACTCCTTTCTTTCATCAGTTTTCAAATTCCTGTCCATGACAACTCCTGGGATGTATTCCCTGAGGAGAAGGATGCTGTGACGAGTGACAAAAATTGCCACTGCTAAATAGAGCCCTGTCCTTGAGGCTCCTGGGAGCCTGGACCAAAGGTTGAACATGCCCAGCCCTGGGTCACCTGCTCTGGGCCTTGATGTGCTCCTTTCTCCACTTCCCTGGCAGCCTGCTTCTGCTCCTGGGCATGGCCGCCAAGGTCATTCTCCTCACAAACTATCACTCACTCTCTGCTCAGACCAGGGAATGCTTCTTGGCTCTACAGGATCCTTTCCAGTTTTTCCTCATGTGCCTTCCCTCCAAGGGCTCTGGGAGGCATCCTGACTGGCCCAGGAACCTATCCACTGGACTGGTATTACTCCCTCACCTGAGACCACATGTCTACATGGTATCTGTTTCTAGGCATCTAATACTACATGGATTAACTGCTGGGGGGGAAGGTGGTCGAGGGAAAGACTCCACAAGCTGCTCCTCCAGGGTTCTTTCCTGCTGTTGAGAACTAGGAACATTCTTTTTAGTTATGACTCTTGGCTATTTTATCTCTAAACTAAAAGGACAGGGCCCTGAGCTCAGAGCAGGCTGGCCCCAACAGACAAACCCAGAACCAGCTTAAAGCTATCTCCATCCCATGGCCTGGCAATGAGCCTTTGATTTTCAGGAAAGTGGCCGACTTTCTCTGCAAAGCCAGCCCTTCCCAAGCAAATGCGAGAGCGTCCACAGAGTGACTTCTGGAGGGCCCGGGAAGGGCCAGACCTGGGCCCCTGCTCCCGCCCCTGCCCTCCTCCCGGAGCCCGAGTGGCCGGCACGCTTAGGGGACGGTTACCTTTTGAAGACGGCAGTTTCAGTTTTTGCATCTACCGTAAGGCTGAGCGTCTCCTTCATGCTGCCGTTCATGACTGTCTCCGTTACCTTGTCGCTGCTTTCTGCATCATCTTCTCCATCAGAAGTGGCTTCCATGGCGACACTACCTGGGCCTACAGAGAGAACCCTTCTAAGGAATTTTCAAGGTGACTGGTGTGCTCCCACACACTGTGGGGGCAGGGGAGTCAGGATTCCACCACCACCCCCCTCCCACAAGGAGCAGAGACCAATGGTCTCAGGGTAAGAAGAGCGGCTCATCAAGTGGCAGCCCAGGGAACCTCCTGGCTCTGAGTCCCACGTGAGAAGAGGGCCTGAAGAGGCCGCTGAGATATCCCCCTGAGCACTTACGCCCACTGTCATGATTACTCCCCAGTATCTGAAAAACTACACAGCTAAGAGGCCACTAGGGGCGCCACAGTGAGCCTGGAGTCAGGCTGGTGCATCTTTCTGAGTTCAAATCCAGCTTCAGTGTGACCCTGGTCAGGTCACTTAGCTGTTTGCCTCAGTTTCCTCCTCTGTCAAATGAGCTGGAGGAGGAAATGGCAAATCGCTCCAGTATCTCTGCCAAGAAAATCCCAAATGGGGTCACAAAGAGTTGGACATGACTGAAAAACGACCAAACAATAAAAATTAACTCTTCACACTGTGGAGCTAAAAAAGCAGATCTGAATCTGTTCCAGGAAGGCTCACCCTTCTTTACCACACTCCCCTTGAGAACTGACTACAATGATTCCTGTGGACAAAGGAAACTTTCCAGGGCTCTCTGGCCTACACAGAGCCACGATGCTGCTTACAACACCCTCCCAAGTGCACGGCATTTTGTAGTATTTGACCTTAGCCTCTTCGTAGTCTATACTTACCCTCTGGGGGTGCTGTCAGTGAAACAGCACTGGTAGCTAAGGGGTCCACCGGTTCAGTATTGGTTTCCATTTCCACTGGAGAATTACTCCTTAAAGAATCCTTTGTACTTTTAGGAAAAAACATGTTTTTGGAATTAGGAAGATATCTCAGTCAATCACCCACCATTTATTAAGTGCCTACTATGTGCCAGGATACAGAGGGGATACAGAGAGCAAAGCAAGACAGGCCCTGACCTCAAGAGGTTTACAGGTGGCTGAAAGAAGCTACATGTACACAATCTAGCTTATACAAATGGAGGGGAGGGGCATGCACAAGGGCTGAGCCCTCCAGGCTGAAAGTGAGTGTGAGAAGCTCAAATCAGGCCTACGGCACCCCCAAGGTCAAAGACACAGAGACAGGCAGTGGCCAAAGTACAAGAAGGTTGGTCACCAATCCTTTCCTGAGGCGTGAGGGATGTTTGGGTGGGAAGGTCTGGAGAAACCTTGGGAGTGAGGGGAAGGAACCTATGTAAGGGCTACCTGACCACAGCAGGGCCCAGGGTGAGGCTATATGCCTTCCACTGTAGACTATACCTGAACTTGACTGAAATAATAATAATAGCAAGGGAATTACGAGACGATCAAATAGAGATGGTGGGACCTTGTCTGGTCAAGGGCCTCCATCTAGTCAGGTGTCAATAATTTATCCCATTCTTGCAGACAAAGTACCAGAAATCTGAAGTGTTACTATCAGTCATCAAATGCGAGAGAGATTGCCAATTTTAATAAATTGGACACGCCCACAACAAAGAAAACATGAAGCAACACAAGGACTGTGAGGGCTTCTAGAACCCACCCAGCGTTCTCCCCAGGAAGCAGACTGTGTCCAGCCTTATGGGAAGAAAGTAAGAGTCTCTGTCCTCCTTAACTGGGACACACCACACAAGTCACAAGCATGCTTGCAGAACTTGTACTCGAGGGCTGACAGTTACTCAGACCCTCCAAGGGCTTCAATGCGTCAGTCTGTCTGGTAGGGCCACCTGGTAAGGAAAGACCCATCTCCTTAGGATCACCTTTCTTCCTGTTTTCTCTAGTACCAGGATAACTTAAGGGATAACTGATGAAAAGAGTATTTGCCAGATGGCCATAATAGCATTTCCATAAGCAGTAAGTGAAAATAATTTCCAGCATTTAGTTAACAGAAATTAATTACAGGCAAAATCGTGTTGTAATAAACGCTTACCCAAATCAACCTGCAGGACACACACTGAGCCTGCGACCAGCACTAAAATTCCCCAAGAACTAAGCTGTGAGGTTGACCACTCATGATGCTTGATATGTACCAATCAGTAATTGCCCCGATGAGACCTCAATTGAACAGGTCAGTCGGTTAGGCAAGCCACATAAATAGCCCAGCACAATGCCCATCTGTTCTAACATTCACAAGGTCTGAAGCTAGGAGCTTCGGGCAGCCACAAGCTGGGGACCAGAGACCAGTGATCCCCTACTACTCGAGGAGGAGTGTCACCTCACAGCCCATCACTGAAGTTTCCAGCTGTGCAACAGCTGGGTCCTGAGAAAAGTCAGGGCAGCCACAATTCCCACTGGCTGACCATGGTTGCAGTGATGGCATTACTTCCTCATGCCTCCAAAGGGGCTGAGATGAGAAAGATAGGTTTTTTTTCCTTTTATAAACACACAGGTAAGCCAGGGGGATTTGGGAGTCAGAGGAGGAAATACTTTGGAATATCAAGGATTTTAGGCATATTAAAAAACCACAGAGAATACAGAAATTCCTAACACCAGTCAGCAAAGTGATACTTGAAAGATGTGAGAGAATTAGAGAAAAAAAATCCTTTTATAACAAAGACCTGGAATATTTATAATGAGCCATTAGGCCAACAGTGAGCTGCTCTTGGTCACCAGGGTCCTCTGGGGCTCTGTGTCCATCACCTTCTACGCCCTCAGCACCTTCTCCGGGTCCTAGGATTCTGGCTTTTCAAACCAATCTTATTTTAGGCTCCTGATCTTTGCACTGTGGGACCATCTCTACCCCCCAGTGCAATCTTTTTAACAGTTCCTTAACAATGCTCTTTTCCCCTAATTCTCCTTTCATGAAGACATGAATAGAGAGATACCAAGAAAATGCCCAGAAACAGAAACAAAGAAATTAAATGCCCATTCCCTAAATGGGCTTACTCAAACAAAAACCTGGTAGTTGGCTGTATGAATGCTGCCCGCACACTCACCTCAACGGGGACGTAAACTCGGAGAACGAAGCCCAGCCTGTCTCTTTAGTTGGCATTGGTTCTTCTGTGTTCCAAACGTCAGACCCCACTGAATCAAGGCTGGCACCATGTGCCGTCTCCATGGGCACATCAAAGTTGGCTGACCAGTTGGGTGCTATGAGAAGGGGCAACGCCAGCATCAGCATAAACTGAGAAGAGTGGAAGCAGTCCCTGACCCTATGTCAGGCCCAGCCCTCACGCCAATAACCTGGTATGTATCCAGGATCCCCAAGTCCAACCCTGCCATTTGAGGGCAGAGAGCCCTAGGTCTGGAGCCTAGCTTCCAGCTCTGGCCCTGACAGAACAACCCCCCACCCTGCCTTCTGTATGACTGGTCTGCTGCTTGAAGAATGACAGGAGACATTTGTCAAGCAGTACCATAAACATCCCCAAGAAATTCTCCATGGCCTAGCAATAAGACCAGGCTACATCACAACAAAAGTTATTAGGAAGTTATTTAAAAGCAGACAACTGTCCAAGAGGAGTAGCAGATGGGCATCATGAAAGGCAGGCAGGATGGACAGGGTGAAAACAACTCACGTTCGTTCAGATCCACTTCCATCTTGTCCTCTGGGTTGGCATTGCTGGAGTCAAATAAATCATGTTTTGCTCCATCCTCCTCCTCAGAATCTGTACTTTCTTCGCTGTCTGTGCTCCCTGAACTGAAGGAAAAAAAAAGTTATGTGCTCAAGTTATTTGCCCAACCCAGAAACCTCTTTCAAACAGAACCCACGCCAAGGAAGGCAATGATAAAAACCTACAAATGACAATAACAGTAAAGGAAAAGACAGAATACAGCTGAGTTTAAATGAACTGCAATGACTCATCTTGGTCTCAGAAAACAAACAAGGGAACACATGTCCTTCTTCACAGTGGGGGTGGGGAATGTTTTCTATGTTAACGGACAAGGTCATTTGACTGGCTGTTTTGGCATGACTGTTCTCCATCATTAGCAACGGGGTATAGTAAGTAACACTCCAAAAGTAACTGCTTAAAAACCACCCCAAAAACAAAACCAAACCCAGGCACCAAGGATTTTTTTGAAGGACTGAGTGCTGGACCAGGCTCACGATCAGGGCAGTGATATATTAGCTTTCTCAATATTATGCCTGACCAAAATGTATACACAACTCCTAAACCATAGCTGATTCTGGTCACAATGAGTGCTGTGGGAAAGAAGTTAGTCCTGGCAGGTTTAATGACCACACAAAGCAGAAATGTAAATCATCCCATTTGGGAAAGTAAGAGTTTTGTGTGGCCTGCATCTGAGTTCAGTGAGCCCATTTTCACTAGGTAATAAATCCAAGAGAGAAAAGTTTCTGCCATCTACATCATGACATTCCTGGAAGCTGGCACTCCATTTGGACAATGGTGACACAACTCAAAAGGGAGCCTGGCCCCTAAATTCAGACCATGGAACCCAGGGCTGCCAGTTGCGGGCAAGCTTCTCTGTATAATTAGAGCTCCTCCCTTCTCACCCTGCCCTCATACACCACTCTCCCCCAAGGACGTCAGGTCCTAAGGACCAGGAAAGACCTTCTATTCCTTCAACCAGGGTCCAGGCCTGGATAAAGCCAAGTGGGCCAAGAGGGAACTGGCCGGCTCCCTGCCTACTCCCATCCTACTTGTCCTGCTCTCTGGGGCAGAGTAGCAGTTCACTGTCTCCGGAGGGGTGAAGGAGGACCCCACCAGCAAAACCAGAGATCTGTGAAGCATCTCTACAATGCTTTGGAATCCTGAACTGTGACCCCCCCCCCCCAGGAGCCACAGCAGATCCCCAAGATTCTCATGCGCTTGCATCGGGCTAGTTTTGTGGAAATCCACGGTAAGCGGTGACTCCGCAGCCACTAACTGTTATTAAGCAGTAAGAGGCAGGACAATGGAGCAACGGACCTTACAGATATAACCTTGCAGGTGTAACCACAGCCCAGAGCCTCAAGTTTTCCCAACTGGAAAACAGGGCTGGTTATTAAAGAACACCTGGATGAACTGGGGGGAGTTCTTGGCTTCGGTCAGCAAGGCAGCTGCCCAGGGAGGAGACTGCTTCTGATGTGCAAACAGGTAAGGCTGGCTGGGGCAGGGGGAGTGGGGGGCTCCATCTCTCACCTCGATCGTCTCTGGGATTCTGGAGTGAAGGCGATGTGCTTCTCTTCCCAAATATCTTCCTCATCAGAACCGCCATCATCGAACTGCTGTATCCTCTCTTTACAGCAGGCTTCAAACAAGGCAATATTTCCCTAAACAAAAACAGGAGAAATATGAAGGAGAAGAAGAGACAAGCATGAGACTGCAACGTCAGCCGCTCCTCTCCCCAAGTTCTAAGAAGTGCAATGTGCATCTTGGTTTGGGACAGGCCAGTTTGGGGCTGCGTAAAGGGCCATTCGAAGAAGCACTCAGTGATGTTGAGCATTCGAGATCTTTTGGAAATGGTGTCTCTTTTCCCACTTCCTTCTCAATAACTAAGCATAGCACATACACAAAAGAAATGTAAAGATCTGACATTACCTTCCCCGGAAGTCAGAGCAGAAGGTTTCCCTGAATAGACTGGACTCAAAACTAGCATACAAGTAGCATGGACCATCTCCTCTTCCACTCTCACTTTCATCTAGTAAGATCATAATTTCATTCCCAAGAGTGAGCAACTCAAAGGCCTCCCGTGCCCCCCACCCTGAGCTTCAACAAGCCACAAATGGACAACGCTGAGGGCCGTAGGGGCCAGAATGAGGGCCAGCGCTGCCAGAGCACACCAGTCAATCAACTCATGCTCTCTTCTCAGGAGAAACACCCAACCAGAGAGTTGGAAAAATCAGCCAAGATGATAAAAATAAAGTGCTGCTATTCATGAAAATAAGATTCTCATCATGGATCAGTCAGGCATTAGCCCCGAGAGTCCATGACGCTGAGTGCGGAAAGATTCACCTTGACTATCTCTCCATCCATTGTCTGTCTGTCTGTCCATATCCCTACCTATCTACCCATACCCTCTTCCCCGAGGCTCCTTGGAACCAATGGCATGCATTAAAAGACAGTTGGCTCAAGGGTATAATCTACAGTCAGGGAGCATTTCTGTTGGTGCCAACTGGTTCACATGGGAATGAAATTACTACTCTCGACCTCGCCAGTCCTCTGCTCTGCCCTGGTCAGGCCCTAGCCAGGGAGGCTCCCACAGCGACACATGAGAACACTCTGTGTGGCAGCTCTGTGCAGGACGCTTCCAAAAGAATCTTTAAGATCAGGTGGAGACAAGAAGCCTAGCCACAGAATGGAAGCCAGATTTTACTTCCCAATTTCCCTCCCCTCACCATCTCTCATCATGTCTTACAGGAAATTTTCTACTCACACTTTCATTTGTATTGAGGGTAAAGTTGATGTCTGACACTCGATCAAAAGAAACACTGCAAACAAAATACAGGTTTATGCATTTGAGTCCCCATGAAGAAGGAGTCATCTTAACTCCACAAAATACACACAGTACTGTTAAAATTCCCATATTCCAGAAGCACAGAATCGTATCACACTGTCACACACAACCCTTATCTCAACTACGACATGGCAAAATGTCAGTCTGAGGCTGCCCCAGGATGGTGAGAGGGGGAGGGGAGAGTCTCGCGCGCACACTGAGGGACAGGTTAGCTTCCCTCCTAAGTTCTCTGTTACTGCCTGGCACACAGTAACAAGCTGGAAAACAAGGTACAATTTTAAAATCCAAGTCCCCAGATTGACTGTGGATCTGCACCCTGACACACATGTGCAGACACAAACAAACCCACCCATGGCGTGGAGAAGCAAAACTATAAAAGGGTGAGAAATTCGAATTCCTTAATTACAACTTTCTAACCAAAATGGGGCCCAATGTCTTGACAACTTCTACAAGGATTCCTTAAAAATTATCTCAATGTACGCAAGTGGAAAACCCAAGCTCTAGAGACTAAGTAAGTAGTTCAGTGGGCTGCAATGAGCTTTAAAGGCCAAGGCCTGGGAGAAGCTGAATCTCGGGGCCCTGAGGAAGACTAAGAGCACAAAGTGAAGCCCTCCCCACTTGCTCCCAGCACAGCTCACACAAATCTTTTCTTAGGCAACAGGATGGGTTGTTTAGGGCTCTTGTCCAGGTCTGAGGGGGAAAGCAGCTGAGCTACCCCTCCTCATCTCCTGGGGATTGGCCTGGTTTCATCTCCACCACCCATTTCACGCTGTCAGAACCACACCAGACTGTATTTGTGGTTTGCCTTTTCTGGTGGAACCTCTGAACACTAGACTCAGGGAGTTAAATCTGTGTGCATAGCCTGTTATTTTCTCTTCCACTACATTTCCCTTCTGCCCCACTTCCTCTTGATACTGAGGAGACCCTGGGTTCTTGAGGGCCATGCAAACATCCTCTATCAGTTTCTGCCACACTAGCAGGGCTTTGCGGGTAGGTCAGTTTGTGGACTCTGTGTAGGCTTATAAAGACTGGCCTGAATCCTGAAGGACTCCCCAGCTCCCCTAAAGGGCTGAGGAAGCTCAGAGCCGGGGGCTAGGATCAGAAGAGGAGGAATACCACAGCAACCTTAGAGATCACTGAAATGTGAAATATGCATACACTATGTGTGTGTATATTCTACTTACTATCTAAGTACTGACACCCACAGGAGGTTTACAAAGGGCTTTTACAGACATTATCTCATTTGATCCTTACATCAACCCTGAGAGGTAATACCAAAGACCCTTTCTCTTCATTTTATAGAGGAGGAAACTGAGGCTGAGAGTTGGGGAGTGACTTGTCCAGGGTCACGTTGCTAGTTAGCACCAGAAAATGGATTCTAATCCAAGCCTTCTGACCCTAAAGTCAATATTCTGCCCACACAGTCTTTAAGTCCATGCACGCGCAGCCCCAACCTGCCAAGGCAGCCAGGTGAAATGGCATGCACAGCCCAGAGAGGGCAGCCGCCAGTCCCTTTTTGGATCTGGGTCAGATTGGGGGAATTGTTGGTGTAGAGAATTCCAGTGAAGAAAACGTGCTCTCCCACAGACAAGTCTGGGACACTTGACAGGGCCCAGTGACTTGCCCAAGTGTCCAAGGCAAGACTCAAATCCAGATCTTCTATCCCTCTGTATGAATCCTGCTCTTACCGCACGGCCTCCCGTGGTGCTCCCCACAAAGAGAAGGCCCCAAGCAATGTTACCTGCACTGCTCTCTGAGAAGCCACGTGACTGAGCCGCCCAATACCAGGGGAACCCAGGAACAGTGGGGCACAAGACAGACAAGGACCTAGGGGAGCATACTCACTTGCCAATGTCATCTTGATCTGCAAACTTCTCATCATTGAAGCCAAACTGGTCAATAAAATTGGACGTCATTTGTTGCATCTGATAATCAGAAAAGGCCTGGCAACCCCAGGACCAACGACAGTGACATAATGATTCTAAGAGTAATCTAAATACTACTTGCCCATTTGTGCTCCAGAAACATTTACTAATGCAAATCAGTAACACAGAGTGGACGTGGGTCTGCAGTTATCGAAAGGCTTTTCTCTTCATTTTAAAGAAACAATTATTTCAGATACATTTGCAAAAGGTAGGCTTTGGAATCTGTCCTACCAATGCGTAAATGAGAGAAGACTGCAACCCACTTCCCAAGAACATTCCCCACATTATTTCTATGATAACAAGCTAAGTCATCAGATTCCATCTTTACTGACAGGTTCACTTCTGAGACCTGTGGTGTAATCAGCCTGCATCGGGCAACTTTCCTACATGTTACTCTAGACCCTCCCCCCAACACACACACCCCACTGTCTGTACAACTAGTGACTGACCATTCTTCCAGGTTTACCCTTTTTAAGAAAGGATTATGGAGCACATAATCAGCAAGGAATGTACACATTCCCCATTCCAGCTGTCTCTGAGGGTCAGTCAGGAGGAAAGAACAGGGTAATTTTGGCCAAGTCCCACATATGGACCTGGGATGGGTGGGTGAATGCTTTGAAGGCAGCCTCAGACCCTCCGGGGCCCAGGGCCAGGGCTCAGACCACTACTTAAAGAGCCTCAGGAAGACGGAAGGTGACAAGGAGACAGGCTCTCCAAGACCAAGGGGATTGGGGGCTCCATTCTTCTCCACTGAAAGAGCCATGAAGAACACAATGGAGCTGGGAGCAGGGGGGAGGGTCAAAAAGAGCAAGGGCACGTTTTCCCACCGATGTTCTCTGAGTGTGCAGTAAATCACCTCTGCCAACACACTGCCCATTTGTACAAGAGAACCCCAGGAGGTGCTTAATGGAGGGTTGGTGATCAAGGGTGTCGTTGGCAATGGGACTGGGAAGAGGGAGATCCAGCCCCCAACAACAGTACCTTGGGAATGTCTCTAGGCCTCCGTCAGTACCTTCCACACCAACTAGCCAAGAAGCCACCACCTGGGGGCCCTCCCGCCCTGGCTCCTACCAGTCCCCTCCTCATGGAAGAGAATGGGCTGAAACTAGATCAGCAAAGCAGGACACTTATGAGCTCCTTCTATTAGCAGACAGAGCTAAGAGAGAAGCCTGAGTGTATAACATTCAAATAGACATTCTTAGCCCTGTGGTTACCTATTCTTAGAAAGAGAGTGAGCCACAGACAATCCAAAATAACAGATACTGTCAATAATCCTTTTTACGGAAAATTCATAAGATGGCCCCAGGTTTCTCTCCCTCTCATGAAATTGACCTGACCATTCCTTCTTTCTCTCTCTCCCATCTCCTGGGAATTCTAATGCAGTCTAATTTCCCGTGCCCTCTCCCACAGGTATGCATTGATCAACACATCTTCTGGACAAAGGGGAGAGGACGCCAGAATTGGGTTTATGGGCATCAAGGCTGCAGGGCTGGAGGACTAGTTGGCCACTGAAGGGATTTGGCACAGGAAGCCTCTTGGTCACCCTATTTTCTGATTGACAAGGACAGTGACTAAAGCTAATAATCCCTAAGAAGAATAAAAACATTCTCAGACTAGTCAACAGCTACTGGTGACTGGTTGAAGGTCAACAATGGGGCTACAATATGGAAAAAATTTTATTTGAGCTAAATGTGTTTTATGATTTAAAAATTATGAAATATACTCTTTGTACCTTTAGCTAGATACCTTCTTCAATTCAAATTAAATACTTGCTGCCTCACAGAATTATATAAGCAAAAATGAGCTTATTTTTTTTAATCCACAAATTCTAAGTCCGTGGACATTAGGAAATCCTTTGTCAGTTTGTTTGGGTTTGGAAGAAGCTTTTCCAACCCAAAGGAAGGAAAGAGTATTTCCATCCTTCTGTGCACCTTTGGAGGGCACATGGCTATAGAGTCTAGGGCTGGAGAACCAGTGCTGCTCTCAAAGACTTATTTTTTGTAAAGAGCTTATTGACAAAAATAACATGAAAAAGCCTTAAGATACTGGTACAAACTATTTTACAGAAAAATGGGTAAGGATATGATAAACAATCTGAATTTGGCAAGTGAAATTCAAGCCAAGAACACATGAAAACATGTTTCCGTAACTTCTACTAGTTAAAATGATTTTTTTTAGTGGGAGAAGTGCCCCAAGTGACCAATCAGCAGTCACCACAGTGATACACACACATTCCTGAGAGCTCCCAGCACAGCACAGCACTGCTGGACAAGGCGAGCTCTGATGGCCTGCCAAGTCAGGCTGCGCAGCACTCAAGGTCACGCTCCCCCAAGCCAAGAAGCAAGGTGCTCCTGGGGCTCTTAGGAGGAGCCAGAATTTCATGCACACAGCAGCGAGCTGCTTGGCCCACACATGGAAAAGGGACTCAGTCTGAAGCTTGGGAACTGGACCTCTGCTGGGCCCTGCTGAAGACAAGAACCTAACTTAAATAGTCTCTGAGAAAAGGCAGGCTACCTCTGGGGTCAAAACAAGGCGTCCACCAGCTCGGGGGTGAGCTGGCCACAGTAGCAAGTGAGGCAGATGGAAAATTACGATGATGGATTTAAAGTATAAGTGAAACCCATCACAATGTCAACAAAGGAAGCATAATGGGGTCTTGGGATACAGAAGGCTACACAGCAGGGGATCAGGAGTTCTACAAATTCTATCTCTGTGCCTTCTCTAGGTATAAACGTGTGAGAGAAAAGCAGTACTCCTGCCACACAGAAGTGATCTTTGAGGATGGCCCCTCTGTTCGCAGGGGTCCCAGAGCTTCCAGTACTCACTGTTCACATCTGGGGGACTGTATTCTGTTAAGAGCCCATGCTAGACTTGTTTAACACCATCCCAAGACACTGGCTGACCCAAAAGTTGCCCTTTACCTGCATGTTCTTTTTACAAAAGAAAATCATTCTTTATTTTATAAGGACTAGGGCAAAGTGGCTCTGTTTACTTAAGCTATTGAGGTGAAGGAAGATACTGAAAAACTTCAATTATGCTTCTTCCTGAAATTTGTTTAACATGAAGCTTCAGCTACCTTTATTATTCAAAATAACTTTAAGAAGCATTATCAGGACTTCAGTTAATCTGGGGTTCCATGATTTGTTAACATGGTCTAACAATATTATCTGGAGCTGACATTTTAAAAATACACCCTGGAAATATAATCAAAATATATTCCCTTCAGATACTACCTTGCGTCCCCCTAAAAACTGGCATGAAATAGAAATGCTTGCATTTATACTTAAGCACAACAAATTTACAATATTACGAAGACAGTTCTTAAAAGGTTAGCCTGACTCGCCATCCAAAGAAACCCCAAAGCAAAGACTATACCCACAACTCACTTGCTGCAAAGAAGAGTCCTGCGAGAAACCCGTTTCTTTAAAGTCAATTTCATCATCACTGGATGAATGAATATGGCAGGTTGTAACCTATGTGTAGAAATGGACATAACTATTTAAAGCCGGCAGTGACATTTCATCATGAAACAGGCACATGCGTTTTTCTGTTAAAATATACACAAGAAAATGCACAAACAGGTTAAACCATCAGGGACGAATGATAATTGTAGCAACATTTTAAGAAACCACCTCTGGCCACCCGGTGAACCCAGCCACGTTCAGAAGCAGATTCTGCCGCCCTGTGCCACGGACCACCCGGGGTCGTGCGACTCCTTATCACGGCCACCACTGATAAGCAGACCAGGAGAAATAGAGTCGCTCTAACTCAAGTGATCTGGATTTGCTGCTAACAGCAGCTGTCAGGGAAGTGGGTTAGAATGGTTCAACTAAAAGGAGCACGCATGAACTAAGTCTATATAAAACCACCACCATCAGAGGCCTGGTTCAGAGCCCTGAGGAGGGCAGAGGAACATCCGTTCAGGTCTAGAGTGTGTTATTAAATGGCTGTACAACGAGACAGGCCTCAGAACACATACATACAAACAGGGCACAGATGGAGGGCTGGGATGTAAGCAGGTACAGCTCCTGATGTGTCTCTTAAACCCAGCAAACACAGTAAGGACCCTTAAGGACAGAGTGCAAGGAGCCCAGGCCAGGAGGAGCCCCAGGCTTCCTCTATGACTTAAAGGTCAGAGACCCTGTTCAGTCAGCATGCATGCCAGCCTCATGGGAAGCTACTGGCTTCACCTGGGCCGTGGCCATGAGGGAGGATCCCATTTCTCTCAGGCACAGTATCTGCTGTCACACTTGGATCCCTGCAGGACAAAGGTTTATTTGCCCAGATCCCTCAAACCTAACAGTCGGACCCCAAGGATGCGATCAATCATCATAATGCTGACTAACAGTATGTACTACAATGACACTGTATTATGTGCCAGATTTAAAAAAAACAAACACAACGAAAACTCGCCCTGACCTTACAAAGAATCAACCTGCAAAAGAGATCAGGCTCGCTTTTCCTTCTCACTAACTGGGGAGAGAGGCTGTGTAGAACCCATAAGGATGCGGGAGCCCAGGCAAGACCAGCCACTCACCTTCATCCATCATATGCCACCACTGGGGTGTATGTGGCGCACAAGCTGGGCCTGGGCACAAGACCGTGAATGGACTCTAGGAAGGGCCTCCCGATGCACCTGTGTCACTCTCTCCAGGAACTGCTCTCTCAAATGAAGCCAAAACTCTCTCTCTTTATTTCCTCTTCAGCTTAACTCCCAAATAAAAATCTGTCACTAACTCAATGAAAATCCTAAGCAGGTCATCAATATGAATCTCAAATCTGGGTCAAAGCTGGGGTTCTGAACAGCTGGGGCCTAAGGCTCACTGTGGGTGTCCCATAACTGAAGTTGCCTCCTCGACCTCCGCTTTTTACGCCATTGCTATCACAAGGCCTGAGCTAACAGGCCCAAACGACTCCCCTTTCCATATCCTGTTTGCTTCATCAAGAGTCGGTAACAAGGCACTGGGAAGCTTATCACCTTACCAAGTAAGTGAATGTGGAAAGGGCCAGAGCGTTAGCACCTCTTATAAAAGACAACTAAAAACTAGCTTTCCTAGTGCAAGGGTCTAGGGGTGATCAAATACCATAACAAAAAGGTGCCAGTCAATCTAGGCTCTCTCTGCCCATATGCAGCAGTCTCAGGGTCAGGCGTGCCTTCAGGGGCTTTAAGGGTCAGCCACTGGGACTCATTTTCTGATTCTACAGTAACTGGTTATTTAAAAACAGTCAAACTCTGCAGGACAGCTAAAGTAATATCATTTTATGTGGAAAACCTAAACTTTACTGACTTTAGTCTGTACCACATCATTTTTGCATGTTTCTTGGGGGAAATATATTAATTCAAGTTTTACTTGAAATCTTTTATTCCTGATATTAAAATTAATTCACATTGTCACAAAACATATGCTGGAAGAAAGACATGCTACCTCTTCCCCACCCAAAACAAGGCAGGAGGGCAATCAAATTCAGATGGACAACTGAGCAGATGAAAGCTTCACAGTATGGAACCAATGGCTCCTTGAAGCAGAAGAGAATGAGGCCTGGGGAGACACCTACGGACCCCAAAAGACCATGGAACAAATGTGGAGTTTTGCTCATTCAACTGGGGATATTTGTACATGAAAGCTCCATTCATTTAAACTCTTAATTTCATTCAATCAACCGATTTTATTGAGCACCTACTATGTGCCCAGAATGTGTCAGATCAGTTGTACTGCGTAAGGTGGACTCTCTATAAAGTTCGGGTATGACTGAGCAACTGACAAAGAATCCCTCCCAGCTGGGAAAGAGCATCCTGTCCCTCCCTTGTGGGGGAGGGGGCTAGCTGAGTGAAACCTCACTGTGTGTTCTATACAAGGTGATCGCACGTGCAGAATTATACTACAGAATTACCTTGTAGGAAAGAAAAACCTTTTTTGGAAACAACATTCTATGAGGATTGTGAAGATGACATCATATGCAGAGATGAACACAAACCCAACAAGAATCTCCTCTGCCAAGTTCCCTGCCTTCTTCTGGAAGAATTCCACATTTTCACTGTTTCCACAGAACATAAACTTAGCCTCCCAACAGAAGCCCCACTTTCTGCAGCCCAGTGCCAGTGGCCCACATCTCTTTTGAAGCCCACTGGAGAAGTCTTCCCCTGCCACCTTCCCTGCCTTCTCCAGCAGAACACAGGGAAGGGGGTCCTCCATGGCCTCCATCAGAAGGGAGAATTCACACCCCTGGCCATGACACAGGAAGGCTTATGGGAATTCCTGGGGAGAGGAGCTGCTGCGTTGGCTTTCGGAAGGCTCTGTGGCTACCAGGGCGCTACCCCCTCACCCACGTCCTAGCTCCCACTTCTAACCCACCATGAGAGCGAGTGCCAGGTTAGCCTTCGGGGAAGGCCTCCAGAGATCTCCTGTGGCCCAGGGGACTCCACTCTGTGCTTGGAATTGGGGAGGCTGAGGAACAGCGGAGACCTCAACTAAGGAGAGAGCTTGGAATGAGAAGTGAGGTTGGAAACTTCTCATCTGCATCTCACATCATGGTGATCATGCCCCTTCCTGGGCATCCAAGGTAATTTGTTTTACTCACTGTGAGCAGGCATGTGCTCTCAGGGAAACCACTTCCACTGAAATCACATGAAGTGAATCCCATCATGGCATAAAAAGGCCCATCAAAGACCAACACAAAGGATTCCATTTGTTAAAACATCAGGCACCCTTTACAACCAAAGCTAACAGAGTTGCCTAAAATTGGGGCACCCCCAACTCATCCTTCTGAGGAAGTCATACTTTGGAAACAACTCAAGGGAACCTTGGGATGTCACAGCTCTCTCCAAGAGAAGTCAATGGAGCAGGATCAAGTTAAAAGGGCGCCCTGGAAAACCCAGGGCTGGCCTGCCTCCCCCTCTACTCTGGTTTGGGGCCAGGAAGATGGTGGTAACCAAACCAAACAAAGCATGGAGGGACCACTACAAGGAGGTCTCAGGGAGGGAAATCCCAAGTCACAAATAGCTGACAAGATGACAAACCTCAGAGAGGAGGAACAGAAGGGATGTACCTCAGCCAGAGGACTGTGAGCATCTTAAAGGCAAAAAGGGATGGCTACTTGAGACAGTGAAGAGCTTGTGCTTTCTTCCTACCCCTTTGAACCGATCCATCTTTGGTTAAAAAATACCACCAGGTCCCTATACGCACCACAAAGCGTGGGGCCTGGAGTCAGAAAGACCTGAGTTCAAATCTGACCTCAGACACTGACTAGGTGTGGGACCCTGGGCAAGTCACTGCACCGCTGTTTGCCTCAGTTTCCTCAACTGTAAAACAGGGATAAGATTAGCACCTACTTTGTAGGGTTGTTGTGAGGATCAACTGAGATGATATTTGTTAGCCCGGTGTGAGGCACAGAGTAGGTGCGGTATGAATGCATGCCAGATCTGATTGAAAGGCGCCTTTACAAGGCTGATGCTCGTGCCTCATCCAACGTACCAGGTCTACCGTGTTCCGTTTGTTCGTCTCCCCTAAGGAGCTGGTGCAGAAGGTCTCCCACCGTTCTCTGACATCATCTGGAAGCTCTGCGAAATGGAGAGGAAAGAAGCCGCATCATCAGGCAGCCCTACTGCGTGTACACACAGGCTTCAGAAAGAGCAAATTCTTACCCATGATCACACCCTCAGGCTCTGAGCTTCTGGCTGTTTCCAGAGGACCTCAAGGCCAGGAGGAGGGCAGGTGCTCACACTGAGCTGCTCTCTCCCCTGCACTAAGGACACCAAGGTTCTTACAGCAGCACAAAACTGGTTATGAGGCCACCAGGGGAGCCACAGGGCCCAGAATGAGGAAGAGTGAAATCAAATTGAGTCTCAGACATAAGAGCAGCTGTGGGACCCAGAGCAATTCGCCAAATCCTTGCCTGCCTTGGTTTCATCTGTAAAATGGTATACTGACAACACCTCCCTCCCAGGGTGGTGGTAAGGATCCAATGAGGTGCTATTTGTAAAGTGCTTAGCAAGTGCTTGCCCCCACCATGGTACAGAATAACAAGGGCACAACTCCCTGAATCTGAGAGCAGAAAGGGCCTCTGCACACCCTCAGCGACGGCCTCCCCGACTCTAACCAGCCTCTAACTCAAGGACCTCCACAGTGGGAGAGCCCAACACCTTTCAAGGATGCCCACTGCACTTTCAGACAGCCCTACTGAATGTTACCAAGACCAAATTTCATTTGCCATGACCCCTGTCCCACCCCCCTCCTTCCCCTCCACCCACGGACAAAATCTGCTTCTGGTTCTCTTCTCATGGGCCCATAGCACAGGGTCTAAGACTCTCGGAGAGGCCAGATTTCCTGGTAGCCCTTCCATGAAGACACTCAGCTGGCCAGCTGCTAGGCAGGTACAGTACTGACCTCTCCACAGGACAAGCCGTTTTTCCATCTGGAACAAACCCAGCCCTGCTCATGGTTAAAACAGTGACTTCTGAGGGAATTCAAAGCTGTAAAGCAAGTCACCCCCACTCAGAGCAGGAGAGAACAAGCAGCAGGACCCTGCCAGAGTCCTGAACGCTAACTAAGGAGGACGAAGCCCACCAGGCTAGCCAGGGCAGGGAGGCCGAGGGAAACCTGCACATTTCATATGGGAATGATCTAAGAGTGGGTCACACAGCCCTTGAGAAGCTTGCCTCAGAATAGTGTGTACACAGGATCACAAAGGACCCTGAGAAGAGTAAAATAGTTCTCAAGATGCTGTTGACTTTTGTAAAGGGCTAAGAACCCCTGCCCTAGCTCAAGCTGCCCGAAACCACAAGTGTGATCATCTTACATGGCCACCGCTTGTGGAGAAATCCCATGGCAGATTCCCTAGGACACATTCACCAAAGAAGCCAAAATCAAAAACTGTGCTTTTTAAAATAAAAATGGCAACTATGGAGTAAAGCACTACAGAGTTTTTTTCCTAGTACCTCATACAGAATTTGATAAAATGAATATAAAATTGACTAGGCAAAGATCTACTAAGAACCCTTCCCAAGTCTGAGTGGGGATGGGAGCAAGGCTCACCTTTAATCAACTGTAGCACTACTGTACTGTTCGGCCCCTTGTCTGAGCTATGCACAATGCAGTTCGCGATCCTCGTTAAGTGGCCCATGTAACCATGGCGCCTTCCTCCTTCGGCCCTGAAAGAAATAGGAGGATGAGTCCCATGGTTGATGAAACAAAGCAGGGAAAGGGGGCTAAATGAGTATATGATAAAGTTTTCAGAGGGAACACCCTGGGTAAATGGGTCTGTAGACAAAAATGTGTTGTTTCCAAACTGTTTACAACATTAGGAAGCTGCTGAAGAAGGCAATGTTTGACAAGATGAGGGGACATCCTGCGGACAGGGGCACGGGCTGAGGGCAGCAGAGTAGAGAGGCCCCTTCATCCATCTGAGCCAATCAGTCTTCTATGTATTATTAGAGTTTCTGTGATGAAAAGGTCCTCATACTCAGTAATGCACTTTCCTCTACGTTAAGCTACTGGCAGAAGCAGCTTCACAGCCTCTGCCTTCTAACTGTCCTTTCAGGGAGTGTGTATGGTATTTTTCCATAGCTGAGTAAGAAAAGTGCTTGTTTTCTAGTAAAGCCAATTCAAGCATCAAGGAACAAACAGTAAGGATAAATACGTTGGGTACGAAGGTTAGAAGGTGCCCAAAGCCTTTGCCCCTAATCGCTGTCCTGGCATGCCTGACTTCTGGTCAATTTCAACTCTAAAAATCATGCTATGTGAACCCAGGCCCCCTGGAACAGCTGGCTTTCCACCCAATACTCTCAGGTGGCAGAGACCTGAGTCCATCTTTGTCTACCCTCGATGCCTAGCATTCGGACCCACAAGTGTGTGGGGGCCATCCACAGCCTTCAGACCCACAGTTTTAGATACTGAGAGCTTTCTGGAGCTTAGGACTTACTGCTTAACTCAACTCACAAATCCAAATATACTTCCAAGAGAGAAAATTGTGATTACTCACTGTTTCTTCTCATTCATTTCCCAGGCTTCAAGTATTCGTTCCACTAATTGGCACTTAAGAAACAGCTAGTTTTTTTTTAAAGAAAAAGAAAAAAAATTCCAGTCAACATTGAAATGTTTTTCCATAAAACTACACTGTTTGTGAATGAAGCATAATTTAAACATCCCTTTAAGCAAAACTGACGTGATCACAAGCAATCACAAGTCCCCAGACCGTGACAGACACAGGGTCAAATACTGCAAGTCAAACTGATCTGGAAATTCAAAGAGAAAAGACTTGCTTCTGATTCAGGGCTGAGATCAGCTAGGAAAATCAAGCCAAGAAGGAGATGACTGAAACACTGTTGTTCCTGAAAGGAACCAGGCTCTGGCGATAAATGAGAAAGGACACGGCAGGAATGCTAATAAAGCCAAGCCAATGAGGACTAGAGAGAAGCTAGCTTAATGCAGGTGAGGCAGACTGAAGGAAAAACCATCCTCCACCCCCCCATCCCTGGGACTGCAGAGATAGCACTGGGACCTTCAGGGGCCAGCCCTGAACAGACGTGTTAGCTGAGGCTCAAGGAGGTGAAGGAATCTGCCTGAATAAAGCGAGGGTCCAAGCCCTGAAACCGCTCATGGTGCTCCCCAATGTTCATTCCCTTATCAAATTCCTACAAAAAGAACGCTGGGAAGAGGGCTCTTACGTGTCTCAGTAAAAGATTGTCACCAGTGGAATCCTGATCAGTAACGGCACCATTTTCTGGGCTTTCAAAAGGACTTGCAAGAATCAAGGCGATACAAATTTCTACTTGAGTATGTAAAAAGTTATTCCATGTATATTTGAAAAACATATCCTGCCAAAAAAAAAAGCTTCATTTTAAAACTATATGCACTATAAACTATATATATGTATATATACACACATATATACTATAAACACTATAAAACTACATGTACGCTATGTAAATAATGAATGTAAAACATAATTTCACTAAAGGAAATTCAATAAGCAGCCATGGTATGTCTGCAAAGTGAGAATGGAGAGTCACAGCATAAATCACATTTAAATGAACAATCAGCCTGGACGATAGAAAAGGTCTGTCCGCTCTCTGGGGCCGTGAGTATTTTCCCAGAATCTCAGAGGAAGAGCATGAAGCGTCTGGCGATGGAAAGCTCCTGCCGGAAGGGGTTTCCAATGAGAGGTGCACACGGGCACACATGCACACAACACACAGCACGCCACTGCAGCGGCCAATCTTCCCGAGCAGTGTGATCATTCCCCACAGAGCTCCTGGTCTGCAAATATGGCAGCATCAGCCAAAGGCATGTGACAAAGAACACAGAGGACACCTGGCCTGCTCACAGACAGCCTGAGAGCCATGCTCTGGGGGAGGAGCACTGACCAAAATAATAAAGCCTCAGTCAAATTCTGACATTCCAATTAGGGACTGAAAACAACCCTACCAAAAGGACCTCCATCAGCCTGAATTTAATGATGTTGCAAAACCGTATTTTTCTTCTGTGTGCTGAGCAGCCAGAATTCTGTGGGCTATGGCTACTGTTCACTTTCTAGACCGTACTAATTAGAATGAGAGAAGAGAGCAAAGGTAAGGATGGCTCTTACTGACCCCCTGTGGGGGAGATGGAGAAAAAGTCACTTTTCTTACCCTTTGATGAGTAAGATGGAATCTATGACACAATCCTACTCTGGGGATTCTTTTGCTGTTTGCCCATGTGCTTTTTAAAACAAGATCATACAGACTCTTTTCCAATATACCTGTTATCAATATTCGATCGTCTGAAAGAAGCCATGACATTTCTCAAGCTCTTCTGATCCACGTAACAAGAACAAGTAACGGACAACTGTGATGTGAATCTCCCTGGGCCTAAGCACATCAACCAACCAACCAGGGAAGGCAAAGAGGAGGCAGGCCCCACCCTCAAGGACTCTACATTCTGCTGAGGGGGCTGACATGTATACACACAAGTACAAGAACATACAAAGTGAATCCAAGGCATTTGGGGAGGACTACTCATTACCAGCTTGCCTAGACAGGAAAGGAGGAATGGCCTTATGCTGAAGATGGCACCTGGGCTAAACACGAAAGGAAATCAGGGACAGATGGAAGACATGGAGGACACACTCCAGGCAGGGGAACAGCCAGTGCAAAGGAGAGTTCTGGGTAAGACACATCCAGAAGGCCCCTCTGGCTGGACTACACAGTGTGTGACGCAGAGCAACGAGAGGCCCAGTCAGATCCGAAAGCCACAAACAATTTTGTGGCTGTGTGGAAGAGGAGGAAGGCCAGGAAGTGTGAGTGAGAGAGGCTGCCCCAGCCTTGCACGAAGGCTTCGGACAGAACACAAACTGAGCAATCCTGAACTGGACAGCCCGTGTGGATACGGACAAACTGACTGACGGACTATTTGGGAGTTTACTGAGGATACAAGGGGAGAAAAGCTGTGCAAAACAAAGCTTCCTGAATGCATTCCTCCAGAGTGGCATCGGGTTGTGTGGGCCAATGGGAAGAGAAGATGACAAGCCCTTACCAGTATCACGCCAATGCTGTTGAGTTCCACGAGGTCCACGTTGACACTGTTTGTATTGGTCTGAAGGAGGCTTGAGATCAGCCGGATCACATTTAATCGAGTGTTCCCGACGGGGGGGTCCAACACCCCCCATGTTGTCTTCATAACACTTTTCTAAAGACAGAAAAACACTACTGATCTCAATTCAATAAACTGATTTGTGTCTAAACTGGCTCTAGTTTTTCAGGGCAAAAAAATTAATCTTCAGGCCAGGAACTGCAGCAAAGTTGATTTCAATAAGCTCATTTACATGGCCACCTATACATAACCTTGTGTCTAAATTACTACAAGCAAAAAGCTGTTCTCTTGTTCAAAGGTTTTGAGGCTGAAAGGGCTTAAAAAGTCACCTAACCCGATCTCTTCATTCTGAAGAAGAAAAAAGGGGCAGTTTCTTTAAGTCAAGCCTCAAAGTTACGAAAAGAAATCTAGAAATTTTATAGGTAAACTAATAAAAAAAAAAGTTAACTCTTCCCACACACCTCCCCTCCACCGCGTCCCCCACCTCCATCCTCACCTCAACACCCCCCACCCCTCACATCAGCAAATACACACATACACCCCATTTTACACCAGCTCAAACCAAAATCTGGAGGCATTAAAGATACTAAAAACCTAGGAGGGTCTACAGCAAATAACCTTCTTACCCTAGAGACCAGGGAAAGAGTTCAGAGGATGAACTTGGGTGGGAAAAAACCAGGATCTTTATTTCAGCGTAACCCTATGTACTTTATTTCACACAGGTATAAATCTTGCTTCTGAGAAGGTATCCACAGGCTCCTCTGGTCTCTGCCAAAAGGGTCTAAGCCACAAAACAGATAAAGAGCCTGTGGTTCACAGAAACACTCTAAGAAGCTACAATAAAGCCTCTCACCTGCCAATGGACTTTGTTCCCTCTTAGGAGGGAGTACAGACCCCAGAATACAAAGCCCAGAAGGACGTCTCCATCAAGTGACATTTTGTTCCACAGAAAACAGAGGCAAGAAGAGCCAAACGATGGCTGTCTCCTCTCCCCACTATGTCTTGCCATTGGTATCCATGAGCATGGCTTACTGGGCTTTGGCCATCACTGAGGTTGATCCCTGATCTACAGCCACCTTGAGGCTGCATTCAAGCTACATTCAGCATCTCACAAAAACCGAGTAAAAAATAATTAATGTGCAGAGAAAAGACAGATGAAGTTAGCACGGTGCCAGGTAGAGTGGCGGATGGAAACCAGTACCACTGATTTCTCTGCCATCAGAAGCTGGAGAACCTTGGAAGCAACATTCATCCAAAAAACAAACTTAAATGGAATGCTCTTAAGAATTATTCTGAATGAAACTATTTCCAAAATATTGATAAGATTAAGTAAAAAAAAACAAACCTGCATTTTATCTACTTATTAGCTAATAATAATCCATTTCCAACAGTGACCACGGGAGACCTTCAGGCCACAGAGCATATCACAAGACTGGTTTAGACTAAAGGCGTGTGCTCCAGAGAAAAGCCCTGACGTAAGGATAGAGGCTGGAGGACAAGCGCTGCCTTCCGTACCTTCCCTTCAGAAGAGGCACAGATCCCTCCTCCTGCCACACATCCCTTAGGGCTCACACAGGCACCTGAACCATTTTAAGGAGGCTGCTTGGACCTTACCCTTGATGTTAACTCACCAAGAAAGGACTTAAATGAAAGATGAAAACTCTTCAAGTCTCCTGCAGCCCCTGATAATTTCTTGCTCCCTCAATAAGACAAATTTGAAGAAATATGGCTACCACCATGCTATTAAAGTGCATACCTCTTCAAAGACTGGTCATTTCTGAATGCGCCAAAATAGAATAAGAATTATTTTTGAGGCATTATCACATATTTAATCCAAAAATTGGCTCTTGGGGAGGGGAAAAAACTCCAAGCTTGCAAAAGTAAGAAATTCTGCTAATTTCACTCTAAGACTTTTCAATTCCACCAATTTAGATAACACAGAGTAGTACATCAAAGAGCCAATCAGAAACTAGGAGTAATCAGAACAACAGCTGTCAGGGTATCTCTCATGATTCAGAATTAGATTATTTTTAGCATGTTTACTCATGGCTAATTGCAGAAAAGTAAAGGAGTTTATGAAAACAAGATTCACCAATAGGTTCTGAGATTAGGACTCTAATAAGTTCATGACCTTACCTTGGGTGGCTCAAGCAGGAGCTCATGGAAAGCTGCCAGTCTTCCTCTTATGGCTTCTAAAACACTTTTGTTCACTGAATATGCTGAGTGACTCATGCCTGGTGGGCAGATTTCTATATGGCCTTCAAATCTTGAAATAAAGCAAATTAATTTATCTACTAATGTCAAAACAAATCACTTAGTTCTTTGAAAGAAGAAATTAAAATATGACCAACATCCTTCTCCATATATTACACAATAAATGCTGCAAGGAAGGGGGGTCAGTACAGGAGGCACAGCTCGGCAGATACCCAAGGCCTCCCGAAAGGGAGGGAATGAAGAGGCCTTTTTACTCTCTGCTAAACAGTCAATCAGCCGACAAGCATTTACACCTACTATGCTCCAGGTATTGGGTGCCAACATTACAAATGGAAATGAAACGATCCCTATTCCGGATCAGCTTACATTCTAAAATATTTTACACGCGTTCACTATGTGCTAATGGAGCTGGAGGGCGTAAGATAATCGTGGCTGTAGGTCATCTTATGGAAAGAAAAAGCAAGGACCAACATGAGGAGGATGAAGAAGGCTCCATGGAGGGAACACCTCCCAGCCCACTTATTCTGTCAGGGCAGACTGCTAACTCGCTGAACTCCCAGGGAGGCAGGAAGGCTTATTTTCTCCTTGGGGATTCTCAGCTTGCCACATGCAGTTGAGTGAGAAGCATCACTGCTATAAGGCTGTGGGAAAAGCACAAGCTACATCAGACCATTTCTTAGTTAATAATGTTTACCAACACTTCAGGAAGTTTTTCATATTTCTCCAGGGGTGGAGAATCTGCAGCCTCAAGGCCACGTGTGACCTTCCAGGTCCTTGGGTGCAGCCTTCTGACTGAATCCAAGTCCTACAGAGCAAATCCCCTTATCAAAGGCCCTGAGGCCACAGGCTCCCCAGCCCAATCTAAGCAGGGATCGAGTGACAACCTCATCAAACCCTCCTCTGAAGAGGACAAAGAAAGCAAGTAAGACTTGGCACTGCCATAGTAACAATACTGTTAGGAAAACGATAAACACTGGAGAAACACGGACTCACTGCTGGTGGAGCTGGGAGCGGATCCAGCCATTCTGGAGAGCAACGCGGGACTGTGCCCAAAGGGCTCCAGAAACGTGCAGACCCTTGGACCCAGGAATGCCACTTCGGGGACTGTATCCCCAAGAGATTATAAAGATGGGAAAGGGTCCCACACGTACAAAAATATTTATAGCAGCTCTCTTTGTGGAGGCCAAGAACTGGAAATGGAGGGGATGCCCATCCACTGGGAATGGCTCAACTAGCTGTGGTATATGAATATAATGGAACACTATTGCGCTACAAGAAATGATGAGTAGGAAGAATTCAGAAAGGCCTGAAAGGACTTATATGATCTGATGCTGAGTGAAAGGAGCAGAACCAGGAGAACATTGTACACAGTAACAACTACCGTGTGCGAGGACTGCTCCTGACAGACTTAGCCCTTAGCAAGGACCTAAAACATTCCCAATGGACTCATGATGCAAGATGCCATCCACATCCAGAGACAGAACTACGGGGTCAGAACGCAGAATGAGGCTGCCTATTTTCTCCTTTGTTATGTTTCGTTGTGTTTTGTTGTTTTTCTCATGGTTTCTCCCATTCATTATAATTCTTCTATGTAACATGACTGGTGTGGAAATGTATTGAATAGGTATACATATATATGAGACACCATATAAGATTGCAGGCTGTCTTGGGGAGGGAGGGGGAGAAAATTTAAAACTTATGGAAATGAATGTTGAAAATTAAAAAAAATAATAAACTAATTTTGAGAGAAAACAATCTCCATAGGAGAATCAAAGTCAAAACCATAAAACACAAACAAAATCTATTTTTCTTTGATGCACTGAAATCAAATGAAAATTGTAACAATTTCATGAGTCATTATTGATTCATTTATACTTAGAAGTAGTATTTTCATTAATAAATGGTCCATTGTCACTTCTAAATTAATAAAAATGAGATGTTATAAAAAAATAATAATACTGTTAGGAAATCTCAGAGGCAGATTACTCCTCAAAGTTTTGAAAATGTTTTGAAAATTCAGTTTCTCAAAAACCCACATAAATCACAAGCATTTCTATATACTAACAACAAAACCCAGCAGGAATAGATAGAGAAATCACACTCAAAACAACTGAAGAAAGTATAAAATACTGGGGAGACTGCTCATCATGGTACACACAGAAACTCCATGAACACAATTACAAAACATTCTTCACAAAATAAGACACATCTAAATAACGGGAGAAAAATTATTGGCCAAGCCAATGTAATGAAAACGACAATGCTACCTAGATAATTTACTTATTCAGTAATCTACTACTCATCAATCTACTATCAAACTATTAAAGAATTATTTTATAGAGCTAGAAAAAATAATATCAAAATTCATCTGGAAGAACAAAAGGTCCAGAATATCAAGGGAACTAATGAAAAGAAATGCTAGGGAAGGTGGCCTACCCCTACCAGATCTCAAATTGTATTATGAAGCAGCAATCATCAAAACTACTTGGTACTGGGTAAGAAACAGAAGGGTAGACCAGTGGAATAGGCTAGGTACTTAAGACACGGTAGTCAACGAATACAGCAATCTACTGTTTGATAAACCCAAGGACCCCAGTTTCTGGGATAAGAACTCACTGTTCAACAAAAATTGCTGGGAAAACTGGATAACAGTGTGGCGGAAACTAGGCAGAGACCAATGCCTGACACCGTACACAAGAATAAAGTTCAAATGGGTTCATGATCTAGATATAAAGATTGATACTATAAACAAATTAGTGGAGCAAGGAATAGTGTATTTATCAGATTTATGGAGAAGGGAAGAATTTTTGACTAAACAAGAGACAGAAAGCATTACAAAGAGAAAAATGGATAATTTTGATTACATTAAACTGAAAAGTTTTTGCACAAACAAATTCAATGCCACCAAGATTAGGAGGGAAGCAGAAAACTGGGAAATAATTTTTGCAACTAGTGTCTCATTTCTAAAATATATAGAGAACTGAGTCAAATGTACAAGAACACAGGTCATTCCCCAATTGATAAATGGTCAAAGGATATGAACAGGCAGTTTTCAGAGGAAGAAATTAAAGCTATTTATAATCATATGAAAAAATGCTCTAAATCACTATTGATTAGAGATGCAAATCAAAACAACTCTGAGGTACCACATCACACCTATCAGATTGGCTAATATGACAAAACAGGAAGATGATAAATGTTGGAGAGGATGTGGGAGAGTTGGAAACACTAATTCATGGTTGGTGGAGCTGTGAGCTGATCCACCCATTCTGGAGAGCAATGTGGAACTATGCCCAAAGGGCTACAAAAATGTGCATACCCTTTGACCCAGCAATATCACTTCTAGGACTGTATTTCCAAAGAAATAATAAAAATGGGAAAGGGTCCCACATGTTTATAGCAGCTCTCTGTGGTGGCCAAGAACTGGAAATCACGGGGATGCCCATCAACTGGGGAATGTCTGAATAAATTATGGTATGTGAATGTAATGGAATACTTTTGTGCTATAAGAAATGATGAACAGGAAGACTTCAGAGAGGCCTGGAAGGACTTATATGAACTGATGCTGAGTGAAAGGAGCAGAACCAGGAGAACTTTGTGCACAGCAACAACCACAGTGTGAGAGGAATTTTTCTGGTAGACTTGGAACTTCAATGCAATGCAAGGACTTAAAAATTCCCAATGGTCTTTTAAGGCAAAATGCCTTCCACATCCAGAGAAGGAACTATGGAATTCGATCGCAGAATGTAGCAGGTCATTTTCTTTTGTGTTATGTTTTGTTTTCTGATTTCTCCCATTCATTTTAATTCTTCTATGCAACATGACTAAGGTGAAAATGTGTTAAATGGGAATGTATGTGTAGAACCTATATAAAACTGTATGCTGTCTCAGGGAGGGAGGGGGAAGGAAGGGGAAAAATCTAAGTTATATGGAAGTTACTGTAGAATACTGAAAACAAATAAAATTCAAAAAAATAAAAGATTTGACACAAAGTATATTTATAACTTCCTGAAAAGTGTTATTGTAACAATACAAATTTGCAGAAATTCCAAAAGGAAAATAACAAAACACATGTGCAAGAACAAAAGGTCAAGAATATCAAGGGAACCAATGAAAAAGTAGGAAGGACGGGGGGTTTAGAACTAGCAGTTTTCAGACTGTGCCACCAAGCTGTAATTATCAAAATCATCTGGTCCAACAGATCAGCCACACAACATACGAAGCAAATGAGGACGCAACCTGATCTCTGACAGACCCAAACATTTCAGCTATTTGGGCAAGAATTCACTGTTAGACAAAAGCTGCCGGGAAAAGGCAGTAGCGATGTACAGAACAACATCTCACACCATGTACAAAGGAAATATTCAAGTGAGTTAGACACCATAACCAAATGAGAGAAGCATGGAAGGAATCACCTGTCAGATATGTGGGGAGGGGAAGAGTTCTGACCAAACAGGAGATGGAGAAGTTCACAGAAGGTAAAACAGAGAGCTTTTGATTACATCAAATTTAAAATATTTTGCACAAATAAAACCAAAGCAGCTAAAATGAGAAGACAGGAAACTCGAGGGAAAAATATCTTTGCAGTGTTTCTCTAATAAAGCCCACATGTCTCAAATATAACCCTAAACTGAGTCAAATTTATAAGAATAAGAGTCATTCTCCAATGGAAAATGAACATGAAATATGAACAAGCAGTTTTCAGAGGAAGAAATGCAAGCTATCAATAGCCATATGGAAAAAATGCTCTAGATCACTAATAACTAGAGAAACATAAAACAACTCTGACGTACCATCTCATGTCCATCAAATTAACTAAAATGGCATGACAAATGTTGGAAGGAATATGGCAAAATGGGTACACTAATCCACTGCTGCTGGAGCTGTTACCAGGCCCAACCACTCAAGAACAATTTGGAATTACGTCCCAAAAGCAATTAAATTGTGCATAGCCTTTGCCACAGCAGAACTGCTACTAGGGCTAAACCCCAAAGAGATCATAGGAAAAAGAAAAAGACCCACATGTACAAAAATATTTACATCAGTTCTTTTTGTGGTGGCCAAGAGATGTCCCCATCAAGTGAGGAATGTGGAGTATGACTGTGATGGACGGTTTCAGAAAAACCTGGAAAGACTCATATAAAGTAATGCAAAGTGAAGTGAGGAGAACCAGGAGATCACTGTACACAGTAAGTGACCACCTGGGAAAGAGTTGGCTACTCTGATCATGACAATTCCAAAGGACTCACGATGAAACGTGTGATTCACCTCCATAAAGAGAGCTGATGGACTCAACAATACTGTGTTTTCTTTCTTTTTTAAAAAACACAGATAATGTGAAAATGTGTCTTGCATGAGTTCATATTTGGAATGGATTTTGTATTTCTTACCTTCTCAGTGGGTGGGGGGAAAGGGTGAGGGCAGAGAGAGACTCTGAAACCGAGAACATGATAAAATAGAATAGAAAATTCCATTTCTCTTCAGAGATCAAACCAGACAGCACGGTGACCCAACAATTTCATAAAAAGCACTCCCAAGTTTGAGGAACACGAAGTGGCACATGCACATGCAGCCTCTGCTTGGCACCATTCTGCCTGTGTCTTCTATCAAGGCAAACTGCTGCTCCTACCCCCAAGAGAGGTCTGCACTGGATTCCTTGGTGTTTATCAGGCCTAGAATATGTGCGGCCTGTCCTGTGACATCCACTGTCTACATGACCAACCCCCCCCCCGCCCCGCAGTGCCTGTCTAAACAAGGAGCTGTAAACCAGCACCAGGACCAATGGAGAAGCGGCAATGGAGGAGAATACTTGGTGCCATTGCCTGTCCCTCAGGGGATGCCAATGCTGTCACCCTACCCCCCCCCCCCCCCCCCAAGCAAGCTTCAATAACGATGCTTAAAGCTCTCCTTTCTGATTCCCACTCCTTCCTCGGGGTCAGCTACTGCTCCCTGAAAATGCCACTCTTTACAGTCCAGGTTTGCAGACCCAACTCTAAATTCACTTGTGTCAGTCAGTGACAGCACCTCAGAAAAGGGCCTGGGATGTGCATCAAATGTGCACCTGGAGGGGAACCCGTGCACCAAACCCCAAGCCCCACCCTTGTCCTGGTCTTTCTGACAAACACACAGCAAGGCTGTGACCTAAGTGGTTTAATAACCTCTTAACAGAAATGCTCCCAACCCACAGAGCTCATCCATCTGGGAAAGGTTACCTTTCTCTAGCATGGACAGAAAACAGTGGGGCTAGGATAATTTTCCAATCACTCTGCCCTGCACAGCACGGTTGCTGCTAGATTTAAAATGCGAGTTCCAAGGTCTTGTGGGCACCCCAACAGGGAAACAGTCTCGATCCTTTCTATTTCACTGTCCCTTTGTGGGAACAGGGCCCACAATCCCTCTACTGGGGCAGGTCAGCCCTCAGGGGCAATAGAGGAGCAACACAGAAGGACCAGCATCAGAAGCAGGTCCACTCCAAGGCTGGCTCTCTAGCTCTAATACCAAACTGCATTTTATAATGCTACTAAACAAAAACAATCCTGCTATCTAAATGGTACTTTTATGCTTGGGTACATTACTGCCTTCCTGAGGCCTTCAATTAATCCAGAAAGAAACCTTTATTAAGGGCCTGCTTGGTACCAGGCACTGTGCTAAGAGCTGAGGGTATAAACAAAGACTAAGCCGTCTCCTCAAGAAGCTGACATTTTAAATGGATGCCAACACACATCAATCAGAACGTACAAGGTGGGATGACACCAACAAGCAGGAAGACCCAGAATGGCTCCTGGTGGATGCTCAAGGGCCCTCTGAGCCCGGCCACATTGTAGCTGTAAGACAGGTCAGACAGCTTTAAAAGCCAAAGTCATTTATATTTGAGTGTAGAAATAATGGGAGCTGTGGGAGAGACAGGGGTCACAATGAAGCTCTGGCAGTGGAGGGAAAGATACCTGAGACCAACCAGAACTCTCTGTTACAACTCTCTAACAGGCATGTGACAAACACTAACCAGGGTTTAACCAGATGGGCCCATGGCCACTTGGACCTCTCCCTTTAGTCAAGTAGAACAACAGAAGAGCAGCCTCCCTAAGCCTGGTGAGCCCATCTCTCTGCCCATCACTCCCAATGAGCACTCCTTCAAATACTTCTGAGCTGGTGTCAGGCCTGAGCCTGCCCTTGTTCATGCTAACTCTCCCCCAGTGGGGAGTCCTTTCCTGGTCACCCTCAAGTGAGTGACTCCCCAGTCTCAGGTGCACTGATTCTGAAGGCTGAGGACCTGGGTCACACCGTGGCTCAGACGCTTCCTGCCTGTGAGACCCTGGCCAAGAGTTTGTAATCTCTAACAATCCTGCCCTGGAAAAGCCAACCCCATTCTAGATCTCAGGTTCCAGCATTTGGGGCAGCACCAAGACAACAGACAATGGTCCCACTGCACCCAGTTTAACAAAAGGACTTGATTTCAATAAAAAAGAAGCTGAGGACATAACCAAGATGATCCCTGGAGTCCACTCTCTGAATGCAGGCATATCCCAACATCCCTCAGAATCACTATCCTATCCTTCCACACATTCTTTGTTCCAGTAAAGTATGGTGACAAACTACAAATGATCTGAACTCTTCTTGAGAAACCAGGACTCCACAGGTGGGTCTCCTTGAGAGAAAGAGGGTGTTGGGCTGGACTTGGAATCAGAGATCGTGCCTCAAACACTTACCAGCTGGCTGACTCATGACAGATCATTACACTGTTCTCAGACTCAGTTTGCTCATCTTTAAAATAGGAACAGAAATAGCACCAATTACGAAGAAACATACATTTCTGTCCTATTATTTATCACTGAAGTAACATATGTGAGTCCAAACATTTCCCAAACTGTATGCTAGAAAGCTCTTTGAGAGAAATGATTTATAACCAAATAAGGGAGAGAAGTGAAAGATAGAATAGATGATATGAGTCCATGAAACTAAAAGCCCTGTAATCAGAATCCAAAATACACAGGAATAAACCAAAATATCTAAGAACAAAATCCATTTGGCAACTGAGAAGAGGTGAGAAGATTCTCAACAGAATTGCTTTTAATAATCATGTATAAAAGAATGCTCTAATTGTCAATAAGAAAAACGCAAATTAAACAACATTATGGTTTCACTCCACTTATGTTGCTAATTGGCAAAATTACAGAAGAAAAGAACAGTTCGTGTTAGAGGGATTGTGCAAAGACAGGCACATAACTGTCAACTGGTCCCTACTCTGAAAAACCATTTGGAAACATGCAAACAAAGTGGCTAATATGTTTCAGAGATATAGCCCAAGGAGGTCAGTGCCACAAAGATCATACACACCAATATACTTATCACATACATACAAATACAATAGCCTTTGTAGTGGTAAAGAATCACAACAGTTAAGACACACGGTAAAAACCAGCTGTGGTGGACAGCCTTACCACAAGAGGGTAAGCAGGAAAAGCTGAGAAAAAGCGTCTTCACCACCTCAAGTCTGCCATGGTTCTTCCACAGACCAGGCAAATCTCCTAAGGCATACCATAGTTACTCAGCTCAGAGTAATAACCCTAAATGAAGAACTTCTCAAGAAGAAAAACTCTAAGTCACAGAAAGTAGGGGCCCAAAGTAGCAGCATCCACACAACCGACAACTGGAGCCCAGGACACGGCCCTGCCTTCCACAGAGGTGGAAGACAAAGGTCAGGCAGCCCTGGAGGCACCGACCATGAGCTAGTTGGGCCAGCTGACTGGTTTTTCTCTTTTATCTCTGAGTGCGATGCACTGGGAAATGTGAGTGATTAAAAACAAAATATTCTCAACAAAGATAAAGTGAATATAAGAATGCAAACAAGGACATTAAACAGATCCTTCGGAAAGGCAAAAAGCAGAGTCTTACGTTGGCCGTCTGGTCTCCAGCAAAGTCAGCAGTATCTGGATTGCACTGACGATTGCCGATTCGTTTTTCTCCTTGTGAAAAATATTTGACAGAAGCTGTTCAATAATCTCTTGCCTACGAACAGAAAGAGCAGGGAAGCACTGTAAGTGTTGTGCCGCACTTGTCGTCTGAAAAGAAAACCGAGAGCATGCATGCAGGGCACGCATGCATGTGGAGGATGCAGGGCTGCCCATGCTCTGCGGTCAGAGCTTACCAAGCCCTAAGTGGCATGTGATGAGTGGATTAGAGCCCCCTGAATCCTACAGGTAATGGATGAGAAGAAACTGGTGACAGGTTTCTTTCATTAAAAGTAATTTCTTTCAGCTACTGAAGGTCTCACACGTTTTCAGCAGTACATCTGAAGAATAAACTAAGGGTTGGATGTACCTTAGGTGTAGAAAATTGTGATAAGGCTCAAGGTATCTGACTTCTCATCATTCAGTTCTTAGGTGGAAAAATCAACTTTTTATGTGGATTATGTAGAAGAGCTAATATTTTCACAGATGCCTCATTAAGATCCAAAAGGCCCCAACATACAGCACTGCACCGCCCCCCGCCATGTTTTCTAGCATTTCAATATGACTTGCTCCATCTTAGGCAATGTGGGGGAGTAGCTGCAAGACACAGGTTCAAATCCTGCCTCTGGCCACGAAAAAAGATCTTCGCCTGTAAAATGAGACAATAGTCACAGAGTCCTATCTCACAGCGTCACTGTGAGATCCTACACTGCTGAGTCACCAGGCAGATAATGTATGGAAAGCACTTGGTCCTCTTGAAAAAGTGACCCAAATACTGTTTCTGGTTTCTTATTAGCCTTATCTCTTGTCAGGCACTTGAGGAGAGACCCCAGGAGGCTTATTCCAGGACAGCATTCACCATGGCCCACTTTCAGTGAATGGGCAGCAGACAGAACAACCCTGCCTAACACTCTCTTATTGGTGGCTCTGCCTGCACTTCACCAACTTCCAGATATAAAGAGACACCTGATGTTTTCCGTGTCTTGTGAGGGGTCAGCTGACCAAGCTTCTCATAATGTACGTTAGATGCCGCCCCCCCTCTAACTGAGGAGCAACCCCTACTCCAAATCACTTCAATCTGCTACACACAAAAAAAATTCCTCTTCTGCCTTAAGTAGCCTTGAAAGTAAGCCTGGGTTGTCCTGCCAGGCCAATGACCTACTCCAGGCTGTCTGGTGCTTCACACCCAGAGCCCCAGGTCTGCACTACCACTTCTCTGCATGGCTTGGCTGCCTGGCTCAGGGGCTTTCTCCACCTACAGCAAGGCATGAGTCCCTAAGCACACACAAGACAGAAGACTGAAGCCTCCTAGAGTAAGTCTAAAGATCTTAAACACAACTCTTACTTCTCAAAAACAGAAGAGTCACCTACTAATGGTTAAGAAGGCTCTCAAGGTCAACACTTAATAATTAAAGGTTTGAATCACTGAACATCTATCCAAGTGAAGACCACCAGAGTACTCTGAACTCTAACTACCCGCATTAATGTCCAAGAGAAGATCTGTGGCCTCTGACAGGGTTACTAGACCGTTATGCCAAGGAAATGCCAGAGTCCAACTTCCCTAGATTTTTAGCAAGAGACTAAAAACCGTTTCTGAGATGATTCTTGAGAACAGGATGCAGAGCTGGAGGTCAGAAGTCAGCATGTTCCCAACAAAACCTTGGTTCCAGGTCTATATCCAAAGAGGAATCACTGACTGGCTGGTGCTCTCTCAGAGGAGGGCTCCAGTGGAACAGGCCCCTTGGCTAGTTGTCATGATCTCAAGTGACATTTAAGGACATAAAGCTTCACATTCTGCTAAAGAAAAATACGCTTCCCTAGTATGGAAAGGAAGAGCACAGCTAGAGAACAATTCATTGGGCAGCAATCTGAGGCTTCGGTGAAGAGCATGCTCCAGGAGGCAGCAGGGATCGTGTAAGTCTAGGCTACAGGTGAGCAGGGAGATGGCTGCTGGGAGGAGGGGGAGGGGAATGTCCTTGTTACACCGATTCTTATTTCTGTTCCAATTTGGCGATTCTGAACACAGGGTGATGAGTTCATCAGAACAGGGAGGGAGTGATGGATGGACAGAGGGATACCCACGCACGCAGTTAGGTGGTACAGTGAATAAAACACCAGGACTAGAGTTGGAAAGTCCCCTCTTCCTGAGCTCGTATTCAGCCTCACACACTTCCTAGCTGTGTGACCCTGGGCAAGTCACTTCACCTTGTTTGCCTCAAATTCCTCAGCTGTAAAGGGAGCTGGAGAAAGAAATGGTGACACACTCCAGAGCCCTAGGCAGTACCAGTGACTCGGCCTCTACCATGGTTAATTTCCTGATGGAGTGACCTGATGGGCACCAGTTGCCACCTGTCCATTTCTTTTTCAGACCCCCTCGTTGGCTTCTGGAATGGAAATTCCTAATTGCTAGGGAGACCTTCCAATGGAGGTACAACCGTGACCCATCAGTACTGATCGATGCCCTCCAGTCCCTCAGGGTGGCTCCTGAATGCTGAAGTGCGGGGGTGGAGACCCACACAGAGAAGAGCAGGTGGGTGAAAACTAAGGAACAGCAGGAATGACAGCAAAGCTTTCTGCTCAAAGTCTAATCTCATAATCCTAAAATAATTTTCACACTAGGAGTAATCAAAGTGAGGCCCTAGAATCTCTCTACATCACGTGACAGGAAACTTTTCTCTCTTTGCCTCCTGAGCCGGTGACACCCCCTAACCTCTCCTGTGACCTCTGCCCCTTCCTCCTTCTCCAGCATGACCTCCTCATTAGTGAGCAAACACAGCCCCTGCAAAGTCTACTTTTGGAGAACTGCCCAGAGAAGCTCAGCACAGAGGCAGGCCTTTCTGGCCCAGGCCACACTGCCTTCCTCGTGTGTGCTAGAGATGAACACTTCCCTTCCCACAGGATCAGTTTGTGATAAAGGTTTTTCCTCCCCCAAGCCGTCCTCAACAGGAGGGCTGACGGGAGCACCTCTACCCCTCAAATCTAAACCCCATCAAGCTCTTGGTTACCAGGGGTCTATCCAGGTGGCGATAACTAGCAGCTGTGCCCCCGAGGTCCCAGGAAACCCAGGGGCAGCCCAGCCACAGCACAGTTGGCTTCCAGGTACATGGGAGGAGAGAATCACAAAACCCTCAGCTCATAAAAGCAGACCTTCTGAGAGTCCGATTTTAAAATAATAAAAGAAAGGAAAATGGCCTTGGCCACAAGCCGTGTGCTGTAAGCAG
This sequence comes from Notamacropus eugenii, assembly GCF_028372415.1. NCBI lineage: Eukaryota > Metazoa > Chordata > Mammalia > Diprotodontia > Macropodidae > Notamacropus > Notamacropus eugenii. The sequence goes on along the minus strand of NC_092873.1, from coordinate 20,838,879 downwards.
ATGCAGGAAGAGAATTCCTTAAAGTCTGCTCTACAAAACTGCTATCCCAAAGCTCAGGGGAGCCCAGGCCACAGACCAAACAACTTGGGTGATATCCATGAGTTTACTTACCAAGGCAGAGTATTAGGAGGCTCAAATGACACATTACTTTAGAAAGCCTTCCTTAGCCCCACAAATTTAACTCTTCAATGAGGTAAATGAAAAATAAAAGAGCAGACAAAAGCATGGCCCCACTCCCCCTCATCTCAGGGGCAATGGAAGGACACGCTACACACAACATGGAGAACGTACTTTTCTAGAGTGGCGAGCAGGGGGTCTGGTTCTGGGCTGTTCTGGACTTGCAACATCTGGTCTCTGCTGAGGCGGATAATTTCACAGAGCGACTGTGAGGCGTTGGAATGCCGCTGAGGAGAAAAACACAGCTTTTATCAACAGTTCCCCTGAGAAGGAGAAGTCACATCAGGAGGGCTGGGGGGAACATGTGCATGCAAGTATGTGTGTGGCAGAGACAGGGAGAGAAAGGCTTGTGTGCATGCACACAGCCAATTATTCAAATGAACCTTGGCTGCAGACCTCAATAAGAAAGAGGCCAGGGTCAAGAATGCCTGGCAGCTGGACTCATGAGGTGACTGTCAGTGGTGGACATTGCCCATTGCCCCTCAGGAAGGATGCGAAGGGCTGCTGTAAAAGAGGTTTCAAATCCAAACAGTACTTGAGCAAAACCCCACCCACTGCCCCTCCCTTCCCCTCCTTTCCCCTCCCTCTTGGGCACTCCTTGTGAGGTGACCAGAACTTCTGGGCAAAATAGACTCCCCCACTTCACCCCTTTAAATGGTGCCTCAGAAGAGCTGGAGGCTGTTACACAAGGAGTCACTGGATACAGGTAGAGCAACGATAATCCAGCAGAGTAGAGACCACTTTTGCAGATCTCAAAATTAATAGTCTAGCACATAAAACAAATGGAAAAGCAGCCCAAAATAATTATCAACCTTAGAATATTAAGCTTCTTTGGAACCAAGGAAATTCTCCACAAGGCAGAATTGTTTCCTAGGAGTCTGGGAGGGACCATGGCAGGGGGGTTGGCGCCAACATTGTAGGGCCCTGCTTTGGAGAGCTGGGCCTCTCCTGGGACAGTTTCAAGGACCCAGGACTTACTCACTGGTCTGTTGAATAATAAATCTGTTCTGCTCAAAAGCATCCAGCAAGTGATCCCCAAGTTATTCCCTGTCATTCAGACTGGGGTGATAGGGACTCTTTGCCTCATCAATCTCCATGGATCTCAAAACTGAACTCTTCCCAGGGGCAATAATCAGAGTGACCCTAGGCTGTCAAAGAGCACCTTCCAAATGTAATGGCAAACTGAGGGTGGGATTGGGACTTCTACTTTCTTTGTAACACGTGCCACTCCCAAACCCCAAATATCGAGTGACTGCTTGGCAAATATATAATGACGTAAAATAAAGTTCTAATTCACTCATGTTATGCTATCCTGTTCCTTACAAATACTTATTATCTGTAATGAACATAATGTAAAATACCTACTGCTGGTGCTATATTATGGGGGGAGAGAGAAGAATCCAATCCCAGAAGCACTGATTTAGGTAGCAGAGTCTAGAAGAGTGCTGGATTTGAAATCCATAAAACCTGAGTTCGAATCCAGTCTCAGACTGTATCATCTGAATGACCTTGGGCAAGTCAATTAACCTGTATGGCTGGTTTCTTTGCCCAAAAATTGGCAACTTACGGCCCCTCCTCTCTCCAGGACTGTTGTGATAATAAAATGAGAGAATACAATTACTCCTTCCTCATGCCTGCCACCCCATACCTCCAACCCCCAAAGTGTGTTCATGATCTGAAAAAACTGTGTACAACTTTTTAGCCCTGCTTCATACCAGAGATGAATACTGAATATTTCGTTGCCTTTTATGGGGTGTTTATAGTACCTCATTGTAAAATTTGGGTTAATATTATACAATACCATATATATTTTTTAGGCATTTCTGAGTTTCTAAATCTTTTTTGTCATCTGAGGCTTCCATAAACCCCAGCCCCAAAATTCCCATATAGTTTCTTATACGAACTTGATATATGGAAACCATGATGGGAAAATTTCAATGTGAAAGAGATGCAGGGTGGGGGGGAACCTATGGTCTTGAGGCCACATGTGGCCCTCAAGTTCCCACTGACTGAATCCAAACCTCACACAACAAATCCCCTTAATAAGAGGATCTGTTCCATAAAACTGGCCTTCAGTCAAAAGGCCATAAATGCTGGCTATGATGACAAGGAAGACTATCAGCACCTATCCTAGTGGTTTTTTTCCAGTTCTACCAACGCTCGGATGCTGGCTGAGAGCACCTGGCGCCCCAGCAGCCTGCGTGTCCACCTGGCACACTCACGTCTTCTTCCTGAGACGGATGGACTATCCCCACGAGCCTCTGGATGATCTTCTCCTCATTTAGCCACTGTAAGACACAGGACATAAAGGTCACCACAGCGGGTCAAGCCCCAGTGAAGAAAAACCTATTTGGGCATTCTCATCTGTCAGACTGAGGCAGACTCCATGTTTCTCTGGCTTTGAATGATAGAAAACTTTTGAGAGTTCCCTAAAGAGAATGCCAGTGAACATAAGGTTAGAAACACCCCCCAAAGTTACACCTTGACATAACGATCATGACCAGAGGACAGGCTCGTCAGAAACAAGGAAAAGGGGAGAAAAACAGATGGGGGAATGTGTACATATTAAATGGTTAAAGGAAAGTTTGTAAAACTTTATAGTTAAAGAAAACTGAGCCACATGATGGATATTTTTCAATATCTCACCCAAGAAAGGCTAACAAAAAAGAGTGAGAAGAAAGTTTTCACATCATGTAGTTATGGGCTGAAAGATTTAGGCAGTCAGTCTGCCAGAGCACCTACTTCTTACCCTCTGTTCTGGAAGTATTTCTCTGGTTGCAGTGGGCATCCTTAGGATCAGAGTATCAAAGAAAACTGAAGAGACTTTTGAAACCACTTCTTCTATCCTTATTTTACCCATGAGGAAACTGAGGCTTTTGCTTCTTGCTGGGATTATGATAAAATTGTCAGAATTTAGGATTTATAAAATAAAGAAAAGCTTAGGGAATATAAATTGGAAGAAAAAAGGAAGAGGAGTAAAGGAGAGAAACAGCTGAGAAATGAAGAAAACAAATTTAATGAGAAAACTTAGTATTAGTTTAGGGAAAACCATGCCATAAAGATATAAGGAAAAAGAAAAAAGAAAGTTCCGTAAAAAGAATGCCCCATAAGTAAAGGATATTAACAGAGGCATCTCAGACTACAATCAGGAAGCCCTGGGTTCGAGTTCTGCTTCTGGCCCACCCTGGGCTCTCAAGTGCTCTAAACTATCTTGGTAGTGGGGTTACATGACCATGCCCAGATCTGTGAAATCCCACTCAGGTTTCAAGCTTCTCTCTGTTTTCTCAAAGAAGACTGGAAAGCAAGGGAAAGCCAACAGTGGTAGTTGAACAAGAACAGTGAAAGGAGCTGCTGATGGGGGGATGAGATGAGTGAGCTGGCCTGGTCGGCAGGGAGGGTGGGTGGGTTGGCAAGAGTACATGCCTGGCAGCCAGAGGGTTTTAGGCCTAGCATCATCTAGGCACCATCAGGCCCTGTATGGGAAACAAGGAAGCTTGGTCTTTCTGGCTCCCTCTAGCTTCGAACATGGTGATCTTAAAATATAAACAGTGTGTATAACTAAGGAACCCCAAAGCCTTGTACCAACCTACAGAGCAGCTGCAGTTGGCTATAAATGGAAAGGAGGGGGAACAGAAAATAGGGCGAGACTTCTGTTCCTGAAGAGGAAAGTGTGAGCCCAAACGATTAATAGATCGAATGCCACAAAAGCAAATGCTCAGGGCTCCACTAGGTACGTAGAACACAAGGTACAAAGGTCTGACTCCAGAATGGCCCAGCTGAACATTGCTCATTGTCATCCCCCTGGCCCCTAGGCCAAAGACTAACTGCTCAGGCATCAAAGGCTGTAGAGATATAGCCTGGCTCCTGCAGGCCTTGGCAGCTTGATATGCTCATGTCTGTGCTAGGCAAACTGGATCATGTGCCTTTGCTCAGAATGTACTCTGTTCTCGCCTCCTCCTGCACGACACTGGGCATGTCAATTCAGATGTCTGAGCCTCTCTCTCTCCCTCCTGCGTAAAAGGAGGCATTTGAACAGCTGGCCTCCATACCTATGATCCCCTGACTTTCAGTATCTGAGGCTCAGGTATAGGAAGATATCCCTGACCCAGCTGAAAACAACGATGGGAGGAGAAATGTTTCATCACCAGAGCCTCATGGATTCCCTGACCACTCTCTCCCTGGACTGTCCACAGGTTCCACCCAGTGAAACTCTAGGCTCTCTGAGGGAGGGCCCTGTTCTTTCTGAATCCCCATGGTGAACCCAAGAGCACCATATAAAGTGGGTGCTTAATGGAAGATTATGGAAGGAATTAAATTATTGGGGAGAAGGGTAACCCAATGTGACAAGAAGTTGGGAATGGGCATCAGGAATGACTGCCGAGCAACCCTGACCAAATACCTGGAGCAATGGGCACAAAGCCTCTGGTCAAGTCACCCTTTAGATTCCCATTCTGGGAAAGGATCCCAAAGACTTAACTAAACCCCCATCCTTCCTCCTTTTCACCAGTTCCCTTTGGTGTCTGGGAAACACCCAAAAGATAATGCCATCGCACACCTATCCCCCAAAGCTGAGCCTGTCTTTTGTTTCCCTGTGATCAACAATTAAACAATCTTCCCAGAGGACTCCTTGTGCTACACACTCCAGATCTCCAGACAGGCTCTTCCTCCAAAAGGCCCACTCTCATGAATACCTCCTTCCAGGCCCAGTTAGCAGACCCAGCCGCTACATGTGTGCTGGCAAGGATGGGTCCTCAGACCTCCAAACATCAAGAGAACATGCTGGACCTTCAGGCACAATCAGACATTAACTCCCTCTTGACAGCCCTTCTCTATTTCCTTTGAACTCTTCAGATCTTTAACTCAAATGAGTACATGAGATCCAAACTCATTTCCAAAAAAATGGGCAAGTTCCAGGGTTCCAACCAAGTAAAGTATTAGAGAGGTGTGATGAACTGGGAAATATTTTTGAAGGAAGGCACTGACGGGAAGGAAGGCACTGACAGGAAAGAAGAGGAGACTGGACAGGACAGGCTAAGAGCGCCTGACATCCCGTGATGCCCTGTGGTTCCCTGAAAAATACATCTACCTGGAAGAAAGGCCTCCCTACGTAAAACCAAGTCTCCCATGTTTTAGCGATCTGGCACCTCCTGCAGTCTATCCATGATCTGAGCCCAAGAAAACTCTTCCTCTTCTCCCAGGGGAAGCATTACCATTAACAGACAGCACTTCAACTGAAGTAACTTTTCCAAAAATTGCCAGAACATACATATGTAAGAATCCTGAGTTTGATGCAGAAATCCTAGCTCTCAAACACTCCAGGAACATCCAGCCCCTGCATAAGGATCATGTAGATCACTCTCCCCACATGACTGGGGAAGGTCATCGTGGCTGCTGCCGTTCCCCTACTAAGGCAGCTTTCAGGAAAGAAAGAGACATCTTAAACAACTGTACTTACAAGCACAGACCCAGCCCCAGAAAACCAGGAGCAGACCTCACAGCAGTTGAATCTGCAGGCAGAAGCTGCTTCCAGAGCTCTCAGCCCACAGAAGACATTAGAAAGACAACTGACCTTGAAAACAGATCCTGGAGATATCATTTAAAAAATTACTAGAGTACCTGAACACCGTGATCAAAAAAAACAACCTAGTGGAAAACTGCCCTGACTTTTTAGAACCAGAAGGTAAAATACAAATGGAAAGAATCCACCAATCACTTTCTGAAAAAGATCCCAAAATGAAAACTGCCAGTAGAGCTCCCAGGTCAAGGAGAAAATATTACAAGCAGCCAGAAAGAAACAATTTAAGTATCATGGAGCCACAGTCAGGATAACACAAAATGTACCAGCTTCTACATTAAAGGATCGGAGGGCTGGGAATATGATATTACAGAGGGCAAAGGAGCTAGGATTACAACCAAGAATCACCTCCTCATCCAAACTGAGTATAACTGTTCAAGGGAAAAAATGGACATTCAATGAAACAGAGGACTTTCAAGCATTCTTAATGAAAAGACCAAAGCTGAATAGAAAATTCGATTTTCAAATACAAAATTCAAGAGAAGCATAAAAAGGTAGATGGAAAAGGGAAACTATAAGGGACTTAATATTGAACTGTTTTTATTTCTACATGGGAAGATGATACTTACAACTCATAAGAACTTTCTCATTATTAGGGCATGTAGAAGGAGAATATACAGATAAAGGGCACAGGTTTGAGTTGAATATGAAGGGAATATTTCTAAAAAAAATAAAATTAAAGGGTGAGAAAGGAATGCACTGGGGGAAAGAGAAAGAGAGGTAGGATGGGTAAACAATCTCACATAAAAGAGGCAAGAAAAAGTCTTCAGAGTAAGAGAGGAAGGGGGGAGAGGAGGAAGAATGAGTATACCTTACTCTCATCAGAATTAGCTCAGAGACAATAGCACACACAGAAATATATCTCACCCTAAATGGGTACAGAAATATATCTCACCCTATGGAAAGGAGGAGGGGAAAGAGAGAAGAAAAGGGGGGAAGAGTTAATAGAAGGCAAGCTGGGGGAGGGGGAAGTCAGAAGCAAAGCACTTTTGAGGGACAGGGTGAAAGGAGAGAGAATACAAGAAATGGCGGGAGGGGAATAGGATAGAGGGAAATACAATTAGCAATGGTAACTGCGAAAAAATTTTTAAGCAAGTTTCTTTGAAAAAGGTCTCATTTCTCAAACATATAGAGAACTGAATCCAATTTATAAAAATAGGAGCCATTCCCCAATTGATAAATGATTAAAAAGTAGGAATAGTGTTCAGAGTAATCAAAGCTCTCTATAACCATATGAAAAAATGCTCTCCCTATTACTGGGTGAAATGCAAATTAAAACAATTCTGAGGCACTACTGCACACCCATTAGATTGGCTAATAGGACTGAAAGAGAAAATGACAAATGGTGGAAGAGATGTGAGAAAAATGAGACATTAATGCACTGTTGGTGGAGTTGTGACATGATCAACCATTATGCAGAGCAATTAGGAACTACGGCTAAAGGGCTATAAAACCATGCATACTCCCTGATCTAGCAATACCACTACTAGGTCTATATCCCAAAAGATAAAAAAACAAAAAGGAAAAGGAAGTATATGTACAAAAATGGCAAAGAATAGGAAATTGAGGGGAATGCCATCAATGGGGGAATGGCTGAACAGACTGTGATATGTGACTGATTATGATGGAGTATACTGTACTATAAGAAACGATGATAAACAGGGCACTCTCAGAAAAATGGGGTTAAGACTTACATGAGCTGATGAACATGGAGGATTAGGGACATGTTAAGTGACACGCACTGTGTACAACAGTGACATGGTAAGATGATCAGCTATTCACAGCAATGCGATGATCCAAGACAGCTTGGAAGAACTGACAACAAAAAACGCTACCCCCGCTCCCAGAGAAAGAACGAGCGGTGCGTGTCTGAATGCGGACTCAAGCACGCTTCTTAAATTCTATTTTTCTTAAGGATTTTTTTTGTGGTCTATGCTTTGTGAAAATGTTTTGCATGACTCCACATGTACAACCTATATCAAAACTGCTTGCCTTCTCGATGGCGGGGGGAGGTGGTGAGGGACAAAGGAAGAGAATTTGGAAATCAAAGTTTTAAAAACAAATGTCAGAAATTGTTTTTACATGTAACTAGGGAAAAATAAAACATTAGGAATCCTTGGCAAAACAAAAAACCAAACAATGGTACTTACATTCAACACATCTTGCCTGGGTTGTGGAGGCTCGATACAAGTCAGTAGCCTGAGCAATAAATCCATGATAGCAGAAGTTCCTATGTGCTTTATGATGAGGTCTACAAAATCACGCTTCTTTTTTAAGAAATCCACAATCTGAGGAAGGGAAAAAACCTATATTATCACCAATTTTGGGATGCATTAAGACATGCTTCCAGACACATCACCACCTCTCTCCATTTGGAGTACCCAGTCATGCCTAAGGCAAGCGCGTCAGTACAAACGTCTCCACTCTGCCGCTTTTACCATTAGTCCACACACAGGGTGAACGAGCCTAACACTGCAACTTGTCAATGCCAAGTAGCTATGGGCTAGTAGTAGGGAGGCCTAGGAAAATGCCTATTTGGGAAAAAAGAAGTGAATGTCAACAAAGGACACCCAGTGGAAACCAAGGCAGCATTAAGAACAGCTGGAGTTAACAGCAGAGGCAATCACTACTCTCCCACATCAGAATTTAGTGTAAACTAACCTATTCCCAGGGATCCAAATGCCAGGAAACTGTTCCTCTGATGGCTTTCTGACCTTATGATCTCACTACCTAATGAGCTAGACCTGTGTGTGCTGGCTGGGGAGCTATGAGCCCACCAGGCCGGCTCAATGGGAGACACAGCCTCTGCTCAGGGAGGGCCTTGGGCCTCAAGCCTAAACTAGGGAGTGCCAAAGGGAGAAGGCCGTCAGTGCCCATGAACCACTTTACAGCTCTGAGCCAAAGACTCTTAAAGTACAAAAATACGGTTTTAACAATCCACAGATGCACTGATCCAGAAAGGAGGGATCTTTTCAAGTGGACAGTTGTCGTCACGTGGGAAAAGTCAGAAGCTCTTGAGAATGTGAGAGGCACAGTGAAGACTGGGAAGAAGTTAGATGGGAGGAGACAAGGAGTGATATTGAATGGGATTTTCTAGCACAATCTGAAAAACAGAGGCCATTGCATGCATAGAGAGAGAAGGGAGCTCACTGGAGGTGACCTTTGGACAGTTGACAAAAGGCACATGCTGCCCTACAGCTCAGGAGGACAAGTTTTGGACTGTGAAGGCTGTAAGGTCTCACACTGTTTCCATTGCACACTAGCCCTCATTTTCTGCTAAATCTTTTCTCTAATAAGATCTTGAAACAGTAACAGCTCTTTTTTTTCAGCCAGAGAGGCCAAGGGGGTGCTTGATTTGCTCTGAGGAAGGGCCTGCCTGGTAGAAGGGAAAGGAACCCTGGCCTGGTCTGGGACCAGATGTCACCAGGTCCAAAAACAACTCAGTCACCGCACTCCCTCCTCCCCCCCATTTCTTCTCAGAAGGCTCACAGAGGCATTTCTAACCAAGGAAAATTGCAGCTCATTTGCGTGGATCAATTTACCTTCTGGATAAATCTTAGGCAATTCTTTGGTGGAAATGAACTAAAAGGAATCTTTAGTTAGAAAACTAGTCAGATCTAAGATAGATTTGGGTCAGCTCAGGGTCCCCAGAACCTCAATGAAAATGAGCCAAAGCAGTAAAGAATGGCTACAACTTTGACCAAGTGCCTAAAGGGCCCTTCAGAACACAAAACTCCCAAATAACTCATCACCACAAAACTAAAGGGATCCTCCAGGCATCTCTCCTAGTCTGGGCTAAACTGAGGCTTCAGTCATAGGTACTCCTTCCCAAACAGGAACCAGACTGGAATCTAATAAAGATATCTGAATCATATGAACCAGCTTATTCACAAGATTGCTTTTCTTGTCGCCTCTCATTTTCTGAAGTCCACTGAGTCTTGAGGTTCACCTGACTCCCTAACCCACCCCACCCTCATATTCTCAACAGCTCTCTCCTTCAGTAAAGTCTCCTTCCCACAACACAAAATCTCAAGTCCATAAAACAGATCACTGAAGCCCACTACAAGTAATCGACCATCTCACACCCTAGACACAAGGCCAGACCTAGCTGACCACCACACAGGGGGATTCCCAGCTCCACCATTTAACAGGCCTTGTCCATGATTCATTCTAGAGGTCTTGAGAATCTGAGGTTTGGCCTCACCCTAATGCCATGCAATATTATGTATCATCTAATGTCCTGGCTCTGAGTCAGTTTCCTGGTAATGCTTTTACCCTTGCCCACATATAGCTGGTGTCCCTTCTCTAGACCAGAGCTTCTTAAATTGTACGTGGTGATCCCATATGGGGGTCATGAAAAATTCGGCAACAAGAAGAAGCTTCTAAACGTGCAATGACCAAAACTTAATTAAAAATCCAAACCGAGGTGGTTTCCGGCAGCACTCACCCATATTGCATTGCACAACTTCACTGGAACCTTGGTTTTGACAGTTTGCACTGAACATCCAGCAGGGCATACCACACCAACAAATGCTGCCGAAACTCGAAGAGGAGTCTCCAGGAGTCTCTAGACTACCAAGATGCCCAAAGCTCCACCTCACTTGTCCATTAGGGCTCACAAGGGTCCCAAAGGTGGCTGCACCATGGGAGCTGAAGGGAAACCACCCCAAACAGAGAAGGGGCTGGGGCCGATGCTTTGGGGGGAAAAAAAAAATCACACACATCCCTCTCTACTTTGAAGAGTTATTAGGAACAACCTAATGAGGAGATGACAGCTAGAAGTTAGAACAGTTGCACCTTTTAGCTTCTAACAAAATGGAAATGAGGGCAAATGAGCTTTTTCTCGAATCCTTGTGGGTTTACTAAAATGGTCCTTAATTCCAATGACCTTCAGGAACACGACCTTGTTAAGCAAGGCCTGAAGAGAAGCACCACAGAGGTGCAGAAACATTTTCTCTTCACAAATGAGATCCCCACTTAGCTCTGTCCTAGGCTAGAGTGAGCTCTGGAAGGGACGGAGGAGAGTACCACGTCCTCTGTCTGCTAGCAGCAGCCTTAGCACACTCCCAACCTCTTTGGGCTAAGCTCACCCCGGCCTTCACCAGATGACAGCACAATCTGTAGAGGGCCCGGAATCTGTAGGAGCTTCAGGGAATCTGTCTGGAGGACTTCTTTGCACAAGACAGGTCCTGAAGAACAAGCCTCCTGTTCTCTGCCAGGGTGCCTAAATTTACTTCTAGTTCATATAATGCTATAACTCTTCTATCCATTAATGGCTTTCAAAGGTCCTACTTACACACAGTCCACCATTCTGTATCTTTTCACAAAGAGAAATTATGCCTCAAATTTGCACCCACCTCTCTCCACTCAAGATTCTAATACCTCCAGGTTCAGACAGACTTTGTCAATCAATCAAAAGATTTACGCAAATAACCTAAGTGAGAAGCTGTGAAGACCTACATTCCAGCATAAATTATCAGGTGTTTCTAAAGACAAATATTTAAATTTTCATTAAAATTCAGAGCAAATTCAGAATACTACAAGCAAACAAAACAATCTGCCAGCAGCTACTTACCTTTGGGAAAAGAATATTTACCTGTTCTGGTTTTCGGCTAATAAGAATACTTAGCACCTTGCTGAAGAAACTGGCAAGTAATGGGTTCAAAGGGGAATCATTTAGGAGGAAACTATACAGTTTCATTAGCAAAGATTCATCTTCTCCCAATCTATCGTTCATCTGAGAGACGTCAGAAGTGAGCAGTTCACAAGCTATGTTTGGGTACCTAGGAGAACAGGCGTGGATGTCATTAGACAGTCACAGACCAGAATTACACAGACGCACATGCTAAATAACACAACTTAGAAAGCCTTCCTCAGACATCAGCCTGGAGTCTGAGAAAAAGTGAAGATATCTGCAGATGACAATGGATATTAGACTTCAACCAAGAAATTCAGGAGCTTACGTGGCCAAATTGGGCTGCAGCCTGAGACCAAGGCCTGCTGGCTGGCAGGCAGAGACACTGGAACTCCAGGAGCTCCCAACATCTCTCAGAAGGCCTCCAGGTGCTGCAAGGTCAGGCCATGGGTTATGAGAAAAGGCCACAGCCCTTAGGCTCTAGCCTAAGAATTCTTGGGGCCAGCTCCCACCATTACACAGATTGGAAAGTCAGCATCACTTCTACCCAGAGGAAGCTTTGAAGGAGATTTGTCAAGAATTCAGCAACCATTAGATCCCAGATGAACCCAGTCAAAGACTTTATCCCCTTCAAAGAAGGAAGAGTCTCTTCAGCAGCTCCCAAACCTTAGTGGGTGTTGGGTGGCTATACTCTCACATGTTCCCATCTCCTGAGGAAAGTACAAAAGTAAATGGCCGCCTCTTCACAGAGTAACTGCTCACACTTGCACATACCATGTTACCATCTAGACATCAAACCTAAAATAATTAGTACTGTCTCTACTTTGCAAGTGAGGAAACTGAGGTTCAGAAGTAAGTGATACGCTCAGAGAAACACCCCCAAAACACGCATGCACATGCACACACACACACACATGCACACACACGCACACACACACACGCCCCTCTCTCACTGGGCCTCACACCCAAGGTCTTCTACCCTTTCTCCTACACACAGACTCCTTGCCTACTTGGTGAGCAACATGGCAGAGACAGTCTACACTCAATTCCCTCATGGTGCTGGGCATTAAGAACCTGAGTAACATTTTCCAAAGGCCAGGAAACAGCTGTGCCAGCTGCTGAATTTAGCCACGGTAGACATCTGGGTGGCCTAGAGTCCAAGTAACCTATTCTAAACCGATAAGGTGGAAACAAGGCCTCTTTATGCTGCTCACAACTCCTTAGGTCATAATAGGGGTTATATCAAGTCCAGGTAATTTCTCCCCCACAAAATAGGTAAATCCAAAGTGGCTACAATTTATTTGTAAAGCAGACAGGATTTTATTGGAGGTTTCTGCTAAAACTCGGGGGGGGAGGATGCTGAGAGAGGACTCGAGAGTGGTGGCAGCGAAGAATCCCCCATTTGACCCCACTTCTTTGGTCAGGTCCATTGCCCATCTGGTATTATACAAATGGACATCTCATTACCATGACTCTCTTGTTGAGTTCTCTCAGTTCCCCTAACCTGAAGCTCCCCCCTTTTTATAACTGTAGTGCTTAGAAGTTAGCACTTCTCCCTTTTGCCTTTTCTCTAAGAATTTCATAGATTCTCATAGCTGTAAGGGACCTCAGACAGTCCAACCTCCTTGTTTTACAAATAAGGCCACCAAGTCCCAGAAAGGGTTAAGTAAATCAATAGACCAAGCTAACAGAGGCAGTCAAAGAGCCAGGCTGCGACAACATCACTGCCAGGTCGGTGCCACCAAGCTCATGTACTGCCGTCTAATAATTCCATCAGGGTCTCACTCCCATAAACTCAGGACACTAAAAATCCTGAGGGATGGTGCACTTGCCCAGCAATGAAATAAAAAGACAGGTCTTCTCTGTATCAAGGGCCCATGATTTCCCACAAAGGCTTCCCTAGCACCTGGGGAACAAGGTGACGAATCACCCAACATCAAACACATGCATCTAACTCATGTTAGTGGTCACAAAGCATGGGCTGCTAAAGGTTACATTGGAATGGTTTCTGTTTTTGAGGGGGTGGGAGGTGGGGGTAGTAGTTTCAGTAGGGGGAGGGGGAAATGGGAAGAAACAGAAGGAAAAATAAAGAAGAAAATAAATGCTTAATAACCGAAATGATTTTAAGATTATATGATGCATCTCACACTTATCTCCCTCCAAGCAGCAATCTACCCTTAAAATTCTCCTGTAAACAATTTATCCCTAACCTACTGAAACTGAAGCCAATTTCACAGCCCTTAAGGCCATCCTCAATATGTTCTATCACTCCTGGACAAAGTGGTCCTGAACATCACTGGCAACAGGCCACTTTACTGTACAAAGGCAAATCCATCCCCTATAAAACCTGGACCTCAAAGTTTGAGAAGATACTTTACAAACAAAATAAAGATTTTGTATTTTCCTGTCTTTCAGTCTACAGACATGATAAAAGTCCTCTTAATATTTCATGGTAAATAATCAGTTGTCAAAGGATTCATATTCACGCAATTACCTACTTCAATATACCTAATCTCATCTTCCTTTAGTTCCTAATGGGTTCTTACTCAATCCCCCCAGTAAGTAAAAGGCCAGTCTGTCCTAACTGGTTCTAGGTCTTCTGGGCACAGGCCGAGACAGGGAAGCATCCCAGTACTGACTTCAATTTGTGCTGTGTCTGGCAGTCATTTAACTGCCATCTCTCTCTCCCCAACCCCAATAAAGTGGGGGAAAGTCCTCCTGAATAGTCTTCCCATATGGAACCCTGTCTCAGTGTCTCCCCAGAACTCTGCCCTCCCAGGATACCGTAGAGCTAAATTTTAGAACACTCTAGTTTCGGTCTCATGACTCCCATGGACTTCGTTTTAAGCAAGAGGCTAAGGCCCACCACCGTCTCAAATTATGATTCTAAATCTTTAAAACGGGGCCAGCAAATAACCTGCAGAACCACTCCCGGATCGACACATCAATATTCTTTCTACAAATAACTTCCCAAGGATAATGTGGCTTCAGTCTTTCTTCTTTTTCCACTCCAAAACAAAGATTCTATTTTCTTACTTGTATCTGATTTTTTCATCCATGTCTTGAGGTGGTTCTTCTATAATGAATGAGACTAAATCTTCAAGGCATTCTGCTTTTAACAGAAACTCAATAAGTTTGCGGTTCTGAGCTTTACATTCTTGCAAAACATCTTCCTCATCCATTAATTCCTTCAACGTTACATCTTCTCTCTCCAGAAGTGTGTCTATGTGGGATGATGAGTGAAGATCAAATTTCCAAAACATGCTGGTCTAAAGAAACAAAAAAAGATTTCACAAAATTAACTCCAAACATCACAACTTTCCCACTTTTCACATAATCAGTTTAGGTTTACGACCCAAAAATCCCAAACTGGCATCACATATAAAACAAACGTTGAACCCGAGTTAAGACAACTGTGACTTTGGGTGGATAAATCTGATTCTTCTCTCAGACCTCTCTCTCCCTTAAAATGGAAGGCATTTATTCCTAAACTCTTTGAACTTAAAAACTATCCGAAGGCAGAATGAACCAAGTGTGACCCGTGGCTCCAAACAGCCACACAAAGAACGTGCCATCGGCTGGTGCCAGCTGCAGCGCACCTTCGCCTTGGTGGAGCACCCATACTGCTAGTTAGGTATGAGATCTAAAACAAAAATCTTTACATCCCTTGTAGAAAGATTGTTCACATGTAGACCATGTTTTCTTCAAGTGTATCCTCAGCGATGACCATCAATAACGAGTGTTCACTGAGCTCAGGACTAGGCACAGAGGGATAGAAAAGAAACAGGAAGAGGCCCCTGCTCTCAAGCACCCTAACGCTGCCCAAGGGGTTTTTGCAGTATCATAGAATTCCTGAAAACTGTTTTGCCAATCAGTGAAACCATCAATATGCCACTTTTTATGATGTTTTCAGTCCTGCCTCTCACTGGATATGAAGAAATCATTTCTCCTCAATTTTTGAGACAACCTGAGCAGCAAACCTAAAAAGTGAGCCATTCCCCAGCTCCCAAAAAAGTCTTCGTTGAACTAGTTCAGTGCTACAAAGATGGGGGAGAAGGTTTTGTATCTACTGTAGAAAACTTCAAACTACACATGACAGTAAGAAGTCCTTATTTACCCCAAAATGAGTTCCATGAATCATCTTCACAAATGAGGAGTAAATAAAGCAACTTGCCTTAAAGCCGTTGGAATCTCAATGATCCACTAAGGCCCGAAATCTTTTAACAAACAATCACTATCAGGAGAATAACAAATCATCACCCCATCAAAGCATATTAAGGACAGAATCATCCTTCGCTCCTTGACAGAGACAGCTGTAAGATGGTATGTGTATTAGTCCTTCATTACCGAAGAAGACCATGCCATCAGAGAAATGATGACATGACTCGCACTTGACTTTGTTTTGAGTGAGGGAGGGCTGTGCAGCTCACCAGCCTCACTTCTCCTCCAGAGCCATCTGAATCCAGTGACCGGATATTCATCAGGATGATTGGAGATGACCCAGGATGAGGCAATTGGGGTTAAGTGACTTGCCCAAGGTCACACAAGTAGTGAGTGTCAAGTGTCTGAGGTGAGATTTGAACTCAGGTCCCCCTGACTCCTGCACTGGTGCTCTATCCACTGCACCACCTAGCTGCCTTTGTAAGATGGTAACTATTTCCTAGAATGTGGCTTTGGTAGATAGCACAATCACTCCCAGCTGAAAACATTCTCTCAGAGGTGATGGGACTACAAACCGGGCCCACCTGATACCCATTGCCTTCTCAGCCTTATCTGGTGCTGTCAAAGACAGTTGACCCACAAGGAAGTGTAAGAGAACAAGCCAAAGCCCAAACTTCCAATCCCTGAGATAAAAGGGCCTGCAGAAGTCCCCATCTGGCTACAAGGATGCTTCTTGGGACACTCAGCTGCCACAAGTCCTGCTTGAGCTCACAAAGAACTAAGGCTCTCTGCTTGGAGAAGGAACAGGATGAAGAAAGAAAAGTGGACAGAGAGACAGGTTAAAGAAATGATTGTTTGAAACAGACAAAAAAAAGTAACAGCAACCAGTCTCTAGCTGACAATATAATTCATGTAAAACAAAGGCAGCCATGACATCCTCACTCTCTTTCAAGAGCACCCCCCCCACACACACACACACACACAATAAATTCTTTCCCAAGTTCCTTTATATCAGTAACACACTAATTACTGTTTTGTTCAGGATTATTTTCTAATACCTCTAAATTTGTGAAAGGTTAAAAATCTGAAGAAACCAAGCATTGTCTTTACTATTTTATTTTGGCCTAAAAGACTTAAAAAGAAGGGAGACAGGCAAAGGATGTCAAGGAGGAATCTTAGAGACCAGCAGCTGGTTGCCATGCCCATCCCCCCCAAGGGAGGTGAAAGAAATGATCAAATGTTTCAGCCACCAAGAAATTAGAAGTCTGAAGGGCTCAGGATGTCATTGAGATATCTGTGGCTGAAACAAAGAGGACACACTGGAACAAACTTCTCATTTCTCCCCAGGCAGCTCACCAGGGAAATAACATCTCCATCCCAGAAGGTCTTGGTCCTGGGGCTTGGAGAGTGGGACCCACAAACTCAGCCTCCATTTAAGGGAGGGGTTCAGCGTGCTAACCCTAAATGTGCTGTTCCACTAGCCTTCCCCCAGGTCTTATTGCACCGCTCCCCTAGAGTGTAAACTCCTTAAGGGGAGGAATTTTTTTTTTTTACTTCAATCTGCACTCCCAGCACTGAGCAAAGTGCCTGGAATACAGGAGGCATTTAATAAACATTTATTGACAAGTCCCACAGGAACTCTAGACCTCTAAGACAGTAACAGAAATTTCTTCTAAATTAAAAATATTTTCCTCAACGCTTAGACCACCAGTTCTCCCCAAACTGTTCATCACAAACATCAAACCATGATTTCTCGTGGCTGAGTGCACTAGAAGCAACTGCTACTGAGTCTTCAGTTTTCAGTGATTTTTGTGCCCCACTCAAAGCATTAAACACAAAAGCCAACTGCTGAACTAGGCTAAAAGATCCAATCTGTGGGGCCCACTTATTCAGAATTTTGGCCCCCAACTTAGACCAGTCTCGCAAGTCCTCTGAAGTCTCACTGTGGTGTGGAAATGACTGGGCCTGGAGTCATGAAGACTTGAGGTTCAAATCCAGCCTCAGTTACTTCCTCAACGTGTGAACCTGGACAAGTTTGTTCTGACTCCGGGAGTCTGAATCAGACAACTGCAAAGTGCTTAGCACGGTGCCTGGCTACAGTGACTGCTACAGAAATGTTAGCTCTTCTTTGGTAGGCACAGAGGGCAGGCCCAATGCCAGGATTGAGGGTCTTTCACAGGAGAAGCTAGATGCCAATTCAGGGGCAGGAGAGTGTGGGATTTGGCCACAGCAACCACCATAGAAAGGTCTTAGTAATGCCTTGGTTTTTTTTAATAACTTCATAAAAATATCCATTCTTGATGTCAAGTTACTGACAAACTAGATTTTTAAATCTGACTCTGATGCCTATAGATTAAAATGACACATTCAGGCCACTTTCAATCTTGGAAGGAGTTGCTAAAAAGCTTCGGCTTGAGTTTTCAAATGAACTTTTTCTTTTTACCTAGTAATACTGATCTGTTCCAGAAAAGTTGGCTACAAACCACAATTTGTGATAAAGGAATCACTTTCTCAAAGGGAAATGAATTCTGTAAGGCAGTCTTTAAATGGTCCAAGAATTCTTAATTTTTCACATCAAGATACCAATAATCATTGGTGCTACTTAGAAAGACAGAAGCTATCATCAATGAGTTCCCAGTCCTCAGTTTTAATTTTTACTTCTAAAAATCTGGAGCACAATTAGGAAGGACTCCTCCTAGAAGCAGAAGTTAGAGCAGAAGCTCCTGCCTCTGAGAGCAGAATGCATGCACAGACACACACATGGACGCACAAGCGGACCCACACATGCACGGGCAGACAACACGCCCACAGGAATGCATACAGGCACGCACAGGCACGCATAGGCACATACAACACTGGTATAATCTGAAATGTTAACAATTCTCTAACAACTTGTTTTCATCAAATCAGCCTTTTTACCATCAAATAATAAAGCTGTTAGGGGACTCAATTCCCTGCTGTGAAGGTATTTGTGACAGAAACTCGGCCACCATTAAAACACCTGAAAACGACCAAATTTTCTATTTGTGCACTAAGTGAACAAAGACACATTTCTAAGGCTACTAGCTGATCACTCAATTTAAAAAAAAGATGAAATAATGAAGAAGCATACTACTGCAAACATGTCCCTGAGTTCTTTGAGAAACTCCCTCCTGGGCGAGCTGACATTAGGGTGCCTGTCTCTCGCTCTGTCTCTCTTGGGCTGGGGCCAGGTGCAGAGTTCAGTTTATTCCGGCACTTTTCAACAGGAGCCCAGGTCCCTTCGAATAAGGAAAAATAATGCCATCAAATGTGCTAGAGGAAGCTGTCAGAGTACCGGTGAGCACAATTACTACATTCTACCCAAACACGCAGCAATGGGGAGGGGAAAACCTCTGAAAAGCAGAATCAAAAAACTGAATCTCCCGCCTACTCTAAACACAATCTGTACTTCCTACAACAGAGGAGACGACAATATCCTTTCAAGCATTTGTGTGATATTTGAATAATTTCATAAATGGCTCGATGGAATTCTTCAAATTCCAAATCTTGACATAGTGGGTTTGACAATGAGAATTCCCCTCCAGTGCTCCCAGCTCACATCAGGCCCTGGTGGAAAGGGGACAGTGAATGAGTGCAGTCACGACGCTGGTGATGCTGACAGCTGACGTTTACCTAGGCCCCAGTTTACTCAGTGCCATGCACTAGGCTAAGCACTTTACAATACCTCACTGGATTCTCACAACAGCCCTGGGAGGTAGGTACCAGTGTGAGCCCCATTTTACAGATAAACAAACAAGCAAACAGGGTGAAGTGACTTGCCCAAAGCCATACAGCTAGGGAGTGTCTGAGGCCACATGGGCCTCCTAGCCCAGTGCTCTATGCACTCTGGCACCCCCTAGTGCCTGTACAGGACACAAGCACAGGAAACATGCACAACAGAGGAGCTTGCTGCCAACACAGCCCACACCTCAGGGTGCCTCAGTCAGCACTTTCTTCCCACCAAAGTCCACCCCCAGGCCAAGTCCCAAGCCCAGCACCCTGCTGTACCAGCTGTTCCAACACCGCACAAGCTTTTAGAACAGACCACACCAATAATTAAATTCAAATCCTCTATAGCTCGCCAGTCCCAAAGCCCCTTCCTGTGGCCTACACAGACTGAGTGAGCAGCCACCCTGCCCTGTCCCAGTCACCCAAGATGTCAGGGTTCTGGGTCCCAGTGACACTGCCCGGGCTCTGAGGGAGGAGTTGCTGAGTATCTAGGGTGAAATCAGAAACTCAGACTCTGGACTTCAAGGTCTAAGTAATCTTTGCACTAAGCTGCTATTCAAAGTCTCAGGGAGGGTTTTTCTCAAGTTTTCCCCTCAGTGAGGAAGAACTTCCATCTGAGATGGACAGGTACTATTTCAGCGTAGCCATGTACCCTAATGTGACACCTGGGCTTTCCTACGTCCACTGAGCCTGAGCAATGGAGTCGCCTGCCATGCAGGTCGGCCTGGACAGAAGCCTCGCCAAGGCCCCTGTGTAGGCTGGCATGGTATCAGTACTTCTCCCCAAGATTTGCTTTGTCACTGGATAATCTCCAAAGAGAAACAAAAAACAGAATCATCCTGCCCAAGAAGAATGGGTGAGTTTGCTGCAGAAGTTACCAAAAAGGACCAAAGGAAGGGAGTCTACACATCATGATCTGAAGACCAGAGCTCAGATGTGACTAAACCTCCTGGATTCTGGAGAAAACAGTAAAGAGCATATTGCCTTTGGGAAGAGAATTCAGGAGCCCCAGAGGAACAGACAAAGAGACAGAAAGCAGTCCCTTCAGGGCCTCCCAGCTGCTGGGGGTGGGAGGACTGTTGCCCTCACCTCCCTGCTCCAATGTCTTAAAGCCCGTCCCCTCTCTCCAGGTCTCCACAAAAGAATCATTTTGCCCCCAAAGCCTCAGATCCAAGAGGCCAAACCACCAGAATCTTTTCCTACGCAGATCCCAGGAAATGTGACCAAAGCATCACAATTTCAACAGTGAAGACCCTCCAAGGCCAAATAATCTCTGAGGGCAAGCATAACCCGAGAGCATCTGCAGAGGTCTCTACAGCTCTGTCTATTCCGAAAAGGGGAAATGGAGGTGCCAAAGATTTGGGGCATGCCCTCAAGCAGTGGCCCATAGACAAAGATCTATGAGAAGAAGCAAATGAGCTACAGTTTGTTAAGAGCTCTCTAAATGCTAGCTACTGTTGCTATGCTGTTTTCAACAGGCCTGCCCAGGTTTAGGCTCAGACCATCAGAGCAGACCCTAAACTAAGGCTAATAGTCTTTGAAGGCTGGGAATCATTTTGATAAGGAGAAAGAAAGGGAGGGGAGAGAGTTGATGTCATCAGGATGGCACGTTTCGCAAAGACTCCAGCACATCTGGTGTTTTGACAAACACAGTCCCTGCCTTCATGGAGTTTACCATCCAGCAAAGGAAAAGACAATCCCAGGTAACCAAAGGACACCATGAGCACAGGACAAAGACAGCAGTGATGTGACCAAGTCTGAAGGGAGAGGTTAACGTGCTAAGGGGAAAGTTTCATAGGTAGGGCAGAATTTTATTTGTGTTATAAAGCATAAGTATTGGCATGTGACCCATGACACTATCAAGTACAGCCCCAGCTTCCCAGGGGTCTAGCAATCAAAGGCCAAGGAGGAAAGGGCATCCAGTACTACCAAATGAGAACACAGAGTGAGGAATGAGGAAATGACCATTAGATTTAGTGCTATTGGGAGAAGCAGGGCAGGGAGCCAGGTGACAAAGGCTAAGGAGGAGAGGAAGGTGAAACAAGTTGCAGTGAAGAGTCTTTTCAAGCCTAGAAGAGACCCAGGCAAGCCTGTAAGATGCGGGGAGAAAGGAGGGGGACCATTCATGGGACAAGTGTGCAGGAGATGAAGAGAGGGGTTCAAGGCTTGGCAAGGAGAAGAGCACAGAATGAAAGTGGGGGGCTGGGGGTGAATGACAAAGGGGAAGGATGGGTGAACATCTCTGCTGAAGGGAAGATGAAGAAAGAAGACATGTGGAATGGCTGCCATAGGGAGTGGGAGATGGGAAAAATAAATTAAATAAACCAATAAGGTCAGGGGAAAACAGATGAAATAACCAACACAGAGTGAAGCAAGCAAGCCTGGGGTTCATAGCCCAGGGCCGGGGTTTGGATGACAGACAACTGTCAACAGGATCAGGAGGCAGGGACTAAAAACAGGGTCTGCAAAGGTGTTGTTACAGGGCCCTGGGTGAGAGCAGGGTGAAGATGCGTCCAGCTTGGGCAGGAGAGGGAAGGACCAAGGCCATGCCACGGCCACTGGAGAATGTCTTGTCTGCCCCTCTGGGGGGAATGAGGATTGAGGAAGAGGGAAAGATGACAGGATTGCTTGGAGGCAGCAACCGGGGCTGACAGCGGAGATTTAAGGGAGGCCATCACTGGCATGAGCTTAGAATGCCAGCATATGAGGAGGGCAAGAGTGGGGACGAAGAGAGGCCGAGACCTGGAGGCCAACAGACGTCTGTGACGGAGGCGATGCTACCGAAGAAGGAGAGCATGCTCAATAGGAACAGCAAAGGAGAAGGAAGAGCAAGGAAAACAGCTATTCCTCAGCCTGGTCAGGGACAAGAGAAGGAACACAGAGTGTCAGAGAACACACTAAAGAAGACAGCACTTTCCAAAAGAGACAAGGGCCTCATAGCACCAGATGATGAAAAGGTCTAAGATGAGGGGAGTTTGTGAAGGGAACAGACATGAAGAGGGAAATGGACAGCATTGTTACAAGGTTTTTACCTCTGCCAAAAATGACTCTGAATCAGAGCAACACAGGGAACAAGGGTCAAGGGTCACAGAATGAAAGAAGAGGCTGTGTCCTGGGGCCCTTCCTAGGATGGGGGGTGGAGGGTGGGGAGGCACATGAAGCCAGCTCTCATCTCCCCAACTCAAGGGGCTAGAAGCACTAGCCCTGAAGGTCCCTGGGATCTCTGATAGGCTGCCTCAGTCTCCTTTGGTGTCAGATCTCCTGTGGATCTCCTCTGTTGCCCCCAGCATCAGAATGGGACAATCGTAAGACAGAAGAGGTAGAACGACCTCCAGGCTGAACAGTACCCAAATGGAAACCCAAGAAAGATGAATCTGGGACAATCAGCAAGCACCCAGCTTCCTCAGGCCTGCCTGCACAGGCAGCCCTCCCCGGGAGCAGACACACTGGGGAAAAGATCAGACGGCAGGAGACGGCAAGAAGCAAAGAAAGGATGGGAGAAGGTCTAGGCATGAGCCTAGTTGATTGAAGACAACTCTCTAGAACATGTCCTTGACAAAGGAAATGGTGAGGTGAGAACGAAAAGCCAACATGGCTTCAGGAGGAAAAGGCATGAGAGACTCATCTCATTTGGTTTGGGGTTTTTTTTTGGACAATTACCATACTGATGGCTGAGGAAATACCGTAGAGACAGACAGTCAGCCTCAATGGAGGCAGAGTACCCAGAGTGTCATAGGCCATGTGACAACTGCAGAGCTGGATGGGGCCGGCCTGGCCCCAAAGAGCTTAACTTCAACTCAGAATGTCACGAGTGAAGCGAGCCCCAGGGATCCATGCTTGGTCAGAGGGCAGGATCCACACAAAGTCCCACTCAGACAGGCCACAACACAGACTTCAAATCAAGTTCAAAGGAAAGGAAGAGGCTTCCACTGGGATGTTAAAAAAAAGGCAGAAGCATCTATAAGATCTGTGCCATCATTAAGCACTTGCACTAAGGGGCTGTGCTAAGTAAAAAACAAGCCCAAGTTCAAGGTTGGGGAGGGAAGGTGGGGAGGTGGCCCTCCCGCAGGCAGAAAGCAGGGCCCAAAGGCACACAAGCCACCCGAGAAGGCCCATGCAGAGTGGCAGCCAGGCCTGGGGCAGGGCTATCGCTCACAGATGGATACATGGGACAGAAGGTATTAGGCCTCAATCACGGTGGGTCCTAGAGGCCTGGGCAGCATTTCATGGCTAACAGGATCCAGAGAGGAGAGGAAGAAATCATGAACAACTCCAAGACTTGCAACCTGGGTAACCAGAAGTTAAACATCATTCAGGGCAGGGGGAGAGGTGGGAAAATATGATTTTGCAGAAAGGACAATTAGTTTCTAACCCTCCTTAGTAGAATTACGCTGTAACATGCCAAGTAAGGCAAGAAGTGCTTCTCTAGTCTTCCATGGAAACAGACACACCTAACACTGTCACCTGACCACTGCAAGGAAAAAAAATCACCCAAACAAGGTCAAACAAACCAAACACGCAAAGTAAAACAATAATTAACTGAATGACAGTAAAATGGAGTTCAGAAAGTAGAACTTAGGACTCTGGTACGGTTATGCAGACTAATTGCTGGGAGCAGTCAGCAGAGCTAACAAGGCAAATCTCTCAAGCTACTCAGCAAAGCCAGTTCTCCCCGGACTATCCTACGGCCTGGAAGCCAATTTCTTGGTACAAGTGGTTCTGGTACTTGACATGAATACTGAAAGGGGTTCCGGAGGACAGAGCAAGCCCAGCTGAGAGCAGGCTTCCCCTTCATTTCCTGTACCCTACAGTAACCAATGAGATCACAGGGAGCTCAGGACTTCTAATGCTACCCACCCACCCACTCACACACCCTCCCAGACCAGGAGGCAGTTAAAGGAACTGAGAGTAGAAAAGGCCTTACCTTTCAAACCAAAGCTTAAAAATTAAAAGAAAAATGTTCTTCTCTGTAGCTCCTTGCCCATTACAGGGTATCCTGGGAACAGCAATCTTCCAATTTACTGCATTAGCAGATTAGCAGGGGCGAAGACACAGGGACACAGGGCTCAACTATAAGAAAAAAAGTGACAATTCTAATACATCCAGTTGTTTTGTCTTAGGATCACTGCCAGAAAGCAAAATTAAGTTAAAGACTTCAGGATTAGGAAGAAAAAGAAACATGACAGCTTATCAAGCTGCATCTTAGCAGTCAATTTCAACTGAATAGAATTTATGTTGCTGAATGTGCCAACGGGGAGAGAAAGGCATGACAGCTCTTTCACCCAAACAATAATCTAGAAACAAGCTGTACACAAGTTAAGGTTGATGTAGAAAAAGTCACTGGGATGTACAGTAAAAATAAATCCATTAACAGCCAGCATCAATATACCCACAGACATCAACGAGGAGCCAGAGCTATATCCCAACATATGCTCTCCCTGGAAAATCTGCAAACCACACACTAAAACATTAAACAAATAATTTGCTGCTAATCGCTCCAAAAAGTTTCTCGATGCTTAAAAGAACATGTAGTAACTATACAATTTAGAACTTTTACAGAACTGAGAGAGGAATATGAAGGTGATAAAACAAATGTCCTGACTGAATAAAAATCAGTCCTGTCCGATTCTCCATGACCCCATTTGGCATTTTCTTGGCAAAGATACTCTGGTGTGAAGTTAATCAAAGGTCTTCCCCACCCATTAATGGGCCTCAGATCAGTGGTGGCTTGTTTTGCAGGAAGGCTCACACCTTCTGTTAACTGCTAATGAGGTACTGGGTCAGGAAGGTCCTCAGCTCTCAGGGGCTTGGAACAAGGTTCAATGTGACAGGTGAGACTCAGGGTAGCTGTTAAGGAGGCCCCTTGCCCCTGCTTTGAAAAGGTAAATGATGGTGCTTCGTATCTGTCTGTTGATCTGCGATGTACGTATTGCTTGTAATCAGACAGTTGGAAGCCCTGTCTGTTGGCCCTTTCTCTGTTGGTGAATGTAATTAAAGAAGATCGTTGACCCCTCAAAAGTTGCCTTCCTTTTAGAAAAACAGATCTGAGAACCTGTGCAGCAGGCCCTCTTGTGTATGCCGGAGTGCTTGCTGCTACATCTGGGTAGTTAGGTGCCACCCAGACACTTCAATAAAAACTAAACTCCTACCTTTTCCCTTACACTCTGGCCTTTTCCAAATTTCCCTATTTCTGTCCAGAGCACCAGCATCCTTTCGATCTTCCAAATTCAGCATTCTAACTCCCACACTCCCTCATGTCACATGGTCAAATTCTTGCCAAACCAGGGCTTAACAACATGTCTCCACTCATCCCACAAGCACCTTCCCACCCCTGTCACTGCCACCAGCCTCTCAGGTCAATCTCCCTACCTTGTCTCTGTCAGTCCATCCTACATTCTGCTGCCTAAGGAATTTTCCTTAGGCACAGACCTGTGCATGTGACTCCCCTACCCAACCAACTCTAGTGGCTTTCTATTGCCTCTTCTGTTTTGCTCTTAAACCCTATGTAACCTGGCTTCAGCTGACCACTCCAGTCTCACTGGTCATCGCTCCCCTGCTCCCTTACTTCCTGATCCAATTAAACTGGACTTTTCTCTGTTCCTCACACACCACACCCCATCTCCCATCACCATGTTGTTGTACTGGTCATGCTCCAAAACAGGAAAGAAACCCATCCTTACACCCAATTCACGGAGGTCCCTCTTTCTTTTAAGAAACAGTTCCAGCATGTTCTGCACGAAGCTGACCCCCTCCACCCCCCACAATGGCTGGTGGCCTTCTTCTCAAACTGCCTTGTATAAACCATTCTGTATATATTTCTATTTGTCCCTTTCAGGTTGTATTTCTGTATGTACTTCTGTATGTACTCCTTTTCACACACGAGCCCACTGAGAATAGGGACTGTTTCCTTCTTTGTACTTATGCCCGAGTGCCCAAGACAGTGCCTGGCACACAGCAGGCACTTAGAAAGTCATAGAGGGACTACTGGTTAAGCAGCATCGAGGTGGAGGTGCCTCAGGCCACAGGTTTTATCACTGGCTCCTACCATCCTGATCTTGAGGACCTCGGGCTCCCTCCCTTACTCCTTCTCCCTCAGTGGCTGCACACAGCCAGTATTCAGTGTAAGGCTCTTTGGAGTAGCTCTGCAGGACATTGGCGCACTCAGTCACTCGGAGACATGCTACCAGTCAGGCTCCAATAAGAGCCTGCTCCTAAAGCAATTCTCAAAGCTCAGAGCCCTGAACAGGGCATCCCAAAGCCCATAAGGCCCCTCGTGCTGTCCTAATTCTTCGGAAGCAACAAAGCCTGAAGGTTCCCTGGGAGAGGCCTCCAAAGGACCTGACCCCTCCCCCAGGAAGAAGCAACTGTTGTCACTGTCACCATGAAGAGCAGGTTGGACATTTGGTGGAGGATATCCCTTAGGGACATTCCAAGTCCTGTGCTCTAAGGAACACCCATGGCTACCTGAGAGTCTCTTCCTAGTTCCTGTCTTGAGGGAGGGTGAAGAGGTTCCCTTTTCATTCTGAGCTCGGAAGTTTGCCAAGTGTCTGACATATACAATCTTATCTGATCCTCCCAACAACCCTGGGAGCTACAGCACGTCCAGCCACAATTACAGGTTCATTCCTCTGCCCTGAGACTTCTGGAAGCCCTCAGGCCATCCAACTCCCCAAGCCCGGCTTTCTCTCTGATACCCCAGACTATGGCCCTCCTTCTCTCTTCCAACACAAAGTGAGCGCACTCAGGAATCTCTTTTCCAGCCAATCCTCAAGATGACTGCGTAAGCAAAGGCCCTGAAGTGGATCCCAACCTAGACATAAAGTCAAACATGAGGAAGACAGTGAGCTAGAATACACTGGGAAAACAATACAGGGTCTTCCAAAGATCCCACAACATTCTGTGGTTGACAAAGCAGATCATTTAAAAGCAATCTTCTTCCAGAATGATATAAGGTAGATTCAAAAGCAAAGTTCTGTCCAACACAGGATGAGAAAGTCAAGAGAACACACTGACTAGATTAATGCAAGTGAATCAAAGTCAAAACTCCTTCTAGCAAGATTTTCTCAAGTGGTAGCTTAACGGGGTGTGCACAAAAGTTATCAGAGCAACAGAAAGGTCACAGGGTATGGTGAATAGGGGGCCAATGTCAGGACAGAAAGACCTGTCCAAAGGCCCACCTTAGACAACCCAAACCTAGCAAATCCCTGGAAACCTTCTGTGCCCCTGGCAACTCCTTAATACCTTGTGCCATTGTTCATTAAAAGATGCTCCCCATCCAAAGACGTTTCCATCGAAGCATTTCCCCCTCCCAAGGAAATCAGAGGTTCGATCTAAAAAAACAGTACCTGGCTCAAATTATGGTACAATATAATCTCAGAAGATTCAACACTACAAGCAACACAAAAGGCAAGAAAAAGGTCCTAATTATATACACTATGGTTTATTGTCAACACTGACCAGCGGAAAAGAAGTGGAAGAGGAAAACAAAATCTCATCCAGAACATACATACAGAGAGGGCCAAGTTTAGTGGCAGGAGACAGGGAGGCTAGACAGACAGCCTGAGTGAAACAGTCAAGACCCAGAAACTCTTCAGTACCTTGGGTAGTTCCTCTACAAACAAGATGACAAAGAAGGGGCGAGAGGTGATTTACACTGGTCACAGGAACACTAACCCTTGTGAGAAATCACAGAACCACTGAAGTATTACAATGTAGGGTGCCTCTACTACTGTCAGAAAAAAAGCAGAGAAAACGGGGATGATACAGAGATATCTACAAGCATGAGAAAGGGAGTCTGACAACAAAATTTGATTCTGGAATAAGTACTGGATTTGGACTCAAGACTTGAGCTGGAATTCCTATGCTGTGACTTACAATCTGCTTCCTTTGGAAAAGTGACTTTACCATCTGGACTCAGTTTCCTCAACTCTAAAATGAGTAAGTCTGATGGTCTGCTCATCTCTTAGGAAAATTAATACAATTAATGATTTGAGAAGAGAGAAAGAGATTTCCAAAAATCCATGTTGAGAACGACTCAGAGAAAAAAGGAATAAAATAACATTTGCCAAATGGCAGCAAAGCTCAGCTGAAAATTTGCACCATAAATTCCTATGTCTCCCCCTTCATAAGCTACCACCTTCACTCAAGCCCTCAAGGTAAAAAGGTAGAAACTAGTTGGATTTTGGGACTTTATCCACAACCACTAGTAGGTGGGCACCAGGAAACAGGAGCAGAGAAATCAAATGGTGCCAACTAGTGAGGGCAAATGCCTGGTCAGTCTCAAGAGGAATGGAATTCCATTTCTGACTTGGTTGTCACTTGCTGCCCAGACAACCTGATCCTTACTGTAAAATGAGTAGGAGATGCTCTCCAAAAGCCTCTCATTCCATGTTTGGAAGAGCTGAAGGAGTTCTGAGGTGGTATCTCCTCTCCTACAAGCCCTCTGTCTAAATAGAGACAAGGCAAATGCCACCTGTAGTCTCCAGCCAAAAGGATGGAGGCTCCTCAAACAGCTCAAGGGCTAGCAGCACTTCTCCCCTGGGAATCCACAAGAGGTTAATGAAATGCAGGCCAGCACTGGTGCTGTTTCTCCAAAACTGCTCAACTAGACATGAGTTAAGTGTCAGACTGACAAATTAGGAGCTGTCTGAACCTGGGCTAGTCACTTAATCTAATCCTCAATTTCCTGAACAGGAAACTGACACCAGGACATAAAACACACCTGCAAACCTTAAAGAAACTGGAATCTAGGGCCCAGGAGAAAGTTCAACTTTGACCCTAATTATTGAAAGATCCTTCAAGTTAGGACACAGCTAAACCTTCCGGCTTCTTCAGAAAGCATCAGCAAGACTGACAAAAGGCAAGCTGCCTAACCAGGCTCTCTGCACTTCCAGGCATTTTCCACCAAAGCCAACAGTCAATAGCTCCTTTTAGCTAAATGACAGACTGATCATTAAAGACTTCCAGCAAAAGCTTTGACAAAAAAGTTATCAGAAAACTACAGTAAAAACTCCAGAAGTCTGCTATTCTCAAAGTTCAAAATCCCCAACATTAATTCACACAGCTCCTTCAGAGAATGATCATGGTCATACTTTAGCTGAAACAGAGGCACCTAATTGGATGACATCACTGTCTAGCTATGCAACTTCACAGCCACCCAAAGAAGCAGCCAGGCATGAAGTCAATCCCACGTAAGCTATCGTTCCAAACCCTACCAAGCCACTGACTAGGAAATCCCCATCTAGAAATGCTGGGAGATCGGCTCTTTCGCTAGGACTTCAGTGGACTGTGTTGGGTAACAATGAATACAGACAATCTACAAGACTCTCTTTACCAGGAAGACAGGGCAAAACAGCAGAACCAAGGCTTAATGTGTGGGATGCCTGAAATTCTAAAATTCTTAAGGACAAAATCCCATAATAGCAGTGACATCCAAACAAGAAAGTAAAATGGGGGACAACTCTGGAGAGGAATGACGGGAAGTTCCTGAACCACTCAGACCACCATTCGCTGAAGACTTACTACAAGGCCAAGTGTCTTTGAGTGGAGGGATTTTCTTATTATTAGCAAAAGAGAAATAATCAAAAATAGCAAGACTTCTTCATTCCTGAGCTAATGCAGACTAGGGAAGAGTAGCCCAAGGGCACTCACTATTTTTCCCCCAGTTTTCAACAAAACATTCTCTAAATCTTGGCTTTTCATTGTGGTCCAATCTCTAGTCCATTCCATGCCCCTTGTCCCTTGCCCCTATACTTTACAATGTCAACTTGAAGGGACAAAGGCCCTGCCTTACACAGGTCTAGAGAACGCAAAATTATCTGGCCAAGCACAGAGTGTACACTACTCTCTCCTGGCTTTACATAGAGAATGAAGCTAAATTAAGCTATCTCTATGATCCCTGGCAGCTCTTTATGAATCAAACCTAAAACCTTCCACAAACATGTTAAGAGCCTATCATATCATACACATGTTAAGAGCATGCTAGGCATTGGGGACTACAAAAGGCAATAAGGATGGTGATGATCGTACTAACAATAGCGCTTCCTGTGCTAAGGACTTGGTCCTCAGAACAACCTTGGAAAGTAGGTGCTATTATATTACAAATGGAAACAGTCCACTCCATCATGGAGCTTCCTTCCACTCTACTAAAGAGACAACATGGACATGTCTAAGTGAAGACAAAGCAGCTAAAAAGCAACAGAAATAATTTCAAAAGGGAAAGAATGTGAATTACTGAGGGGAGGGGAAGAGAGGGCAGGCAGATCCCAAGGGGGTGATGAGGAGGGAGTTGGTCTGAGGGTTACTGTGCAGAGGCAGATGGAACCCCCTTGTAGGGACTAGTATGTAGCAGATCAGTATGAAAGCAACTAAAACAGGGGCAGGGGAAGGCAGCTGGGGGCCAAATAGACGAGCTCTCAACACCAGGCTGAGCTGCTGTACATTACCAACAAAACTCAGCAGGAAGAGCTGGAAAGAAAAAGGACATTCCTACAGAATATCTGGGAGGTCACCTACTGAGACACAAACATGAAAATATGTGGATACAACTACAAAACACTCTGTACAGAAATAAAGAGCTGAACTAAAATAGATTGGAGAAATAGTCAATGTTTGTGGTCGGGCTGTGCCAACATAGTAAAAATAAATTATCTAAATTCAATCACTGTGACATGCCGACCAAGCTACCCAAAGAACTATATACCACAATGCCAGAAGAATAATAAATTCATCTAAAAAATCAAGAATCTCAATAATGAAATAATGAAAAAGTGTGAAGGAAAGGGGCTTAGTAATTTCAGATTTCAAAATACACTACAGAGAAGTAATCATCTGGTACTAGTTAAAAAAACAGAAAAATTCATCAGTGACAGATGAGAACAAGGATGAGAAGCAAAAATATCAGAAGAGGGGTCCAGACATCCAAAGATCCGACCTACTGAGGCAAAGCCTCATTATTCAACAAAAATTGCTGGGAAACCTGGAAAGCAATCTGGTAGAAATTAATTTTAGACCAATATATCATACCATATACCACAATAAGTTCCAAATGGATACATGACTTAGACAGATATAAAAAGACCACTATATTTAGCAATTACAGGATCACTGGTAACCTTATAAAGAGCCATTTAAAGCCAGAGATGGGTTTAGATGCCAGATTCTTACAAGAAGTGAGGAAATAAGGAAATAGAGACAAGTAGAGACAACACTAAGAGTTTGGCTAAGAGAGGGAAAAGAGACCTCCCTGTTATATGTTGCCAACCCCCATTAGAGTGTAAGCTAACCCTTAAGGGCAAGAACTGCCTGTGTGAGTATTCCAGCACTTAGGACAGTGCCTGGCACAAAGCAGGGTGCTTAATTAAATGCTTGTTGACTTGAAAAAAGCTGGAGGAAACGGCAGAGTCCCTGTGGAGATTAGATAAGTTTGTGCAGAGGCTAGTTAGTTAGTATGGCTACCTGACTTTGTCCAGATAAGTTAGGGACAGGGGAAAGTCAACCTTATACTTTTTCTCTAATGAGTTTAGTAGCTGGCTGGGTGTTCTCCTTCTTCACACCTGGGCACCTCAGTGTGTGGAGCCCCCGAAACCTCCTCACCTGTTCTTTCAGTAAGTAAGCTTCAAAGTTCTCCTCCCTTCCCACTCCCGCCTCTTGCTCCTAACCCTCTACCTCCATTACTCAGAATTCGGAAATTCTGTTGTCCTCCCAGATGTCTGTGCTCCCCCCTAAGCCATTTCTTTGTCCTGACCACAACCTCCAATCTAACCCTGTGGCTGACCAGCTCAACCATATCCTATAAGTTAGCCCAGAACGCCTTGTTACTAACGATACTTTGTAAAACCTCAAGCCTGAATTATTCCCACCAGGAGCCTTCTCCATTCCAGATGGCCTCTGAGGTCCTTTCTAGTTCTAGGTCTAAAACAGACTGGGGGAACACCAAGGTTAACCTAGAGGCTTCTGAATGATAGTGGTCAAGTGGAGAGAGAGGGATGAGGTAGACAGACATAAGAATATGAGGAGAAAGAAGAGAATATCTGACTCTAGCCCAAAAATGAATGACTCTGAAGCACTACAATGGAAGGGAAATGGAAGCTGCAACTTTGCCCACTAAAGGATGGAGACTGATCACAAAGGAAATGTGGAATTACAGAATAAGCTCTTTCAAATCAAGATAACCACTAGAAATGGCAAAATACTGGGACGGTACAATAGCCTATCTATTAAAATCCAATGATTCTAGGTTAAGGTCCTGGAGAAAAGTCAAGTAAAACTAGGACAGCACTTCTGTGGTGGAATGGACCCTAGAAAATCTAGACCAACACCCTCATTTTACATGAGGAAACAAACCACGAGGTTGACTTGCCTGGGGTCTTTTCAATGCCCATAAAAAGGATATTTCATTATACTGTGGAGTCAAACTGAGACTTAGAAATTAAAGTTTCAGATTATACTAAGGGCACTGTGGAGAAAGATGGGGGGGGCAGGAATGGGTAATTTCTATACTCCTCTTTTTTTCCCTTGAAGCATTAAATTTTGAGAGACTAAGCAAGCACTCAATTGTCAAAGGAAATCCACAGTGAAAGCAAGGCTAAAGCTGTATAACCTCAGTGTAGATCGCTGGTAAACCAACGGTGTTGTCCGACTCTCCATGACCCCATCTGGGGTGTTCTTGTCAAAAATCCTGCACTGGTTTGATTCTTTCTCCACCTCATTTTTGCAAATGAGGAACTGAGATCAACAAAGTGAAGTGACTTGCCCAGGGTCACATACGAGGCCAGATCTGAACTGAGGAAGGCGTCTGTCTTCCTGACTCCAGGACCAGCGCTCTGTGTACTGACACCCCCTAGCAGCCCAAATCAGCTGTGTAGCTGACTAGATCCCTGAGGCTTCTGAGGCCAGAATCTGGAACATTATGATGATGAGGGCACAACTCTGTTGGCATCACTAGCAATTTCTCCTCACAACCAAGACAGAAGACAGAAAGAAGGGCCCCTGGAAGGCTGGACACCTAAAGCTCCACCAAAAGCAATGACTGTTATGCCAACAACTCAAAATGCTCTGATTGACACAGAGCTCTGTTTTGGTTTAGGCTAGTTACAGTAATTAAGGACTTGCCTTCAGCACCATGGCCAAAGCAGAGACCATTTAAATGACTTCTCGAGGGGAAGGGTCTGAGGAAGTGGGATAAGGGTTGACTTGTCCAAGTCTGTCAAGCCCCTGACTCTTCGCAGAGCCAAAGCAGAAGAGAAAGACAGGTAACCTGCTCAGGGCATCTCTCATTCGGTTCCTCGGTACAAAGATAGTAGATACTGTTATCACCTATCTGTCTGGGTCAATCTTCCCTTATTTTCAATCACCTGTCACAGCCAGCCTTCAAACCTTGTCATTCTGCCTTCTCCAATATCCTTACTTACTCCTAGGTCCATCCATACCACTGCCACCATGGCCTCATCACAACCAGTGAAGTAACCCCAGGAAGAAGGGGCCGTCCAGCCTGCCCAATCTGTCAACTAATAGCCTGCCAGCAGGGGCACAGACAAGACAAGCTAGCCCCACAAGGGAGCAAGGGAGCATGTGTCAGGTCAGTCCAATGACCCAAACCCAAGAGCAGTCTTCTCTCCCCACCAAGACTACCAAGCCTGCTTCTAGCTCAGCTCCCACAGCCATCTTTGGAGGAATGAGCCCTACGAAAAGAGGCCCAACATTCTTAATCTCAACCACTACAGATGAGCACGGAGAGCCCCTGATGCAGGAATAAGAACACCCCACCTCTCACACTTCGTCAAGGCCAGCCCTGCAGCCATCAGCCAGGGGAGTAACCCTTGTGGCCACAAGCTCTGACAAATGTTCCTGCAGGTTCTCCCCCTCTGAGTTGCAGAGAGTAGTAACTGCCTCTACTTACCTATTAGTACCCCAGGCCTCAAAGCTCTGAATTGTAGTCAGCATTTAATTATAAATGCTTTTCTTTGTTCATTCATTCAACAGCCTCCTAAGAGTCTTTCAGCCTGGTCTCTCTCCACACCAATCTCTCCCTTCAAGGTGAGAAAGCTCAGCTGAGCTACCAAACTGACCTCTACTCAGCTCCCTACTGCTTGCCTGTAGAAGCCAGTCTTCTCTCCCTCAGGCTGAACACCACCAGTTCCTCCTAATGGCAGATCCAAGACCTTTGCCATCCTCATCATGCTCTCCCAGGTATTTCCAACCACTCTCTCCTAAAAGAGAAAGCCCAGGACCAGACACAGGGAGACCCCCCCCGCACCTGAACCCTGATAGAGTCTGGGCCACGGCAGAAGACAGCAGCACTTGCCAGCCTGACTGGTCCGATGCAGCCTGCACTTCTTTGTGCATCAACACAGAAACACTGTAGACTGGCAGTGAGCTCCCACCGGGCACCATCAAGAAAACAGGGAAACTGAGAAAAGAGACAGATAGAAGATGATGAGTTCTGTTGTCGACACCTCAGGTTCGAGAAGCCAGTAGGGCTTTTTTTGCCATCAAGCAAAGGTAAATACAAGGAAGAGCCCTGAGCTGAGTATACATGGCTTGAAAATCACTTGCCTGTGCAAGGCAATCCCTCAGAGTCCTAGGAGTAAGTGATATCCCAGAGTGAGTGCAGAGAAGACGGCCAAGGACAGGACCCAGCCAGACACTCATACTCAGAAGGGTCAAGGTGAAGGTCAGCTAGCAAGGGATGATGCGAAGGAACAAGTAAGAGAAACAGTCAAGGACAGCGAGCACTGTCATTCCAAAGGAAGTAAGTGAGTGTATCAAGAAAATGGGGTTGAACAACAGCGAATGTTACTGATGGGTGGAAAGGAGGAGGCCTGAAAAAGGCCCCAAGAATCAGTCAGCACCAGGGAGCCACGTGGTTAAAAACAAGAAAATGCTAATACCACATCTTTAGGTGGCCCTTTGCAGTCAGATGGTGATTTCCCTAGCCCGGGGAGGTCCCAGGGAGGGAAAGTCCTTCCCTAAGAGGCTAGTACTTTCTCTGCACCTAGAGAAGCCTCAAGCACCGTGGTGAAACTCAAGTAGAAACTGATACCTTAGGTCACATATTGACTTGGAAAACCACAAATTAACATAATGTTGCATTGTGTTTTTATTTCTTTTGTTAAACATTGCCCAATTACCTTTTGGATTCAGTTTTGACATCTCTGGCCTACAGCCCTATTAAGTGACTTGCCCAAGCACCACACAGTCCATAAGGGTCAGGTGTGGGCCTGGAACCCAGGTCTTAGAGGCTCTGAGGCCATACCACTATACAGTCATTAGTAAAGGAGGGAAAGGGTGACTGGAGATCTTAGAGAGACAAAAGCCAGACTGCTAGGGGACATTGAGGAGTGAAGCACATTGAGAGGAAGACAATGAAAAGTGAAACAGGGAGGTCAGAAGAATTAGGAAAACTTTTTTTAAAAAGATCATAATCTAAGTTGAGTGTGGAAAGGGACCAGAGATTATTCTAGTTGAAACTCATTTTACAGATAAGGAAACTGAGGCCCAGAGAGATTAAAACAAATTGCCCAAGATCACTCAAGTGGCAGCACCAGAATCAAACCCCAAGGTCCTTCTTTTCAATACAACATTTCTTCTCTTGACGCTGGGCAGGCCTGAGTGTGTCTGCAGACAGTAATAACCATCATCACAGCTGCCAGGCCCTATGCTAAGTGCTGACAATGCAAACAGGAACCATGACCTCAAGAGGCTTCCCTCCAAGTCAGGGAAAGGGAGAGTAGAACTGGAGGAGGGAGCAGAGGAGGGGGAATGAATGGCCCAAGGGCCTAGAAGAAAAAGGGGACACTCAGGCAACCAGCATTCATCAAGTACCTACTATGTGCCAGTCACTGTGGAAGGGCAACGAGCTCCCACTCTACTGTGGGAGATAACAAGGGCCTAATACAGGCTTCCTGATGGACTCAAGTAACTAATGCCAATTCACTTAAATGGCTGGGCGTCTAGAGATGGCAGGCCCACTCCCCTCAATCTAACAAATCACATCGAGGCGGATTTTGTTGCCACAGCACCTGCTTCCTCCTCCCTTACAAATGCTCCCCCTCCCAGTTCAGGCAAAAAAGGCTAGAGGAAGTAGCTAAATAACGGGC
Organism: Notamacropus eugenii; assembly: GCF_028372415.1. Lineage (NCBI taxonomy): Eukaryota > Metazoa > Chordata > Mammalia > Diprotodontia > Macropodidae > Notamacropus > Notamacropus eugenii. Next base: position 20,802,482 of record NC_092873.1, on the reverse strand, counting down.
AGTGTAGTCCCTGTACCCCCAACTCCTTCAGATGGGGTCATGATGTACAGAGCCCAAGAAACAGAGCCATCAGCAGAGTGAAGGATGCACCACTGCTTTGTTTGTTCTTTAAATAACTTCTCCTCCCGAGGTAAGATCAAATGAAACCCCCAGCTCCCCAAGACACCCCCAACCCAATCTGCTTTCAAGATGCCCCCCAGTGCTGCTTTTCTTCTTAGTTCTACCACAATGCGCTTCAATCCCACGAGAAGAGGGCACAATCTGATCCTACAGAATTAATGAGCAGACAGCATCACCATGTCTCTCCACACCCATCACCATGGTGACTCTGGTCCCAGCCGGTCTCTCCCACCACTCCCTCCATCTCAGCCCTTGGGCTGACCTGCTCAGATACACAGAAGGGCCTCCACCCATGTGGTGGCCTCTGGCCCACCAAGTAATCATACCAAGCAACATCAAGTTTATGATGACATTACCCAGTAATGCCCAGCCAGGACCAGAAGCAGGGGAATCAAACAGAAATGCATGTTGGTATAGGCCTGGTCCACTTCTGAAGTCAAAGTGGGCAGGGTCAAAATCTCGCCTCTTCAACCTAGAGCATGATTTGGGGCAAATCACTGAAACCTCCCCAGTCCTCAGATTCCTCAGTCTGTAAAATGAAGGGGGTTCATTCCAATTCCAGAGTCTACTCCCCTATTTATGCCCATGAGCTTGCTCCCTTCCTTGCCTTTTTAATCAGTCTTCTCATCCTCCTCCTCCTCATGTACATCCATCCAGTCACCAACACTACCTGTGACCTCTGGCCCTCTACATGATTAATCTGAAGTTTTTTTCATTTAAAGTCAAATAGCCAAATTCCTAGAAAAAGTAAGCTTTACTAATTTGCACACTCACATCCCAATCCTTAAGACTGGCCAAATCAAAGAACTTGTTCAAAAACTACTCACACCTACTATGGGCAAGGCAGAGGACACAACACAAATACAAAATGGAAAAGTCCCAGTAAAAAGAGGAGCAAGAGAAAAGTAAGGAGGCACGGTAAAAATTGGGGAGAATAGAAGAGGTTTCCCAGAGGCAGGATTCTAAAAGTTAAAACAGAAGAGTCATCAAAAAAGCAGGACTGAGAGAGGGGGTTTTTAAGGGGGTTTTGTTTGGCAGTTCTCCTAATCCGCTTTAACCCACCTATCCACCTCCCAAAAAGGTTACTGATTGGCTAACATGACAGAAAAGGAAAAGGAAAAGGAGAAATGCTGGAGGGGATGTGGGAAAATAGGGGACACTGATGCACAGCTGGTGGAGTCATGAACTGGTGCAATCACTCTGGAGGACAATCTGGAACTATGCCAGAGGGTTATAAAACTGTGCACACCCTTTGAGCCAGCAATACCACTACTAGGCTGGTATTCCAGAGATCAAAGAAAAGGGAAAGGACCCATCTGCATAAAAAATATTTATAGCAGTTCTTTTTTGTGGTGGCAAGAAATTGGAAATTGAGGGGATGCCAATTAATTGGGGAATGGCAAAACAAGTTGTGGCAAATGACTGATGGACAGTTTCAGAAAAACCTGGGCAGACTCCTATGGAATGATTAGAAGGGAGGTGAGCAGAAGCAGAAGAGCAAGCAGCACAGAAAGCGCATCCTGTAACAGCGCTCAGTGTGAAGGGCTCGGCTGCTCTGATCAGGACAGCGCCACAGGACCCACAAGAAGCGCTCTCCCCCAGAAGGAGAACGACGCACGCCGGAGCTGACTTTTTTGCTTTCTTTTTGTTTGCTTTTTGCAACATGGCTAATAGGAAATGTTTTCTATGACTTCACATGGAAATCGCTTGCCTTCTCAATAAGTGGGAGAGAGGCTAGAGGAAGAGAATTTGGAATTAAAGAAAAAAGAATATTGAAAATAAACGATAAAGGGGGGAGGGACAAAGGTGATCAATGACCATCAGCTGCTAATGCAAGGCTTGTCTCTTTCTCCATCACTCCTCCCTTCTCTCTAGCTCTGCCCCCTTCCCCCAGAATGAGTGTTTCCAAGTTCTGTCCGGGGCATGCTCAACCCTTTCCATTCGGAGTGATCTCCATCAGGCTCCACGGCTCAGTCCTCTGGACACCGATGACTCCCTTGAACTCCAGGACCACATTCCCATCCGTCTGCTGGCCAGGAACCTGGACGTGCCTCAGGCACCTGACTCCTTATCTCATTTCCTAATCTGTATCCTCCCCCAGACTTCCCTGGGCCCAGATACTCTTGCTTCTTGTAATTTGCACACTCTGTGGCTGATATACTGGTCTGCTGAATCATGTTAAGCTGGCAGTTCACTAAAGCCCTCAGGCTTTTCCATGGGAATTGCAGTCCAGCTTTACCTCCATTTCACAGGGTAGAACCTTTCGGAAAAGCAGTCTGACAGACACTTTCATAGTTACAAAAATTATTCCTATTTTCATCTTAAGTTTTGGCCCACTGTTCTAGCCTATGGTAGGTGCTGTTCCAACACTTTAATACCCCTGCTACCTTGTACTATCACACAGCCTCCATCTTTCCTTGGTTTGCATCACTAACAAGCGATACCTCCAGCTCATCACACCCTCTAGCCAATCTCCCCTTTCTATTCAGGGTATCACCAGTATTCTGGACACTGAGGTTCACAATCTCAGACTGTTCCTTTGACATCTTGACATCTCCTCTCTCCAAACAACTGCCTACTCCCTGCACACCATCTCTCCCCTATTCTTCTCCTCTCCATTCATCTAGCTTGAATCCCCTTCACCTCTCATGTGACTCAAAGAGAATCCTAATGGTGTCCCTGCATCCACTCTTTCCTTTCCAAACACTCTTCCTAAGGCACCTGACGATGGCACCTTCCTACTTAGATCTTCAATGGCTCCATTCCCCTTTGAGGAAGAAATCAAGTCTGCTTTCCCAAGATTGAAAGCCCCCCACAACAGAGCCCCAGCTGAACTTCCCAGTCTTACTTCATGCTTTGTCTCAGTCAAAATGGACCTGCTAGTAGGTGCCTAAACCCAGAATTTCACCTCTGGTCTCCACAACTGCATATAGGCTATCTAACCACAACGTCCAGGACTCACTGTGCATCACTTCTGCAATGAAGATACCCTCCAGCTCCCATCCCCTGCCTGTCTTACCCCATCTTAAAATACCTGTTGCAAACTGGGGGGCTTCATTCCAGAACTCTAATATGTAGATGCTCAAAGGAGTTTTCTGCTTTATTAGTCCATCTTTAAAGTTTTTCCATCAAAAAGGTATTACTTTACTAAATTACATTTTCTTGTTTGCAAACGACAACTTTAATAAAACACAACAAAAAACCTGAACTGTGCATATGATGAGACCAGGTCATCTTGAAAGCATTCCTCTTTATAGGAATTCTTTGTTAACTCTTTATATGAGAATTCAATACTGTCAAAACTACTCTTCTGAGTTCACGTGGATCATATACATATATTTTTAATGACGTTTAAGTTTCCGTCCTATTCAAAGGATAATAATAGTTCCAAAAAGGAAATGACTTGGGACATTTCTACAGCTCATATTCATGAAATAAGCAGAAATAATTAAAAGAAACTCACGCTAACAAAGTTATGGAAGAACAGGCACACTTATACATGGATGGTGGTACTGCAAATGTATATACTCTTTTTGGAGGATAACTTGACATTACACATTAGAAGCTACAAAAGTAATCATCCTCTTTGACCGAATAATTCCATGATTAGGAAGATATCCAATTATTAAAAACAAAGAACCAGCCATACAAAAATTTCAGAGTTGTGCTTTCCATAACCGTAAAAATCTGAAAATAGTTAAATTAATGGTGGTACATAATGTAACTGGATACTATGATGTTAAAAGCTGACAAGTATGAGCTATATAAAGATATTTGGAAAATTCTTCATGAATAAAGCAAAGCTAAAAAATAGAATAATCAGAAAGAATGAAGTAAAGACCAACTATAACCAAGAGAAAACATGAATGAGAAACAGAAGAATCCTGATCAGTAACTACTGAATGAAAAACTGCTGATATACTCCATGAGAGTGATTCAAACATAAATGGACACACTAAGTGATTTTAGTTGGTTGTATCTTAAATTCAATGCTAATCTTTTAGGGAAAAAAACCCAGCTCAAATCACTTTTACATAATGTTAACAAGTTAAACCCACAAAAAGTTATGGAAAATGAGACACACACGATGGTATACTTAGAGAACCCTATATTTGACTAAAAATTAACTGAAAAATAACTTCAGTCAAGTTGCTGGATATAAAACAGACCCATGTAAAAATCAGCATTGCTTCTAAGGGATGCTCATCAACTGGGGCATGGCTGAACAAGCTGTGGTGAATGAGTGTGATTGAATACTACTGTGCTGTAAGAAACAGCAAGCTGAATGATGTCAGAAAAGCCGGATGATGTCAGAAAAGCCGAATGATCTCAGAAAAGCTGGATGATGTCAGAAAAGCTGGATGATGTCAGAAAAACATGCAAAGAGCTCCATGAACGGATGCAAAGTGAAGTGACCAGAACCAGTAGACTGCTGTACACAGTAACAGCAATACTGTATGACGAAGAACTGGGAATGACTTAGCTATTCTCTCAGCAATACACTGCTAACTAAGACAATCCCAAAGCACTAATGAATACTCTCCACCTCCAGAGAAAGAACTGATACTGTTTGAATACAGATTAAAGATGCCATTTTTTATTTTCTTTCTTTCGTTCTTTTTTCATAGTCTTCCTGTACAAAATGACTAATGTGGAGATGTTTTACATGACTACACATGTAAAATAACCTATACTGGATTGCTTACTCTCTCAAAGAGGGAAAAAGGGAGGGAAGGATAGAATTTGGAACTCAAAACAAAAAAAAATGTCAAAAACTGTTTTAACACATAATTGAGGAAAAATACTATTTAAAAAAAAAAAAATCAACATTTCTGTCGCTGCCAATAAAACATAGCAGGAAAAGATAAAAAGAGAAATTCCATTTAGAGCAACTACAGGATATATAAAATACTTGGGAGTCCCCCTGACAGGACACAAAGGACTATAGAAATACAATTTCAAAACACTGTTTATGAAAATAAAGCCTAAATAACAAGAGAAATGGTAACTCCTCAAGGTCAGCCAAGCCAATGTAATAAAAATAACAATACTACTTAAACTACATATTCGGTGTCATACCACACTACTAAAGCAATATGTTACAGAATGAGAAAAAATAAATTCATCTGAAGAAATGAAATTTGAAGAACCTCAAAGAAAATCAATAAAAAGTAGGAAGGAAGGAGGGCTCTCCAATACAGCTGTAATCAAAGAGCCCAGCTTCTTGTGAAGCAAACAGCTGGGCTGGGCAACTTCTGACTGAAATGAGACTGAGACAACATGGCCCTTTATCTTCCAAGACAGGCTCCAAACGAACCTGGGACATTGATATAAACAGTCACATCATAAACAAATAAGAGGACCAAGAAGAAAATTACCTTTCAGATCTATGGATGGAGGAGAGTGCCTGACCAAGCAAACTCCTGAGAACATCACAGAAGAAAAAAATGTACACCTTTTATTACATACAATTTAAAAGTCTCTACAAAAATGAACCCAATGAAGTTAACATTAATTAGAAGGGAAAGTTAAGTGGGGAAAAAAAATCTTTGTAGCAAATTTCTCTGGCAAAGGTCACAGTTTTGTATATATACGTATGTGATTCAAATTTAAAAGCTCCATTCCCTAACTGATTGGTGTCCAAAGGATACAAACAGGCAGATCAAGAAAAGAATCCAAGTTATTTGTAGCCACGTGAAAAAAAAAGTTACAAATCACTAATGATCAGAGAAATGCAAATTAACACAGCTCTGTGGTTCCACTTCACATCTGACAGACTGGCCAAGTTGACAAAGGAAAATGGTGAACATTGGTGGGGCCTGGAGAAAACAGGCACAAGGATGTGCAGCCAGAGGTCACAACAGGTCCAGCCATTCTGGAAAGCAACTGGCAACAGCTTGCCCCAGTTACTGACCTGACACCATGAAGAGATCAAAGAGGGGAAACCCTACCACAGATCTCAAGGTATATACTTACAATGAGCAAGAAAAGAGCTGGAAAGACAGCCCTCCCTCTCTTCTCAGCAAAGAGGAAAGCCTGCAGGTGCAGAATGCCACGCACAGTGTCCTAGTTCAGTGCACACAGAGGATTCTTTTCCCCATTTTTAAAAAATTCTTTGTCACAAGAGATGGCTCACTTGCTAAGACGGAGAAGAGACAGCAGTGGTCATATAAAAACAAAAAGTTTAATTTTTCTAAAAGGCAGAACTTTCATAAGTAAGTGTATTTACTTACACTTATATAGAATTTTAACAAGTTTGATTATCTAGTTTCAAAAACAGATTAGAAACTGTCCATTAGAAAGGAGTGAGAACAGTCCCGTAATAGTGAGTCTGACAGCAAGAAAAAAGAGAGCAGCTACATAAAAAGCCTAAGTGTTTGGGGCTGCCTCCTTCAGGGACAAGCACAGGGGAGCCACAGGCTGCCCTACGCCCCCGCCCCAGGGCAGCTCTACTTTCAGCCAGGGTGATCACTGAGGCTCAGAATGATGCCATGCAATACAAGAAGGGGCGAAAGCATCTTCCACAGGCATCTCTCCTCCAGGCCCATGCAGGTGCCTCCTCTTGGCAGGGAGGTGACCCCAGCACCTCCCTGAGGAGCACACGCTCTGGCAGGCCCTGACAAACCGGAAAGGCCCCTTCAGGGATGGGCTTGGCTACAGTGATCACAGGCCCAGCCCTAAGGGGCAGCACCACCCGGCTGGTCACCGGGTCACTCATTTCTCATGAAAACTCACGTAACCATCTGCTGAAGTGCTTGTGTTCTAACATGGGGAGATGATGGTGGCATCCAGAGCTCAGGAATCATGGATCTTTTGAAATATAGAAATGCGTACAACCTAAGAAGTTGGGAAGTTTCTACTATTTGATAAAAATTTGCTTTAGAATCATTAACATTTTTAAGTGGTGTAGCATGATCTAAAACCATGAAGTATAGTGCCTTGCACAAAGCTGGTAGTTAGAAAGAGGCTTGCTGAAACCCATTTGAGGAAAGTAAGTTTCAGATACATGGAACATTCACTCATGCAGAAGAGCTGACCTATGGGGGATAATGGACAAGAAATGAAGCTGGTAGCACAAGGCCAAGCTTCTCCCAGGAGGGGGAATGGAGGAGGCCCACCTACCTTCCTTCATTGCAGAAGCAGGGATCTGGGGTGCAGAATCAAGCCTGCACTGGCCGAGCTGACCAAGGCGGGACGAGTCTCCTCCTTTACACTTGTCCAAAAGGATTGGCTTGCTGGGGAAGGAGGGAAGGAAGCAGGGAAATATTCAGAAATGAATGAGATACACAGAAGGCATCCATCAATCAATGTTGCTTTGAAACCAAGTTTTAATCATCCTCATGTCAGGCATCTCCAGGGGTCCCTGATTCAATGCCTTTCAGGCTTCCATTCCATGGTTCCCACACCAATTTATAAGGCACTACTTGGGTAGTTTTACTCAGTTACCAAGGGGTACCAGAGGCTGGAGAACACCATCCCCGATCCCCAGCTACTACTTTAAATTCTGCAAAGCACTTGACATCAACTGTCATTTGGGCCAGGGCAGAGGCAAAGTCAAGTGAACAGACTAAGAGATTTGTTCCGTGTAAAGACCAGAAGCAGAATTTGAAACCAAGCCTTGCTGACTCTGCTAACAGTGGCTGTCCTTCCCCAGCCCTCTGCTCTTCTCCCTCCATCAGCTCCTCGATGTGGAGAATCCTCACATCTGCCTTTCCTGCCCCTGCCTCTCTGCTGACTGCCCCCAGCCTTTCAGACATCTCAGATTGGACCAGTCCAAAACAGAACTCATACCCTCCTCCCCCCGCCCCAGCCCTGTGTCCCTCTTCCCACCTTCCCTACAACGGTCAAGGGCATCACCCCGCTCCCAGACGTTCAGACTCCCTGCCGAGGAGTCAATCTGAATCACCCCATCTTTCATCTCACCCCCCCACCGTGTCCAAGGTGCCAAGGTTCATGATGGTCACCCCTGCACCATCTCTCAAACACAGCCCTTTCTCTCCTCGGATGCTGCCCCACCCCAGTGCAGACCCCCCGCACCCCAGGCCTGCTGGGAGGGAGGAGGGGAGGGTCTGCCTGTTAATAATAATCATAGTTAACAATTTTATAGCACCTATGTGCTCATCTCATTTGATTCTCACAATGATCCTCGAAGGAAAGTGCTATTAATATCATCCTTGTTTTATAGATGAGGAAACAGGAAAACCAAGAGTTAAGTACCTTGCCAAGGGTCACAGAGCTAGTGAGTGTCTGAGGTGGGATTTGAATTCAGGTCTTCCTGACTAGGCCCAGTGTTCTAGCCACTGTGCCACCTATCACCACCCTCCCCAATTTAACAAACTATCCATTGGCCTTCCAGCTGTCAAAATAATGTTCAGATGATGACAAAACACTCCCCATGACCTCCAGGATCAAGTAAAAAAATGCTGTTTGGTTTTCATAACCTGCCCCTTCCTTACACCTTACACCCTCCCCACTCCCCCCATATCTTCCTCTTGGCCTTCTGACTATATGCCTCCTACAAGATACTCCATCTTCAGGCTGCCTCCCCACCCACACCCCACACCCCCACCCCCATCCCATGTCTCAAAGAGTCTTCCTCCTCCTGGCATCCTCCAAGTCTCCTCAGCTAAAGTCCTACTTTCTGCTTTTCTGATGAGCTTCCTTCCCTCTGAGATTATCCTAACGTCTCTACTATCTTGGTCTGGGGCAGCTAAGTAGTGCCACAGTGGACAGAGCACAGAGCCTGGAGTCAGTTCAAACCTGGCCTCAGACACTTACTAGGTGGGTAACCCTGGGCAAGTCATTTCACCCTCAAGACCCCAGGACTTCCTGTCTGACACCACAGCACCTCTCACCCCTGAGGATGCTGGGACAAAGGGGATATAGTGCTAAACCTGGAATCAGAAGTCACGAATAGTAGGTTGAATATGACTGAAAAAATGAGTCAACAACATCCTGTCTGTATAGGTTTGTCTGTGGGTTGTCTCCCCACCGTAAGCTCCTAGAGGGCAGGAACTGCCTTGTCTGCTTTGTAGCCCCAGAGCTCAGCATAAAGCCTGGCACATAGTAGGCACTTACTAAATTCTGCTTGTTGACTGACCTAAGTATAATGAAATCTCATTAATTCAAGCAAAACTGAGAACACAAGCATCACTAAAACAGCTGAAATAAGATACAAGTTCGCAAGCCAATCCAAGAGGCATTTTTAAAGTACTCCTTTGTACAAGTGCTAAGTGCTACAGACACAAAGACAAAGGGAAAACCTGCCTTGCCTTGGAGGTACTTCTGGTGCTGAGCCAAGATAGTAACTCAAGGGTGTGTGCGCGCGCGCGCGCACACACACACACACACACACACACACACACACACACACACACACACACACACACTCTTTCTCCCTCCCTCTCTCTCCCTCAGCCTGTGAAAGAACACCAACAGAAGAACTGATCATCAGGAAGAATTGGAGAAAGCCAACAGATCTGTATGTGTGTTCATCCTTCGTTGCCAAAGAAGAACATACCATCAAAGAAATAATGACATGACTTGCACTTGACTTTGTTTTTGAGTGAGGGAGGGCTGTGCAGCTCACCAGCCTTACTTCTCCTCCAGAACCATCTGAATCCAGTGTCCAGATATTCATCAGGATGACTGGAGATGATCCAGGATGAGGCAACTGGGGTTAAGTGACTTCCCAACAAGTTGTGTTCTCAAGGAGAGGAGAGTTTTTATAAGGTGGAGGTGAGAGGGGGAGCTCATCAGGCCTGAGGACCATCCTGGATGCAAAGGCCCAGAGGCCAGAGAAAGGGGTGCCAAGTTCAGGGAACAGCACACAAGACAATATGGTTGCTATAGAAGACACAGTATACACAGCACTTTAAAAGTCAAATGTGGAATTTCTTGCACATCCCTGAATTCCAAAGGAGCCACTAAGGTTTCTTGAGCAAGAGTGTTTTGTTGTTCATCTGAATATTGTTTTGGCATCTGGAAGGCGAATGGAGAGACTGCAAGTCCAAAATCCAGTGGGTGAAGAATGTCGTGGACATCAAATTGACAAGACTTGGCAACTGATTGCTCAGGGGCCCAGAGACCATGGACATGGAGTGGCAAGAAGGGTGACCTCAACAGAAAAAGCCAGGTCTGGAGAAGGGGTGGGATGACCCTTCAAAGGAAATGCCCCCAGGACATCTGAGCACTGGCAGACCACTCAGGACAGACAGATCAGCTACAGAGAAAACCCAGAGTGGCTGGTGAGGTCACTAGAAGGGCAGGGTGGGGGCGGAAGAGGAAAAGGCATATTCAATGATGCAGCAAAAGACTGAAAAAGAAATGTCAAGCTGGTCGTCAAAACCCAGGGAGAAGAGAAAAGTATTCAAGAGGGAGGTTGTTAGTTAGAGGTCACGAGACTCTTAGTCAGTCAACAAACATTTGTTAAGGGGCTACTAGAGCTACAGATACAAAGACATGGTCTGTACCCTCAAGATTACATTCTAATGGGGGAGACAACATGAAAACCACCACATACACAGAAGACATGCAGCAGAAGTGGGAGGTCATCTCAGAAGGGAGGCACACAGGGAGCACAGGGAAAGGCCTCCACGATGAGGTACGAGACAAGGCCTTTAAAAGTGTCTCTTGGATTGGGTTGGAAACGTCTTTTCTTGTATTTTAATTCAGTTACTTTACTTCAGCTTGGGTTGAAGGAAGTCATTCAGAAAGCTAGGATACCTGAGAACACGGGGACCCCGGCCCAATGGCAGAGATGCTGGAGATGAAGGAAGGAAAAGGAAGGAGAGGCCAGCCGATGCTCCTGGACCAGAGTACAAGGAAGGACGAGTGTCCCAAGACTGGAAAGGTAGAAGGGGCCCAAGCCGTGAGAGCTTCACAGGACAGGGAATAGAGGGCCACTGAGGTTTATTGGGCTTCAAGAAAAATCCCTTTGATAACTGGAGAATGGAGTGAAGGAGGGAGAGACAGTGAGGCAGGCAGGAAGACCAACACAAGGCAGCACCAAAACATCTTCGTATTCTCATAAAAGTAGTGGTGACTTTCTGGCTCCCCAGAGTCTGTGGGATTTGAGGGTGTGTGAGAACTGTGAGGCAGGTAGGAAGACCGACCAAAGGCATCTTCGTATTCGCATGACTTTTTGGCTCTGAAGTCTGTGGGATTTGAGGGTGTGCGAGAACTCCACTTTGAGGTGGGCAGTACAAAGTGATGACACCTCCACCAGGCAGTGGCTAGATGAGTGGAGAGACTTGACAAAGGTGGAAGTGAATCCAGGGTCAATAAGCAAGAAGCTGAGTGGCTGAGGACAGATAGTCAAGTTAGGAAGATGGACAATGAGCAGCTTTGGACTTGCTGAGGTTGCCATGCCTCCCCAACATGTGGCAGGGGCGTTCAGGAGAGGTGAGCTCCAGGAATCATCGGTGTACAAGTGAGAGCTGAAGAGATAATACAGAGGAGAATGAGAAGATGGGGAGCCAAGGGAGCCAACCCAAAACTGGTGGGTATGGCCCAGAAGATCCCACAAAGGAGAAAGAGAAGGCGTGTCTGAGGGGACTAGGATGAGGAGACCAGCAGGGACTCTGGAAAGAGAACAGACAGCAGCATCCTCAAACCCGGGAGTGGGGCAGCTGATTGCAAAGCTTCAGAGGTCAAGAGGGTGAGGGGTCACAAGACAGAAGGGGTGGAGAAATGAGTAAGAAGAAAGACCCAAAGAAGGAGGATGAGGAACAAAGCTACAGTTTGAGAGGACTGCAGAGTCTTGGACATATTCATCAGTAGCTTGTTCAAAACGAAAGATAATCCCCCCTATCTTAAATATAGAAAAACAATTGATGCTAATATGTCAGAAAGGGGTAGGGATGGGGGAGGGGAGGAGCCAGGGGCTGTGCCAAGGGCTTTACAAGTGCCAGCTAATTTAATCCTCAGAACCACCGATTACCCCGATTTTACAGCCAAGGAAACTAAGGCAGACAGATTAAGTAACTTGCTCTGGGTCAATTTGAATCCGGTCTTCCTTACTCCGGGCCTAGCAGTCTATCCACTGTGCCATCTGGCTGGACTAGCATAGAACCTAGGATCTCTGAATCTGTGGCACAAGAACTCCCAGGTCAGGAAAGTCCTTCTACCAGTGCAGCTTGGCAACATTCTGACAATTTTGCCTTTAAGGTGGGGCTCTTAATACTTTCTGTCACAACCCCTTTGGCAGTCTGATGAAGTCAGTATTTTTAAATGCATAAATAAAATACACAGAATTACAACAGAAACCAATTATGTTGGAATGAAAACGCAGTCATTTTCCTCCTTCGGGTTCACAATCAGCCAGCAAGAGGCAGGACTTGAACCCAGTTCTTCCTGTGTACACCACACCATTCAACCTGTAATAAGCTAATTTCCCTACAAAAGAAAGCTATTACAGTGGCTTACAAAACATTCTCATGTTGGTTTACTCTCCATATTCTAGTTGTCTTCCTTCAATCCCCCTCTCGTTATCACTTCCCAGAGTCAGGACCTTTGAGATGAACTTAGATGAAGTCATGGATTAGATAGAGGACTGCCCAGAGGATCTGAGTTCAAATCCTGCCTCAGTCACTCACTAACGGTGTGACCCTGGACAAGCCACTTCTGTCTGGCTGTTTTCTCATCTTTAAAATGGGAATAATAACAGCATCTGCCTCACAGGATTATTGTGAGGATCAAATAAAATCATATTTGTAAAAAGCATTTAAAGTGCTCTAGAAATGCTAGCTAGTTATTAAGCTAATGAGATTTTAATTCTATTTTCTTGTTTATTCTAGCCCAGTAGAAGCACAAAGAAAAGCTCTTAAGTCTTAACCAGTACTCCGTTTTTCCTAGGTGTGGCCCAGAGAGGTGAGGGACAGCAGTGCCCCTCTCTGCTCTGGGCTCTATATTCTTGAGAAAGGTTAGGGACTCAGTCCATTCCCTGCACAAAGGGGTAGGTGACAACTAAAAAGCTGCACAATCACCTTCATCAAGTCGTTTAATATTGAGTTGGTCTAGGTTTCGTGATTTGAGGAAGTGTGCTAAAATGGACCAGGAGCTGAGCATGGTGTCAAGGTCTCGGACCCAGCGCCTGCTTCTGACCCTCTTCTGGGTGACTCTGGGCAAGTCCCAGCCTCTTGGGGGCTCAGCTTTCTCACGGTTAATCATCTCTAAGGTCCCTCCAAATCCCAAAATCCTACAAGAAGTTCGCAGAGCAGATATTCAAGTCCAAGGCATCTCAGTAAAACCAAAAAGGTGCTCTGGGTTCCCTGCAGTATTGGAAAGAAACCACCAGCTATTTATAGGAAAAGACAAGTCTTACTGGGTACTTTCAAAGTACAAGTGGTTGGAATCCAAAGACATCAGTCGTTAGCAAATAAACAACAGCTAGATGTACAGGTGCTCACGAGCAGTGTATTTCTTTGGGGTGCGCTGTGCCCAAACAAGTCGGTGCTTCACTGCAACTGAGGGATGAAGGCCTGCTTAAAGAGTTTATAACTTCAGACACAACATGTCCCAAAAGAGTTTGGGACGACCAACTATTTATTCAACTTCTCCCTACATAACACAACTAATGACCAAAGTGAGGCTGAGCATGTGTTAAGACTGGAACAAAAAAAAAAAATTAAGTCCTGGCCCATTTGGTAAGCCACACCTATGACTTTTTAAATACTTAAGAATTTTTATAGACATAGAATTAACAAAGCCAAAGCTTTCAGATTCCTACTAACAAATTTTTTTACAATAATATTAACAGATCAAACTTAATGTTTAATGACCATTTGATGTTTTCAAAACATTGCTTTGGATAAATCACCAAATGGATAAGCACTTGATGGCTAGACATGATTGGAGCCAAAAGAACTGATTTTGGAATGGAGACACAGGGGAACCTTCCCCACCGTGTACCACACTTCAGCTAGATCAACAGACAAACCCGAGAGTCACTTATCTAATCAGGGACAGGAAATCGACGTTTGGAGAGAAACTACGGGGGCAGGTGCATGGACTTGGGTTTCTTAGTTCCACTTACTTTTCATCAGCCTCCTCAACACCCTCCATAAACAAGGCAACTCAGCTGCCCAAGAATCAGGGGTCAACTCCAGTCAATTCCCAATAAATCCCACTGCCGTGTGAAGCAGAAAACAGCAGCCCTAACCACATCATCCAGCCCTAAACCCAAGCAGACACCTCATTAAGGACAGCAGCATCTCAGTACTTGAGTTGCAAAGAAAAAGTCAAAAACCAACCACGAATGGACTCAAGAGGAAAACACTGAAAATCTCAAATCCATAATCAACAGAGAAGTGGCCAAAAACAAGTCTACGCTAAACAAGCATAGAAAAAAATAAAAAGAAAAAAAAACATAGAATCTTTGGAGATTAACTCTAATGTGCCAGTTTGACCATGTTCCTCCTCCTTTTCAAACCCTTCTCAGCCTGCCTTGCGGAGGCCTCTCTAATAAACTATACATTCCTATGGTGTGACCTTCAAGCCCTTCCTCTATCTGGACCCAATTTACTGTTCAGGCTTCACTCTTCGTGATTCCCCTTCATGCACTCTCCATTGCAGGTCAACAGGACGACTAGCTGTGCCCTGGTGACAGGCCACTCACTCCTAGCGCCTTCCCAAGTCCATTAGCAATAAATTACCTGTCTGGATCTTGTGAGCTCCTTTGGAACAGAGACTTTGTATTTTCTTTGTAGCCCCAATGCTTACTGTCTAGCACACAACAGATCAATTAATTAATAAACATTTATTAAGCACCCACTAGGTGCCAAGCACTGGGAATACAAAAAGAGGCAAAAGAGCCTACCCTTAAGGGGCTCAGCACTGGATGGAGAAGACAGGAAGGAGGGAAGCCTTCTCACAGGAGGCCTGAAAGGAAGTCAGGGAGGTCAGTGAGCACAGAGCCCAAGAACATGTCCGGAGCTGGAAGCTGGAAAAAGTGGACCCTGGAAGGCCAGGGTCACTGGACCAAGAGGACTTGTCAGGGAATGAGGTGTAAGAGGACTGGAAATGTGGGAGGGGGCCAGGTCAGAAAGGGCTTTCAAGGCCAAGTGGAGGATTTTATGTCTGACTGCGAAGGCCACAGGGAGCCGAGGGAGTTCACTGAGGAGGAGGAGGAGAACAGATGACTTTGGTGGCCTAACGGAGAATGGACTGAGTGGGGAGAGACTTGAGGCAGGCAGACCCCCCAGCAGCTGTTGCCATAGTCCAGTAGGCTCTGCCACCCCCCTGGGGCTGCTCCTTATGCCTGGAGGGCCTTCAGAGTCAAGCACAAGGCGGGCACCCCCTTCTCCAGGAAGCTTCCTCCATCCCTTCAGACTCCAAGTGCTCTCTCCCTCCCCTCTCTGCTACCCCCAATACCTCCTTCCCCAGAGACAGGGCGAACTGCTGCCCAGGCAGCCAGTGCGGGCACCGAGCCAGGAAGACATGACCTCAGACACTTACGCCAACCAATGTGACTCAGTTTCCTCAGGTGTAAAATGGCCCCTGCCTCCCAGGGCTGCCGTGAAGATGAACTGCGGAGCCCTCTGGGCCTTCCAGGCACTCTTTCATGACCCCTACCCTGTGTGCCAGGCACCTGTGCTGGCCGCCCCGGGGCAGCGCCGTGCATGAGCACCAGCTGTATGCCGCCCCCACCTCGCCAAGTGCCGGCGGTGGGCACGGCACCCAAGCTGGCATCCCCAAGTCTGCTCCTCTCCAGCCGCCCGCAGTCCCAGAGCAGCCGACGGGGAGGAGGGCGGCCAAGGCAGCCCACGGGGCGGGGGTCAGGGGTCCCAGGGGGAGGGGCTTCCTCCAGGGCGGGTCGGAGGAGGAAGGGGGCGCGGGGGTCTCTGGGGCCCTCGTCGTAGAGGCCCCAGGACGGGCACAGCTTCTGCCCCCTGCCCCAGCCCCGCCATGCCCAGCGAGGGCGGCCTGCCCGCCGGCGTCCCAGGGAAGGCCAGGGTCTGCTTCTCTCCCAGGAGGTGCCCAGCACGGGAGGGGGGCCGGGCACTGCCAAGCCCCTCCCCTGCAGACTCCCCACACAGACCCCCCCCGGGGGGCGGGGCCCCAGCGAAGGGGGAGCGCTCCCCCCTCCCCGGGCCCAGCCGCGCCCCGGGGGTCCCTAACGTCATTACCCATCACCCACGACGACCCCGCCAGGGCCCGCCCCCCGCCCGGGTCCGACGCCCCACGGCAGGGCCCGCGGCCGCTTCCCTCCCTCCGAGGCGGCCCGGCCCGGTCTCCCGCCCCCCCCGCGCTCCCCGCTCCGGCCCGGCCCGGCCTCCGGGGCTGCCTTCCGCCCGGCCTGACTGACGGACGGGGCGGCCCCGGCGGCGGGCCCCGCGCCCTGCCGCCCCCGCCCTGGCCCCGCCGCGCGCGCCCCGGCCCGCCCGCTCACCCGGCCCCGCCGCTGGCTGCGCTCAGGCGCGAAGCGCGCTCCCCGACACCATCCGCGAAGCGCCCAAAATGGCGGAGTCCCCAGCCAGCAGGCCTGGAGCTGCCCCCCCTCGCCCTCCGCCCGCCCCCGGACGGCTTCGGCCCAATCGCCACGCTGGGGCCGCCCTCCGCCTCGCGTGCATTGGAAGGAATCTCCCACCCCTAGTTCCCATTGGGTCTTCCGGAGGTCCCAGACACCTGGCGACCATTGGACAAGCGGGCCCGTCCATCAAGAGCTCGGAGCGCATTCTTTTCCTACGGACTTGACGGATCCGGAAGCTCCGGCCCCTGGGGTCGGGAAGCAGCGAATGAGAAGTAGGAAGAAGACTCTCGAGTTCCCCTTCCGCCTTAGCAACAGCGAAGCCCCAGCCTGACAGACGGGCCAGGCAGCCAATCGGAGTGGGCGCTGCTTTTTAAAAATAAACCGAGCCCGGCCAATCCCGGCAGCCGAGCGAGCTGCCCCGGGCGGCCAATGGGGGCCTGGCGAGGGGGCGGAGGCGGGCGGGGCTCGCGAAGCCACTCCGGGGCCGCGATGACGTGATCCCAATGTGTGCGATTCCGCGCAGCCGCTCCCCGGCGCGGGGAATTAGCTCAAATGGTAGAGCGCTCGCTTAGCATGCGAGAGGTAGCGGGATCGATGCCCGCATTCTCCAGTACCCTTTTGGCCGCGGCCCTCATCTTAGCCGGGTGGAAGCTGAGGTCCGGAGGTGTCCGGCCCTTCCCGGGCGGGGTCGCTCAGCGCGCAGGCGCGGCGCTGCCTGGGGAGGGCAGGGTTCGAGTCCCACCCGAAGCTCCGTGACCCCCGGCCCCAGGGTGCAGCGAGGGGGAGGGGCGTCCCTCCAGCACCATGCCGGCCACGTGCTCCGAGTCGGGCAGGCAGTCGGCAAACCTGGAGGCAGCTCCCGTGCCAGGGGCAGATACGGGCGAAGCAGGGGAGGACAGGACGAGGTCCCCTTGTACATTTATAGAGCGCCTGCTGTGTACCTGGTGCTGTGGTTATGCCCATTCCACAGGGGGAGGGCCTGCGGGGCGCAGAGATGAAGTGCCTTCATCCCAAGGGAAGAAAGTGCCCTGGCAGGATTTGAATTCGGGTCTTGCTGATTCCAGGTGGATCTAAATGATGCCCAGAGTGCTGGGCCTGGGGGCAGGAAGATTCAAATTCAGACCCTTACTGGCCGGGGTGACCTTGGACAAGTCACTTCACCCTGTTTGCCTCAGGTTTCTCAGCGGTCAGATAGGCTGGAGAAGGCCATGGCCAACCCCTCCACCATCACTGGCAAGAAAACCCCCGTGGGGTCCTCAAGAGTCCCACACAAGTGCCTGTGCCCAAGGCGCATCTCCAGGTGCCCAGGGAACCCTCTAGCGGCTGCTCCCTCAGCCCTCACGTCTCAGGACAGGGTCCTGGAGGTCACCCGGAGGTTGTGCGGTGGTCCTCCATCTCTCTAATCCAGTCACTGCCCACCCGTCTGCGGGTGTGTGCTCCACAGACACAGCAAGGTCCAAGGAGGAGGGGCTGCCCTGATGAGGACCCTTGTGGCCATGCTGTTGGGTCCTGGAGGGGTGGGCCATTTCCTTCTCCAGCTCATTTGACAGATGAGGAAACTGAGACAACAAGCAGGGCAAAGGGGCTTGTCCAAGATCTGAGGCCCAATGCGAACTCAAGACTCCCTGACCCAAGGCCTGGCACTCTATCCACTGTGTCACCCAGATGCCTGCCAGGGCCCTTGTAGAGACCTAAAACTGCCTTGGTCTGATGTTTCTGGGATGGGCTAAGGCTCCATGGGGATATCCAAATCTTCTGACGCTTGGAAGTCTTCCTCCGATCTAGGGGGCATCTGAAACTGTCTCCTTTCCCCCAGAGTTTCCCTCCTAAGGGTTTGGGCTGGCTTTCAGAATGCCAGATTCCCCCCTGTGGTCCAAGGTCATCCCCAGACCCCAGGAGAGACTGGCCCTCCTTATAATCTCCATCCACTTCCCACCCGTGTCATCCACCCTTCCAAAGGGATTAAGGACTCGAGAGGTTTCGGCCTTACACCTTGGATTGACCAACTGTTTCTGTAAGTTGGACAGCTCCACCTGCTGAGACCATGAGGGCTGGACCTTGTAGTTAGTGGCAGTCATGGGGGTGAGAGGGATTGAGTGATTCGGCCCCAGTACAGTCCCAATACCCTGCACCAAGATAGAGACATGTGAGTGGGCTGCTCCCCGACCTTGGGTGTCCACCCACCCCCAGCTCTCACCTGTGGCCCCAGAGGCTGTAGTGTGTGCATTGACCACACCCTGTCTAGGCAGACAGGTTAACCAGGTTAAGGGTGATGGCCAGGCCTCAGAGCTGTTGGTGAGAAAGGGGGATGTCTAAGCTCCCATGGGAAGATAGACTTAGGAGACAGAAGAGACCATAAAGGTCATTTAGCCCAGTGTCCTCATTTGACAATTGAAGAAACTGAGGCCTGGGGAGGGCAAGGGACTCCCCACTCCCATCACCTAAGCTGCAAGGTCCAGGATTTCAATCCAGTGTCTTCCCCTACCCCAGTCACTAACATGGTTCTTATTTCCCAGGTGTGGAAGGCCTCTGCTCCCTTGTCAGGTATGCGTCTGAAAATGGTTCACTTCCTGTTGACTACAAAAGAATTCTTTAATCCAGGGCATCAGAAGGAAAATCCTTCACCTGTGATATTTTTCTTCCTGGTAACTGAGACAACAGCAGCTGATAGTTTTAGACCCGACACTAGGAAGACCGAATTCAAATCCTGCTCTCCCTAATTCCCTGTGTGATTGTGGATAAGTAGTTTAGCTTGTATCAGCAGGGAGTCTCCACCCTGACAAAATCACAAAGTAGTGACCCCAGCCTCAAAGAAATAACTCCCATTGCTGGACTCGCCCCCCACCCCAACAACTACTACCACCACCCTCTAACTAACCTAGGTTAGAACCCAGATTTCCTGATATGATAACTCTGAGACTGAGATCTCCAGGGGCTGGCCCACATAGGCTCAGAAGGGAGAGCCAGGGACAGACTGAGATTGGACAGGACAAGGAAGTGGATGGGTAGGGAAGCATGCTCAGAGAGGAAGTCCAGGCTCTCCTGGACTAAGGGAGGGATATAGCCCCCCCACCCCTTCCCATCCTTCTCTTCCAAGCCTCATGTGGACCCCCTCCATCCCTTCCCCCACCCACATAGCTGAGGGGCCAGACTCAGGAGTTTTGGCCCCTGGATGGCAGCTGCCACCAGGAACCCAGGCCAGTTGTGCTCTGAGCTGGATCCTGGCTGTGGAGCTGAGGGGTCAGGGGCAGGAGTGAAAATCAAGTGCCCAGTGAGGGCAGGGAAGCCCCCTGCCAAGCCCCGAACCACCCTCAGGGGCAGCTGTATGGATTCTGAAAGACAAGGACTGGTGTCTGAGTTGACCCAGGGACTTTGAAGGGCAGGGTGGGCAGGAGCCAGCTCGAACTGGCCTGAAAGAGCTGCTTGTAAAAATTTCAGAGTGAGCGTCTACACCTCAGAAATTGGCAAAAATGACAAACACAGGTTTGACTGTCTAGACTTGAGAAAGTGATGGAAGGAATGCTAATATGCAGATTTGACTCAAAAGCATCCCACTGAGGCTCCCTTCTGTCCAGAGCTGTTTGCCAGACATTGGCCAGCATCCCCCAGCTCACAAACAATCCAGCCATCATCCACCCCCTAGATTTTAAAGAGGGGAAACTGAGGCTTCCTTGTCTCAGACCACACAGTTGCATTGGGACTGATTCTGCAGCACTTTATTTAAGGAGAATTTGAACTTTCCCAACCCCTCGGGACCTAAGACATTTAGTGTCAGGAGGGCCTCAGGGCCAGGCAAAGGATGTGTCTGAATCTGAGTCTTGGGGAACTCTGTCCCCAGAAGAAGGACTGCTAGGTCCCAGAACCCATGACTGGGGACCTAGGAAGCTATCTCCTAGAAGCAGGAGCTGTCCCCGCACCGCCACCCCTGCCTACTGATTACCCCAGGCTCCCTTTCCTTGTTACAGGGTGACCAGCCCCCTTCTCTCACATCACAGGGATGCTGAACAATGCCACAGACACCATGGTGTGGCTAGGCTTCTGGCTGTCATGTCTGGTTGTTTCCCTCATTCGTGAGTGGGCAGGGAGACTTCAGGGCACAGCCACAGGGGCACCTGCTAGAGAAGTTCTCAGCCCCCAAATGCCATCTATGCAGGGTTCTGGTGAAGAGCAGAGCTGAAATGATGGGTCCAAGAGCATGTTCAGGGACCAAGGTGGCACAGGAAAGCCAGGCCCAGGAAACTGGAGCAGCTCTGAGGCCAAGTCCAGGCTGTGTCCAAGCTGAGGCCCCAGGGAGGATCATCTGGCTGTGTCACCACTCAGCTTTGGGCTGGAGAACCTCCACATGCCAGAGAACTTCCAAGTTCGCAGGGGCGACTCTCCAGGATTAGTGAATCAGAGCTGCCTTTGCAGTACGGGACGATGCTGGTCTCTCTTGAGGTGATGTCCCCAAGCCCCATCCGCCAGCCAGCCCAGGGGGATGTATCATGAGTGGTGGCCTCCTCACTGGACTGATAAGGAAGGGCACTCAGGGAGGTGATACTCGGGGAGGTGATGCTCAGAGAGGCGGATCACCTGTCCAGGGTCATACAGAGAGTTCAGAAGAGTTAATGGCAAGATTTGAATCAGAATCTTCCTGACTCAAGGTTCGGCGCTATGCTGATTAGACCCTGCTGTCTCTCAAACCAATCATCTCAAACCAAACCTCCTGTGTACCAGGCACTGCACATGACACAGGGACACAAGCACAAAGGATGAAACAGTCCCTCCTGACAAGGAGCTGACATTCCCTGTTAGAGAGGTAGGCAGGACACACCACAAATATGTGAATAAAGACATAGTAGAGGCAAAGCCTGGAGGTGGCACTGCAGCGGATAGAACACCAGGCCTGGGGTCCAGGAGAATCTGAGTTCAAATCCTGCCTCAAACACTTCCACCTTAGTGACCCTGGGCAAGTCACTGCACCTTGTGTGCCTTGGTTCCCACATCTGTAAAATGAGCTGGAGAAGGAAATGGCAGACCAGTCCAGGATCTATGCCAAGAAAACTTACATGGGGTCACGAAGAATTGGATGTGACTGATGATGACTGAACAATAAAGATACAAGGTAGTTTGGGAGTGAGGGCATCAGCAGCACTTAGGAGCAGTGGGGGTGGGGGAAAGAAAGGCTTCATGCAGAAGATGGCACACAAACCTCATCTTACAAGAAAAACAGTTAAGGCAGAAGAAGGGAAGGAGTGTGCTCCAGGCAGGGGGGATGGCCAATGCAAAAGCTTGGCAGGAGGAACAGAGAAAAGACCAATTTGGCCCGATCAAAAAGGGAGGAAAGAGAAGGGATGTCTGAGGAGGCTGGATGCTTTACAAACTGAGCAAGGAGCTTGTATCTGATCCTAGAGGCAGCAAGAAGCTACCAGAGAGGACTGAGCAGGAGTCAGTTGTACCCAGGTAGAGTTGGGGAAGGTTCCTTGGGCAGCAATGCTGGGTATACTGGAGAGGGGGAGTGGGAGAGACAGAAGGCAGGGTGACCAGTCTGAAGGCTGCTGTAGTGATCTTGGGGAGTGGTGAGCAGGGACCTGCCTCCTTACTTCTCTGGATGGTGTTGTCCACTGTTGGACAGTGGGGAAATCCAAGAGCACTGGGGCTTCTGTTGAAAGAGCCCTACCTAGAGTCATTTCTAGAGGGGTTGTGGAAGATCAGGCTCTCTAATCAGTCAAGTCAAATGCATTGTTGGCAGAGCTAGGAAATGCATCCAAAAGATCCACACTTGGGTCTGGTGAAATGAAGCAGAAGGTGGAGGAGAGGTCTTAGAGCCAGAAACGA
The DNA here is from genome assembly GCF_028372415.1 of Notamacropus eugenii. Taxonomy (NCBI): domain Eukaryota; kingdom Metazoa; phylum Chordata; class Mammalia; order Diprotodontia; family Macropodidae; genus Notamacropus; species Notamacropus eugenii. The sequence continues at coordinate 20,780,074 of NC_092873.1, read as the reverse complement.
GGGTCTGAGGCCTGGCTTTCAAATCAGTCTCCAATGAAGATTCAAATTAGATGTGACTAATTTGCTTTGCAAACCTTCAAGTGTTATAGAGATGTTGTGATGATGATGACAAGGGTGATGGTGATGATGATGGTGGTGGTGATAATGGTTATGTGACGATGGTGGTGGTGATGATGGTAGTGATGGTGATGATGATGATGATGATGGTGGTGGTGGTGGTAATGGTGGTGGTGATGATGATGGTGGTGGTGATAATGGTTATGTGATGATGGTGATGGTAGTGGTGATGGTGATGGTGGTGATGATGGTGATGGTGGTGATGGTGATGGTGGTGATGATGATGGTGGTGATGATGGTGATGATGATGGTGGTGATGGTGATGGTGGTGATGATGATGGTGGTGGTGGTGGTGATGGTGGTGGTGATGATGATGGTGGTGGTGATGATGGTTATGTGATGATGGTGATGGTGGTGATGATGATGGTGGTGATGATGGTGGTGATGATGATGGTGGTGATGGTGATGGTGATGATGATGGTGGTGATGATGATGGTGGTGATGATGGTGATGGTGATGATGATGATGGTGGTGATGATGATGGTGGTGATGGTGGTGATGGTGATGGTGGTGATGATGGTGATGGTGATGATGATGATGGTGGTGATGGTGATGGTGGTGATGATGATGGTGGTGATGGTGATGGTGGTGATGATGATGGTGATGATGATGGTGGTGGTGGTGGTGGTGGTAATGGTGGTGGTGATGATGATGGTGGTGGTGGTGATGGTTATGTGATGATGGTGATGGTGGTGGTGGTGATGATGATGGTGATGGTGGTGATGGTGATGATGATGGTGGTGGTGATGGTGATGGTGGTGATGATGGTGATGATGATGGTGGTGGTGGTGGTGGTGGTAATGGTGGTGGTGATGATGATGGTGGTGGTGATAATGGTTATGTGATGAGGGTGATGGTGGTGGTGATGATGATGGTGATGGTGATGGTGGTGATGATGATAGTGGTGGTGGTGGTAATGGTGATGGTGGTGATGGTGATGGTGGTGATGATGATGGTGGTGATGATGATGATGGTGATGATGATGATGGTGGTGATGATGGTGGTGGTGATGGTGATGGTGGTGATGATGATGGTGGTGGTGGTAGTAATGGTGGTGGTGATGATGGTGGTGGTGATAATGGTTATGTGATGATGGTGGTGATGATGATGGTAGTGATAGTAATGGTGATGGTGATGGTGATGATGATGATGGTAGTGATAGTAATGGTGATGGTGATGGTGATGATGATGACAATAGTGGTGGTGGTGGTGGTAGTGATGGTGATGGTGATGTGATGATGGTGGTGGTGATGATGATGATGATGTGATGATGGTAGTGATGGTGATCATGGTGATGATGATGGTAGTGATCGTAATGGTGATGGTGATGGTGATGATGATGACGGTGGTGGTGGTGGTGATGATGATGATGATGATGGTGATGTGATAATGATGTGCCAGGCCCATGCTTGGAGCTGAGAATGGGCAGACAGAAATGAAACACCCCCTTACCCTTCAGGATGTAGATGACATTCTATTAGAGGAATATGTGAAGGAGGATGGGAGATTGGCCAGCGGGAGTCCCAATCGTCAGGCATATGAAATATTCAAAGAATGGGCCTCCCATTGGCCAGTGTGTCCATTACATATGTGAAACAAATACAAATTATTTTGGAGGGGAGCGGCAGGGCTAACCCTTATAGGGAACCAGGTGGCCCCTCAGATAATCTTTGAAGGGAGCTGGAGGTGAGAATGGAGATTATGGCAGGCATGGGGCAAGCCTATGCAAAGACATGGTGATGGGAGATGGTGAAGGTGGTTGTTGCCTTCATCCTCAAAGAGGACCAAAATGACATTACCATTGTAAAGTGAAATTTCAGCGTGTCTGACTGTGGCTGATCAGATCAATACAAGCTCAGAATGCTCTACCATAGGTTGGGCACAGATAGTCCGTGAATATTTGGGGTGGATATCCCAAATTTGAGTATCCTGCATTTACTTTGTGCTGTCTCAATTCTGCTTTGCTCAAACAGCACAGCACCTTTTCTTAGGTGGGCATGCCACGCTGAGCAGTCCTGTGCCAGTGTCTTCCATGTTGCACAGTCAAATCCAAAGTTCTTGAGAGACACCTTGAGAGCGTCCTTATATCGCTTCTTCTGACTCCATGTGAGTGCCTGCCCCATGCGAGTTCTCCATAAAATAGTCCTTTTGGCAAGCATACATTTTGCATTCAAACAACATGGCCAGCCCATCAGAGTTGCACTCTGAAGTAGTTTGAATACTTGGCAGTTCAGCTCGAGCAAGGACTTCAGTGTCTGCTACCTTATCCTGCCAGGTGATCCTCAGAATCTTCCTAAGACAGTTCAAACGAAAGTGATTCAGTTTCCTGGCATGGTGCTGGTAGACTGTCCATGTTTCACAAGCATATAACAATGAGGTCAGCACAATGACTCTGTAGATCTTCAGTTTGGTAGTCAGTCTAATACCTCTTCTCTCCCAAACCTTTCTTTGGAGTCTCTCAAACACTGAGCTAGATCTGGCAATGCATGCATCAACCTCATTGTCAATGTGTACATCCCTGGAAAGTACACTACCAAGGTAAGTGAACTTATCCACAGCATTCAAAACTTCTCCATTTGTTGTAACTGATGGTTCCACTTGTGGATGGTGTGGTGGTGGCTGATGGAGCACCTGTGTATTTTTGGTGTTATTAGGCCAAAATTAGCACAGGCAGCAGAGAATTGATCCACACTTTGTTGCATCTCAGCTTCAAAGGCTGCATTGAGTGCACAATCATCTGCAAACAGAAAGTCATGCACCAACACTCCCTCCACTTTGGTCTTGGCTTGTAGCCTTTTCAAATTGAAGAACTTACCATCAGTAGGGTAGTTGACCTTGATGCCATGTTCATCCTCATTGAAACCATTTGTCAACATGGCTGAAAACATCATGCTAAAAAGCGTGGGAGCAAGCACACAGTCCTGCTTCCCTCCATTGGTGACTGCGAAGGCACAAGAGTATTGTCCATTATCCAAAACCTGGGCAAACTTGCCATCATGAAATTGACGTACAACATTGATGAGCTTCAACCAAATTTTGACATGATTTTCCAAAAGCCCTCACGACTAACAGTGTCAAAGGCCTTGGTGTAGCAGCAGAATGCTGGGCATCACCCAAAGGGAATAGCCAGGGGTCACTGGTCAGGGAGACTGTGGAGTATGCCCAAGGGAGCCTCAGGACCCCTGGGCAGATGTGCCCGGGCAGCTCACTCTCATGCAGGCACCTAGTTAAGAAATAGATACCCCCCTCCAAGGGTTTCTAGACAGATTGTTTTTTCCCTTTCTTCCACTCATAGGTACCATGACCTGCATGGCAGGATGCTTGGGCTCTAGCTTCAGGGTCTGCTACCAAAGAGCTCTGTGACCTTGGGCAACTTACTGACCCTCTCTGAGCCTCAGCTCCCTCATCAGCAAAATGAGCAGATTAGACAAGATGACCTTACACATCCAGAGGCCATGTGTGATGGAAAGATAGCTAGACGGAACCAGCAGATCTGGGCTTGGATCCTCACCATGCTTCTCAGCCCCCAACTGGCCTTGGGAGAATTCCTTCAGCTCCCTCTGGACTGAGAGCTCCCAAGGATGCTGCTGATGCTCTCACACCTCCTCCAAGATTCCCTGCTGGAGATGCTGCTATACCTGGGGCTGCCCCCACCCCAATGTCATACCTCTCAAGCCATCCTCCTAAGCTGGGCTGGGAAAATGTGTCACTTACATTGACTGGTTTTGCCATCCAAAACTGATTTGAGGAGTTATTTCAAAGTTGTTCAGAAAGAAATGTTGGGAGAGTTCAGCTGGGCAGCTGCCTTGAATCTGCCATCTTGGCGGTCCCTTGCCCTCTTTGGTCACCCTATTCTTTTTAAAAATTTAAATTTAATTTTTTTCTCAATTACATGTAAACAAAAATGCTTCACATTTTTTTTTCTATTTTGAGTTTCATATTCGCTTTCTCTCTCCCTTCTCTCCGCTCTTCTTGAGAAAACAAGCCATTTGACATAGATTATATATGTGCAGTCATACAAAACATTTCCATATTAGCCATGTTGTAAGAGAAAACACAGACCAAAAACCAAGAATAAAGAAAGTTAAAAAAAAAACAAAATAAAAAAACATGCTTCGATCTGCATCCATCAGTTCTTTCTTTGGATGTGGATAGCACTTTTCATTTTCAGTCCTTTGGAATGGTCTTATGTCATTGTATTGCTGGGAATAGCCAAGTCATTTATAGCTCATTATATAAGCTATTGCTGTTACTGTGTACAGTGATCTATTGCTTCTGCTCATTTCACTTTGCATCAGTTCATGTAAGTCTTTCCAGGATTTTCTGATAGCATCCTGCTCATCATTTCTTATAGCACAACAGTATTCCATTACAATCATATACCACAACTTGTTCAGCCTCCATAATTGATGGGCATCTCTCAATTTCCAACTCTTTGCCACCCCAAAAAAAGCTGCTATAAATATTATACACATATACATATATGCATATAAATATATGTGAGTGTATATGGGTATATATCTATATCTATATATGTATATGTGTGTGTGTATTTTCCTTTGATCTCTTTGGGGTGCAGACCTAATATTTCATGTTGCTACATCAAAGGGTATACACAGTTTTATAGCCCCTCAGGCATGGGTCCAAATTGCTCTCCAGAATGATTGGATCAGTTCACAACTCTACTAACAATGCATTCAATGCATTAGTCTCTATTTTTCCACATCCTCTTCAACATTTGTCATTTCCCTTTCCTGCCATATTAGTAAATTTGATAGGTGTGTGGCGATACCTCAAGGTTCTTTTAATTTGCCCCTCTAATTAATCATGATTCAGAACATTTTTTCACATGACTATAGATAGCTTTGATTTCTTCTTCTGAAAACTACCTGTTCACATCCTTTGACCATTTAACAATTGGGGAATGACTTGTATTCTATAAATTTGACTCAGTTCTCTATATAAGGAATGCAGCCTTTATCAGAGAAACTTGCTGTAAAAATCCCTCCCCCCAGTTTTCTGCTTTCCTTCTAATCTTTGCTACATTGGCGTTGTTTTTAATCTGATGTAATCAAAATTATCCATTTTACATCTTGTGATGCTCTCTGTCTCTCGTTTGACCATAAATTCTTCCTCTTTCCATAAATTTAACAAATACAATATTCATTTCATTCTCCCCTACTTTGCTTATGACTTTACCCTTTATGTTTAAAATACATACCCATTTTGACCTTATCTTAGGATATGGTGTAAGATGTTGGTCTACACCTAGTTTCTGCTAAACTATTTTCCAATTTTCCTAGCAATTTTTTTCAAATAGTGATTTCTTGTCCCAAAGTCTTGGATCTTTCAGTCGGTCAAACACTAGGTTACTATGGTCCTATCATCTTTAGAATAACATAGAAACTCCTCTGTTTGACATTTACCATTCCATCATCTGACCTCAACTTCTCTCTCAAGGCAGTGGTTCCATTGTTTGCCTACGTACTATCTTCTCCAGCCAAATGGGCCAACTTCCAGCCCAACCACACCTGCCCATCCTCTGTGACTCTCATCTATGTCCTCCCAAGTGTTCATCACAGGGGCCCACCCAGCATGCTGGAAGTCTTCCTTGATTTTCTCTGACACCATGAGGGTACCAGTGGAACCCTCTGACTGGACACCAGTCTTCCTCCACCTTCAACCCTTCACCAACCTATCTTTTCTTCCTATCTCACAATTCCTGGACAATACCCTTTTCTTCTATTCATCTTCAGATTTTGTCCTTGGTTCTGCATTGTATCTGTGCATACCCACTCCATGGTCTTCTGCGTGATGTTCATGCCCCTAATTCTTTATAAACAAGGAGGTTCTGGGTTTCACTGCTATATGATAACATGGGCAAAATGTTTATATTTGCAGTTTTCCAAAGGCAATACAGCCCATCTTCCTCCTTTCCCATTCTGGACACAGTTCAATGTCCATCTGTATTATCTGTATTAGAAATCTGTTCCAGGGCAGAGCCAAGATGGTGGACTACAAAGACAAAAAAACGCAGGCTCTCCCCACACAGCCCATAAAATACCTGTAGAAAAGGACTCTCAACAAATTTTGGAGCAGCAGAAGTGGAGAACAACAGAGTGGAAATTTCCAGCCCAGGGTGATCTGAGAGGCCCACGGGAAAGGTCGGTTGCACTGGACGTGGAGCCAAGGACAGAGCCCAGCCCAGCCTTGGCCACCCACACACAACTCCCGAACAGCCCTTGGGGGGCAAAATCTCCAGTCGCAGCAGCAGAGGGTCCGCAGATCCTTCAACCCACAGGCGCCAAAGGTCAGTGACAGGGGTTTTTCCAGCTGGCCAGGAAGGGAGAAGGGCCTTCCCATAGCTCTGGCCTCAGGCAACGGCTGCAGAGGCCACATCAGGCAAGCGGCAGCAGATCTCAGGCAGCCCCTACAGCAGCCCGAGACCATTGCTGGATCCTAAAAACCCCTGGGGGCACTGAGGGAGCTGGTCTTTGTCTTGCACTCAATGGTGGCCCTGCCTCCACAGCTTGACTGGATCCCACCCCCCCACCACTTTCAGGGACTACCTGAAAGCCATGATCACAAAAAGAGCCTAGACATCATCTTTCATGAAATTATCAAGGAAAACTGCCCTGAGATTCTAGAACCAGAGGGCAAAATAAGTATTCAAGGAATCCACTGATCACCGCTTAAAAGAGATCCAAAAAGAGAAACTCCTAGGAACATTGTGGCCAAATTCCAGAGTTCCCTGGTCAAGGAGAAAATATTGCAAGCAGCTAGAAAGAAACAATTCAAGTACTGTGGAAATACAATCAGGATAACACAAGATCTAGCAGCTTCCACATTAAGGGACTGAAGGGTGTGGAATAGGATATTCCAGAAGTCAAAGGAACTAGGACTAAAACCAAGAATCACATACCCAGCAAAACTGACTATAATACTTCAGGGGAAAAAATGGTCTTTCAATGAAATAGAGGACTTTCAAGCATTCTTGTTGAAAAGACCAGAGCTGAAAAGAAAATTTGACCTTCAAACACAAGAATCAAGAGAAGCATGAAAAGGTGAACAGCAAAGAGAAGTCATAAGGGACTTACTAAAGTTGAACTGTTTACATTCCTACATGGAAAGACAATATTTGTAACTCTTGAAACTTTTCAGTATCTGTGTACTGGGTGGGATTACACACACACACACACACACACAGAGACAGAGACAGAGAGAGACAGAGAGAGAGAGACAGAGAGCACAGGGTGAATTGAATAGGATGGGATCATATCTTTAAAAAAATGAAATTAAGCAGTGAGAGAGAAATATATTGAGAGGAGAAAGGGAGAAATGGAATGGGGCAAATTATCTCTCAGAAAAGAGGCAAGTAAAAGACTTTTCAGTGGAGGGAAAAAGAGGGGAGGTGAGAGAAAAAACATGAAGCTTACTCTCATCACATTCAACTAAAGGAAGGAATAAAATGCACACTCATTTTGGTATGAAAATCTATCTTACAATACAGGAAAGTGGGGGATAAGGGGATAAGCAGGGTGGGGGGATGATGGAAGGGAGGGCAGTGGGAGGAGGGAGCAATTTGAAGTCAACACTCTTGGGGAGGAACAGGATCAAAAGAAAGAATAGAAGCAATGGGGGGCAGGATAGGACAGAGGGAATTAGTCTTATACAACACGACTATTATGGAAGTCATTTGCAAAACTACACAGATATGGCCTATATTGAATTGCTTGCCTTCCCAAAGGGAATGGGTGGGGAGGGAGGGATAGAGCAAAGTTGGAACTCAAAGTTTTAGGAACAACTGTTGAGTATTGTTCTTGCAACTAGGAAATAGAAATACAGGTAATGGGGTATAGAAAGTTATCTTGCCCTACAGGACAAAAGAGAAGATGGGGACAAGGCAAGAGAAGGATGTTAGAAAAGAGGGCAGATTGGTGATAGGGGCAATTAGGATGCTCGGCGTTTTGGGGTGGGGGAGGGGAGAAATGGGGAGAAAATTTGGAACCCAAAACTTTGTGGAAATGAATGTTGAAAAGTTAAATAAATAAATTTAAAAAAAAAAAAGAAATCTGTTCCAGATAACATATTCTATTGGACAAACAGCCATCTTAGATGCATGTTGAAATCCTGGCAATAGACATCCTTCATCCACTTGGTCTTTCCTGTGTAGATGATAAGGTCAACCTCCTCTGAGAGATTAGAGGTCAGTCCCAAAGTCTCTGCAATGCTTTGGTGCCTGATGAAGACAACATAATCTAATTCACCAACCAAAGGACCTCAGTATCTTCACAGAATCCCTCCTTGACCTGGACTCCAGGGCTGGGGCTCTTCCATCACTGGGAGGGTGAATTTTGGCAAACACATAACTCCTGGTTTGATGTCATAGTCAATGTTTATGATCTGAGGGTCCCCAAAGAGAGATATCTCTGTAGTTACCTCTATCGAGGGACCTTGAATTCTGATCCACCTGTAGAGATGCTGTGAAAGAGAACATCAGGTAGTCATGGGTTCTCCTGCTAAGCCCAAGGGGACTCATCATCTCCATCTTTCAGCCAATTAGGCGACAGTCAAGATGCAGCCCATTGTCAAACATCATTTTGTGGCCTTGTTGTCCACTAATAACCCAGTCCTCATGGAGGATGACACTGACCTTGATCTGTAAATGCCTAATCCCCCAAAAAGACTGTGCAGAGATGGGCAAGTAGGAGTCAGGGATAGTAGTGGGTTTTGTTTTCTCGGTTGTCTTTTTGTTTTCGTTTTTTTCTTAGAGGCAATCAGGATTAAGTGACTTGCCCAGGGTCACACAGCTAATAGGTGTCCAAGGCCAGATTTGAGCTCAGATCCTACTGATTCCAGGGCTGGTGCTCTACCCACTTGTCACATAGATGCCCTAGATTAATGCTTTTAAGTACATAAGATAAAACACATGATTACAAAGAAAACCAATTGTATTGAAACACAGTTATATAAAAATTGTAAATAACAGCTAACTTTTATATGGCACTGGTGTGCCAGGCACTGGGCTAAGTTCAATCCTTACAACAATCCTGGCAGGCAGGTGCTGTTATTACCCCCATTTTACAGGTGGGGGATGTGAGGCAAAAGAGATTAAGTGACTTGTCACATGACTAATAAATGTCTGAGGCCACATCTTCTTGAGTTCAGACCCTGCGCTTTACCTACTGCGCCTGGAGCTGGTTCACAGAGCCCAGGTTAAGAACTCCTGGCCTAACATGGACACCCTATATCAGATTATTTACCATCTCAGGGAGAGAGGGATAGAGGGATAGAATTTGGATCTCAAAACTTACAAAAAAAGCAAATGGTAATGATGGTTTTAACATTTAGTTGGGGAAAAATATTTTAAAAAAACAACTCCCAGCTTTTAGAAAGTCTTATTGAGCTCTTCCTAGAATTTCGCCACAGCTTTGACCTCAGCAGCTGATGTTGGTACCAAAGATGCAATTATTTCTGCAAACACTGGTCATTAGCACTGCAGCTGATGAGGAACCACTGGCCATGAAATAAGATTTCTTACTGCTTTGAGGCATGAGGAAAAACCCATGCCCCCAACTCCTTTCTTTTCCCCTGGAGGCAGCCCCTGGGAGTCAGCCTTCCATGAACTAGAATTCTCTTCTTTCTTCTGCTTTCACTTCTAGCAAGAATGCCCATTTTGCTATGATGCAGCACCTACATGGGGCATTCCACAAGGATCCACTCTTACAGGGAACAACCGTCAAAGCGAGGCTTGTGGAGGGATCAAAAATGGGGCATTCTCTGCACCTTTTCCTGCTCCTCTGCCCACACAATTATGGAGGAAGCAGGTGTGGCACCATTTTATAGTTTTATGTCTTGCAAGCTGCCAAGCTGATGACCTTTCAATACCAGGTGGTCAGCCTGTGGAGATGATTTCTGGCTAAACAAATGTTTATTGAATAAAATTGTAGACAGAATCCAGACTCTATTTGCTACCTATATGATCTCGGGCATGTCCCATCATCTCCTGAGGCCTCAGTTTCCTTCTTTGTAAAACAATGAGGTTGGACTGTATAATCTCTAAGGGTGGTAACTGCAAAGAGTAAGTTAGGCTTGATGTAAGGGCCATTTCTCAAGCCAACAATTCTGTTCCAAAGTATCAGGGGTGGCCTTGGATGGTGGCCAGATCCCTTCATGGGAGGTCCAAGGGCTGGATGACCCATGTTGGGTATGGCATACCCAAGGTTCCAATTCAGGTCTGAGTTGGACTAGGGGGTCTCTGAGGTCCCTTACGGTTCTATGTTTTATGTGCCACCCCACCCTCTAGCCCATGATTCTGCTGCTCAACTAGCTTACGAATAGCAATGGACAGAGTGCCAGACCTGAAGTCAGGAAAGCTCATCTTCCCAAGTTCAAATTTAGCCTCAAACACTTACCAGCTGTGGGACCCTGGTCAAGTCACTTCACTGTTTGCCTCAGTTTCCTCATCTGTAAAATGAACTAGAGAAGGAATGGCAAACCACTCCAGTATCTTCACCAAGAAAACCTCATTGAGGTCACAAAGAGTTGGATATGACAGAAAAACAACTGAACACAATCATGAAAAGGCTTCCTTGGACTCCACCAAGTCTAGAAGTGCTGGGAAATAGAGATTTCTAGTTGATTAGAATTCTAGGTAAAATAAGCCAATCCAGATACTCTGACTACAGGATCTTGGCACACCAGCTCTGTGAAAAAGGGTCTATAGCCAGCTTTTCCCTCCCTCTCTTTAATGGTGGCAGTGACCATTTCTTAGTACAGACCCTAAGTAACTTATATCCCACAATCCAGTGGAATCCTTTGGTTCGGCCAATAAAGATGGACCCGAACAAGCTGATGACTTGAAACCCATTGAGGTATCAGGATAAAATACACGCCACAGGCATGCCAACTCGAGGCTCTGAACCCAAGTCAAATAGCAAAGAAAGAAAGGGAATTAAGTTAAAAAATTAAATTTATAAATATTTTTCCACTGTACAAAGTTTTCACAGCCCTGCCCACCCTGGTATTATTCACATTTTTGTGTTTTAAAATCCCAACCATATTTATTTATTTTTTAAAATCATAAAATATATTTTTTCTTTGTTCATATTTAAAAATATTTACAGGGGTAGGGGAAGAAGCAGGCCCAGGTGGTGGGGCCGAGGTCAGGAGGAGTCCGTGCAGGGTGAAGGTGGGGGCGGGAAGAGATGAAAGTAACTGCGCTCGGTGGCTGGGGACGGCGGGCAGCTGTCTTCCGCTGACAGGTACTGGCTGTGGGGTGTGGGTGGGGGTGGGTAGGGGTCCGAGTCGGAGTTCAGATCCATGTAGTATTTGCTGGCTTTCCATCGGCTGGTAGTGCAGTCGCTGTCACAAACGTCTGTGCTGCACGGTGTCGTGGGGGGTGCGATCCCTCTGATGATGTATGGTCTGGAATAGGAAGAGGGAAACAAAGATGTTGGTGCAAGGAGGCCAACGTCCACTCATCCAGGGGCACCTGGTCTGCGTAGGACAGTTCTGGACCCTAGAGGATATGAGTAGAAGAAAGCCCTGGGACCTGGAGTCTGAAGATGCAGGGGCAAATCCCAGCTTGGCTAGCCATGGCCAGGTCAAGGCACACTATCTATGTCAGTTTCCTCCTCTGTAAAATGGGGATATTCCTACTTAGAGCCACTTAACTCCTGAGGTTTCCATGAGTGCTTTATGGAACTTACAGCACTATAGAAATGTGAGTGACCTGAATTCAAATCCTGCATTTGACAATCATGATCCACATGCCTGGGCAAATCATTTTACCTCCTCTGTACGATAAGGGCATGGAACAAGACGGCCTAGAGGGCTGCAACTCTTAGACCACCTTCACAGTATTAAGCAGTAGCCAATTATTACTACTATTGATAAGGTCCAAGGTTTCCTGGGGATGCAGGTTCCTTCTCTGTACCCAGCTCCCCAGAGCCTGGGGTCTTATCAGCTCTCTCCAGTGCTCCCTGTGGCTAGAGTTCAGCACAAGAAACCCAGGTCTTCTGGCTGGATTCCCCAACTCAGGGGCTGCCATGGGCTGAGGCTGTTCCCAGGATTGACCACAAGGGGGCAAAGGACCTCTGTACTGGACAGCTCCCTGTTTGGGAAATCCTGGGGATTCTAGGACATGCCTGGCAGCTCCTTCACCAGCCCTTTAGGCCAGGCTGGGGCGAATGCACCTGTGCCTGCCCAAGACAGAAAGCCACGCCCACCCCTTCCAGTGCCCAGTGAGTACTGGACAGGGATAGAGGAGGACCAGTCTGGTAGAGAGTCTGCAGGCCCAGGACCTGGCTTTAAGTCCCACCCTGACTGTTGCTCATTATGTCTATGCAGGATCCTGAGCAAGCCATTCAAAACTCCCCGGGTCTTGACGTCCTCATCTGCAAAAGGGGGACTACATGTCCAGCCCCAAATCTACGATCCTATTAAATCAACAGTCTGATTTGAGGATTCATCCATAAACAAGGAACCAGGAGCCTGGTTTCAGGCGCATGGCCATCATTAACTTACTGAGTGACCTTGAGTAAGGGTCTCCTTTTCCTCCTGGGTGCCCGGGGGACCCCTACTCTGTCCCCTGGCAGGCGCAGGTGTTGCGGCTCCCCCAGAGCAATTGGGAGGAAAACCACGTACCTGTATGATCTCGTGGTTGAAGGAATGTTTGAACAGTAGAACAACTCCGTGTTGTACAAAGAGCGGTCAGTGGCAGGAGAAGGAGGAGGGTTCAGGATCTGGGGAGAAAAAGGACAAGCGGCTCAGCACCTCACACACCGCTGCCCTCCATGCCCCCTGGTGGCAGCACTATCTCTTGCCTTAGGTCACCAAGATCCCTGGAGGGCTGCAGAGAAGGCTCTAACCTGGGAGCCATGGACTGCCAGCCGTGTGCCCTTCCTAGAGACTGAAGCTCAAGCTCCCTGAGTCTCAAAGTAAATACTTAAGTTGTTGTTTGTCCTCTGTTCTCCATCAGAGTGGGGATGCCGTGACATGTAAGTGAGTTGGATTTAAGTGAGGCAGGGCTGTGCAGAGTCACTAGCCTCCCTCTCTCCACTGGAGCCATCTGGGTGCAGTAGCCAGATATCGATCAAGACAACTGGAGATGGCCCTCAAATGTTTAAGGTGGTGCAGTGGATAGAACACTGGGCCTGGACTCAGGAAGACTCATCTTGAGTTCAAATCCAGACTCAAACACTCTCTAACTGTCCCAACTGTGTAATCCTGGACAAGTCACTTCACTTGATTTGCCTCAGTTTCCTGATCTGTAAAATGAGCTGGAGAAGGAAATAGCAAACCATTTCAGTGTCTCTGCCAAGAAAACTCCAAATAGGATCCCAAGGAGTCAGACACAACTGAAAAATGACTAATACTTAGGTTAGTTTGGGAAGAGAGAATGCTCTAGGAGCTGCTAGGAGTGAGGGGTGGTCCATAATAGCTTCATGCAGAAGGGAGTGCTTGAGCTGAGTTTTGAAGAAAATCAGGAATTCGAAAAGGCAAAGGCGAGGAGGAAGTACATTCCAGGACTGGGGGATGCCTGTACCAAAGCATGGAGATGAGAGATGGTGTTTTATATGTGATATAAGCCCAAGAAGGCCAGTCTGGTTGAAATGCCAAGTGCTTAGAAGAAGGCAATTTGAAATGAGGCTGGAAAAGCAAGCTAGAGGGAGGTTGTGAAAGGTCGGAGTCAGGATCTGAACCAGTGCCTTCCTACATCCCAGGCTGGCACTCTATCCACTATACCAGTTGGATTTTCAATTCTGTGGCTGGGTTGAAAGAAACCCTACCAACCTTCCCTCATAATTTGATGAAAAAATTGAGGCCATCTGCTGTAAGCACCTCCTTCTCCCCTCATCTCACAGCACTCAAATGCAATCTGCCATCATCCCCTTCTTCAACCCCTTCTCCAATGAAAAGGTGGCCTGCTTTCTCACCAAGGCCAACCCTCTACTTGCACAAGCAATCCCACTCTGTCTGGCCTCTTCCAAAAGACTACCCCTTTGGCATCTCCACTCCCTCATTTACCCTCATTCTCTCCCTGTCTACCAGCTCCTTCCCTGCTGCCTACAAAGGAGACTGAGAAGCAGCAGTCAGAGAGGGAGAAGGAGAACCAAGAGAGAGAATTGTCCCAAAAACGTAGAGAGAAGACAGTATGGCGGAGGAGACAGTGGTTACCAGTGTCAAAGGTTGCACAGAGAAAGGAGAATGAGGATTGAGAGAAGGTAATTGAATTTGGTAAGGGTCATCTGGCAGTACCCTTGTCTCCCCATCCTCAAAAAACCCTTGCTTGATGCAGCCATGCCCACTAGCTCTCATCCCATATGTGTCCTCCCTTTTGCAGTTATACGACCAGAGATCATCCAGGAAAGCTTGTACTTCCTTTCCTCTCACTGTCTTCTTAACTCTCAATCGTCTGCCTTTGGTCCTCATCATTCAAAAGAAACTGTTCTCTTTAGAGTTACCAGTATCTCTTAGCTGGCAAATCCAATGGGCTCTTCTCAATCCTTGTCCTTCTTGACTTCTCTGTGGCCCTTGGCACTGCTGATGCCCCTCTCCTCTTCATCTTCTCTTCTTCCTAGGTCTTCCAGATACCACTCTCTCCTGGCTCCCCTCCTGCCTATCTGACAGTTCCTTCTCAGTCTCCTTTGTTGGATCTTCTTTCAGGTCACTCCCATTAATGGTGAGTGTCTTCTAGGACTTTGTCTGGCTTCTTCTCTTCTCCTTTGATATTCTTTCACTTGGTGATCTCATCAGTTTCCACGTCAAACACACCCCTCCTATTCAATCAACTTCAGCAGCTCCCTCTTACTTCCAAGATTAAACAGAAAATTCTTTGGCATTCAAAGCCTTAGAAACCTGCTCCCTCAAAAATTGGAATACTAATGCATTGTTGGTGGAGTTTTGAATGGATCCAACCATTCTGGAGAGCAATTTGGAACTCTGTCCAAAGGGCTATAAAACTGAGCACACCCTTTGACTCAGCAACACCACTTCTAGACTTGTATCCCAAAGAGACTATAAAAATGGGAAAAGGACCCACATGTACAAAAATACTTATAGCAGCTCTTTTTGTGGTGGCCAAGAACTGGAAATCGAGAGAATGTCCATCAACTGGAGAATGTCTGAACAAATTGTGGTGCATGAATGTAATGGAATACTATTGAGTTATAAGAAGTGATGAGCAGGCGGACCTCAGAAAAACCTGGAAAGACTTATATGAACTGATGCTGAGTGAAGTGAGAAGAACCAGGAGAACATTGCACATCATAACAGCAACATTGTACATCGTAACAGCAACAGTGTAACAGTGATCAGTTGTGAATGACTTAGCCTTTCTCAGCCATACAATGATCCCAGACAATCTAAAAGACTCATAAAGGAAAACACCATGGAGTCTGAATGCAGAATGAAGTTGGCTATTTTCTTTTTTTTCTCTTTCTGATTCTTTCACCACATGACTAATGTGGAAATACGTTTAATACAATTGTATATGTATAATCTATATCAGAGTGCTTGCTGTCTTGGGTAGAGAGGGAGAAAAATTTGGACTCCAGGTCTTATAAAAAAATGAATGTTGAATACTATATGTTGTTGGAAAAAATAAAATACTATTAAGTGGAAAAAATCCCAAACTCCTGCGCCCTCACTTTTCCTGTCTTCTTCTACCTCACACTTCCCCATGTGCTCTGCATTCACAGGGCACTGACCCCCTGGCCGTGCCTGGCACAGGATCCTCCACCTTCTGACCACAGTCATTTCATGGCTGTCTTCCTGTGCCTGCCGACTGGCTTCCCGAGCTTGCTTCAAGCCTTAGCTACAATTCCACTTGGGTGAGATGCCTTTCCTGCCTTACTGTCTTCCCTCTGTTCATTCTCTCTAATTCATCCCTGGTGTAACTCGTTTGCACATAGTTGCTTAGCACAGTGCTTGGCACACAGTAGGTGCTTAATAAATCCTTACTCACTTACATCATCAGCTCTTCTCCCAGAAGAGGTAACAATACCACAAAACGTCCCCAGCATTCCTGTGGTGCCACTTAACAGACATGATCTCATTTAATTGGACAACAGACTAGCTGTGTTTTTTCAAAGCCAGTCTGCCAATGTGGCCTCCTACAATGTTCTTCATACAGTAGGCTTGTAATAAATGCATTGTGATGGAAAAGATGCATCCTCTCATTGGTCTCTGGTGTCTTGGAGGAGGCCTATGCTTCTGCTGCTTATCAGAATGAATGTCATAGGTCCTACAATCAACGGATTATGAAAATTCAGACCTCACATCACTGTCTTATCCAAATTTCTCACACTGATGAATGCTGGTTCCCTAAATCTAACTTTGGATTGTCTGAGGTGGACAGGATGACAAGAATGGTGGAAAACCACAGCTTATTAAAAATCCTAAATCTAGCCAGTTTCCGACCAAGAGTTTGGGCCTGTCCTCCATGGTCTCCACTGGCCCAATGGAGTTCATGCGAATTCCAATGGCTGACACTCCCTCATGGGAGGTAGGTCTAAGGTCCAGAGAAGTTGAATTCAGGGAACTTTTCTGGGTCCAGAATCGTGAGTGTTCACGGCAGTCTAGAAGGCTGTACTAGAGATGAAACGGCCAGGACTAGAGAGCAGGGAGAGAAAGTCCAAGAGAGAATAAAGACTGTGTCCTCAGTCAGTCCTGGCATTTCCCTTTAGCCGTGGCCCGTGATCTGGAAGGTGTACTGGAGCTCTGCTTCCATCAGATCAGCCTCCCAGCCAATATCAACAAGGGCTCTTTAAATCTCGACAAACTCCCACCCATTGTGTCCATGATGGTCACTTCCCTTGGAGAGCGGTGGCAGTTTGGGGGCCGAGCCTTCTCTGCTTCTGGGAAGCTAAAGCTAAGCTTAAATATATGAGCCCCCTTTCTACGCCACATCTACTTCCTGGTCATTGAATATCCTAGCTGGGAGGCGCCAGACCTGTGAGAACATCATGTATGATGGAGGGGAAGGAAAGGGCCCGGTTCAGGACCACAGCAAGTCGGTGGTCAGGGGCAGCGCTGGAAGCGAGGAATCCAGCACATGAATACTTTTGGTCTCCCCAGTGTGCAAGGTCATTCTTTCTCATCCCATTTGTTCCCTCCTGTAGCACAGCACGCTGGGCTTGGCAGACCTGCCATAACTGACTGGGTGACCTTGGCAAAGCCAGGCTTGTTCCCTGGGCACCATAACTGCCAGTGTAGTCTCTGGCTTCAAATGATCTATTTAAAGATCATATGTAGCATACCACCCTGTCCCTGCCCTCTCCCCACCTCCAGCAAAGGAGAAGTTTCTGGAAAGCAGGGATTGAATTATTTCTTTGTCATTATATCCTCAGCACCAAGAACCATTCTCTGCACCTGATGCAGATTTAATGAATGCTTGTGAACTGAGTTGAATATCGAAGGTTGTGTTGTTTAGCAAAAAGAGGGTTGGATGGAAAAGTCAAAAGATTGGGGTTCATTTCCTGGCTTTGAGAGAACAAAGGGAAGGAAAATATAAAGGAACATAAAGAAGGAAAAGAGAGAAAAAAAAGAAGGAAAGAAAGAAAAGAAAGAGCAGCTCAAGGGGAAAAGCTTTGTCCTAATACACCAATGACTTTGCCTTGGGTTTTTGTCAGTGTTGTCTTCCCTCCTGGAAAGGGAGGCAAGGAGGCTGTGAGAAGAAGTCACCAGTCCAGCTCTGTGGCTGCTCCCTTCTTCACCCCTCCCTGCTTTCAATCCCTTCCCCTGTTCCCACTCACCTGGGGGTATAAAGTGGCTTTAGTGCTGGACG
The DNA here is from genome assembly GCF_028372415.1 of Notamacropus eugenii. Taxonomy (NCBI): domain Eukaryota; kingdom Metazoa; phylum Chordata; class Mammalia; order Diprotodontia; family Macropodidae; genus Notamacropus; species Notamacropus eugenii. The sequence continues at coordinate 20,762,166 of NC_092873.1, read as the reverse complement.
AGCTGCTGGACGAGGCCCCGGTGACATGATTCCGATCATAGAGGGGCAGGCCGCTGCTGCCCCCCATGAGGCTCATGGAGCTGATCATGGACTTGCCACAGGAGATGCCTATACAGGGACAAAGGAGGGAAGGGGAGCCAGGAGCCTCTGAGTACTAGAACATACACACCCTGGGGTGACCTGGCTGCCAGAGCAGGGAGAGGACAGGGGGTCTGCATCAACAAAGAGACCTCAAAAAGCCCAGAATCTCTGAGCTGGATGGGATGTCAAAGGTCATCAGGACCAGCCCATCCTGACCAACAGTCATCTTGACAGCAAGGTCATCCAGCCTTGGCATGATGACCTTGGTGGGGTAGGGGGAGGCCACCGGCCCACTCCCTATTTGGGCAGACCTCCTTGCTTCTACTTTCTTCTTGAGACTGAGCCTACATTTCTCTCTCTGCAATTTCCACCCATTACTCCTAATTCTTACTTCTGAGGTCAAACCATCCCTCTTCCACATGACAGCACACTGAAAACCTGAAGACAGTTTATGCCAGGCTAACCTTCCCAGTTCCCTGAAGTGATTCTCATAAGGGATGAACACAAGGCCTTTCACACCATCCTATCTTCTTTCCTCTGGACGTGTTCCAGCTGACCACTCTTCCTAAAATTTGTTGCCCAGAACAGAAGACAATTCTCTGTCTGGTTCCCACCCCCATCCCAACCCTAGGAATATTCTAGGAATCACCATGCCATGGTAGACGGGACAAGTGGCATTCACCTTGCCACCATCTTTCTGGGCTCCATTATCACCACTGGATTGTGTCCCATGTTCCACAACATTAAACAAAATGGTGTTACTACCCACCTACCACCATCCAAAGACCATGGAAAGTTGGGTTGGTCTGAATAACAGCCCTATATTCATTTGACCTATAGATTTCAGATATAAAGAGCAGCTTATGTACATCTTTTCATTAGATCTCCCATCCCTACCTGTAAAGGTTCCGTGTTGAGAACTGCCGGGGGCTATGAAATTGAGGGGGACGTGAGGAGTGCCACTGACGTACTCATGGGGGAATGGCCCACTGGCCCCTGCATATCGCTGGCAGATCACACGCTGGCAGACAAAATACATCCCTCCCATCACAAAGAGAGAAAGGATGATCCCGATGACAGGGCCAATGGCATTACTGTGGGAGGGTGGGTCATCTGAAGGAGGTTTTGTGATTTCTGCCAAGAGAAAGAGAGGAACAGTCAATGGGGCTTCTAAAGTAATGGCTTCATCTTGGGTATGGAAAGATGAAATAGCACTGGCCTACTCTATGGAAAGTCTGGAGTCTGGGGCATTTGGGCCACAGAAGGAGCGACTCAGCCTAGGCACTTGTCCCTTTGCATTTTATTTATCTCAATGAATCAATCATTATCAAGTCCTATAGTGGGGTAGCCAGAGAGAGGAACTTTAGCCAGGAAGACCTGCATTCCAGTCTTCTCCTCTGATGTTATGGCAGGCCCCTGCCATAGGGGTCATCTGCTGGGCAAAGTCTCCTAGAAAGTTCTCGAAGACGCTCAAGTGACCAAGCAGGTGCCCATCTACACTGGCAGGATCCAGACCCTCTAATCAATCAATCACACAATCTGAGAGTTGGAAGGGCCCCTCAGTCCAATGCACACGCAAAATGAATCCCCAGTATAATATACCTAACAAACAGTATCCCCACTAAATACATAGGAAAACTGACCAACATGCATGAATTAAGCACACACACCCCCAATGAGCCAAGCACTGTGCTTTAAGGGCTGGATGGAGATGCAAACCAAAGAGAGACAGGCCTTGTCTTCAGGGATCTGACCATCTACACACCATCCATTTCATAAAGAAAATCCAGAGGCTCCACTCCAAAAGACCCAGAGTTCCTACTTGTTATACTCTAGATTTTGTGGCTGGTTGCAGGCAGGAGCAGGGGAGGCAGCTGCCACCCATGGGCTTCCCTGGGTGACTTGGCCTAGAGGTGGGGAGAGCTGGGTATTGACCAGAGAAGATACAGGTTCAGGTGGAGGATCCTTTCTGGACCTGGCTAGGGTCTCCCTCTCAGGCAACGAGGGGCTTTATATATTTGAGAGGCAGAGGGACGTGTCACTCCAGCCCTGTTGTTTATAAACAACGGCACCAGTCACCTACCTGGTCTTCCTGTGCCCACGTTTCTTTCTTTCACACTCACCCCCTATGTCCCAGAGAGGCTCACCACCAGGGAGATTGCTCTCACTCTGGTACTCACAATGGAGGGCTGGAAGGTGGAGAACAAAATGTTTCCCAAAGCCTCCCTGGACAGAAGGCTCAGAAGCCCAGCCAGCTCCTCACTTCCCACCAGCTGCTCTGCTCGATTTCATCTCTGCCATCTTGTCCTGCACCAGGCACCCTTCCCCACTTCTGTTTTTATCTTTCTTTTGTGTATTTTCTCCCTCTAGACTTGAGGACAGGGACTGTCTTTTCATATTTGTACCCTCCCCTGGCCCCCAGAACTTAGTACAGGTCCTGGCACTGTGTAGACACTAAAAATGTGTACTGGATTGCATTGTAAGGGCCTTGGCCAAAGTCACACAGGTAGCTGTGTAAGGACCAGTCTTGACTTTAGGGTCCTGAGGCCCACTCACCACAGAGGAGCTCATCAGAACCGTCCATGCAGTCGGGAAAGGAGTCACACTGCTGCCTGATGAGGATGCACTGACCACTGGCACAACGGAACTGGTTGGGCAGGCAGATAGCTGGGTGGGAAGAAAAGCCAAGGTGGGTCAGTCAGCCTCTGCCTGACATCCGCCACACCCAATTTCAAGGAATGAAACCTCAGTCTCGGACATCTCGGGTCTTTAGATGCTCGATGAGATACACACTTACATTGCATCATTCAACACACACGATTAAACACGGAGGCTGTGCAAACAGTCCTGTGCTCAGTAGAGGGGAAGTCTGCAATGGGTACAGGCCCTGTCCTCATGGAGCCTACAGCCCATCTGTGCACAGGGCTAGTGGAAAGAGTGAGTTCTGCCAGACCCAACGACCTTTTCTCCTCCTCATCCTTTTTTAACCCCTCCACAGTCTTTGACAGTGCTGATCACCCTTGCTCTCTCCGAGTTCCCCTCCTACTCATCTGATCACTCCGTCTTTGTATCTTCATCCAAGTTACTAACTGGTCCGTGAGTGTCCCACAGGCAAGAGCTGGGTAAAGGTGGACACTGAAGGATACCCCTAAAAAGAGCAACCCTCCCACCAGAGTGGCTAGTCCTCCCAGAACACCCCTGTACCCCTTTTGAAAAGGCTAATGACCCAGTTGGCCAAGAATTCCTTAATCGTGTAGCTTCAGGCCAATAATGAGACTTCTGGGCAAAGTTGCCTAGGCTGAGCATCAACACCAAAAGTCTCAATTACTTTCCTATGAAAGGGAATAGGGACAAGGGCTATGGTGCGCTTCGTGGCTTCCTCCCTGACCGTCTCCTTCCCAGATACTAAAGCTGTATCAGCCAGACCTTGGCTGGCAAGAGCCCCAGCCTCCTGGCTGACTGAGTCTGAGGCCAGATACTTTCCAGCAGACATCCTAGGCCAGGCAGGAGAGCAGAGTCTGCCCATGCAACCCCGGAGCCCATGAGTACGAGGCCCTTTCACCAACACAAAATTATCTTGTTCACAGTTGTTTTTTAAAGGGGGAGGGTGGAACATGAGCCACCTTTCAGAAACTACAACTTCTTGACACAATTTTTAAATTGTAAAGACAGGTGCCTTTCCCTGTTGTCACGGAGAGAGGCTGGGAAAAGGCTCCCTGTCCATCCACGCCGATGACCAGCTGGGACAAAGGGAGAGATGAGATGGGAGTGGAGAAAGTGAAGGCCCATGTAACAGGAGGAGCTTTTGGGGAGACAGCAGGAGGCAAGGGGGAAGGGTGGAAGGCTTTGCCGGTGTAGATACAGGGGAAGGCCTCTGGTGCCCGGGTATTGGTGACCACAAAAGGGGAGAGCAGGGAGGGCTTGGTGCGACTTGGGGACATCCCATCTGGCAAACCTGGGACAGGACAGCGCTTCCCTGCCAAGTTCCTTTCCTTCCTACTGCCAAGATTTTATGAAGATAAAAGGGGCAAGTCCCTTCTCGGGTCTGAGCCTCAGTTCCTCCTCAGCTAGATGGGGGTGGCACCCTGGTCCCTGTGAGCTCCAAGAGTCTTCTGGAATGGGCTCAAGGATGGCAGATTTAGGGTTAAAGGGACCTCAGGGACCACTGAGCATAATTCTCCTTTTCCCTGATGAGAAAATTGAGGCTCAGAGCATCCCACTCCTCGCTCCACCTCACCTTGTTCAAATAAATAAGCGGCTAGAAGTCCCATTCCTTGACTGCCAGAGATGGAAAGGAAATGTCCTGTGACCCAGCCTGGGCCACGAAGGTGCAGAGAGGATGAAAGGCTTTGAACCCAGCCACACCCCTTCCACTCTCTGGATCTGTGGGACTGTTTTCATGTGCTGGGGACCAGGGAGGAGGGAGGCAGGGCTGGGGCATGTTTCTGAAAAATCTCACCAGAGAAGTGAGTGATAAATGTTGGGAGGTTTGGACAGGAATTATCTGGAATTCCTTTATCTGGAATTCCTTGGGGGGGGGGGTGAAGTACACCCCCTACCAATGTGGATTGCAAGTCATTTCTGCCTGGGATTGATGGGACCTGTGCCTTCCTCAGTGTTGGTCTCTGCAGAAGAAATCATGTCTGCCAATGGAGAAGGGCTCCTGCTCTGCAAACTTAAGACACTCCAGCTTCTTGGGGCACAGCAGGACTTGAATCCAGGACTTCTGGACTCAGCAGCCAGCTCCCTCACCCACTCCACGACATGCTTCTTCTTGAGCAGATATTGTCAGTAAGTGCTGTGGCTGGAAAAAAGTCACCAACTGGCAGCTAATACCTGTTGTGCCAAGCAAGAAGTAGGCACCGAGGCTCATCTTCTGACCCTCCTAGCTACACTGTTGCAATGCTGATGTTCTTCTCCAAGAATTTAAAATATGTAACTGAGGCTTCCTCCAGTCATAAGTATTCATGGACAACCTCTGACCATGTGGCTTCCCTGCTCATGAACCTTCAATGGCTGCCTAGTGCCCATGGGATACAAAATGACCTCATTAGCCTGGCACTGAAAGTCCTTCACAACCTGGCTGTAATTAACCTTTTCAGATTTATACTTCACTTACATTACCCATTTCATACACTCTCTATTCCAGCCTAACTGGAGATTTTGCCATTTCCTGAATTCAGGATTCTATCTCCCATCTCCAAGCCTTTGTAAGACTGCCTGGCTATCCCAATTCTGATATGCCCTCCTTCCTCAGAATTCCTTCATGGTTCAGTTTAAGTGCCAGCCCCTACACACCCTTCCTGAGTCTCCTAATCATCAGCATCTCTTCGTTAGCAAGAACAGAAGCTTCCTGAGGGCAGGCATCCTTTCATTCTGGGGTTCCCAGCCATTATCACACACCCACCACACAGTGGGTGCTCAGAAGAGACTGGTTGGATTGGGTTCTATGGGCCTAGGGGGTGGGAAACGTCCCAAGGTTCCCTGGGATGCCAGCATACCATCGCAGTCGGCTTCATCAGACTTGTCCTGGCAGTCGATCTCTCCATTACACCGCCAGCGCAGGTCAATGCACTGGCCCTTCTCACACTGGAACTGGGAGGCCGAGCACACCGGGCAGTTTGCCTCATCGCTGTGGTCATCACACTCTGGGAATCCATCACACCGCCATGCCATGGGGATGCAGTCAATTTCCCCTGTGGCGCATGTGAACTGGTCTGGGGAACATGTCGGGGGCTCTAAGGAAAAAACATCAAGGAAGCCCGGGGGCAGGTGGTCACTGTCTCATGTGGCTCTACTGAATGGCTGAATTATTATTTTTACTGTGTACATAAACATGTATGGACACACAGAATATATGTGCATGTATATGTATGTATGTGTGTACATGTATACACACACACACACACACAAGTCTGGGTTTGTGATTTCATTAGTAAAAAACCTCCTGGTGAGGAGATTCCATCAATGTAGGGAGGCATCTTCTCTGCAATGTTTTATCTTGCCTGGTATTAAGTGACTTGCTCAGGGTCACAGAGCTAGAAGGAATCTGAAACAGGATTTGAACTTGGGTCTTCGACTCCAAGTTCATAAGAGGATCAGCTGAAGAGACTGGAGCTGTTTGATGGGAGAATAAAAGGGTCCGGGAGGGTATGGAGGGACCTGGAAGGACCATCACATGGAAGAGAGATATTAGCCTTGCACTGCTTGGCCACAGAGGGCAGAATAAGGAGCAGAGAGCACTAGAATTCAGATCAATGGAAGAAGAACTTTCTAACCTCCAGAGCTGTCCTAAGGCATGGTAGGCTGCCTGAGGAAGCAGTGAGCCCTCCTTTATGTGGGGTTGTCAGCAGAGCCTGGCAGAGCCTAAGATGGGGCAGTTTGTTATTCAGGGCTAGGTTGGACTAGTCACACTGGGCCCAGCAGAGCTGTACATGTGCACACACACATGTATGCCTGCACGTGCACACACACACACACATGCACACAGGAACCCCATTGGATCTTTCAGATGCTTGCTGAGATGTGGAAGGGTTCAAGAGATCCCTGATTTGGAGCACTGAGTACAACCACCTCATTTTCCAGATGAGAAAACTGAGGCATGGAGAGAGTCAATGGCGACTAGCAAGGTTCAAGGAGTCAGCCAGCTTCCTCAGCATCTTTAGAAGGCAGGACCTACCTCCACATGTCAGGAGGTTCTGTAAGAGCACCAGGTGGACAGGGCAGGAGCACCTCGGTGTTCCGTCGCCTTTGGCAATGCAGATGTGTGAACAGCCTCCATTGTCTCGGGAACACGGATGCGCAGCTGCACAAAGGAAAGAGACCAAAATGTGCCAGTGGGTGCATGGCTGGAGAGGTTCTAGCTGCCGAGGAGCCACACTGGCCCCTCCCAGGACAGAGCTGTTCACCCTCCAGACAATAAGGGCATCTCTGGGGACCCTCCACGTTCCCCCTCCCCAGCAAGGGCATGTAATGGCAATAATGCTGGCCTTGAAACCAGGAAGTCCAAAGCTTTAGATGCCAGCTGTGTGACCCTGGGCAAGTCACCTACTTAACTTCTCTTCACCTCAGCTTCCTGATCTGTAAAATGGAGCCAATAACACCATCTCCCTCCCTGGGTTGTTGTGAAGATCACATGAGGCAACAGGTATCCTCAAAGTGTCGCATGAACACTGCTGCTCTAATGTCTCAATGCTTTGTTAAAGGATGCCCATGACCATATTTCTCTTATGAGAGAGGTGGCATACTACTATTGGGCAGCTAGGTGGTGCTGAGTGGACAGAGAGCTGGACCTGGAGTCAGGAAGATGAATCTTTCTGAGTTCAATCCATTCTCAGACACTTACTAGCTGTGAGACCCTGGGCAAGTCATTTTACCCTGTTTGCCTCAGTTTGCTCATCTGTAAAATGAGCTGGAGAAGGAAATGGCAAAGCACTGCGGGATCTCTGCCAAGAAAACCCCAGATGGGGTAACGGGGAGTCAGACATGACTGCAAAACGACTAAATAACAAGAAAGTATATTATTACAGTTTTATGTATGAGAAGATGTTATGACTGCCAGTATTCCCAGAGCACAATAAGGCTAACAAAGCACTTTATACATGTTACACCACTCGAGGCTCACAACAACTGGGTGAGGTGGATGTGACCGTCAACTTCATAAGAAGAAACTCAGACAGACTGTGGCAAAGTGGCCTGCCCTGGGCCACACAGCCACTAAAGGTCTGAGGCTGGATTTGAACCCCGGTCTTTCTGAATCTAGGTCTAGCGCGCTATCTCTTGGGCCACCAGTGGCCTCTGGGAGTGAGTAGGAATCAAACTGAGGTGGTAGGATGTACGTCAGTAATGCACCTGAAGGGTCATTGTTCAAGCTCCTCATTTTACAGGAGAAGAAAGTGAGGCCCCGAGAAAGGGGCTTCCATTCCATTCCATTAGAGTTAGCAAATAATTATTGTTAAGGTTAACTCCGCACTAGGCACTGCACTAAATTGGAGGGATACAGAGAAGAAACAAAATAATTTCTGCCTTTCAGAAGCGGATGTTCTATTAAAAGGAAGACAACATAAGGAAAGAAACACAAAGTGATCCAAAGTTATGTCCCAAGGGAGAGCACTCTTACAACCGGGGGATCCAAGTGGGCTTCCTAGAGGAGGTATTCCCTAAGCTGTGCCTTAAAGGGTGCCAGGCCCTGGTGGGGATGGGCATCCGTCTGGGTAAAGGCAGATGCCAGAGATGGAATAAGTGTCACAGCTGGACAAATAGCCTATCCAAGTCTATGTGGGCAGTATGAACCAAGGCCCCCTGATTTCAAATTGTCCCCACCTTTCGGAAGGTACAGAAGAGAGGCCTGGAGCCTCCAGCCTGTAGGGGCCATCTTACCAAACTCCTCCATGTTGACCTCTTCCACCGCATGGATCCCAGTCAGGTGAGAAATCCGCCCCTGGATCCGGGTCCTTTTGTAACCACTGGTCTTCTCTACCCGTTCAATCATCTGCTGCTGACGGTCAATCCAATACAGGTGGTTGCCCAGCACTGTCAAGCCCATGGGCTGCACGATATTGGAATCTTCCAGAGTCACCCGGTTTGCTCCTGAAAGAGAAGGGAGGTCACCTAGTGAGGGGCTTCCACAAGGACAGGCGAACCCAAGCCCTGCCTGGTGGTCCATAACTCAGCTCTGCCCAGGTCCTAAACAATGGGTCTGAAAGGCAATGCCCTGTACTTTATGACTGGCATGGTGTAGGGGAGAAGCAGCTGAGGATGCCAACCCTTGGCCGATCAGTCAATAATCCTTTATTAAAAACTTATCATGGGCAACTAGGTTCTCTTTTAAGTGCTGGGTATACAAACACAAAAGTGAGACGATGCTTGTCCTAAGCAGGTGTACATTCTATAGGCTGAAAGACACAGGTTGTCCAGGGTTGGCCTCAGCTCTGACCTCGCACAGTGGGGGAGGCCCTTAGGTTTCCCTTAACCCCACCAGGAAGTGTATTTTACAATAATAATCATTATTATAGCAACAGTGGGAGGAGTGTTTGCCAAAGGTGGTATGCCATCCAGAAGTCTGCAGCGTCTGCCCAGCACATCACACGACCTCTGATAACAACGATAACAGCCAGCAGTGACAAGGACATAGAATCTCATTTTACTCCCATGACAACCCTGCAAGACAGGCTTTTGTGCCTTATGCTCAGGGACTCAGAGCTCTAGTTTTGAGCTCCTAAGAGATTCTAAGGTATACTTTGGGGAGTATCCCCAAAGAAGGGAGGGGCCTTTTCTCCATTGTCACCCAGGTAAGGTCCCCTCAGGTAGCCCTAGAGTTTCTTAAATATGTTCTAGAGTTTAGGATTTGGCTGCCCTTGTGGGCCCTGACCCTGAACTTTGGGGTATTCTCTCAACCATCATCATTCTAAGGCTAAATTCTAAAAGACAGTGAGCACACGATTGACATCTCCAATTCAGTCACATGCCTCAAAACTGGCACCCTGTGCAAGCCAAGATGTCCCTGCCCTGGAGAGGTGAGGTCCTTGATGAAAGACCATCTAGGCAGCCCTTGGCACCAGGAGAGACCAACCCAATCCAAGGGGGCCACTGTGGGACCTATGCCCTGAGGAGCGCTTACCTGACAAATCACAGCTCTCGATGCGTTTCAGGTCAGCATCTACCCAAAAGAGCTTGCCTAGCTTATTGTCGATCACCAGGGCCACTGGCCGGATGAGGCCAGTGGTAAACAGTACTTCCCGCTCGGTGCCGTCCAGGGCTGCCCGCTCAATCTTGGCAGCACGGTCCTGCATGTTGGTGAAGTACAGGTACCTGCCGAGGACAGGCACGGGCTGTGAGTGAGGGCAGCCAACGTCAGCGGCTTCCCACCAGACAAGCCAGCCTGCACAAGGTCAGGAAACTTGTTTGGAAGAATGAGAATGGAAGCGGCCTGAGAGCAGGGACTGTGTCATGTCTCATCTTTGGAATTCCAGACGGAACCTCTGACAGGCCATTTGACTAAATAGTGATGGCTCTAGGGTCAGGGGTCCTGAGTTCAAATTCTACTCAACACTATTTGAGAAAATTGATCTGCCTCCCTGGGTCTCAGTTTCCTCAACTGTAAAATGGAAGAGGTGGAACTTGTTGGCCCGAGGTTTCTTCCAGATCTAGACCTATGATAATATAGTTTTACTGATGAGGAAACTGAGGCCCAGAGAAGTGGCAGAGCCAAGGGTTTAACGTGGGTCCTCTTTCCATGGCACCATGCCAAAGTCCAATTTTGGATTGGATTGAGGAGGAATTGTTACAGAAACTGGGGCAGGGGAGGGGTGATTGTTAGAGATGTCAAGGTCCCCATCTTCAAATATCTCCAACTCTCTGTGACCCCATTTGGGGTTTTCTTGGCAAAGATGAAAGGTAAACAGATTTGTCATTTCCTTCTCCGGATAAAGAGAGTGAAGTGACTTGCTCAGGATCATTTAAAGGGTCAGAGGCCAGATTTGAACTCAGGAAAGTGAGTCCTCCTGACTCTGGACTCAGCGCTCTGTGTACCATGGTACCACCAGGCTACCCTAGGGTTCTTATATTGGGGGGGGGGGGGTGGGACGTAGAGGGAGAGGACAATTATTTTCAAATAGGACCAGTGAGAGGGATGTTGAAGAAAGGCAGATTCTGGCTCCATTCAAGGAAGAGTTTTAAAAATGACAGGTGTCCAATAATGAAGGCTGGCTTGTGAGGGAGTGAGATTCTCATCACTGGAAGTATTATAAATACCAGATGTTTCAGAGAGGACTCCCATACCAGATGGGCTGCTAGGCTGGATGGCCTATTGTAAGATCCCTCCCAGGCCTAAAACAATTGTTTTGGAATTGGTCAGTAGATTCAGCCGGAGAACTCAGCATAATATTTCTTTCAAGCTTCCTGGTCAGGAAGTGTGATCCACTCAGCCCCTGCGCAGGCCTGCCAAGACACCGAGCGGCCTAGGATTCCATCAGCCTGGACACTCACGTGTCCTCTAATGCAGAGCACAGCCCAGCTAGCACTTATCTGTGTGAAGCTCAGAGGGGATGTGACTTGCCCAAGGTCACACAGCCAGTAACTCAGTGTGGGGGCTTGAATGGTAATGCAGTAGTTTAATACGTTTCAGAGGTGGAGCTGGAACCTGTGTCCTCCTAACTCCAAATCCAGTATGGCCTCTCTGGGCCGTTGCCTCATTACCTACAGACACAGAACTAAAAATAAGGATGGATTATAACTAAATTAATTGCTTAGATTAATTAAAATCCAGGGAGTTCCTCATGGCTTGCAAGGTGTTTCAGAGCCATTTTATTTGACCTTCCCAATAATACTGAGCAGAAGGTACCACAACCTTATTATTAGCTGGATGAAGAAACTGAAACTTACTGGTGAGAAATAATTTCCCCAAGTGTCCGGCGCTTCCTAACGTTAGTGGACATTCTAGAGTGCCTTACACACATTATCTCATCTGAGATTCCTCCTGGGAAGGGTGGTATTACTTTCCCTTCTTTGCAGAGGAGGAAGCTGGGGGCTCCATGGCTGAGAAGTGTCCAAGGTGGGATTTGAACCCAGCACCCTCCACTACATGAGGCTCCTTTGAGACAAGTAAGGAGATGGACAGGCCAGGACTCGAATTCTAGTGCTCTGACTCTAGCTCTCCTCCCCTCCCCGCCGTCATGGCTGCTGGTCTCTCACCCGCGCTCAGCATTCACCACGATGGCTCTGGGCTTGTCATGGTCCCCACGCAGCACCACTCCAATGGCTTCCCCACTCAGCCGGTGCACGTTGATGGTATTGGCGGTCTCGCAGGTCCAGTACAAGGTGTGGCTGTAAATGTCGATGCTAAGATCATGGGGCTGCTTTTCCGAATTCTGCCCTTGGTTTGCAGAAGTCACGACAAAAGGCTGCAAGACAGAATCAGGAGAAAGCTCAGAGCACCAGTCACTTTAATGGGTACGTCCTCCTCAACTGTGCACTCCTTGAGGGCAAGCAATGAGCTTCCTCTAAATTTAGTAGTAATGCCCCACCTGCTGCTCTGCAGACAGATAAGTGTCTGGAATATAGTAGGCTCTTAATCACTGCTTGTTGACTTACTTAGTTCAGGAAACAGCAGTCACCTAATAGGGGCACTGAGGATATAATCTCAACAGCGTGTCATCCCAGGGAGCTTACACTCTACTGGTGAGAGGATGCAAAATGGCCAGCCCAGAAAGAGGGAATGTTGAGTCTAGAAGGCAAATTGGCCAGTTGACCTGAGTTCAAATCCTTCCTCTGATACTGACTAGTCTTGCGACCATGGGCAAATCACTCCACCTCTCCTAGCCTCAGTTTCTCTATCTGTAAGATGGAGATAATAGCACCCAGCTCACAGAGTTGTTATGGAGACCACAAGAGAGAAAGGATAGAAAGAATTCTCAAATCTCCCTTCCTTCCACCTGGTGCCCCCCAGGTGCTCATCATATTAGCACTAGACAGTGTGGACATCCCACTGGCATGGCCCACTGCAGTTTAGGACTCCTGGGCTCACACAACCACCCCCTCAGTCTCCCCAGTAGCTGAGTCACCACTCCCAGTCCCATTTGTAAATCTTCAAGCATCACATACATGTGCACTGTATATTGTCACAGTGATCTGGCCAAGGAGGGCCTAGTTGCCAACTGTTTCCTTCATCATGGAATGCCACAATGCCTGCCACATGCTCCACAGAAGACAGCCTGCTTCCTGCATTCTGCATCATGTCAGATTTCAGGGAGCAGATACTTCAAGGCTCCACTTGGAGCAAGCTAGCAGCAGGCAGAGCACCCCCATACATGCTTGGAGATCCCTCACAATGTATTTTGGAGCTGGACTGATTTCATTGGCATAGAGAGTTCCCCACAAGGGAGCACCTTCAATCAATGCAGACCAGCACCTTGTCTCCTGCGTACAGTGTTAGTGCTGTCTGCGACCTGTCCAGGGCCGCACAGTCAATGCGAATCAGAGCTGGTCTTCCAGAAGCAGCCTGGTGCTGCCATGCCTAGTGCTCATCCACTAGGGGATGACAGAACATCTTGTGCTCAGCAAAGTGATGATACAATAACAACACTAATCTAAACCTTTGAAAGACTTTGGAACCCTGATTCACTCAATGACCAACCACGATGCCAAAGGACTCACGAGAAAGCATGTTCTCCCGCCTGACTGAGAGCCAACAGATGCAGGGCACAAGCTGACACACATTTTTGGACATTGGAGGGGGCAAAATAAGGGACATGACTAGATCTCTGAGTAGGGATTTTATTTGACATAAAGACAGAATACGCCTCCCTCCCCAGTAACCGTAAACTTGATCCAACTATCTAATTATCCTTCAACCAAAGAAGAAGGACTTTGCCCCTAATGAAGCAAAATTGCTTACAGACTTCCATAACTACTAAGGATTTGGGATGAAACTAGAAAGGTAATTTCCCAAACTGCGCAGATGACACTTGAAAATCTCCTAAAGTGCTCTCTCTTTTAAGCTCTTCACAGCCTGGAGCCAGCCTGTCACAGCAGAATCGCCTACCTCCAGGGTCTTTCAGGCAATTTACACCCAACGCTTCCTCTGCGGGAAAGCATCAAGCCAACAGTTAGCACTTTCAGGCCTTGCAAAGTGCTTCCCTGAGCCCCAAAATGCCATTCCTATCAGTGGAGACTAAAGAACTTCACGTCCCATGCAATTACATGTCCCCTGAGAGCTCTATATTCTCTGATGTGAAAGAGGCACAACCAGGCCCTGGAAAGCCCAAAGCCCCTGCCCAGAATGGAGGGTCTCAATTCACACAATAATGGCAGAGGCAGAGTGAGGGTTAGGGTTTGGGATCAGAGGAAGAGGTCTGAAGGTGGGCATTGTTGCTGCAAAGACAAGTGTTTACTTGTCTTACTAATTCGCTTTAAACCTGCATCTAGTCACCCACTGATAACTAGTCTTAGGGTTGCATTAGTTATACACTATAGACAGATCACCGGTGGAGTCAGGATGATAGCCTGACATTTACAGAGGCTGCTAGGGGGTGCCAGAGCACTGGACTTAGAGTCAGCTGCTGAGTTTGAATCCAGCCTCAGACACATACTAGCTGTGTGACCCTGGACAAGTCACTTAACCTCTATCTGCCTTAGTTTCCCCATCTGCAAAATGGGGATAACAATAGTATCTACTTGCCAGGGTTGTTGTGATCATAAAAAAGTATTTGCAAAGCATTTTGCAAATCTTAAAATGCTTTATAAATGCTAGCTTGCAGCAGTTTCGTCCCTCTCTCCTCCTCTTCGCTACAGAGAAACCAGTGTTTGGGCTCTTGAGAAGACAGATGTGTAAGCTTGCCCTGAGCCGCACACCCCACCCCACTCCCAGATCCAAGAAGCACACTTGCCTGGGTCCCATCATCTTTGGCCCTTTTAATGTTCTGACGCCCGTCCACCCAGTAGATGAACTTGTCCAGCGGGTCATAATCGATGGCTTTGACATTGCGCAAGCCATGCAGCGGGAGGACCACATCCGGGCTCTGCTGGTCATCTGGTATCATTCGGCTGATAGCACACTTTTGACTAAACAGCAGGAAGGCAGTGGGCGCTGAATGATAGGGTCAGAAAGGGGAGAACGAGGAGTATGGTGAGAAAAGCCAGGCTGGTGGGCACTTGTCCTACACTGGGGATACCAGGCAAGGGTCCAGGAGCTCAGGTCAAGATATTAAAAAAGATGTGGATGCCAGGAAGAAACTCCCCTGCCCTTAATACTGATGCCAGTGATGTCCTTGGTTGCTTTGACCACATCTAAGAGAGGATATCTTTCATCATTCAGACCCAAAGTTGCTATTATCAGCTCCAGGAAGAGGTTTTTCACCCTGAGATACTTTGAGCTACCTCTGAGCTAAATGCACCATAACACCCAAACTACTCTTGATTCTCCACCTGGAGCCTAGGCATCCTGCTACTGGCTCAAGAGGCTCTGAAACCCAAGGGATGGCACCTGGTTGGGAAAGTCTTGTTTGGATTAAGGGCCCTGTCTCCAGAACTCTGACCTACTCTCCAACCCTCATGGAGAACAGTCTAGATTCGTTCTAGTCCTAGAAATGTTTTGAATAAAAAAAATTCAGGAGGCAAATAGGACCATCCTCCAGGAGCTGTCCAGCATGGTTTCTCATTCAACTCAGCTGGCTTCCACAAACAACATTCATTAAGATACTACTGTGGGCAAGGCCCTCCGGACATGGGAAAGAAAAAAGATTAAGGACCTGCCTTCAGGGAGCTCATAGCCTATTAAGATAAAATCCAAACAATCATAATGCGCACACATGAAATTCCATCGGCAGCCTCTGTGTGGGTCAGCTCAGGCCTCGCATCCCAACTCCCTGCCACCCAAAATCATTTTGCATTGACTTTTTCAACATATATTGCATTAAATCAAATGTGAGCTCCTTGGTGGCATGTGCTGCTTCCTTTTTATCTGTCTCCCCAGCACAGTGCCTGGCATACAGTAGGTGCTTAATTACTGAACTGAATGGCTTGGCGCATTTGTTAACTCGAGAATCCACACGTTGTCCCTTAAGTGGTCAGGAGGCCAGTCCCCCTCCCAGTCCCCCAGCACCGGGGCAGATGCTTAGTGAGAGAGGGCTGAAGGGGGTCCCAGGCACGTACAGCTGCAGTTCCTGTGGTTTGGATCCAGTGTGTAATGAGTCGCGCATCCACATCGGTAACCACTGGGGATGGCCAGGCACAGCTGCCCACAGTGCCCATTGTTCTGGACACAGTCATTCAGGCCATCTTGGCGGGAGGAATGGAAGACCAGGATGTCCATCACAAAGTCCAGATGGCCCTGAATCAGCGTCCGGTTCTTGCCGTTAACCTTATCGGCTCTCTCGATACTGTGGAGATTCCAGTCGGTCCAGTAGATGTAATCGCTGTACTGCGTCAGTCCAAAGGGGTGCGGGAGGTCGTCGGCAATGATGACCCTTTCTTGACCTGAAATGTACATTGTGTTAGCGTCAGAGCAGAGGAAAGGAAAGGCACACAGAAACAGGGAAAGACTCCTACTGGAGGGTGGAGAACATAATATGTAAATCCTGGCCCCAAGCAAGTGCTACAGTGTTAGTTACTGCTTATTATTATTATTAAGACCTGGACCTGGAATCAGAGGAGCTGATTTAAATGCAGTCTCAGACACGTGTGACCCTGGACAAGTAAAAATACAAGGCTGAGCCCAGCTCCACCACTAGGTGGCTGTGGGTAGGGCAGTCCCCACTCTAGGCCTCCCCTTCCTCACCTGTGAATGTGCAGTGGAACACTGGGGATGGCAGGAGACCTGGGCAGGGACACATGGCCCCCTTGTAATGGCCAGCCGCATCTCCTCTGCTCCTCGCTTGCTGGTCACCTGGGCAAGTGACCTCCCTAGGACTCAATTCCCTCATCTGCAAAATGAGACCTTGGGCCAGACCACAGGATTATGTCATCCAAGAATCTGAGCTGCCAGGGACCTTAGAGGCCACCCAGAACAGCCCTTGGATTTTTGAGATGAAAAAGTTCCAGGAAAGTGGAGGTGACCTATCCAGCTGACCTCAGAGCTCTCTCCTACCTCTAAATCTTAACATCCTACTATGAAGGCAGATCTCAGGTCAGATCCCGGAGGTCGCTCTCCACAGGGTCAGATCTCTGAAGTCATTCTCCACAGGGTCAGATCTCTGGAGTCACTCTCCATAGAATCAGATCTCTGGGATCACTCTCCACAGTGTCTCCCTTCTATCTAAGCTGAATTCATTCTGAGCCTGAGCCAGGAAAGACTCATATATTTTCTCTCTGACTGGAACAGAAGACAGAGAAATGAGCTTGGCTCTGGGTTCAAGTGCCACTGCAGACACACACAGGCTACGTGATTCTGGACAATCACCTAGCATCTCAGTAATCTGAGGAACGCCCTATGTTTCCGAGAAGGGCTGACCTGCATTGGTAACATGGCTTCCTCTCCCAGGAACGCCCCATACCAAGGCAATCCCAGGTCAGGGAAGTGAGGAAGGCTGTCCTTAGCCTTCCTCTGGCAGGACAAAGGAGAGGGTGCCAGAATCTCCTTGCTGCCTGGGGCTGCTCCCAGGGAACGTGGATCTCTTAGGACTTGCACCAGGGCAATGGATCTTAAAGCTGAGACAAAAGAAAAGTGTTTGTTTTTGTCCACTCCATGGCCTGCCTCTTTACTTTTCCAGAGGAAGGCACAGACGGAAGTGCTGGCCAAGCCCAAAAGAAATCTGACCCCTGCAAATCTTTCATGCCCTGTGAAGAGCTGGTCTGCTCTCCACCACACCAAAAGCTTGCATTGGGACTGGTCTTCATTCTCAGAGGTCTCCTGAGGTTTCATCATTCAACAATGGCATCCACACTGGAATCAAGTTTGGATCCAGCCCAGCTCCCAAGTAAGGGAGTCAAGAAATGCGGTGGAGGGTGACTTCTAAAGGCATTGACTTCCTTTCTGTATCGAGCCTTACGTTCCTTGTGCCACTTTAATAAGAGGCCTCTCCTCATCCTCACATTGCCCCCCAATTATTAGCACACTCTCCCTCTTGAAATTAAGACTGTAGGAACGTGCCCCTTAGAGCTGGCAGGGATGGGAAAGGTCATCTCATCCAACCCATAGAGAGCCCACAGCCAAGAAAGGGAAAGAGATTTTCCCAAGGTGAAAGAGGATTTGAACCCAGACCCCCTGATTGGAGTCAAGGGCTCTTCCTACTGTTCCACACTGCCCCAGAATTTTCTTTGCCTATATTTCCTTATCAGTATACATGTCTCCTTTCCTCAGTAGAATGTAAGCTGAGGACAAGGATGACTGCTTCCTTTATTAGTACCTCCCAGCATGTCACATGGTGTCTGGCATGTCCAATTAATGTTGGTTGAAAGTGCAATTCATCACAGTTGAATTCAATTCAAAGTTCAATTCAAGACAGAGGAAGGACCACTATTTATGTGTTTTACTTTTGGATCCAGGACCCTTTTGTCCAAGTTTATGCCCTCTGCCCTTCCACGCTGGCATGGACGCCAAGGACCACACCCTCTGCTATCAGGGAACTGGTGCTTAGTTTAACTACATTCACACCTAGCATGTTTGAGGACTCGATCATGTTGGTGTCCAGGTCAGTCCAGTAGAGCCTCTGGTCTGCGTAGTCAATGGTCAGATCGTTGGCCCGGCCCACTTTGTCCACCAGAGTGATGCTGTTGGATCCATCCATGTAGGCCCGGACGATCCTGGGCTTACCACCCCACTCTGTCCAGTAGAGGTACCTACGATGGGCCACAAGGGATGTCAGTGACTTCAAAAGGGTGTGAACAGTAACAGAGAGAGAGAGGGGGAAGGGGGAGGGGGAGAGAGACAGAAACAGAGACAGACAGAGACATACACAGAGACAGGGAGAGAGGGAGGGAGAGACAGACAGACAGACAGAGGCATACACAGAGACAGAGACATGGAGAAAGGGGGAGGAGAGAGAGAAAGAGAAAGAGAGAGAGAAAGAGAGAGAGAGAGAGAACACAATTCCATGGTTATAGGGGACCTTCAGCATTTTGAAAAGCTGCCTTTAATGCTATGAGTCAAAGAGACAGCTTTTTGAAGTCTGTCCTTAAATACACTTGAAGAAAACTCCCCAACCTCTCCCTGGATCTCATTCACTTTTCTTCCTTCCCTCTTTACTCTGTCCCTACTGGAAACGAGGAGACAATGGGGCTGTGACAGAGCCCCCCAGTGCCCAGAGCCCTCATCCCGGAGTCAGAAAGCCTCGAGTTCAGGGCCAGCAGAAGCTCAGCTTGGGGGCAGGGTGCCACCCTTATTAAGTTTATTATTTCCTAAAAAAGCTGTTCAGACAGAAGTTCCCAGCTTTGTATCCAATCTTCCTGCTCTGTTCTTTTATCAGAACATGTTTGGGTTTGGTGTCATTTACCAAGTTCTTGTTAAAAAGAAAAAGATTTTTTAAAAGATTTACGTCACTTTACAAGCACCAGTTCATATGATCCTCCACACAACTCTATGAGGAAATCATTGTAGGTGTAATCATCCCTATTTTACAATAGAAGAAACTGAGGCAGAGAGCAGTAAATCAGCTCACCCATGTCACACAGCTAGGAGGTGACAGGGGTGGGATTCCAACCCAGCTTCTCCAGACCCCAAACCTTTTCCATCACCAGCCACCACCAGGCGCTAAGGACCCACTGTGTGTCAGGCTCCATGCTAAGCAGATGCAGGTACCACATGAGGCAGCCCTGGCCTTATGTTCTATTGGGGGAAGCACCACACCCACAAGTCAGTCCTAGAGCCCTCCTCCCTAAGCCTCCCCTAGCTGGGGCAAAGGCTTCCAGGATTCCACAAACCTTTCAAACAGCACATCTACAAGAGGTCTCCAATCTCCAGCCTCCAAGCTTTGGTTCATTCCCTGCCTATGCCCCACCTTGCCAGTTAGTCCACATTCATCACTCCCCTCACACCTCCTCCACAAGGCCATCCCTGATTAACTTGTGTCTCAATGGATGGTTACTGCCCTCAACATATGAACAGCAAATGTCAGCTCATCTCTTACCCCAGATACCACAAGCATGACCAGATAATCCTCCAGGCTCTGCCCCATGATCTCAGGGTACCCACCCAGCTGGGCTGCTCCAGACATCCTTACCCTCTTGTAGGATCCAGGGCCAAGGACCTGGGGTTGTCAAGATCCTTCCACACCAGAACCTGTCTGTACTGCCCATCCAAACGAGCCACCTCGATGCGGTTGGTGCCGGTGTCTGCCCAGTAGAGGTTTCTGCCCATCCAGTCCACAGCCATGCCTTCGGGGTAATCCAGGCCAAACTCGATCACATGCTCCACAGAGCTCCCATTCATATAGGCCCGGCTGATGGTCTGCAAGGCCAGAGAGAGAAAACAGTGTCTTCCTGGACAAGTGCAGAGCAGAGACCCACTCTGAAACATTCATGGGGCATAGAAAAAGGTCACCCCAGGATCTGAGGTATCGCCTTGGAAATGTGCCTCTGTTTTTACCGGCAAAGTACAAGAGGAAAATGAGATTTTTTTGGTCCTCCGAGAGATATTCAAGCTAGAGTCACCTCCTCTGTGTCCTGGACCCCTTGGGCAGATCTGGGGGAGTCAGGGGAGCCTTCCCAGAATCATGTTGTGAAGTGTGCAAACCAAAATAACCAGGCCTGCAAAGGAAACTGATCTTAATGATTAAACTGTGGTTAGCAACTCAAACTAGGTTAATGGAGCCCAGATGAGAAGGTTCTGGCTCTTGGACTCAGAGCCAGGCCAGCAACCCCCTCATGTTACAGATGAGGAGACTAAAGCCCAGACACAGAAAGTGACTTGCTTAAGGCCACACAGTAATGAATGTCCAAGGCAGGACTCAAACCCGGGTCTTTATAACTTCCAGCCCATAATTCTATCCACTCTACCTCAACATCTCCAGCTTCTTGACTCATATGCATCCCTCAAATTTACCTTTTACAATCCCTGCAAAGGTCATGCTAAACCATGACATTTGGGGGAAAGGCAGGAGGAGGTGGGAGCAGATGGTGAATATTTAAAAGGAAAAAAATGGTTTTTCTGCCCCTGAAGCAATTCTAAGAAGTGATGATAGCAGGGTTTCTTGAGCTGGGGTCCATGACTTTTTCGTTTTATCTCAGTCTAATTGGCTGCCCTTGTCACCTCTATTTTATTTAAGGCATTTAAAAATATGATTCTGAGTGTCCCTGGGCTTCCCTAGACTGCTGCCCACGGGGTCCAGGACACAAAAATAGGTGAAGAAAGCCTGATTTTAATGCAGTTCATTGAAACAGGCCTCTTTAGACCCAAGTCCAGCTGAGTTTGCTGTTCACAAAAGTGACTCAGAAGGGTCGAACCCCTATTTGGGCCCCCAGTGCTATACCTCACAGCCTCTCCCAGTTCCCACAATCCCTCCCTCCCTCTGCCTGTGCTGAGCCCTTCCAGTAGGAGCCCACAGGCCACTGGTGATACAGAAACAGCATTACCTTCAGACTAACATCCGTCCAGTAGATGTGGTTGTTGGAGACATCAAAGTCCAAGGCAGAGGCCTCCTTGACGCCAGTCAGGGGGATCGCCACATCATTGTTATTGGTCTCCAGGGAGATCCTGTGGATGGCAGCTCGGCTCGTGAAGACCAGAAAGGCTTCAGGGATGATGCAGGTTTGCAGGTCATTCAGCAACTCCAGTCCAATGGGGCAGCCGCACTTGGTGGCATGGGGAGTGAAGAAACAAAGGTGGCTGCAGCCCCCGTTCTTCTCCGCACATGGATTGGTGCCTGAAAGCAAGCGTTTGGCCTCTAAGTTACAGGAGCCAATGAAGAAACATTGCCGTAGGCTCAAGGACATATAGGGGTCACTGAGGGTAGCATGGCTGGATGGGGAAAAGGATTTCTGCCTGAGGCTGGATACTAGGGCTCCAACTCTGGTCCCATTCAATGTTCCAAGGGCCCTCCCAGCTCAGGTGTTCTATGTCCTAGGCTCTAAGATCCCTCTCAGCTCAGGTGTTCTATGTTCCAAGGTCCCTCCCAGCTCAGGTGTTCTAAATTCTATGTTCTAAGGTTCCCTCCTAGCTCAGGTGTTCTAAATTCTATGCTCTAATGTCCCTCAAAGTTTTATGCTCTCAAGTTCCTCCTAGTTCAGATATATGTTCTATGTTTCAAGGCCCCTCCCTACTCAGAGTTCTATGTTCTAGGCTGTAAGGTCTCTCCCAACTCTAGGTTCAAGTCTCCTCCCAGCTCAGATGTTCTAGGTTCCCAGGCGCCTCCCAGCTCTGAAAGTCTGTAATTCTGTCTCCGCCCAGTTACTTTCTCAGGCTCCCAAACACAAGCTCTGGGGGTCTGGATTATGTTCTCTGTTGTTAACCAAACACTCAATTATTTTGCTAAGACAGATGGTGATAAAACAAATAAACCCAGGGACTGAGTGGGAGACTGTTGGCTTCCTTCAGGCCAGTCAGCCATCTCTCCCATGTTTCAAATCAAGTTGTATAACTCCAGCACCCCAGCTTTTCCATCATTTATGATGGCCAGCCTCTGTAGGGGGCTCAGGGAAGACAAAGCACTGCCAGAGTCCACAATCCTCTACTACGAGCATGGACGAGTCTTGTCTCTATCCTTGATAAAGTGAATGAATGAATGGATGGATGGATGGATGGATGAATGGCAGGGGTGGATGTGTCGTTTCAAAAGACAAGGTATCATTTTAAAGGTCATTTTAAATTCATTCATTTTACTCAAGAACAGCCTGGTGGGGTGGGTGGAGAGCTGGCTTTGAAGTCGGGAAGCCCTGGGTTCCAATCCTGCCTCTGACTCATCCTGGCTGTGTGACTGCGGTCAAGTCACTGAGCCCTCAGTGTCCCAGGCGCCTCCTGCATCTAGTGGAGGGAACAGCCTCACCCCTGAGTCCCCGTGCCAATACAATCCCAGGTACAGCCCCTACACACACTCTTTTACTTGGATTTGAGTTCCTTGACAGTGAGCTGAGTGTTTTTGCCCTTCTTTAGATCTCTAGTTGGTAGCACAGTGCCCGACACACAGTAAGTGCTTACTAAAAGTTTGTTGATGCCCTCGGGACAGGAATCTCCTGGGATAAGGAGTTGGGATCCCTTCAGGAAAAGTGCAGAATGCTTGTCTCCTGGATTATTTTTCTGTCTAAACCTGAATTTTCACACGTTGTATTTGCATATGAAACCGGAGGGCTAAAATGTGCATAAAGATAACTCCATTTTCCCATGGTGCTCCAAGATAAATAAGAGAGAGCTCCCCATTAACCATGAATAAATCCAGAAATTGAGGGGGAGATGTCTCCTGAGGAAGGACCTACTGTCTCCCTTCCTCATTCCCTCTGCCCAAGGGGTCAGAGGGAAATCTGGGGCCCCTGAAAGGAGAAGAGACCCCCACCCTCAAGTGGGGTCACCCAGCCAGGCTTCCCGCCAAGAGCATACCCACTGATGTAGCCTAAGTGACAGAACCCAGCCGCCACCCTCCTGCCCTCCGGCTCTTCTCCTCACCGATGACCTTGGCCACGTTCACAGCTTTCAGACCCATGAGGTCGGGCAACTGGTCAATGATGATGTCTCGGTTTGCCTTGACCTTGTGGACTCTTTCGATGCTGCGCCTTTGCCAGTCTGTCCAATAGATGTAGTCCCCCAATAAGGTGAAGCCAAATATATGGGGGAGCTTGTCTTCCAGGAGGGTTCTTCTCTTTGTGCCATCAACATTGATCACCTAGAGAAGATGGCCACCAAGAAAAAGTCACTTTAAGATGGCGGGAGTGACAGGAGTCTCTTTGTGGGGATGCCAGTGACACCCAACTAGCTTCATTCGATAAGCGCGTAGGAAATGGCCACTATGTCCTTGGCCTGGCTGACAAAGGGGCACAAGGACAAAGACAAAACGGTCCCTGCCCTCAAGGAACTTATTTTCTAACGGTGGATGGAATCCATGCACACAGATAAGTACAATGTAGGTGCAAAAGAATACTGTTGTCGAGGACAGCTTGTTAACAGCTGGGGGAGAAGAACCAGCAAAGGCTTCATGGGGGAGGTAGCAGCTAAGCAGTGGTTTGAAGGGAATTGGGCATTCTAGGACATGGAGTTAAGGAAGGCATCCATTCTGGGCATGATATAGGCCACCTGAACAAAGGGATGGAATTGCTGGCAGGCCTTTCGGATGGAAATGGAGGGGGTATGAAGAAAATCGTTTGAAACAAGACCACAGCAAGAAATGGAAGCCATATTATGGAAAGTCTTAAATGCTAGGCTAGAGATTTCATATTTTATTCTAGAAGCAAAAGGAAGGAAGCCAGCCTAGGCCTTTGAGAACATGTTGAGATTCAGGCTTTAGGACAAGAAAGTTGGCAGCCTCAGGAATCTCTGGCATACTTGAAAGAAGAGATGCTCCACTGTCCTCTGCCATCTTGCTTGACCCACCTCGATTCACCTATTTGTTTATCCAATTATCTACTTAGAACACGTGGGAGGCAGCATCGTAGTGAATGGGGCGCCAGCTCTGGAGATGGATTCAAATGCTGTCTCTATCCCTTACTACTGATAGGACCCTGGTCAAGTCACTTACCGAGTGTACTCAGTTTCCCCATCTGTATAATAAGAGGGTTGTGAAATGTGTCCATTTCTGTTTGAGGTTGGGGGGTGGAGCTGACCACAAAGGAACCTTCCCCGGATGCCCACTACTCTCTGGCCATCAGCCAAGATGCCACTAGCAGACACACACTGGGTCTCTGGGGACTTCACGGCTAAATCTTTTTGGTAAAGAGTCAAGTAGAGATAAAAACCATCCACAGAGGACAAAAATACAATCAAACATCAAAACCCAGTTTAATGAACTGGTTGATGCAGAGAGATAAGGTGTGAGTTTGTTTGGAGATGAGCGCCAGTGTTCTCAGCGAGGACACTTGAGCTCCCTGGCTCTTTGAACAAATGAGATGAAAGGCATGAAGCGCCGCCAATCTCAAACAGCTGGATCATATTTCAGGCTCATTTGAAAAGAAACAAATAATCCATGGGGAGTATGAGACTTTGGACATGAAAATAACAAAAATAAGGAGGCGTCTCTGTCCTCGGCAACCGTCCTCTGGGGAAACTGCACTACGTGGAGGAGGGCAGCGATCAGCTGGCCTGGACCTTCAAGGGGAGCCCTAGGCTAAATGGTCATGAAAGTCACATTCTTGTGAGCAGGGGGTGGCAGAATGAGCGCAGGAGGTGGGCTTCAAGGCTTGGGTCTGATGCTTCCTAGCTACGTAACCATGGGCAAATCACATAATTATCAAGGAGCCTCAGTTTCCTCATCCGTAAAAGGAGAATAATAACCCTTTCATGTCTATCTCCCAGGCCTGTTGGGGGAAGTAAATGCAATAAGGCCTCTAGAATACTTTGGAAACCCTAAAACCTTATGATATGAAGGTCAGCTAGAATTATCATTATTGTGAAAGTGTAAGATAATTGCCCCAGTAGCTAAATCATCAAAAGATAGGAACAGGTAATTTTCAAAAGAAGACATGCAACCTTAACAACTATATGAAAGTTGGCTCCAAATCATTAATAACAAGGGAATTGCAATTGACAATAAATGGGTTTTCACATCACATCGATCAGAGTGGCAAAGATCAGAAAAAAACATGGCAAATGGTGAAGGAGCTATGGAAAGGTGGCACAGCTGGGGATTGGTCCAATTATACTAAAAAAACCAACTTGGAACTGAATGAGAAAAGTCACTAAAATGTGACTTTCATCCAACCATATAACTACTGGGCATATGCCCTTAAAGGAAGTTGAAGTATGGGATCACTATACATACCAAAATATGGATAACAGAACTTTTTGTAGTTTTGAGGAACTGGGAGCAAGATGGTACCTACTGATTACAGAAAGGCTGAACAAATTGTGGTATATGAAAATAATGGAATATTATTTCACCACCAGAAATTATGCACATGAAGGTTTCAGAGAAACTTGGTTAGGACTTTTTGAGCTGACACAGAGTGAAGGAAGGAGGGATAAGAGAGTAACTTACAAAGCGGCCAAAATAACATCCAAGAAACCAAGATGATTGACAGCAGAACTGAAATCAATGCAGGGCCCCCTGGGTCTTTGGGAAACTGAGGGTGATGCATAGCTCTCTCCTCTCAGTAGAGTGGATGCACATAAGGGCAGGATGTTACCCACATTGTTAGACGGAGCCAACATAGTGGTTTATTCTGCTTAACTATACCTTATTACAAGGGAGGGTTCCATGGCAGGAGAGGGGAAAGGATCATCAGGAAACAAGAATAATGTGAAAAAAAAGCATCAGTAAAATATGTATACACACACACACACACACACGCACACACACAGACACACACACAGACACACACATACACACACATGCACATGCACACACACAGACACACACACATGCACACACACACACATACACACACGCACACACACATACACACACAGACACACACACATATACACACATGCACATGCACACACACAGACACACACATACACACAGACACACACACACAGACACGCACACAGACACACACATGCACATGCACACACACAGACACACACATGCACACACACATACACACACAGACACACACATGCACATGCACACACACAGACACACACATGCACACACACGCACACACACAGACACACACAGACACACACACATACACACACATGCACATGCACACACACAGACACACACACATGCACACACACACACATACACACACACGCACACACACATAAACACACAGACACACACACATATACACACATGCACATGCACACACACAGACACACACACAGACACACAGACACACACACACAGACACACACAGACACACACACATACACACACATGCACATGCACACACACAGACACACACATGCACACACACATACACACACAGACACACACATGCACATGCACACACACAGACACACACATGCACACACACGCACACACACAGACACACACAGACACACACACATATACACACATGCACATGCACACACACAGACACACACACAGACACACAGACACACACACACAGACACACACAGACACACACACATACACACACATGCACATGCACACACACAGACACACACATGCACACACACATACACACACAGACACACACATGCACATGCACACACACAGACACACACATGCACACACACGCACACACACAGACACACACAGACACACACACATACACACACATGCACATGCACACACACACATACACACAGACACACACATACAGACACACACATACACACACATGCACATGCACACACACAGACACACACACATACGCACACACACATACACACACAGACACACACACATACACATGCACACACACAGACACACACACATGCACACACACAGACACACAGACACACACACAGACACACACAGACACACACACATACACACACATGCACATGCACACACACATACACACACACAGACACACACACAGACACACACATAAACACACAGACACACACACACACATACACACACACAGACACACACACACAGAGTATAGCAAAATAAAGACATGGGCTTAGGATCAGAAAGATTTAGGTTCAGGTAATACTTGTGGCATATGTGGCTATGTGCCCCCTAGGTACTGAACCTCTCAGTAACCCAGGCAATTCTCAAAGAAGTATATCATGCTAATTAATGCTGGGAGAAGGGGTCTTTCATATCACCAAAATCAAAAGTTTGATCCCATCACAATACAAAATTCTAGACAGATTTGTGTTCATCCTTGGTTCCCGAAGAAGACCATGCCATCAGGGAAATGATGACATGACTTGCACTTGACTTTGTTTTGAGTGAGGGAGGGCTGTATGGATAGATTTACATCTAAATAGAAAAAGAGAAGTTATTGGCCACTGGGGAAATCAGGAAAAGCTTCATGGAGGAGGTGGTGTCATAGGAGCATAGACTTGAAACTAGAAGGAACGTTAGCCCTCAAGTTCTCCTCACTACTATACACATACATTTTGCAGATGAGGAAACTGAGGCCCACAGAGGTGACATGACTTGTCTGGGGTTGCATATCTCTTTTTTAAAAATTATATTTTTGGGGGGCGGAGCCAAGATGGCGGAGTAGAAACACACATATACGCTAGCTCCGAACCCACAACCCATAAAATATCTGTAAAAAAGAACTGACAATAAATTCTGGAGCAGCAGAAGCCACAGAACAGTGGAGCAGACAAGATTTCTGTTCCAGAGAGCCTGAAAACCTCTCGCAAAAGGTTCTTCATGCCGTGGACCAGAGCAGAGCCCAACCCTGCCTC
Source organism: Notamacropus eugenii (assembly GCF_028372415.1). NCBI lineage: Eukaryota > Metazoa > Chordata > Mammalia > Diprotodontia > Macropodidae > Notamacropus > Notamacropus eugenii. Next base: position 20,734,223 of record NC_092873.1, on the reverse strand, counting down.
AGCACAAGGAGCGGATCCGAGCAGGCTTCAGGGACAGAATCTCCAGCTGCCACACGGGTCCCCAACCCACAGGTGACAAGGGTCAATGAGAGAGTCTCTTTGGCGGGTCGAGAGGGGAGTGGGGTGCCCCCATAACTCAGGCCCCCTTGTGAGGCAGCAGCGGAGGCGGGAGCAGACCAGGGCTCCCCAAGCAGGCAGGAGCCCAGATCCATTGTTGAAGGTCTCTGCATAAACCCCCTGAGGGAACTGAGCCTGTGAGGAGGCCCTGCCCCCTCCTGAGCAGCTGAACTTAATCTCACACTGAATAGCAGCCCCGCCCCCACCCAAAGCCCTGAGGCTGGGAAGCAGCATTTGAATCTCAGACCCCAAGTGCTGGCTGGGCGGATCTGGAGGCGAGGTGGGGGTGGAGAGGACACTCAGAAGTCAAGTCACTGGCTGGGAAAATGCCCAGAAAAGGGAAAAAAACCAAGACTACAGAAGGTTACTTTCTTGGTGAACAGGTATTTTCTCCCTCCCTTTCTGATGAGGAAGAACAATGTTACCATCAGGCAAAGACACAGAAGTCAAGGCTTCTGTATCCCAGCCCACTCAATGAGCTCAGGCCATGGAAGAGCTCAAAAAGAGCTCAAAAAATTTTGAAAATCAAGTTAGAGAGGTGGAGGAAAAACTGGGAAGAGCAATGAGAGATATGCAAGCAAAGCATGAACAGCAGGTCAGCACCCTGCTAAAGGAGACCCAAAAAAATGCTGAAGAAAATAACACCCTGAAAAATAGGCTAACTCAATTGGCAAAAGAGGTTCAAAAAGCCAATGAGGAGAAGAATGCCTTAAAAAGCAGAATTAGCCAAATGGAAAAGGAGGTTCAAAAGCTCACTGAAGAAAATAGTTCTTTAAAAATGAGAATGGAACAGATGGAGGCTAATGACTTTATGAGAAACCAAGAAATCACAAAACAAAACCAAAAGAATGAAAAATGGAAGATAATGTGAAATATCTCATTGGAAAAACAATTGACCTGGAAAATAGATCCAGGAGAGACAACTTAAAAATTATGGGACTACCTGAAAGCCTTGATCAAAAAAAGAGCCTACACATCATCTTTCATGAAATTATCAAGGAAAACTGCCCTGAGATTCTAGAACCAGAGGGCAAAATCAATATTGAAAGAATCCACCGATCACCACCTGAAAAAGATCCAAAAAGAGAAACTCCTGGGAACATTGTAGACAAATTCCAGAGTTCCCTGGTCAAGGAGAAAATATTACAAGCAGCTAGAAAGAAACAATTCAAGTATTGTGGAAATACAATCAGGATAACACAAGATCTAGCAGCTTCTACATTAAGGGATTGAAGGGCATGGAATAGGATATTCCAGAAGTCAAAGGAACTAGGACTAAAACCAAGAATCACCTACCCAGCAAAACTGAGTATAATACTTCAGGAGAAAAATTGGTCTTTCAATGAAATAGAGGACTTTCAAGCATTCTTGATGAAAAGACCAGAGCTGAAAAGAAAATCTGACTTTCAAACACAAGAATGAAGAGAAGCATGAAAAGGTGAACAGCAAAGAGAAGTCATAAGGGACTTACTAAAGTTGAACTGTTTACATTCCTACATGGAAAGACAATATTTGTAACTCTTGAAACTTTTCAGTATCTGGGTACTGGGTGGGATTACACACACACACAGCACAGAGTGAATTGAATAGGATGGCATCATATCTTAAAAAAAATGAAATTAAGCGGTGAGAGAGAAATATATTGGGAGGAGAAAGGGAGAGATGGAATGGGGCAAATTATCTCTCATAAAAGAGGCAAGCAAAAGACTTATTAGTGGAGGGAAAAAGAGGGGAGGTGAGAGAAAAACATGGTTTACTCTCATCACATTCGACTAAAGAAAGGAATAAAATGCACACTCATTTTGGTATGAAAACCTATCTTACAATACAGGAAAGTGGGGGATAAGGGGATAAACAGGGTGGGAGGGACGATGGAAGGGAGGGCATGGGGAGGAGGGAGCAATTTGAGGTTGACACTCATGGGGAGGGACAGGATCAAAAGAGAGAATAGAAGTAATTGGGGACACGATAGGATGGAGGGAAATATAGTTAGTCTTATACAACACGACTATTATGGAAGTCATTTGCAAAACTACACAGATTTGGCCTATATTGAATTGCTTGCCTTCCAAAGGGAGGGGGTGGGGAGGGAGGGAGGAAAAGAAGTTGGAACTCAAAGTTTTAGGAACAACTGTCGAGTACTGTTCTTGCCACTAGGAAATAAGAAATACAGGTAAAGGGGTTTAGAAAGTTTTTGTGGCCCTACAGGACAGAGGAGAAGATGGAGACAAGGGCAGAGAGGGATGATAGAGGAGAGAGGAGATTGGTAATGGGGGCAATTGGAATGCTCGGTGTTTTGGGGTGGGGGTGGGGGATAAGGGGGGAGAAAATTTGGAACCCAAAATTCTGTGAAAATGAATGTTAAAAAAGTTAAATAAATAAATAAATTGGAAAAAAATTATATTTTTGTTTCATATAAATAGTTCCCATTTACATTTAAAAATTTTTAACATTAATTTTTTAAAAATTGATTTTTAAATTTTTTCCCTCCCTACTTACCCTCCTTCACCCCTTCAGAAGGCAAACAATATGATATCAATTATCCATGTGAAGTCATGCAAAACATATTTCCATATTAGACATGTTGCAAAAACACACACAAAAGCAAGAAGAATGAGGAAAGTGACCAAATTCTGCTTCCATCTGCACCCAGTGCTCAGGAGTTCTCCCTCTGGAGGTGCAGAGTATTCTCCAAGGGTCAGCATCACCCATCTCTTAAGTGTCTAGGCAGGATTTAAAACCCAATCCTCCTGACTCCAAATCAATTACCCTGTTCCTGATGCCATGATTGGGTCTTTACAGATGAGCAGAATTTCGCTAGGTCATTTCAGGCGTGTGTGTTCGTCCTTCATTGCCAAAGAAGACCATGCCATCAGAGAAATGATGACAAGACTTGCACTTGACTTTGTTTTGAGTGAGGGAGGGCTGTGCAGGTCACCACCTTCACTTCTCCTCCAGAGCCATCTGAATCCAGTGACCAGATATTCATCAGAATGACTGGAGAGGACCCAGGATGAGGCAATTGGGGTTAAGTGACTTGCCCAAGGTCACACAGCTAGTGAGTGTCAAGTGTCTGAGGTGAGATTTGAACTCAGGTCCTCCTGATTCCTGCACTGTTGCTCTATCCACTGCACCACCTAGCTACCCTGGGTCATTTCAGGTATATGGCAGCTAAAGGACTCCAGTCTTCTGTTTGGTTGCATTTCCAAACCCTTCAGCTTCCAAAAAGACCACAATGGGACCTTTCTCCCTGGTTCTGTCTAGGGCTATCTAAGTTGTGCTTAATGAAGCCCAGTCAGGTTCACAGGAGCCAAACTGTAGGAGCATGCAGCAGGGGCTTCGCTGTCTGTAAGCTATGCTAATGAGCCGTGGAGGCTGACAGCTATGGGAGCCCTCCCAGGTGTCAATTCTGTCCCTGCACATCAGCATGAGGCAAAAGAAAATGGGAACCATCAAGCCATTCAATCAGAAAGGCTACCATAGGGCTTGAGGCTAGGAGGGACTTAAAAGATCATTTCATTCAAGCCCCTCATTTAACAGAGGAAGAAACTGGCTCCCAGAGAAGGGAAAAGATTTTCCCAAGGAAGTTCACAGCAGAGCTGAGATTTGAACCTTCCAGAGCTAGAAAGCTGCAACAGCAAACCAGACCAAAGATGCCCCCAAGGATCCACTGTCTTTGGGACTAAAGACATTCTCCTCCTTCTAAATGCCAACCATGGAGGAGTCCAAATTGTTATAAGGAGAATACATAACAAAACTCCCCAGATGACACCAGGGCCCTTCTACCTCCTGCCTCAATCTGAAAACAACCCTTCCTGATCTCTGGCCACAGCAATTACTGGAACTGATTAGCAACATGTTGGCTGGAAAGCTTGGAAAGAATCAGGAATGCAAAGGACGGCTCTGGGCTGGTCCATTTCATGAGAAAACAAATGAGCCTCCAACAGCCGTTCTGTGAAACATCTCAGTGCACCTTGACAACATCCAACACATCTGGCAAAAATAAAAATTTTTGAAACAAGACTTCCCCATAGCTTACTTGTGATCTGGGGGACATCTGACTGGAATATATGTGACTTCAATCACTCAGGTCTGGCCTGAACATTTTCTTGGGGGTTCTGAGTTTTCTGGCTACCCAAGTCAGCAGATCCACCCCTGGCCTGACCTTTTAAGGAGCCCTTTGCCAAAGGAGCCTTGTTTCTTGAACCATATATCCTAAGAAAGCTCAAAATGGATAAGCAGCCTCAACTTAAGAAGTCATTAAAATCATTTAAACAAAAAGGACCCTGGGAGAATACAGGAAAGTACCTTTTAGATCTGAGGTTGGGAGAAACTTCACAATCAAAAAAAAAAAAAGGAGAGGAGAAAAGAGCAATTTTTTAAAATATAAAATTTAAAAGCTCCTGCATAAACAAAATCAATGCAACTGCAATAAAAAGAAAAGCTGTTGATTAAGAAGAACTACACTACATATCTTTGATAAAGGTCTGCTAGGCAAGACATTTAGGGAACTGAAATAAATATAGCAGGGGTGGGGATCCCACAGCCTCGAGGCCACATGTGGTTTTCTAGATCCCTGGTTGCAGCCTTTTGAATGTGCCCAAGTTTTACAGAACAAATCCTTTTATTCATGAGATTTATTCAAAGGGTCACACTCAAGGACCTAGAGGGTCACATGTGGCCTCAAGGCTGCAGGTTCCCCATCTCTGCAAAAGGACAAATGAAGCTTATCCACTTATTCAGGGTAACATTTTCAATTTTTTTAATCGTCTAAAAGGTTAGAAGTTTGAAATAGAAATATTAGAGGTTGGTAAATCTGCGGTCTTTATTTTCCAGGTGACCTAAATGTAAGAACAATTAACATTAAACATATAACCAACAAGACTTCAATGACCTAGTCGATAGCCCTGAAAAAAGTCTGAATCTTAAGAATTCCCTCTTTTTACCGTTAGCTGAAACTTGCCTCAGTTTCTCCTTTATGTCATATGTTAGCATATTCTTTTGCTCAGTCTTGACCCGCTCTGTCATTCTTTTTTTTCTGCCACATGGGGGAGTCTCTTTTTCTCTTTGGACTTCAGTCTCCTCCTCTATAAAATGGTAGAGCCTGATGAGATGATCTCTATGGCTCTCTGTGACTCCTCTCTCTTCTCTCCATCCTTCACTGTCTAGCCCCTATTCCCACCCCCTCCACACACCAACTGTCCTCACTGCAGGTAGGCTAAAAGCTTCACTCACAGGGTACAGTGCTCTCTATACAGTAGGTGCTCCATAAGTGTTTGCTGAATTTGTTGCTTTTGAATTCTGTATCACAGCATAAGTATAAATGGATCAGCTCAGCTCGAGCTGTGATCTTTGCTCAAGGTTGTCCCTGTGCTCACAGATGCCACACCCCTTCTCTGCCAGGTGCACTTATGTCCACATCTTTCCCCTCCATCATTACCCTCCTTTTACTTCGTATGTGTCCTAAGTGTGTCTATTTATATGTTGCCTTTCCCATTCAACTGTGAGCTCTTTCAGGGTAGGGACCGTGTTTTTTGCCTCTCTCTGTATCCCCCAATCTTAGCACAGCCTCTGGCACATGGTCAGGGCTTCATAAATCCTTAAAGACTGAACTAAGCACCTTTTCCTCCAGAAAGTCTTTGTTGGTCACTCCTTTCCAGCTGGCAGCCACCTTTCCCTCCTCTGTCTCTACCCAATATTTTGTTTGCATTCCTTGCACATTTATCAAATACCTGTGGTTATGTGTGGCTCTATACTCATTTTCCTTCTAGAATATTAGCCCCATGCGGGCACATTTATGCTCAGTCTGGTGCTTGTAGAAGGGATTCATATTTTAAATATGGGTTTGACTAAACGATCCTTGCTGTGGGAAGGCTCCAGATTCTCTTTTCCCTGGGGCCAAAGATGGGATTCTACTAAGTGAACTGAGTTTAAAGGGGTGGGAAGCACTCCCTTTCTCAGTTAAGAGAAGTCAATATCTGAGTGTCTACTCAGATTCTGACACAGGGAAAGAAAAGCCACTCACTCAGCACCTGTTAGGTCTAGTACAATGAAAGCTGAGACAAAGACCCATGTCGTGAACTCCAATATTCTTCTGGTGATGTCAGAGGGCTGGCAGTCATGGAACACAACAGTTGCTGAAGGACTGAATTGGATGATCACCCAAGGGACGATGGAGAAGGCACAGGGTGGGCACAAGCAGCCACCATACAAGACAACAAGGAATCAGAAAAGAGAACACTAGAGGAAAGGAACCTAAAAGATGGGATGATCACATGGCAAAAGTGAGGGGTAATCACTAGATATCCCGTGGACTTCATGGGTATCTTCGAAATATTAAAAGAAATCAAGGATGGCCCCTAGCACACTGGGCAAGCTCCCAGTGGAAAGCCAGTCAGGAGAAAAGGAGGACAGCTGCCCAGGAGGGTTAGAAACATCATCATTAAAGGGAAATACACATCAATGAGGCCATGAGTCCTTAAGCATTGTGGAATACAGTGGACATGGGGCAAGTGGGCTCCATGTTACAATAATTAAGGTCCTAGAAAATGACCCCAAAATGATGTTGCTTTATGGTAATTCAACTTTTTCTACTGATTTGTATTTAATAATTGAACTGTGGTCCTTTCAGAAGAAAGGAGCCTGAATTTTCAAATACAGTCATACAAAAACACCTTTAAAAGTTATGGTTTTCTCCCTTGTGGGGGAGAGGTGGAGAATCATCTCAACAGCTTAGAAACACTGAACACTTAATTAACTAAAACAAATCAATGAGACTGCTGCCAGGTCTATGTTCTAAAGAAATCAAAGAATTAGAAACTGAGGCAGTATCCATCCAGTGGGTAATGGCTGAACAAGTTATAATGTATGAATATGGTGGAATAATACTGTGCTGTAAGAGAGCGTGAAATGGATGGTTTCTGAGAAGAGTTGTATGAACTGATGCAGAGAGGAGAGAGAAGATCCAGGAAAACAATTTATGACAACATTGTAAAAATAAACAATTTTGTAAGACTTAAAGAACTCTTATTAATGTAGTCATGAATTGTAATGCCAAAGGACTGATGATAGAAGATGCAGAAAAAGACACACATTTTTGGACATGACCAATGTGGGATTTCATTTAACTAGGCATATTTGTTACAAGGGCTTTTTTTCCTTTTTTTCTCAGAGGGGAGGGAAGGAAGTGAGAGGGAGAAACAAATGCCTAATAACTGAAAAAAAGACTAAAACGAACATAAAAATGCAACGTGGATGAAGTGTCCCAGATCCTAAGAAATCCCTCGTAGAAAATTCTGTGCCTAGACGTGTTCATCTTTCTATAGTTACCCAGATCCTATTTTCTCTCCACATGGAAAGTTTAGTTTCTGCAGACCCGTTAGGTTTGGGGTTTTGCCTTCCTCTGCTTGTAGGTGTCAGATCATGGGAACACCAATATATTTTTATCCACCATAATCCTTTAATTCATCTCAGGTCACTTATGCGTACTCACCACCACCACCGAGGTTCCCCACTTGTGTTATATTAACTGAAAGGGGATCCCTGTGATGACAGGTTGTCTATCAATGGAGATCAGCTGCCAGAGGTTGGACCCAACCCACAAATGTTCTGGCCAACATTCCTGGCAGGAGGATAGGCAAGCAGGGGGGCAGAAGAGACCCACAGTGACTTCCAATGGAGAAAGTGCAAGGGTTTTCTTTCCCCTCCTTCATTCCAACATTTATTGCTATAAGAATTGGGGTCCTTTCCTAGTTAGCAGGCATGGGTCTCATCCAGTTAGACCAGTGCTCAAAGGACATGGATGAAAAGGAAGACTCCAGCCAAAACCTCAAAGGATGAATATATAGAATGGTCCTTGTCCATTCCACAGAATCTACCCATTTTCTCTTCTGAACCCACATGATTTCCTATGAAACTGTCCATCAATGGCAGGGGAAGGGGGGAAGGAGGCAATGAGCATTTCTATAGTACTGACTATGTGCCAAACGCTCTGCTAAGTGCTTTCTGTAAATGCATTTTCTCATTTGATCCTCACAATAATCTGGTCAGGTAGGTGCTATTATTATCCTCATTCTAAACATAAGTTAAGTAAGTGACCTGGATTTGAAGCTGGATTTGAACTCAGGTCTTCTTGAATTCAGAAGCAGCCCTCCTCTATCCATGAGCTACTCAGTAAGTCATGCATCATTCCCTCCAAGGTGCCCTCTCTGAGCCCCACCCAAAATGACTTTGTATCAATTTCTCCAAAGAAACATTGTTCCTCCACCAGCTAAATGGAAGCTTCTGGAGATATGAACTAGTATTTTTACTTTGTATCTCTAGGCCTAGCGCAGAACTATGAAGCATCTAACATAGGTCAGATAGAGCAACTAGGTGGTGTCATGGACAGAGCACTGGGCTTGACATCAGGATGGCTCATCTTCCTGAGTTCAAATCTAGCCTTGGACACTTACTAGCTGTGGGAACCTGGGCAAGTCACTGAACCCTGTTTGCCTCAGTTTCCTCATCTGTAAAATGAGCTGGAGAAGAAAATGGCAAGCTACTCCAGTATCGCTGCCAAGAAAACCTCAAATGGAGTTCCAAAGAGTGGGGGCGAATGAACAGTCACATTTGGCCAGAAAAGCTAAAAGTTCCCATTCCTCTGGGAACCTACGTTCTAATGTAGGAGACAGGCTGGACATCAGCAGGCAGCTAGGAGCTGTACACAGCACAAGTGGTACGTAGTGTTTAATCAGTGTTTAGTGACTCAGTGCAACAATAAGTGACTGCTTCATGGTTTTAGTGAAAGGCAGAACTCAGCATTTTTCATACCTCTCCTTCGTATTTTGAAATCCTCAGAGAGAGCTCACCAAGAGGCAGTTAAAGGCTCTGTCTCACAGGGCTAAACGTTGTATCCCAAGAGAATCTATTCAAAGCTGATAGAGACCTGGAAGCTCATCTTCTCCAATCCCCTGATTTCACATATGAGGAAACTGAGGCAAAGGGAGGGAAAATGACCCAAGCAGAAATATGAGTTATTATATTACTATCGCTTCAGCCAGCCCACATGGAGAAGCATTAGGAAGCACCTCCCATGTTAGCCCACTCTCTCTAACTGTCCTGACCTCCCTGATCCACTCAGCCACCCACCAAGGGCAGGTGGCCACATACCTGCACTCAGATGAGTCAACCTTCCACTTCTTACTCTGGCTCACCATCATGAAACACACAGAATAGCATTTCCTGTGTGCCAAGCACTGTGCTAAGTACCTCACAGTTACTATCTTCACACTAACTCTGGGAGGTAGGGGCTATTATGATTCCCATTTTACAGAGGAAGAAACTGAGGAAGGCAGAGGCCAGATGGGAACTCAGGTCCTCTTGACCCAAGGGCTGGTGCCATGTCTTCTCTACTACCATCCAGCTGTTGGAATAACTGGATCAAAGATTTTGAGAGTTGAAGGAACCTCAACAGCCACCCCCCAGTTAATACCTAGAAAGAATTCACATGACAGCACATCTGACCAGTGGACATTCAAGGATCTCCAAGTTGGGGGATGCCCACCACCTCTCAAGGAAGATCAGGCCTATGTTTTAAGATAATCCTTTTGGGAACTGAATGGAGAATGAACTGGGGTGGGGAGAGGTTTGAGGCAGACAGACCCCCTTCCCAGTAGCTATTGCAACAGTCCAGGGGTGAAGGGACAAAGATTTGCATCAGTGGGAGGGCTATGTCTGAGGAGAGAAGGGGGTGTACTGGAGAGATGCCATAGAAATGAAGCTGACAGCCTGGAACAGATTGGTGATGGGGAGGAATCCAGGATGGCTCCCAGGCTGCCAGTGAACCCGGGGAAAGATAACTGTGGACATGAGGAGTTTGAGATGTTGTATTCCAGTGTCCATCTAATGTTGAGATGTCCATCCCTGTGGACATGAGGAGTTTGAGATGTCTGCTGGCTACCCAGCCTGAGATGCCTGAGAAGCAGGCGCAGACACTAGGCTGGAGGTGGGAGTGGGGCCACGGCTGGATCAGTTCATCTGGGCTGATCATCAGCATTGAGATGATCACTGAATCCAGGGAGCTGGTGAGATCCCCGAGAGAGTCTCAATGGAGAAGAGCTCACCCTGGATCTCAGATACACGCAAGATGCAAACAAGGAGCAGCAATGAGACAAGAGGTGGCCCCAGAGCCTGCCAGATCCCAGCTGAGCTCCTGCCCCTGACTCAGGCTGACACTACCCAAGTCACTGGACTGTTCAAGACTCTGATAGAGCCTATCAAACTTGCCTGCACCCAAATAAAATGCAGCTGCAAATGTTTAATAAATAGCAAAATAAAAGACAAGTAATGTTAATTATCCATTGTTAAACTACAATTAAGTACAATGTTAAAATACAATAGATAATAACAAACATAAAAATATCATATAATAGAGGACATGAATTTGTGTTTTTCTAAGTCAATATATGACCAAAGGCTGGCTGTCTGCCTCCTGAATGTCCGCCTCCCAGCAGGACTGGTACACATGAGCATCCATCCTACAATGGAACCTGGCATGGTGGCTGGCTTCTACTCTAAGCCTAGATCTAAGATACTCGCAGTCCCAAATACAGCCACTAAAGTTCATCCCTGACACAAAAGCGCCCATCTGAGGTGCTTGTGTCATGAGCCCAATATTTGTGGACCTCTGTTCTGCTCCCAATATATCAAAGGGCTCAAGGATCCAGCTGCCAGCCTGGGCAACAATAAATCTGGCCCACACAGCCTTCTTCAAAGAGAAAGCCAATGAGTTTATGATCATATTAAGTTCAAAAATGTCCCCTTGGAGCCCAGAGCTTCGCCAGGCACAGACAGTCTCAAGATGACTGGAAGAGCTGTTTTTGGTCTGTTTTCCCCTCCGACTGAAATTCTCCGAGGTCAACAGACATGCCACCATGAATGAAGCAAAGCCAACTGTGTCTCCTAAGCAGTCCTATCTAAACTGTGCTCTAGGACTCTGCCCACCGCAGGAAAGCCCCAGGACCACCCAGGTCACTTGGTTCAACCCGTGTCTGGACAAGAATCATCTCTGCAATGACGCCCTCCAGTTATTCAACTGTTGCTTAAAAATATCCGGTATTTGAGTGTATGTGTGTTGACAAGAGTCTCACTGCTTCCCAACATAACCCATTCTTCTGGCCAGCTCTGAGCAAAGGACTTTCTTTCATCCAACCCAATTCTGTTTCTCTGGAGATCTTGCATTGCTGCTAGGCCTAGACCACAAATCAATCAAGGACTCACTGAGGAAAGGAAGAAGGTATGCCAGAGACCACTGAGGCCCATTCCCTCATTTTACAGACCCAGAGGGGGCTGCCCCCAAGGTCACAGCATAGCAGAACCGATGCTGACACTGAAACCTGGGTCCTCTCTGTCCTCTGGCTCCCAATTCAGGGCTTTTTTCTCTCTTCACACCATCCCAAAGAACATGAGGTACCCTCCCCACCCAGCTGGGCTAGACACAGGCAGGCGGAAGAGAGCCCTGGGTCTGTTTGCCAACACACAGCTGGAACACTATCCCTAAACCTTGGCCCTGGTATGGAAGACCCTCAGAAAAATACTAAGGTCATCCCATCCACATCCCAATACAATGGAAAAGTTACAGGAATTGGAATCTGAGGTTCTGAGTTGGAATCTTTGCCACTTCCAACCTGTGGGACCCAGGGAGATTTCACTTCCTTCTCTTGGCCTCAGCTTTGTTCATCTGTAAAATAGGAGAGATGACCGATATATTCTCTAAGGTGTCTCTTTGAGCCCCAAATTCTACGATTCCATGAGCTATGGCCTGGTTGAACCCAGCTCGAAATCTGTGATCATCTATCATTGTGGCAAAATCTCCAGTAACTATGAGAAAATTAATACCTTTGGGAAACATTCTGTTTCCAAGCTAATGATCTTGGTAATCTGTAGCTAGCTGATGTCCAGATAGAGGCAGATCCCCCATCAGAGGGAAGAGACATTGCAAGGTGCCACCATTGCTAGACTCTAGATCACCAGTGGAGTGTACTGGGAGACAAAGAGGCAGTCCCCACCTGTACCCCCCTACACACATGCCACACACACACCACACACATCACACATACCACACACACACCACACACACCATACACACCCAATGCACACCACACACACCCAACGCACACCACACACACCCAACACCCCCCCACACACACACACGCTCCAAACTTTCATTTCTAAGTCAGTGACCTGAACTCCTGAGCATGTTTCCTCCTAACAATTACAAATCGGTGGTGTCAAAGAAACAGGGGCCACATAACCTATAAACTGGGGCCTCAAATGGCTTCAAAAACTACCTCTTCACATTCTTTGGGTTCACAGTATTTTGGTTTATTTTGTGAAATCTTTCCCAAGTCCACTCTAATCTGGTCCAGGCCAGCCGGCGTGATGGACACCTCTGTTGTAGATGGTAGCTAGGTTCCCAGGCTAGCCCAGGGAAGCTACAATGGAACTGCAAGACAATCAATAATTGTGTTACTACTGCTAACTGCTACTGGCAACTGTTTTGCTTCCCCTAATACCCCCTCAAATAAACCACAATCAACATCTCCATAACAACTTCAGATCTGCAAGATATCTTCATTAAAGAAACTGGGAGAAATGGAAGCAAATATCATCCCCCCTCTACAGATAAGGAAGATGAGGCCAAGGTTGTGATTTTCCCAGGGCTACCCAGCTATTGAGTGTCAGAGGTGGGATTAGAACCCAGACCCTCCTGACTGTCTCCTTCGAGTTCTATCCACTCACTCCTCCCATCTAGATCCTGGCAACACTAGGGATCTCCAAGTTTCTAAGTTCAAAGGTAGAATTTCCTTTCACTGAATTTTTGACTTGGTTTACAAATTCCTCATTTTGGTTTACAAAGTTGGTTTACAAAGTCTCTCATTTTAGGAGCTGAAATAGGGGCCCCCCAAGTAAGGAAAGTCCCTGTAAGTCTGCAATTTACACTCTTATAAAGAGACATTAAGTGACTAGTCTATGGCCACATAGTCATTATGTGTCCTAGGGGAGCCTTGGAACCTGGGAGGCTGGCTTTCATAGAGGTTCTTAGGGAAGTGAATTCATGGAAACAACCAAGATTGATGGTTATCTGATTCTGTCACTGTGTTTCCAATCACACTTGATTACCCCATCTAAGGGTGATCTCCTCCTGATCTGTCCATTGGAAGGGACTGGCCAGCCAGTACTGGCCCTTCTCTCTGAGAAAAGACCAAGAGACCAATGGAAGGGAGGAAGTCCCTTTGGTTAGTGAGGAAGAGTCCTGGATGTGGCTACTCAATTCTAACATATTAACCTAGACTGATTTCAAGATCTCTGTCTTCTTCAAGCACCCTTCCTCACCCAGCCCCTTCCAACCTTTCCAGTCTTCTTCCACCTCATGCTACCCAGTGCCACCAGTCCAGGGCTCAGTTTCTGACTCTGGACATTTTCTCTGGCTGTCTCTCAGTCCTGGGGTTCTCTCCCTCCTCATCTGCCTCCTTCAAGCTTCAGCTAAAGTCCCACCTTCTATAAGAATCTTTTCCATGTCCCCCTTAAGGCCAAAGTCTCCCTCTATGGTCAACTCCAAGGTATCTAGTATTTGTAAAGCACTTAACACACAGTAGGTGCCATACGACTTGTCGAAAATGTCCTGGGGCAGAGATTCATGTGGGAGGGTGAGAGGGGAGGAGGGATCTAGGCCAGTGTAGATCCCTTTCCCTTCCCCCCTCCCTCCCTCCTGCTAGCTCCTGAAACTAGAGATTAATAATAAATTAAATAAAGCTGTTTCTGGCAGACAGATGCCTAAATACAGAGTATAGTGTTAAAATTAATGTTTTTTTCCCTTGGACAGCTGGTACCTCTTATCTTGACCTAACAATCTTTCCCATCACCCCTGGCTAGTCTGGATTCTTGTTACAAATCAAAACGCTTAAATCAGTCTCGGTAGCACAGAGACTGGAAGTGGCCATGTGTTTTTTTGACCCTCATTGTCCCCTGCACTCCTCTGCCAGGGTGAGGGAGGCATCTATCATCATCTACCCCCCAGGACTCTCCCTGGTCTGTGGATTTCTCGGGGTGGGGTGGGGTGTTTTAGTGATCTTTGTATGGACATTACTGTATTTATTGAGTAGATAACCAATTTCTCCAAACCAAACCCAATATATTGAGGAAGATCCCCATCAGTCTAGTTTTATTAAAAGGCAATTCTGGCTGCTCCAGAACAGAAATGAAGCCTCCCTCCCTGCCCCCAACTCTCCAGTGACCAGGGCTCTCCTGACTGGATTGACTGCACAGCTGTTCTAACCCGTCTTCTCCCCCTGACAGTCAGTCCTAAGAGTATCGGAGCAGGAGGGAGGCCTAGGAAAGATGGCACTGGCCAGTCAACGTCATCACAGAGGCAGAGAGTGAGACCAGTCACCAAATGGACACCAGACAAGAATGAGGATAGACGGCAGTTTGGTCATTAATGAGGCATGAACTCAAAGAGTTAGGCCTGTGGGGGACTCAGACATTTTTGGATTCAGCCCTATCACTTTCCAGAAGAGTAAAATAAGGCCTGGAAATGAAAATTAACTTCATCAATGTCATACAGACTGTCCATCACAAAGTATTCAAGAGCCAGGTGCCCAGATACCAAATCCAGCATTCTTTCCATCTTAGGTTCTAGACAAGTTAAAATAGCCTTAGGTTGCTTAAGTTCTAGATCACCTTCAGCATGCAAGTCACAATCTCTTTGGAACTCTGGTGACCTTGAATTCGTGAGCACAAATTGATTCTAAGTTAGACACTTTTTTAACTTGTGGGAAGCATCGGAAACCCTGCCAGTGGCTACAGCAAGTTCTCTCAACACAGAGTTCTCCTGGACAACAGTTGTCTAAGATAGAGAGACAACCAGGCAGGGAAAGCCACTCAAAGAATGTATAGAAGCTTCTGGGGATAAAGGCTGATAAGAATTGAGTTAGCCAAAGAGCAAGCACTTATTTATGTTTGCCCTGTGAGGAGGCACCATGCTGACAGAGACCCAAGGGACTTAATTTCTCCCTCCCCTGCAGCTGCTTCAGTTCCACTAAATTCTAGGTAGGATGGCCCTTGGCTAAAATTTCTATCAGTTAAGCACCTCCTATGCCTACTTATTACGAAAAGTACTAAGGCTACAAAGACAAACACTGAGTGGTTCTTGCCCTCAAAGAGCTTATATTCTACTGGGAGTAACAATATGTAAATGCATAAGAAGAAAGACAGACAGACAGACAGACAGACAGACACAATGCAGTAACCGTTTTGGTGGAGGACAGTTTGAACAGCTGGGGAGTGGGGCTCAAGAATGGCCTGTGTTTGAAGGAAGCTCAGGATTCTCAAAGGAGTTTCTAAAAGAAGTCTTCCATTATCCCAACTGGCATAACTCTAAGTTAATTAAGCATCCTATCCCACATGTGTCCACCTCTATATGTACAAAGTTTATTTCTCTGCGTGTGTCCATGGGGGTAAAAGATCTCTTGCTGCTGCCCCAGTCTTATCCTTGGGGAAATGTATCCCAAATCAGACCTGGGGGGTAAAAGATCTTGGACCTGACCTCCCATGTGGTCTTTGGCCTGAGCCTCTCACTACCTTGGTGACTTTAATCAGAGCCAGGGAAGAGTCCAGTCCCTGTCAGAGAAGTCCTCTCTGGAAGGGTGACTGTACAAAGAAACCTCAACCATGTCAGAATTTGGCAAGGCTCAGGGCAAACTCTGTGGAGCACCTTGAATGGGAAGGTGGGCCCCAGGGCTACTTTCTCCTTTAAAGGAGATGTTCTCTGCTTTAGTGAGGCACATTCCTGGCCCCAGAGTCAGATTGTCCTGGCTCATCTGCCCAGTACATGAACGATTCTCACTTGGAGTAAACATCCTGGGAGGGGGGAACAACTTCTCCCAAAAGCCTCCTTTGTGTTGGCTTCATTCCAGGAGGCGGCTCCTTTTCATCTTCTCCAAAAAAGGGGTCAAATTAGCAGCCCTTGGACTTTTGACAGTTTCTAAGACAGGCTTAGGAATGGTAATTATCACAACAGATGGGCTAATCTGGGGAGAAAACATCTCAAGTTGCTGACCCAGGACCCTGGTAAGTCCCCCACTCCCAACTCTCAGACAACTCAGGCTGCCCCAGGGCTGGGACACTGCAGCAGAGTTCAGCCATCAAGCACCACCAGCCCATGGGCCTCCTCCAAATTTGAAGAGGATCTTGAGGGGCCTGGGGGGCCAGGGACTCAGATGTTTGTTAGTACCAGCATGTGGTAGGTGCTGACCACACTGGATTCCAGCACCCCCTTCTCAGAGGAGCCCTTCCTTTGTCCCTCAAAGGAACTAAACCCAAAGGGAGCAGAGGAGGGAGAGGCAAGAGGAGCTGATGGATGAGGGCAGGTGGGATTGCTCCTCAGGTTCCAGAGTCTTGTGGATGTGTCTGCACTAATGTTCTGTGCAGTTCTCTTCTGGAGCCTCACTAGGGTTCATCTTCCCCATTCCTTTTGGATTCGTGGCAACCTAGAGGAGTTCCTGCTGACCTGATCTTAGCTGAAGAATCAGTGGAAAATATTTTCATCTGAGCTGATCCATCCATCAGACCCTGGTCATCTACTTGTGTCGGTAATGAGGGGTCTCGATCTTCCCCTTCTCTGTCTCAGACTAAAGGAATCCAGGAGGAGAACAATGGGCTTTCTTAGGTGACAAAGCCCCCAGAGACAGCTTCTCTCCCCTCTGACTCCAGAGGGGTAGCCCTTCCATGGTCACCACACAGAGTCCCACATTGTCATTATCATCAGCCAAGACTTCAAAGCCTGATTGATTGGACCTTGACCAAATCCCCTCAACTTCCCCATCTGAAAAAGGAAGATGCCTGGACAAGATAGTCTGCAAGTACCCTCCTACCTCTAAACACGATGACCTGGAATGGAGGGCTGAAGGAAACGTTCACGTAAATAAGTACAATACAGATGGGAACATGAGAATGTGATACCTGCAGAGGAAACGCCCAGGAGATGTGGGGATGAGTAGTCATGGGAGGGGGAAGAGATCACTGTCAATTAGAGGCAAGAAGCTGGGGAGGGGGCTGAATGGCAGTGTTACTCAGTCTCTCCTAATGCTTGGAAACTCTAAAGGGGAACCATCATTATTGTAATATAGTACACTGTACATTTAAGCCATTATGATGGCTTCTGCTGAGAATGGACAGTGTCATATTTCAGACTAATGCAAGGTGTAAGCCAGAGAAGACCAGCTCTCCCCCTATATCTGCTTGTTGTCACACCTTTCCTAAAATAATTGCAGATAAGCATTTGGACTCCAAGAGATCAAAGGTCAAACTTCCTGCCCTATCAGCAACACCCTCCCCCCAATCTTCCATCTGCTGACAGCGACGACACACACCTGTGTGTCAGACAGGACAATAATGTCCTCGGTAAGAGAGAAAACAGAGTAATAAGGGCAGAGTTCAAGAAGATCAGGAGATGTCACAATGCCAGCAAGTCGACCTTGCCACGTTAATGATTAGTAATGAGTACTCCTAACAATTCCCATTAATATTATTAATGACAAAGGACTTGGCTTACAAAATAAAGGCATCATGGAAACTGGTGTGGCCTCCCCTCCTCGCTCCGCCCTCTTATTTTGGCTAGTAGCTCCTTTCCTGGTGGTTAGGCTGGAAGCTGCCAGTGCCACTCCAACCCTCCCCCCACTCCTCTCGTTCTATTACACACTCACCAGCTGTTCCCTCCCCCAAAACCCGAAACTCCTCGAGGGCAGATTATCCTGCTTTTGTCTCTCTAGTGAACCAGCAAAGAATACTGGCTGACTGACTGACTGGCCAACGGCTACTGCTACGTAGAAAGAGGAGTTAAAGAAAAATGCTGAGCAGAGCCCAGGACTGCCCAAAGTCATGTGGCTGCTGTGTGAAAACAACAAAATAGAAGAAATAGCTCCCATTTATATAGAGCTTACATGTGCCCTATGCTGTGCTAAGTACTTTAACATTATTACCTCACTTTATCTTCACAAGATCTATGGCAGGTAGGTGCTGGTATCACCCCCATTTTGCAGATGAGGAAATGGAGGGAAAGTGACTTGCCCAGGATCACACAGCTAGTAAAGTCTAAGGCTGGATTTGAATTCAAGTCTTCCTGACTCCAGGCCCAGCGCTCTATCCACTGCCCAACCTAGCTGCCTCGTAGTAGGTGCTATGTAAACAATCGCTGCTTGACAAGTTTCACTTTTAAAGGTCTTATTTCTAAGAGATATGCTTGTATACACACACACACACACACACACACACACACACACACACACACACAGAACTGAGTCATATCTAATAATCGTAAGAACTATTCCCCAGTTGGCCAAAGGACAGAACTGGAAGTTTTTAGAGAGAAAAACCCAAGCTATCAATAGCCATATGAAGAATACTTTAAGCCACTGATAATTGGAGAAATGCATATTAAAACAACTCAAAATTTTTTTCTAACCCAACAGAAAGGGAGAATGGCAAATGCTGGAGGTGATATGGGAAAACACGTACACTAATGTACTCTTGGTGGAGCTATGAACTGGTCTGACCATTCTGGAGAACAGCTTAAAACTGTGCCTCAAGAGTATTAAATTGGGGAATGACTGAATGAATGATTGTGAAGGAATACTAATGTGTTATATATGAAATGATGAAGGGAAAGGTTTCAGAAAAACTTGGGAAGACTTACATGAACTGATGCAAAGTGAAATCAGCAGAACCAGGGGAACATTTTACATAGTAACAGCAACATTGTAATGATCATCAACTGTGAAAGATATAGCTACTCTGATCAACCCAATGACGAACCTACCACAATTCCAAGAGACTCATGATTGAAACAGGCTGCCCACCTCTTGAAGACAGATGAATTCAAGATGCAAACTGAAGGAAAAGAATGCACACACACATATATGCACATGTGTGCATGTATGAGTATGTGTGTCAGAGAGAGAGAGAAAGAGAAAGAAAGAGAGAGAGAGAGAGAGAAAGAGTATAGAGGGCCAACGTGGGAATTTACTTTTTTGACCAAACATATTTTGTAATAGGTTCTATTTTTCTTGTTTCTCAATGGGCGAGGTAGGTGGAGGGGAAAGTGAGAGAAATCATAACTGAAAATAAAATAAAATTGATTTTTACAAAACAACAGTTAATTAACTGACCGATCTCACCCTCAGCAGCCCACCACCTGAGGAGTGACTCACCTCAATTTTGTCTGTCTTGGCATCTCCCCAATAAAGCTTGCTCTCCTGGAGGTCTAGCGCCAAGCCATTGGGCCACCCAAGAGACGTGTTCACCAAGACTCTCCTCGCCTGTCCATCCAGATGGGCACATTCAATTTTAGGATTTTCACCCCAGTCTGTCCAATACATGTAGCTGAAAAAGAATTCCATACATACACATTTTCATCAATTCAGCAAAACTTACCCCATTTTAAGCCTGTCCACAACTCCATGAGACAGGTCCTACTGGATATATTGTCCCCATTTTATGGATGGGAAAACTGAGGCTCAGAAAAGTGAGGTGGCTTGTCCATCATCACACAGCAAGTGTACATCAGAGGTGGAGTTCTTGACACCAAATCTACCACTCTACCACTGCACTATGCTGCTGCTGGGTGAACCTAGGATCCTAGATCAAAAGCCCAAAGGGACCTCTTCTTTTTACAGAGGACACCGATACTCGGGGAAATAAATTGACTTGCCCAAGGTCACATAGCTAGTAAATGTCCGAGGCAGATTTTGAACCTTGTCCCGTGGCTGCAGAGCCTAGCTCTCTCCACTGTACCCAATGCTTTATGAAGCACTTTCTTCCCAACACTGGCTGTGAGGTAAGAAGACTGATCTTACAGAGATGTTCTGCCCAAAATCACATACAGCTAGGAAGTGGTCAAAATCAAGACTGAGACTGGGTCCCCAGCACAAATCAGCTCCTCTTGCCACTAAAAATGAGCTCTGCCCCACTCTGAGCAATTGGGATAGGACAACAATCTTCCAGACTCTAAGCCTGTTGAGGGGGGGAGCTCCCTGGCCCTCCATGGCAGCCAAGCTTCTCTCTGAAATCTGCCCAACGCTGATGTGGCGGCTAGAGATTCAGGTTGGCAGAGAGGCAGCCCTGCTTTCACTCGACATGTTTGTACCCAGCCTCTTCTCTCCCCATGATGTGGCCCCAGCCACCTGACTGCTGTCCTTGCCCTCCACAGACAGGGATTAGCCTTGTGAGGAGCAAACAGGGGAGCCCTTTACCGCACCTCAGTTTCCTTCTCTGTAAAATGGGGGAAGGAATAAGACTTGGCCTCTAACTAACTCTACATCACCTCAGGCAGGTCACTTCAACTCCTTGAGTCTCAGTTTCCCCATCTGTGAAGTGACTAACTGGTCCCTGAGGTCCCATCTACCTCTGAATCTAGGATTCTAGAATCACTCAGGAGGCTTAGCATTTGAAGAGTTGAGTGTGTGCTAAACTGTGGATTGCTATAGGAAGTCAGCATAGTATCTAGGGGAAAAATGCTACATTTGGAGCCAGGAGAGACGTGGATTCCTGCTTGGAAAACAAACTGCAAGAGTATGGAGAAATCACTTCCCTCCTTGGAGCCTCGGTTTCCCCACCTGTACAGCTGGGATGACAATGCCTCATAGGGTGATGATAAATCTCAGTTTCCTCACTTTGCAGCACTGGGAGAGCAGGATTGTTACCCAGTTAAAAAGCTCCTTTCCACATCCCCACCCCCACTTTAAGCACTGAGCCCTGACCAGGAGACTCACCCCATCGCTGGGTTCAGAACAATGGCCCGAGGCTCATCCAGGTTCTCCGAGATAAGAATCTTTCTGGAGGTCCCATTCAGCCGAGTCACCTCGATGCGATTTGTGCCTGTGTCCGTCCAGTAGAGATTTCTGGCCACCCAGTCGACGGCAATGCCATCAGGGTCATTGATCTCTGTGTTGACCAGGGTTTGGGCCCCAGAGCCATCCAGATAGGCCCGGCGGATGGCCCTGACATCATCGTCGGTCCAGTAGACGTAGCGCTCCACGGGGTCATAGTCAATGGCAATAGCATGTCTGATGTCGTCAATCTGTAGAATGATGTCTGTGAAGTCTGGCATGTCCAGGGAGATCCTGCGCAGGTCTGTCCGCCGGGCGAGCAGCAGAACCTCCTCAGCACCTAGGAGGAGATTCAGTCAGTATTTATTAGGCACCTATTGTATGTAATGCAAAATGCACAGGTGAAAATGAAGCAGCCCCATTCCAGCCCCATGGAAAAGCTGTCTGGAAGCAACATGTTCCCCAAAACCCACCTCTTTCATTTACTTCCAGTGTGACCTTGGGGAAATCCCTCTGTTGTGCTGGGTCTACGTTTCCCCACCTGTAACAGCCTCTAAGGGTCCTTTCAGCTCTAAGTCTGTGATTCCATGAAACGGAGTAATTTAATGGGTTACCAACCAGTTTGTGCAAACTGAGAGACTCCCTGAAGCCACTTATACAGTAGTAGATGTTCAGTCATTCCAGATGTGTCTGACTCTGTGACCTCATTTGGGGTTTTCTTGGCAGAAACTGGAGGGGGTTTGTCATTTCCTTCTCCATCTGAGGCAACCAGGGTGAAGTGACTTGCCCAAGGTCACACAGCTAGTGAGTGTCTGAGGCTGGATTTGAACTCAAGCCTTCCTGACTCCAGGCCTGGTGGTCTATTCTCTGCACCATCTAGCTGTCCCATACAGTAGTAAGGGTAGTCGACACCACTGTAGGGCTGGCTGATACTGGGGTGTGGGTGGAATACTTGAAACTAGACAAGGGCAGGTACACAGATGACCTTAGTTCAAAGGATCAGGACTATAAAGCCGAAAGGGGTCCAAGCTCCTTCATTTTACAGAAGAGGAAACTGAGGCAATATCTATTGATTTGCTAGATACCATGGGACAAAAGTTGCATTTTATGGTCCTTCCCTCAACTAACTTGCAATTTATTTGGGAGACAACAAAGGCAAAGGAGACAATTAACAGGTAACTAAGAACTAAATTACGCACATCAGAGAATGGAAAACCTCACAGCTGGAGAAAACCTCAGGAACCTCACATAATTAGTGACAGCCTCTAAATTAGGATCTATCCTTCAATGTTTCTATCAGTGGGTCCACTACTACTGTGGGAAAGAAGATCCTGTGATACAGGTATCTCCTGCACATATAGGACCAGATGATATGTTTAAGAGATTCGGCCTGGGATAATTTCTGGCAAAGAAACTCCCTTAGATAGTTCCCTGGGGCACTAGAGGTTAAATAACTTGGCAAAAGTAAGGAAGAGGCAAGACTGGAACCCAGATCTTTGTGAAGCTGAGGCCAGCTCCTGAATCCACAACACAACACTGGGTCTCATGCTCTGCCTCAATAGAAGGCAGACAGGACAGACCCTGGGAAGCAGAATCCCTGATAATGTGCACAGAAGGGGCTGCAAGTGGGGGGCATCTGGCGCTGGGGGTCCATGAGGGAAAGAAAAGTCTTCCCAAGAAACAGACTCATCCACTGAAATGGAACCCAGCTCCTAAGCCTGTACCCTTGGCTTCTACAGGAAAAGAACTTTCTCTCTTCATGGACAAACAGATTCATAGGGGCAATGTCTTGGGGAACTGAAAAGGCAGGAAGGTTTTCCCAACCTACAAATAGGGAGCAGGTAGAACAACTTTATCCCTATTCAGAAGCATTACCATCTGACAGAAGTTTGGCCTACTAAAAGTTCAGACACCAATGCTCATTTCCCAGAGACAGAGGATCTAGGCTTGATTTCTGACCATTCTGCTTGCCCCTGTGTGACTTTAGGGCAGATCCTGCTCCTCTCTGGACCTCAGTTTCCCCACATATGTAAAATGGGGGCATTGAGCTTGGAGGTCCCCCCCCACTGCACATCTACAAACCCACAATGTCCCCCAGCCACAATATCAGAGGCTTAGAACTAGAGGAAAACAAAGGCCATGGAGCCATTTTACAAACGAGGAAACCAAGGCACATAGTGTCTTGCCCAGGGCTTTGCACTGAATAGAGGTTCGATAAATGTTCCCTGACATGCTCTAACAGTCACTGCTCATGGTTTGCCACTGGGGACCTCCAAGCCCTCCCCAGAGCACCTTCCATCCCAGCCCACTCAATCCTGCCCTGCCCCAGGAATCCTGCCGCAGGAACCTGGAGTCAGAGGCAGCCCTGGAGAGGGTGTGAAGACAGAGCCAGTCCTCTGGTGGTCCTGGGGATTCCAGCTCCCTCTGCTCCCTTGATACTGATACTAGCAGCAATAACTGGGGATGCCAGCCTCTAGTCAAGGGCCAGGGTAGTGAGAGCGGATTTCCCAGGCACTCAGGCAGCAGGGCCACCCAGTGGAAGATTGCTCCCTCAGCCCAGGCTGAGCCACTGCTGTAAGGCTTTCCTCCTACCTTCTCCATTCACTGATAATAATAACCACAGTAACCTAGATCTTATCTTACCGTGTCTCAGCTGTCTGGCACCTCACAGATCAGCTGATCCACCCCCTTCATTTTGTAAGAGGAGCCCAGAGAGGGGAAGAGCCCTGCCCCAGAACACTCTGGGCCTTAGTGGCAGAACTGGGATTGGAACCCAGGTTTCTCCCAAGCAAGCATATTGCCCATGTTTGCAGGAGAATGCAAGGGCCAGCCAGAGCTAGGAAGGCTCTGAGAAGAAAGGCTGGCTCTATGGGAGAGGCAGGGCCAGTCCGGGAGCTGGTCAGTCCTGTTTCTGACACATGCTGGATGCCACAATCTAAAATTACAAAGGTGCCAATGGGAGTTTATCTTGGATGATGGAGAGAGATCCCACAGGAGGAGATCCCCATATAGATGAAATTACAAGATCAGACCACACCCCCACACACACTCCTCCCCCTTTGTGGGTCAATCAAGAAGCAATTATTAAGCAGCTACCAGGGGTCAGGCACTTGCTCAGAACTGAGGATACAAAGAAAGATAAAAGATAGTCCTGCCCTCAAGAAGCTCACCGTGTAATGGGGGAGACCACAAGATACAAAACAAAACTTCTCCAATTCCACCCCCCACACTTACTGCCCAGGCCACTGCCAGCTAGTAAGCTAATCTCACCCAGCATGGGTTTCCTCAGAAATGGGGGCCAGAGCAGGCTGGGAACAGAGGGCTCATGGAGAGCAGCCAACGAGACTCCTCTTGGAAGCCATGAGGCCACCGTCACTGGTGTCCTTCTTCAGCAGAAGGGCTAAGGGCTCCTCCTGGGTCAGTGTCAAGCCAAGCTCTACAACTCCGGCGTCCCTAGAGCCCCTTCCCCCTCTTATATTAGAATGGAATGGGAGCTCCAAGGGGGCAAAGATTGTCATGCTTGGGATTTACTGGCATGGAGAATTTCCTGGTAATTTTGCTGTCTCCTCCTCCAGTTGCCTCCACCAGCTCAGGCTGGCCCCTTCTCTAAAACATGGAGTCTTAGAAAGTTGCCCAGGACACAGAGAGGTTGGGTGACTTCCCTAAGGACACATCCAGTAGGACTTAACGAACCCAGGTCTTCACTTTAAGGTCAACTCTCTTCCTTACACTATATGCTTCCCGGCACAGAGTAAACACTATTATCATATCAATTTTTTAAAATGGCAAAGTATGGGTCAGTGACCTTGACTTCTATTCCTGAGAAAATTCTAGAATTCATCAGGTCATTAAGGAGAGGGTTGGTGGGAACCTAGAAAAGGAAGGGGCTGATCATGAAGAACTAGATGAGTTTTTTCCAGGACATCTTAGCCTTAGGTTAAACTCATTTTATTCTCTTTTTTGACAGGGTTGCTAAGCCCCGACACCAAAGGAATGCTGTGCATACAGATTACCTAAATGTTAGGAAGCTTTGACTCAAGGTATCTAATACTCCTCTTATAAGGAAGATGGCTCGATGTGGAGTAGATGAGAAAATGATTAGGTGATGATCTGCCTCAAAGAGTGGCTGTTCATGCATGGTTCAGTGTCCACTGAGAAGAGACCAGATGAAATCTGCACGATACAAAGCTGGGGTGGAGAAGGTGAACACAACACAGTGGACAACAGAGTTGAGATCCACATTGAGTTCCACAGTCTAGAGCATTGAGTTGATTCTAATAAAATGAAATTCAATAGGATAAGTGTCAAATTTTACACTTGAGTTTTAAAAATCCACTTCCTCCGTAGCAGATGAGAAAGGTGTGGTTAGGCAAGAGTTTTTCTGGAGAAGATCTGAGTTTTTGGTGAACTACAAGACTCAATACAAGTCAGTTGGTGAGACAGGATTGCCCCAAATACCCCTTTGATCTTGGCTGACCTTCTAGTAAAAAGGAGGAGATTGTTCCTCTGTCCTGCAACCCAGGCAGATCTCCCCTGAAGGGCTGTGCTTAGCTCTGGGAGCCAAGGTTTGAGAAGGAGGCTCGTGGTTGGAAGAGCATCCAGAGAAGGGCAACCAACATGTTGAAGGACCTTCAGCCCACATCAGATGAGAAGTGAGTGAAGGAACTCAGGAGGGAGGATGTGGAAATTATCTTCAAGTACTTAAAGTGCCATTGGGTTGAAGAGGATCAATCTAGGTCTGCCTGACCCCTTGACTAACCACACTGAACATCCTTTGATCCTCACACTAACCCTACAAGGGCACCATAACTTTTGGCCCAGTCCTGTGATTTCATGAAGGCTGAGAACTCCCATGGGTAGAAGTGGCAAAGGGGCAAATTTTGGCTTGATATCAAGAAAAATCTTTTAAGAATGTTAAAATTATGATTCTGCCATAACATATATTCACATTCCTAAAAATCACTGGGCTATGAAAACTCACATAATTAAAAAATGGACTTGGGGTGTAACCCTCAAAAACCACCAGTGACACATTCTAAAAAAACCAACTCAATAAAAAAATAGTACTACCATTTTGGGCATGTTAAATGGCTACGAAATACGCAAATACCCCCCAAAATTGTCCATGGTCTAGGGCTGCTATTCACCTTGCACCCTGGCTGCTGGCAAACTCAATAGTTATGGGTGGGATCAAATTCTATGATTCCTGATTCTCCATCCAAGTGTTTCACAATAGATACAGCAACGGTATTGATGTCACAAAATCTGGGTTCAAATTCTACATCACTCACTTCCTATAAATTCCTAAATTTGGGCCTCAGTTTCCTCATCTGTAAAATGAGAGATGAGGACTCAGTGACATCTAAAATCTGTTCCAGCTCTAAATTAACGACCCTCCACTTTTCTGCCCCCTTGTTTCAAGCTCACTGACCACTCTCAACAGTCGCTGGTTCATTCTGACCAATGAAGGACCAACCAAATTCATCTTCAGAGAATCCTTCCTCTTGCTGCCCAGTACCCCTGCTCATAGGCTTGGGCAGTGACATAAAGGAAACAGGAGTAATCCCAGAGATCTGCACCCCCCACCTCCCTCTGACCGGTGGAATCACTACTACCTCACAGCCAGAGAATGTTTCCAATCACAGTTGTACAGGCATAGTACAAAGGGATTGGCAGTCTGAGGCCCCGAGTTCTAGCTTTCAGTGGCAGCTGGGATAATCTTGGGCAAAGCACCAAGCCTCTCTGGGCCTCCATTCTCCATCTACAAAATGAGAGGTCTCCAAAGAACCCTTCAGCCCTACCATCCTACAATTCTGTGAGCCCTGGAGAGCCACAGGAAAACCTATCACTGCAGGGAGCATATAAAGTATTAATAGCGTCATTGGTAAGGCCAGCCAGGGAAGGAATGGGGGGAGGAAATCTATGACTGAAGACTGTTGTTTGTCATTCATTCTTGAAGAAAGCCGTGACATCAGGGAGGTGGTGTCATGACATGCAAGTTGGATTTCAGTGAGGT
This sequence comes from Notamacropus eugenii, assembly GCF_028372415.1. Lineage (NCBI taxonomy): Eukaryota > Metazoa > Chordata > Mammalia > Diprotodontia > Macropodidae > Notamacropus > Notamacropus eugenii. The sequence continues at coordinate 20,707,226 of NC_092873.1, read as the reverse complement.
GACCAGCCTCGCTTTCTCCCACAGAGCCATCTGGGTCCAATGACCAGATGCAGATCAGGACAACTGGAAATGGCCCCGATGCAGTGGGAGACGGGAAGGGAGAGAAAGAGGCAGGCAGCAGCCTTGAAGGATGCCTAAACAGCACAAAACAGTGGGACAGGGAAGCTAAAGGAGAGGGTTAGGGATAAGTGCGAGGGCCAGTTCTCTGCCTCCAATCTTCCAGTGAAGATGCAACGATGCTGGGACCCAGGTTTGAATCTCGCTCTCATACTTGGTAACTATGTGACAATCACTCAGGGTTGGACTGGACAGTCTCTTTGAAAGACTAGGGTCTCTTTCAATTCCAAATCTGTGAATCTACTAGCTCCTGAGATAAAGTGTAAATCACATTGAAGAACATGATTCAATTCAAACAATCCTTGTGGAATGTTCACTTCAGTGTGGCCCAGCAACAGGGTGAGGGGCAGACACAGGGGCTCCCACCTCAGGGCTGGAGGGCACCTCAGAGGGGCTGTGGTCCAACACTCTCATCTTCCAGATGAGGAAACTGAGGCCCAGAGAAGGTTAAGTCATCACCTCCAGGTCATGAGGTAGTTGGGACAGAGTCTGGATCTGAACCCAAGTTCAGTGCTCATCAGCGGCCACTACAGTGAAGACTCAGTCCCTGGGCACAGTCTGCACATACCTCCAGGCCACTCTGCCTCTATGGACAAAATCTCATCCCCAGCCATTGGCACCAGGGAAGGTATGCAGCTGGAGGCACAGACCCTCAGGTTTAGTGCCTCTGCACAGTAGACCTGGATGACCTTGGGCAATCTCTCACCCCCACCCCAGAACTCCAGCTCCCTCCTTTATCCCTGAGAACAATGACCACAGTGTCTGATCCTCACAATGACCCAAGCCTTTTCTTTTCGTTCCATCCTATGAGTTCATGGAGATAGGGAACTCCCATGAGGAGTCCATCTACCGATGAAGATTAGCCAGTCATCTAACTGATAGTTTGAGAAAGTTGTCCAGGGCGCTGAGAAGGGAACGGTGTCATTCAGGGTCACACACAGTAAATAAGAACTGAAGGGGATTTAAACCTGGAAAGGCAGGAACAAGGTAGACTTCCAGTGGACATTGAACTCTGAACCTCCAGACCATTTACAAATAGCTGGAGTGCTCTGATCGATTTCACCTCGAATATCTGGATGCTCAGACCTCAGGCTAATTAACAAACACTGATGCAGGTGTCCACTGGGCAGAGCCCTGTGCCACAGCTGGTGATTCCTGAGTCTGCTACAGCAGGGGCCCTCAGGATGGAAACACAGACAAAAAGAAGAACGGGGGTTGGGGCAGGAATCTGACCTCCTCCCAGCCAAGGGCACATCATCCAAGAGAAGCTGCCATGAGTTACCACACAAGCAGCTGTCCTGGCAGTGGGGGCACTGAAAAAGCCTGAGCGGGATGATGGATGTCCAAACCCTCCCCCTGGAGCGGCTCAGCTTATTCTGGGACCCTTGCTGTGCCCTCAGGAGGGGAACCAGGAGAGGCCTTTGGGAGCAAGGGTTTGAGAGTGGGAGGGCCTTAGGTGACAGCAGAAGCTGCTTCCCACATGTGAAACAGGTACCACTGGGTTGGAGCCTTACTTAAAAAGCCAGCCAGTAATCTGTTTAGAAGCAACGAGCTTGGCCCACACTTTCCTTCCCCAACTGCTTAAGCAAACAAGCCTCAAACCACTGAAGTCTCCCTGGGGCCTCCACCTGGATCCCCAAGGCCCTTCACACCCGAGTCCAAGCCAAGCCAGCCAGCAGGGAATCAGGGCAGGGATTGGGGAGGGCCTGTGCTGGGCAGAGCAGCCCACCCTACTGTGTGCTGTCCAGGCTCACAGACTCAACAAAGCTCAAGATCATAATAATAACAGCTAATGTCTCTTACAGGCCCTACTACGCACCAGGCACTTTACAAATATGATGGCATCGATCCTCACAACAGCCTTGGGAGACAGGTGCTGTTATCCCCATTTTTCAGATGAGGAAGTTGAGGCAAAGATGTCACTTGCTTGGGGACACACAGCCAAAAAGTCTTTCTGACCCTTGGGCAGCATTCTATCCATTTTCAGCTCCCCTCAGCTGCTTGTAAGAAAACAAACGATCCTTCGACAAACATTTATTAAGCACCTACTGTGTACAAAGCACTGAGCTAGGAACTGGGACGCACACGAAATGAAAAACATCTCTAGTCCTCCAGGAGCTGACCGGATCAGAGTAGAGAGCAAAGACTGTTCTCTTAGAGTTAGAGGACCAGAGTTCAATCAGACTTGTGCGACACTGGCAAGTCACTTAACCCTGTGGGCCTCAGTTTCCTCCTCTGTAAAATACCAGAGTTGGACCAGCTGACCTGTAGTTTGCCTCTGACTTCTAGGTCTATGGCCTTATTCCCCCAGGCAATCACATGAGCCATCATCCAGCCTGCCCTCCATATGCTTCCTTTCTGCTCCCAGTTTCTACCACCACAGGGAATGATTCCTTCCTCTGCCCTTCTGCTCTCCTGGGAGGCCTGACTAACACCGTCCAGAAAGTTCACAGCTGAAAAAGCAACTCTCTGCGCCTGTTTTTCCAAACCTGACACCCCAAAATGTGAGTGGGGATGGAGAGGAGATGAGGGCTGAGCTAAAAGCCCCCAGCCCCGTTCCTGGAAGCATCTGTAATCCAAGTGTCCTAAGAAATAAAGGGGCCAGTCCTCCTCCACTCCCCTGACAACACAAGATAGCAGCTCTTCCTCAGGCCCCCAAGGCGTCTGACAGTAGAGGAACCAGAAAGAAGGGGGAGAGCCCTGCCCAGAACCTGGCACTCAGAACCTGGAGAGGCTGGAGAAGACGGACCTACGGGACATCTCAGCTGCCAGCCCAGCCCCTGCCCCCTCCCAGCTGGGTGGGCCCATCCTTTTGTCACAGACCTGAAGTCAGTTGGCAAGCAGCTTGTGGCAGAGAGGTCACAAGGCATGGCCCAGAGAGGGAAGGCCTGGCTCCCAAGCTCCCGCTCCAATCTAGGGGCCAGTCAGGAGTCACCCTGCCTGGGACGATGTCTCCATTCATGGACCCCTAACCCTGGCCCATTCTCCTGCTCCCCACCTCCACTCAACCAAACCAATCACCTTCTCTGTGGTTCTCAGACCCACTCATCTCCCCCACCTCCCCAGAGAGCCAGGGGGCACAGAAGCCCCAGGGTCAGACAGGTCACTTCTCCTGTCTCTCCATTCACCCTAAAGTGCTCAGGTCTGCCTGTGGCCACCCTAGATGTCTCCCCAACCACTAGCTAGCAAGGGGCTAGAGCTACTCATAATGGTTGGTATTTCCTCTTCCCCCTCCAATCTGTGAATCATTAGTATGAGAAGCTGGAAAACCTCTGTAACCATAGAGATGAGTGCACTGGGTAAGCCACCTGGGGCACCCAGAAGAAGGTGATCGGGCAAGGACACATAGCCAGCATGTGGTGGAGATAGGATGTGAACCCACAGCTTCCTGACTCTGACTACTGCACCACTCTCCCCACTCCCTAATTCACTTAGCATCAGAATCACTTCCCCATATCCTCACCCCTTGTACAAGAAAAGGCAGAGCAAAACCAGGCCAACTATGTGGCCTCATCCAATTGCGTATATAATACGTCATACCCCCAGTCTACCACCTCTCTGCCAAGAAGGGAAAAGGAAGATTTCTTCCTCTTTTCTCTTGGATAATGGGTTGCTCACTTCATTTGGCAGCATCTCAGCGTTGTTTTCTTCAGCTGGTTCTGGAATTCTGGATCCTTTGATTAATCAATCCCACCACCATCTGTGGTTCATTTTGGTGGGGGTGGTTGTTTTTCATGGAAGCTAAGCCTTATCTTAGGGTCAGCCTCCTGATAAAGGGAGAAATAAACCTCCTGTCAGCAGCAAGGATGCCCCCAACCTCCAGAGTTAGGAGGGGCTGCAAAAGCCACAGGACCAGGGAGCAGGATGAGAAAAAATGAAAGGGCCTCCCTTCACTTGACAAATGAGGTCCGGAGAGGGAAGTGACTTGCCCAGAGTCACACAGGGAGAAAGTGGCAGAGGTGGGAGGTGAACTCAGGTCTTGCTGCTCCAAATTCCGCCCTCTTTGTATTGTAGTGAGGTCATCCAGCCCCACCTGTGCCAGCTCAGAAAATCTCCCCTGCCACAGTGCACCCCTACTTGTAAGCTACAGGCTGAACTTTCGAGTCACTGAACCTGGGTTCAAATCCTGGATCTGCAGCTTTCTTTCTTTTTTTTCCTGTGGCTTTTTTGAATCTCTTTGGACTCTTGTGCATGGCCCCGTCAGAATGTGAGCTCTGTGCAGGCAGGCTTTCTTGTTTGTTTGTTTGTATTCTTGATGTTTAACACAGTGCTTGGCACATAGGAAACACCTAATAAGTACTCATCTATTTATCTATCTATCTCTCTGTCTGTCTGTCTGTCTGTCTATGTACCTACCTATCTATGTATCTGAGTATCTATCTACCATCTGCCTTCATAAAAAACCACCACAAAACAACACCACTAGATATTTGTACAGGTTTTACGGCTGGCTGTGCATTTGACATGCTATATCTCACAACCCTGGAAGGTAGATACCGTTATTATCCTCTCCATTTTACAGATGAGGAAACCGAGGCACAGAGATTTTAAGTGACATGCCCAGGGTCACACAGCCAATAAGAGCGGAGGTAGGACAACAGCCCAGGCCTTTCTTAACACAGGAGGTTGTGTGGTTCAGAGAAAAGGGCACTGAATGAGGAGTCATGGGCCTGAATTCAAAGTTCAGTTTTCTCACTCCCCATAAGACCTTGGGTAAGCCACGTGTCTCCGGGTCTCAGATTCCTCAGCTATAAAGACATCTCTGAGGTGTCTTCCAGCTTTGGGGCTTGGATCTTATCCTTTCTGATGGTTCTGTATTTTCACTTTCACTCGCTCCTTGGAAGCTGGCTGTAAGCAGCCTGAAGGCAGGGCCCCTCATCTTCAGAGAATCCTGCACAAGCCTTAGTGGATGACCAGCATGTGATGTGTAGGGTTTCTGAGAAAATCACCGCTAGAGTCCTTCGAAGCCCTGGCCTGGCTCTCTTCTCCACCCTCTAAAGCCTGCCAGGAGGATTCTTCCTGTGACCTCACCGAGCCTGGGCTTGACTCCAGCTCCCCTGTGAGAGCCAGGACTGGGGCCTAGGCCAGAACTCCTCCTGCCACCTGGGCACAAAGGTAAGCGGCATTTGGCGGGAAATGGAATGTCAGAATTTATCTTCACAGGCAGCTTCCAGGTACTGCCAGTCAAAGGCAAGGCCCCATCTTGGACTCTAGCACCCTGATGGAAGAGCAGCTATTTGGCATCACAAGACTTTTCTTCCTGAGTTCAATCTAGCCTCAGACACTTCCTAGCTGTGTGACCCCGGGCAAGTCACTTCCCCCTGTTTGCTTCAGTTTTCTCATCTGTAGAATGAGCTGGAGAAGGAAATGGTAAAATCAGCCCGGTATCTCTATCAAGAAAACCCCAAACAGGGTCATGGAGAGTCAGATATGACAAACAATTGAGCAACTAAACAATACCCTGATGGAAAAGCTTTAGGGGAAAAGCTGACATGGGGAGCAGAGGCATCTGCAGAGCAGGGAAATCCCAAATGCTGCTCCTTTGGGGTGGGGGATTGAATGTGGAATCAGGAGGATCTGGGTCCAAATCTCACATCTGACATGATAAGCTGTGTGACCTTGGGAAAGTCACTTGTTTCCTCATCTGGGAAATGGTGACAACAGATGCAGCCCCTGCTTCACAGGGTTACTGTGAGGCTTGTGTTCTGTCTTCTGCATAAATTGCTTTGTAACCTTCAGAGGGCTCTAGGCGTCCGCCTTCAGCCCACCTCCCAAGGTCTTCCTTTCCAAAGCATTTTAAGAAGGCCCCTTCCTCCGGCCATAGCTGGAACGTGCCTTTTTATACACCTCTTGGAGTCCATCAGATTTTCATCAGGACTGCCCTGCCCAGAATGGACTGTGTTGTTTAGTCTCTGAGCTATTACAAATTCACGCTTCCCAGCTGAAAATAGCAGCTGCATGGACTCTGCCAAATTAACGCCAGTCACAGCAGTGAGCGGCAGCCTGGTCAGCCCTCTAGACAACAAGGTCCTCCTTTCTTTTCCCTTTGCCCTACTTAACATGATAAGGGACAAGACAGCTCTAATATGGAAACAAATCCTCTGATTTATTCACCCGGCGGAAACCCATGGGCCCGGGGTGCCCCTACCTTGGCTAAGCCACTCCAAAAAGGGGCTTTGAAACTCCCGTCCCGGTTGTCAGTCAGCTGTGATGGAGAAGGAAACAGGAGAGCCACTGTTTGGCCCCTGTACCCCCTCCCCGATGGGGTAGGCTCTTTGGGACGTCCCTGAGCCTCAGCTTTGCTACACATGAGCCATGGGATGAGATGGCATGCCACCTCTGCACTGCTCCTCCATCTGTAACCCCAGGAGAATTCAATAACACAAGATTCGGGAAGTCTCATGGAGACCGAGGGGCCCAAGGGGGTGGGGAGCAAGAGTTAAGAGAGTACTGGTAATTGAGTTTGTTACACAAACATCCCTAGAACAGGGAGGACTGAAACACTATTTAATAAGGTGGCCAAGAGCCATGAACAATGACACGATGAGCTGACCACAGTCAGGAACATGAAACAGGCTGGGGATGCCAACTCCAGCAAGAGCCCCAGGGAGCAAGCTTCCTTAGGAGAGCTGTCTTCCTTCCTGTGGAATAATGATACTGACGTTAAGGCCCTCACTCCCCATGCTTCTGGACTATTCCCCCTAATTGGAAAAATGTGGCAAAAACTGAGCCAAGATGTGCTAATGGATGCTCAGGCCCTTGAACAAGGAAAACAGGAGGAAAAGGAGGAAGGTGAAGACCAACCTGGCTCTGAATTTTGTGTCAAGTATTGTGGGTCCTGAGGCCAAAGGCTGGCACAAGAGAAACTTGTGATCTCTGTTTTCCAGTTCGGAAAGAGCCCAAGTCTGGGTTTTAGTGCCATGGGAAAATGCCTATACAGCATAGCTGGAATCTATAAAAAGAATAATGCAGCTATCTCTTGTTCTAAGTAAGCTCAATATGCCAGAGTCAGAATGTGCCACTTGGATAAAGTGGGAAATTTGTTTCCTTTTATATAACCTATAAGCCAGAGCTCAAAGAATTTTTTTTTTTAAATCTGGAGCATGGGATGAATTAGGTGGGGGCATCTTCTGACAAAGAGTGGCATTGCAACCCAGCTCTATTAGAAGTCACAAACCAAGCCAAAAGGAGGAAACAAGGAGAACTCTGGGGAGTTACCAATATGGTAACCCCAGAAACATGAGAAATTCTAATGGCTCTCAGAGGAGACTGGGAGAAGATGGCCAAGAGTTGGTAGTTCAGCAAAAGGGGTACCCAAAGCTCTGGGAAGTAATTAGGAATAGAAAATCCACCACCACCCCTTGGCCACCACCCAACACAGACCCTCTCCACAGCCCAGAAATACTATATTCAAGAAATGAGAGCCAATTATTTTTATGAAGTGAAGGAAGATATACACAGGAAGATAAATCTGCTACCAAAAAGAGCAACTCTAAATTCTAGTAGAAGTGATTTTTAAATTCCCTGCCCTCTGCTGCCTTGATTAAGGTGGGTGATTAAGTACTAACTCAGGATATAGACTAGGAAAAAGCCTTGGCCTGGACTTCAAGAAGCCCCAGGCTTGGATCCCAATTCTGCCAATAACTTGCTGTGCGACTAAACCAATCCCTTCCCTTCTTAAAGTCTCTTTTTTCTACTCTGTGGAATAAAGAGATTAGAAAAGATCCCACTCAACTGTAACAATTTGTTTGCTCCAAAATGGTGGTGGTCTCAACAGTCCTGATGTCCCCCATCATCTTTCACAAGCTCCCTGTTTTGCTACATTCATCCTCACTTTTCTCACCAAATATCTATGAAGGGATCAAGGGATCACAGATAAGGAGGAGTCCAAAGCCTGAGCTATTAGTGCCTGTCCAGCACAGTGCTTTGTAGGTGATTAATGAATGTTTTCTGGGTTGGATTAAGATTCAAAGAGATAAGCTGGCACAGAGGGGCTAGGAAACAGTCAAGAATCATTCTGGAAAGAGAGCTATGAATGAGAAAGTGGAGGGATGCTGAAAGTAAACAATGTGGCTGCACAGGGAGCTCACTGACAAACAGATTTTAAATGTGCATACACAGAAAAGGGATAAAAAAGGGGAGAAAGGAAACAGAAGAAACACAAAAGAGTGACAAGGGTAGGTAAAAGTAAAGTCAGGAAGACTAGCTAGTAATGCTAAAAACAAACAAACCCCAAACACCAAATTTACATCGAAAAGCAGCTGCTAGCCAAGCTTCCAACTAGCATTATTAAGTATCTGCTGTGTTTCAGGTATGGTGTTAAGCACTGGAGATACAAAAAAGGCAAAAGACAGTCCCTGCCTTCAGGGAGCTCCCAGTTTAACGCGGAGACAACATGCCAAAAACTATATACAAACAAGATATAAATGGGGTAAATTAACAGAGGGAAGGCACCAGAATTGCTAGATTAAAAGATTGCATTTTGATGTAGAAGAAAATATAGTAATAAACAGGAGAAGGCAAAAATACTCAATTCCTATTTGTTGGTTTTTCCTACCAGTGAAAAGGACAGATTAAGAACAGGAAAATGAAAGTCAAGGAAGGTAAAGAGAATGGCTAAGTGCCTCCAGTAAGTTTAAGGGAAGTGGCCCAGACAAATGAGGCAAATGAAAGGATTTAAAGAGGCACAGCCACACAATAAGCTTTGGGTAAGCCAGGAGAATGGGAGACATGGCCAGAGATTGCCCCAGGTGACATCCTCTGGGGATGCTTCAAACAAAAGGACAGGAAGTTAGAGACTGATACCTGCTCAAACTCCAGAAGAGGTTATTAAAAGGAGGTTGGTGAGCACCTTCCTCCTCAGGGTTACCAACGATTTTATGATTTTAGAATCTGCTGACCTTTGGTTGATCCTCCCTCTGTAGCTTTTATGCTCTATCGAATACTACCACCATCACCTCCATGACCACCACCGCTACCACCACCACATTTCATAGTACAGCTCTCTTTCCTGGTTTTCCTCCCCTCCCTAGAGGAACACTTAACTGTCATCAACATTCTCCCCTCATAAATCCTGGGTGTCCCCCAAGGCTCTATCAAGGATGGACAGATGGAAGGAAGGAAGGAAGGAAGGAAGGAAGGAAGGAAGGAAGGAAGGAAGGAAGGAAGGAAGGGAGAATTCTACAATTAGAAAGGATCTTTTAGGACCATGTCTTTAGAGCCAGACAAGACCTTCAAATCTGACTCTCTTGTACAGAGGAGGGATCAGGAACACTGAAAGGCTGAGTGACTCATGCGGGGTTACACAGCGAATAAGTGACTGAGGCTGGTTTGGAACTTGATTCTTCCTGACTCCAAGCACAGTACTCTATGCACTGTCCCCCCAATACAACCCTTTCATTTCTACAGCTGGGGAAATAAGAGACAAGAGAATGGAAAGGGGTGGCCCAAGACATCATGGTGGGTTGTACACAGCAGGCATCTAATAAATGGATTTACAGTAAGGAGCAGACAAAAGCATCCTAGGACTTAGACCAGCATCACCTCAATACTCTTGCCACCTACCTGGACCACCTGTGACAAGCTTGTGGGGCCATCTAACACCCAGCTCTCCTGGGCCCACCACACTCCTCCCTCACTTGATTCAGCAAGGATGCCTCAGCTCTTCCTAATTCTGCCAATCTTCTCCTCTAGGCTGGTTATCATTTGGACTAAAATCTAGGTAGGTTTCTCCCCAGGGATTTACTTCTCCCAGTCTGGATGCTTCCTGAGATGCAAGGAGTGCTCATAATCTCTCCATAGTCTGGACACTTCCTGACCTCGAGGCTGGCTCTGTGTCCACTACAGCATGGGCCTCCTTGTACCTCTTTGTATTTCTGCTGTACCTAAGAAGCATCCCAACTTCTCACCTCCCCAGGCTGACCACTGGCTTGCTTGTAAAAATCTCAGAATGAACTCAAGAGAGCAGAAAGCTGCCTCGGAATCCCTCCTGTCCAAGTTGGACACTAAGCTCTCCGATTTGGAAGTTTCTTTTGGTCTGAAACAGTATTAAATGTTTTTCTTTTAAAAAAAGATAATCCTTTCCTTGGCCACCTCGTACATTATTCCAAGTTTAGCCAAAGGGGAAAAAAAGGAAGACACTCTCGGGCCCTCTGGTCCCAACAAGTTAATTAATGAGACAGTGGGAGAAATTCTTGGGATGAATATTCACAGGCAATCGAAGGAAGCCAAGCTTGGGAAAATGTTTTTTTATAAAACTGGAGCAAAGGGCCACATTCTTATGTAAAACTAGAGGCCTTGTTCCATCCCTTTTGTTTCTTCCAAGGGCTTTTTTCTCCTTTTGACAGAAAGCCCTAGACAGAGTGTCTGGACTGACAATGGAAAGGTACAGGCTTGGTGTAAAGAAAACACCAATCCAATTTACTTTCAGGCCGCCTTCCGACACTGTGTTGAATGCCCTTGGCTGCTGATTCCCACCGCTCGCCTCAGAAACGCCAGGCCCATTGGAAATGGCCACAAAAAGGGGCCCTTGGCATTCTGGGACAAGAGTTATTTGTGGAAATGTTTTTCCCAGCTGTGAGGGGAAAGACGGTTCTTCCAAGTCAATGGAGAAATGCTTCCCCCAAAGGCAGACAAACTTTGAAAGCTAGACACATTCCTAATGGGGATCACCTAATGGGGGATCCCCTAACGGGGATGAGTGGAGGCTCTGGTTCTTTTGTTTGGGAGGGAGGGGGAGGCTGAAGCTCCTCACACAGAACATTCAGGGCTTACCCTAGGTCCCCCAAGGCAAGCGGGGCTAGATCGAGAGAGCCCGAACTGGAACAGCTGGGGAGGGTGGGGATGATAGAATCAGATCTGAAAGAACCAAAAGCAAAGCACGGACATATGCTATCTAATTGTTACTTTTACAGTATCATGTTAGGTGGGTCTTATCATCTTCATTTTATAGATAAGCCAGCTGTGGATCAGACCAATGATATCATCGGCTCCCATGGGATTTAATGACCAACTACATGACTCCGCAACCTAGCTATGGAAGCCAGGTCTCTCTACTAAGCACTGGTCTCACCACTACTAAGGGAGATCTCAAGATGGATGTCCCATAGGCATCTTAAATTCAATACTCTCAAAACTGAATGCATTATCTTCACCCCTAAACTAGGAATTCTTCATCTCTTTTGTGCCATGGATGCCTTTGGTAGCAATCTGCCTCAGGAAGCCTGTACTCCCCTTCTCAGATTTGTATTTTTAAATGAAGAAAATGAAATAGGATTGTAAAGGAAATCAGTTATATTGAAATATGGTTATCAGAATATTAATAAAGACAAGTTCACAGATCTGGGTTAAGAAACGCTTTCCTAAGCCCCACCCAATCCCCTTTCCAAACACTATTTCTGCTAAGGGGGACACCATCCTCCCAGTCAATTTTCCTTCCTCAGGCTTTTCCATTTCCACACAGGTATCCAAGTGATTTTTCTAGAGTGCAAGTCAGACCATATCACTAGTACCTCTAGGATCACAAAATTGTAGATCATTAGAAACAGGAGAGATATCAGAGATGATCTATCTAGCCCAGGAAACTGAGGCCAAAGAGATTAAGGGAATTACCAGACATCACCCCAATGTGTTGGTGGCAAGGTGGGGTCTCCCCCTTCCCAGGCCAGGATCCCTTTGAATTGGATGCACTCACACTGAGGCCATTTGCACCTTTGAATGTCATTAACCAACCAGCCCATGGATGGAAATGTTCTACAACCCAGCACAAAGAGCTGGACAGAGCCCTGGAAGACAGCATCTCTTCTGTTCTATGGACCGTCATCTGCCAGCTGATGACAACCTGGAGTGAAGCCCATTAACCAACCATCTGCATTCCAGTGCACTGGGGAGAGCTCACCCCACGGAGCCTCGTCTCAGACCCACCACGATGTGCCATTCCATCATCTTCCCACCATACCACTTCCTTACATCCCCACTTAGACCTCCAGCTCTGAGAACAATAATCCTGTCAGTCCTAGAACTTAAGGGCCAGTCCATTACCCTTTGACTCCATTTTACCCTTTCAGTGATTCCCCAGACTGAAGCTCCCTTCTCTACTCACCCCTCCCTCCATGTATTGTCTTCCCCTATTAAAATGTGAACTTCTGAGGGAAGGACTTCTCTGGCTTTCTGTTATTTGCATGCCCAGCACCTGGCACATAACAAGCCCTTAATAGATGTTTTTCATTCATTTAGTCAGTCAGTCAGTCAATAGCCCAGGGCCAAAGATAAGTCTCTAGGCAAGCCATTAGATACTTCCCTCCAAGCAGATATCAACCTATTTAAAGCTTTCCTTTGTCATTCAACCGGTCCCAACTCCATCCAGCTTCCCCATCATTAGCCCATATCTGCCCATCTATCATACAAGGACAGTAGGAAAGACTTTGTCAAGTGCTTTGCTAAAGCCTAGGGAAACAAGGTCTGCAACATACCTGGGATCGGTTACGTCGAGTTACTGTGTCTAGAGAGCAGTTATGGAGGGCCTTACCTGACTTCTTTAAGGAAACCATGCTGGCTGGTTCTTAGCTGGTACTTATTTTCTCAATACTAGACATCGGATCAAAATATTTCCTAAGTATTAGATATCATATCAAAAATATCCTAATTATCTTTTATTTTACCTACAATCTCAATACAGCATCCCCTCCCAGAGAGCCATCCCTTATCCCAAAGTTTAAAAAAAAAAGGAAAAAATATTTCAGCAAAATTAACGAACATTTCAAAAAGGTCTGACATTACAGACAATGTTCCTCCCCCAGAGACTCCCTGCCTGTGCAAAGAAATGGGAAGGTATCTTCCTGCATCCCTTCTTTAAAGCCAAATTGGCTCATGATTTCCAAACAGTTTATTTCTATTATTTTGTCCCCAAGATCATCAGTTTAGCTTTGGACAGAAGCCTGGAGGCCAGCGAGTACAAGCTCTTATTTTACAGATGACCATCTAAGGCTGAGAATGAAGTCCTGTGCCCAGGGGCACAAAGCAGGTTAGAGGCAGAATGCGGACTCCAAACTCACTGTTCTCTCCACTACACACTTAGCTAGTCTTTCCATGGATGTTGCAATAATGATTATCTATTTTGCCTTCCTGGCTCTAAGAAATCTTTTATAATGTCCCAACTCATTCCTTTACTAAGAAAGTATACAATTTAAGCAGGAATGAAACCCACCTCCCTGACCTGCACTTTAAACTTCACCCTTTCCCTCATTTTGAGGCTCAGAACATGCATCTAGCCACTTCTGCTACTGTGGCTTCTCTCCCATCTGTCCTGATTGTTCAAAGATCACCGATGGGGGCTCGTTAATCACATCTGCCAGCTTTTCTGTAGTCCAGTCTTTTCTTTTACTGATAGGAAAGCCAAGGTCTTGAGAGTTCAAGTGACTTACCCAAGGCAGTAAGCAGAAGTTATTAATAGAAAAATCAGGACACTTCTGACCCTCAAAGACAGGAATTAGAACTTGCCCCTGGGGAACACAAGCAGCCCAGGGTTGTTCAACATCAAGGAGACCCAAAGGTTCACATTCAAACACTCACACTGATCACAAAGGATAAAGAATGAGCAGAAAAGCCACTAAATGGTACCATGGGCATTTTTAAAAAGCTATTTGGAAGGAATCACCAGTCTTCTTAGCTAATGACAAGTTCAATTAAACTAACCTGTTCTGATGAAATTATTTATTTTTGTTGAAATGGAGGAAAGCCACGTCCAGCATTATCCAAAGGAAACGTAACTCCACTTTAATGAAGCCCCTAGCACCTCACCATTTATCTGGTGAGAGTATAGCATGTTCAAGAGTTTTCAGCTTTTCAAAGTAAATCAATACTTATTTTGGAAACAAAAGGCCCTGAAATGACAGCCAATGTCACAGGCCCTAAATATAAACCTTAATACAAGAAATCAGTCCCAAATCTAGGCAAGGACTAGGAGCACCGCAAGCCCAGCCTGGAGATCTCCAGAGTATCTCTCAAATGCTCTCCCTCCCTAATTCAGTCCAGGGCTGGGGGTGAACTTGGGGGAGAACAGGACTGTTCTGAGTCTTTAGGTAGACACCAGACATGCTCAATCATCTACCAAAATGAGCTATTTCCCAAGTTGCCCACACGAAGCTACTTCTCAGTAAATTACAGTCAATATCATTTCAGAGAGAAGAGGGAATATGGGAAGCCAGGTCTCCAGCCTCATCCAGGGGAAGATGGTCACCTGCTTTATCCCTGGCCTGTTTGTCTGCAGCGGAGGGAGTGGGGCAGGTGGGGAGGGCTGTTCATTTCTAGGACAACAGCTTTTGGAGGGTTGCTCAAGACAGAATCACATGGCCCAATTCCCCAGAGCCAGACGTGATCTCAAACACAGCCTCTCCAGCTGCGGGGCCCACTCCACATCCTGTTGCTTCATCACACGCGCGCACACACACACACACACACACACACACACACACACACACACACACACACACACACACACACACACACACACACACACACACACACACACACACACACACACACTGGAGCAAACCCAAGGTTGTCTTGGAGGCCCTGCTGTTGTCTGCAGTTTTGAAGGCTGGGCCCAGCTGGGCTGAGGGAGTGACTTTCAGCTCAGGCTGGAGTAGGGGGCATCACCAGAACAGGATGGGGGGAGGGGGGGCCCCCCCACTTGGGGATGACATTCATGGCAATGAGGCAACTCAGGAGTGAAGTGGAGAGAGGGCTGGACCTGGAGGTGGGAAGATCTGAGTGCAAACCTGACCTCAGACATTTAATAAGTGGGTGACTCTGGGCAAATCACAAAACCTCTGCCTCAGTTTCTTGATCTGTAAAATGGAGATGTGATAGCACCTATCTCACAGGATTGTTATGACGATGAAATGAGATATTTGTGAAACATTATGCAGAACTGAAATGCAAATCTATATTACTCAAATCTAATTATACAGATCTATAAATGTTAATGATTATGACTAGAGTGGTTACTGTTGTGGTAATCCTGGAAATGGGCAGCTGGGTGGTGCAGTGGATAGAGTCCAGAGTCAGAGGGATTCAACTCTTGAGTTCAAATCCAGCCTCAGACCCTTACTATTTGCATGACCCTGGGTAAGTCACTTCACTCTATTTGCCTCAGTTTCCTCATCTGTCAAATGAGCTGGAGAAGGAAATGGCAGATCACTCCAGTATCTTTGCCAAGAAAACCTCAAATGGGGTCATGGGGAGTCAGACATGACTGAACAACAATTTATGCATCTAACCAAAGGACCCTTTAATGGGTTAGTTGGGGGGTCATTTCTAGAAACCTTCAAGATTTACAAAGTCATGTGAGGTAGGTAATGCCAAGATTATGCCCTCCATTTTACAGACAAAGAAACCGAGGTCAGAGAGAGGTTCGATGACCTGTCCAGAGGGAGGAAGGCCACATTGCTGTGTATGTTGTCAGATACTTTTCAATCAGTTTTGTTGAACTTTTTTTCCTTTTCTTTCTCTTTTCTTTTTAACTAGATTCTTTGTTACATGGGGAGAAAGGGAGGGATAAAAGGGAAATTTCTGACAATGCAAGAAAATTATATCAATCAAATTTATTCTAAAATGACATATCAAGATTCAAGAGTCAAACCCAGATTTCCTATTCCACTTGAAAGAAATGAAAAGGCAAATGAAACCCTGGAAATCCAGAGCACAGCAGGAAAAGACAAGACAATGCAGATCACAGACTGGGAAGGATCCCCAGGGCTCACATACGCCAGGCTGGAAGGACTGAGGGACTCTCCTCATCCGACCAGATTATTTCAGAGATGAGGGAAGGAAGGTCCAGAGCTCAAGGTACGGCCATCCAGGAAGGAAACCAGAAAGCTATCTACCTCCAGATCCAGCCTTCTGGCCTCAGCATCAGGTTGCCTTCCCTCACCTACCTCCTAACCATATGATCCGAATATGAGAACTGTGATTCTGAGACGTATCTGAACTGGAAGCAGGTTATCCTGGTGCTGTCACACACACATGCTCAATTAAACTGTGTTTAGTGCCCAAAGTGTATTAGAAGAAAACACCTCCCTCCACCCCTCTGCAGAGGTGGGGACCCACCGGCATGGAACACTGCATACAGATTTTTTGGATGTGTTTGACTGGTTTTGCTGAAATTTTTTCCTCTTCTGTTTTTTCAGTTTTTTATCGTAAGGGATGGCTGGCTATCTGGGAGGAGGGAAACAGGCCAAAAATGGAAACAATGTGAAAACAAAAGATACCAACTGAAATCTACTTCTAAAAAGAAAGTTGATCCTGGACATAAAATTCATCACATAGAAGGTTCTGATAAAGAAAAGTGAAAAAAAATCACTTGATTTACATCAAAACTCAGAATCAAGTACAGTGGTCAAGGACACGGCGACATCAACCAGGGACTGAAAAGGGATGTCCTCATGTGGACTAAAGACGCCTCCACCCACACCACCACCACGGCCCCTGAGACACACATATCAAGGTCCAAGAACTCCTCCTTAATGAACAATCACCCCACAGGAATCGAGGGAAGCTTTTTCTTACCTGCCCTACAGGTCTTGCCGTTGTCCTCTAGCTGCACCCCCGTGGGGCAGGCGCAGGTATAGAAAGGTTCTCTTGGAGAGAGCAGGCACAGGTGGGAGCAGCCGCCATTGTCCTCTTCACAAGGGGTATGGACTGTAAGAAAGGACAAGCTTGGAAATCAGAGGTGGACACACAGACTCTCCTCTCCCTATATCTCTGACTCTCTCATCACTGTTACCTTACAAAAATCATTTCCTTGAGCCTCAGTTTCTTAATCTGTATAATAGGAGTATTAATCCATCACTAGTGACCTTGTGAGGCTCTTGTTAGGAAGGGCCTTGGAAGACACTGAGGCACCACAGAGGAGTTGTTAGCGATGATTATTATTCAGTCCAATCTAACAGACATTTACTGAGTGCCTGCTGTTGTAGTTAGCACTGCTGTTATGTAGTCTTTTCAGTCAAGTCCAATGCTCAGTGACCCCACTGGGGGTTTTCTTGGCAGAGATACTGGAGTGGTTTGCCATTTCCTTCTCCAGTCCATTTTACAGATGAGGGAAGCCATGGCAAACAGGTTAAGGTGACTTGCCCAGGGTCACACAGCTAGGAAGTGTCTCAGGCCAGATTTGAACTTGGGTCTTTGTGACTCCAGGCCCAGCTCTCTATTCACTTCACTGCCCCAGCTAACACTGTACTAGATGCCATGGCTACAAAGACAGAAACAGAAGGGTCCCTGCCCTCAAGAAGTCTCCATTCAGAGCCAACATTTGTTTCCTGTTGGGGATCTACCTGCTGTTTCTCCTTTTTTTCCCACTGGGTCTTTGCTTTTTCATCTCTGCTTCCTTCTCTCTTGGGGATCTCCTGCTAAGCCTTCCCTTTTGGGGAGTGGGGGGAAGTCTTCCCTTAAGCACATCCAATCAAAAAGTTCATTAACTTGGGCCTTGACTAACTCATCTGATGCTTCTTCCATGTCCTGGGAGGCCCAAGAACAAAGCCAGGTTCCCTATTCTAATTTGGGCAGCCGCTGTCCTTCCCCTTGAGGGGTTAGGCTGCCCTAGGTCTGGGCAACTAGGAGACAATGACGAGAAATGCCTGATGAATGCCATTGATTGCTCAAGCTACCAAGTTCACCGGTGTCAAGCTTATCAACACCCAGAACTGCTCTCTCCAAAGTTGCCAAACCCGGTGGCCCTTTCGTTGTTCTCCCTGACCACTCTGCAACCTTATGCTGGTGATCTCTCTCCCCCTTAACATTCTCTTCTCTCTAGTTTTCAGGATGTCTCTCCTCTCCGTCTCCTCCCTCTCTCTCTCCCTCTCCCTCTCTCTCTCCCTATCCCTCTCTCTCTCCCTCTCTCTCTTCCTCTCTCTCCCTCCCTCTCTCTCCTTCCCTCCCTCTCTCTCTCCTCTGGTTCTCCTCCTCCTTCTCTGACTATGCCTTCTCAGTCTCCTTTGCTGGATCCTCCTCCAGATCCCAATCTCTAACTTTTGATGCCCCCTCTAGACTACTTCATTTGGGGATCTTGTCAGCTCCCTGGATTTAATTACCATCTCTATTCTAATGATCCTCAAGTCCCTACAACCATGGATGGTGTCACTGCAAAAATGTCTCTGTGTCTCATCCTGATGCAAGTTACAATGTGGCTACCTGACCACATGTCACACAAGCCTCAGGACTGGGTTCTGGGAGAAAGGGCCATTCATCCCTTCTGTAGAAAGCCTGGGGCTTTTCCACTCCAGAACTGCCCCCAATACAGCAAAGATGACTATCATCCATACTATCCTCCACACTGCCACACTGTGGTCAATGGGTATGGAAATACTCAGATCTTAGCCTAGCCTATGGAAACAAAGAAAAAGAAAGAATGGTCTACTTACAATAGGGTTGCCTATCTTGGCTTAACACTTGGATATCCATGGGAGAGTAAAGGCCACCGAGGATTTCTCGCCTCTTTTCTCCAGTTCTCTTATTGCAAGCATGAATGGAGCGTGTCTGCCAGTCTGTCCAGTAGAGAGTGTCTCCCGATAGAGTCAGGGCAAAGGGGTGGGTCAAGCTGCCTTCCACCACTTTTTGCCTGGTTTGTCAAATACAAGAAATGAATACCATCAATCCAGCTGTGCCCCTTTGATAGAGGGGCCACTTTCAACTCCATCTGAACACGAATGTGGCCACATTCATCATCCAGCTACTTTTGTGTCATGCTGCAGGGTTGACAATAGACCAAGGACAAGCAACAGCTCCCATGAAGATCACCAGGGAGATCTCTGGACCTATCACCCTGAGGCCATGGGCTCTCCCTGAATAGGACCAGACACAGTGACTACTGGGAATTCTCTGACATGTGCCTGATGAGTAACTTAACTTCTCTGAGCTTCAGTTTCCTCAATGGTAAAGCTTTCCAACATCTGCAGAATTTAGACAACTAGTCACATTAAGATATTTGTGCAACCAGGAACATGGGAAACAGAACTTTTATTCATCCAACACATCAGGATGTCAGAGACACAGAGCTCAACCCAAACCTGTGGAGGAACCCCTTCTCTAAGACACCCTACCAGCAGCCACCAAGCTCTTGCTGAAAGACTTCTGATGGAGGAGAACCTCCAGCTTCCCAAGGCAGCCCACTGCACTTGTGAGAGCCTTGTCCTGGTCTCTTGAGACAAGAAGAACAAGGTTCACAGCCCTTCAAGAACTTGAAGACAGCAATTCCAGGATCACAATCCAGTGCCACAAGAGACCCTGGAGATAACCTCATTCAACCTCCTCCTCTTACAAGTAAGGAAACTGAGTCCCAGGGAGGTTAACTACATGCCTTGCCTAGGGTCTTCCTGACTCCAAGACAAACTCTTGGGCCAACACTCCATATGCCACCTCTGACACTTGCTAAATAATTGGAAGAGACCCCCAAGAAAAGAGAAATGTACCTGAAGGAGCCATCCAAGTTGGCTCGGTGGATGAAACTTAGCTTTGCATCTGCCCAGTAAAGCTTCTGCTCCTCAAGGTCAATCGTGAGGCCATTGGGCCAGTAAATGTCAGAGTCAACAATGATTTTCCTAGTGCTGCTGTCCATCCCTGCGCGTTCTATCCGGGGGGTTTCACCCCAGTCTGTCCAGTACATGTACCTGGAAAGAGGATGAAAACATGGTCAATATGAAATCACCAGGGTTTCTCAGTATCAGTGACAAGAATCAAAATGGTTTAGAGTCTTTGAGACTTAATTTTAAGGATCACAGGATTTAGAGCCCAAAAGGACCTTGAACAGCGTCTCACCCTTTTTTTAAAAAATTAGAGCCAACACTGAGACACTTGAGAAATGTTTGTAATACTCCTATGAGAGAGCAGTGTGACGCTGGATAGAGTTCCCATCCTGGAGTCAGAATGTCTTAGGATCATGGATCAAGAGCTTAGCGTCCTCCTGTCCCACCCTCTCATTTAAATTTTTAGTGTGACTTCTGTATCATTTTTTCTCAGTTAACAAGTATTTTTTGTCTCCCTATCATTTCTCCCCAAACAGGGAAAAAAACCCTGGTTACAAACATGGACAATACTGCAAAACAATTTCCCACATTGGCCCTGTTTAAAAATTTTTTCTGTACCCAGAGTGGATCTTCTCTCTCCAGAGATGAACAGTATGCATCATGAACTGTGGTTGGCCACTGCATTGAGGAGAGTTCTCAAGCCTTTCAAAGTCAGTGAACCAGTCAAGAAATATTAGTAAATACTTACTACCTGCCAGGCACTGTGCTAAGCACTAGAGATAGAAAAAGAGGCAAAAGACAGCCCCTGTCCTCAAGGAGTTTACAATCCAATTGGGGAGGCAGTATGCAACCAACTATGTACAAACAAGTTTTGTTCAGGTGCACAGGACGTAAAGTTGTCTTTATAAAGTTGCCATTGTTGCATCAATTGTTCTGGTCCTGTTTGTTTCCCTCTGCATCAGTTCACATAAATCTTCCTAAGTTTCTCTGACACCATCCATTTTGTTGCCTATCATGGCACAATCCTCAAGTGATGGGTGCCACCCTTACTTTCCAGTTCTATGCCATCATAAAAAGAACAGCTATAAATATTTATGTACACGTAGATACTTTCCCTCTTTCTTTGATCTTTTTCAAACCCATTTTACAAAGGAGAAAACGGAGGTCGCCAAAAGTCAGGTGACTTGCCAAGTCACCAAGGTGATGAGCAGCAGAGCCAGGTTCCAAGAGCAGAAGGACTAACTCCAGACCCAACACTAATGCCTTTCTATAAGACAGAGTGGTGCGCTAGATGGTCGCCAGGGTCCCTCTCCCTCTAAATTTCGGCTCTGGTCTTTTAATCATCAATGTGTTTAATTTTGATATTATAAATGTTACTGATTACCCCCATCCATGAGAGGAGAAGTCTCTTTAACAAATGAAAATAGTTAAATAAAACTAACAATAGGGTGACCTTGTTTAGAAGTGAATGCAACATTCCACATCTGGAGCACCTCCCCTACCAATCTATTTAAAATTTTTAAATGAACAGGAACAATTTATTTCTCCCACTTTACTGCAAAAAGAAAAACAAAGTCTTTGCAACAAAAATGCATAGTCAAACAAAATGAGTTCCCTCAATGGTTGTATGCAAAAATACACATTTCATTCCACCCTCTAAAGACCTCACTTCTCTGGCAGAAGGTGGACAGGGCATCTGATCATTCATTAGCTGGACTCCTGAATGGTTGTTGAATTGATCGCAGTGTCCAAAGCTTTCCAACATGTTTGTCCTTATGGTGCCACTACTATAGAAACTGTTCTCCTTACTGTCTTCCCTCTGCTTCAGTTCATACGGGACTCTCCAGGTCCCTTTCAAACCATTCATTTTCTCATTTCTTTCAGCACAATATTACTTAATTACACTCACTGACCACAGCTTATTCAGTCATTCCTCAATTGAGGGGCATCCCCTTAGTTTACAAAGTGCTTGGTTTGGTTTTTGTTCTGCCACCACCAAAAATTCAAAGTTGCTATAAATATTTTTCTACATGTTGACCTTTTCCTGTTTCTTTGATCTCTTTTGGACACAGGACTAGCAGTGGAAGAGCTGGTTCAATACACACACTATTTACTAACTTTTTATGTGTAAATCCAAAGTTTTTGTTTCCAACATGATTGGACCCATTCACAGGTCCACCATCTTTGTATCAATGTGTCTGCTTCCCACAGTCCTTCCAACATTTATGATTTTCCTGTTTTGTCATCCTTGCAATTTGATGAGTTTGAGGTAGAGCCTCAGAAATGCTTTAACCTGACTTCTTTAATTAATAGTAATTTGAATTATTTTTTCATACGGCATATATTTCATAAGTCTTCATTTGTTTCATGAGAAGTATCTGTTGATATCCTTAGAGTATTTGTCAATTGGAGAATGACATATGTGTATTTATGTATATATATGTATATATAAATGCATATACATATATAGTAGAAATGAGACCTTTAGAGTACTACCAAATTCTTATTTACCAATCTCCTTAGTGAATATTGATGCAAAAATTTTAAATAAAACACTAGCAAGGTGATTACAGCCATATAGCACAGATATATGTGTATATGTGTGTACATGCATGCATGTATGTATATAAAAAATCAGGTGGAATTTATACCAAGAATTACAGATGGTTCAATATTAGGAAAATATAAGCATAATTGATCATATCAATACCAAAATCAACAAAAATCAAAGGATTATATCAATAGGTTCAGACGGGAAAGCTTCCAGCAAAATACAACACCCATTCCTATCAAAAACACTAGAAAGTACAGGAATAATGAAGCTTTTCTTGAAATGATAAGTAGTATACAGACATAAAAAACCATCATCAATCATTATCTGTAATAAGGAAAAGCTAGAAGCTTTCCTAATAAGATCAGGGGTGAAGCAAGGATGCCCACTATCACCACTATTATTCAATATTATACTAGAAATGCTAGCTATAGCATTAACAACAGTAATAAGTAGTAATAGCAAGGAAAACAATATTAGAAAGCAATCATAGTAAGAAAAAGAAATGGAAGGAATAAGAATAGGCAACATGGAAATAAAGTATCACTTTTTCAGATGATATGACGGTATACTTAGAAAACTCTAGAGAATGAGCTAAAAAACTAATAAAAAATAAAAACTAAAAAAAAAATAAAAAAAAAATAACAGTTTCAGCAAAGTTGCAGGATGTAAAATAAATCTGCACAAATCACCAACAGTTCTACGTACTACAAACAAAACCCAGCAGGAAGAAATAGAAAGAGAAATTCCATTTAAGACAACTGCAGACGGTAAAAAATACTTGAGAGTCTATTTGCCAAAACAAACACAGGAACCATGGATATAACTACACATCATCTCTACTCAACAACTCTACTCAACAACTACTCATCACACAAATAAAGACAAATCTAAACAATTGGAGAAATATGAATTGTTCATGGGTAGGTCAAGCCAATATAATAAAGATGACAATTCTGCCTAAATTAATTTACTTACTAAGTACCTTAACCAATCAAATTATCAAAAAATTATTTTATTGAGCTAGAAAAAAAATCATAACAAAATTCCTCTGGAATAAAAGGTCAAGAATATCAAGAGGGTCAGTGGGATGAAAGTGAAGAAAGGTGGCCTAGAAGTACCAGGCTTAGGGATTAGAGCTGATGGCCTAGAAAACAACCACTGGTAAGGAGAAGGGGGTGGAGGTGGTGTTTTGTAAGTCTTTCATCTCTTGTTTTTCCAGTAAGTGGAGAATCCCAAAGACAGGGGACCCCAGATCATTGTAAAGTGGCTCTTCGGTGCGTTTCAGCATCATACATCTAACTAGGGACATACCTAGTTTTCTGGAACTTCATAATATTGCAAATAATTGTGAAATTTGGAGGAGCTTGAAAAGAATCCATCCACCCTGTCCTTACGAAGAAATTAACTATCTCACAATAAACTATCTCACAAAGGGATAATCATCAAGTCAATCTGATACTGGCTAAGACATAGAGTGGTGGATCAGTGGAATAGATTAAGACACAGTAGTAAATGACCATAGTAATCCAATGTTTGATGAACTCACTATCTGACAAAAACTGCTAGGAAAACTGGAAAGCAGTTTAGCAGAAACTAGGTATTTCACATTACATGCCAAGATAAGATCAAAATTAAACATGCTAATATTTAGTATTAGAAAATTAGGGGAGCATAGGGAAAATTACCTGTCAGATTTATGGATAAAGGAAGCATTTATGACCAAACAAAAGATAGAGAGAGAGAGAGGATCATAGGAAGTAAAATGGATTATTTTGATTACAGTAAATTTTAAAATTTCTGTACAAAACCAGTGCAGCCAAAATTAGAAGGAAAGCAGGAAACTGGTGGAAAAAAATTTACAGCAAGTTTCTCTGATAAAGGTCTCATTTCTGAAATATATAAAGTACTGAGTCAAATTTATGAAAAAGCTATTTCTCAATTAATAAATAGCAGAAAAAGAAATCAAAGCTATCTATAGTCATGAAAAAAATGTTCTAAATCTCTATTGATTAGATAAATGATTAGCTATCATGAAAGACAAGGAAAAAGACAAATGCTGGAGAGGATGCGGACAAATAGGGACACATGCCTATTGGTGGAGTTGTGAATTGATTTTGGAGAATAATTTGGAACTATGTCCAAAGGGCTATAAAACTGCATACGCTTTGATCCAACAGGACCACTACTAAGTCTTTATCCCAAAGAGATAAAAGGAAAAGGTTCTTCATGTAGAAAAGTATTTACAGCAGCTCTTTCTGTGATGTTTGCAAAGAAATGGAAATATTGGGAAATGGCTGAACCAATTGTGGCACATGCTGGTGATGGAATACTATCATGCTAGAAGAAATGATGAGCAGGATGCTCTCAGAAAAGCCTGGGAAGACTTGTATGAACTGATGCAAAACGAAGTCAGCAGAACCAAGGAAACATTGTACGCAGCAGCAATAATGTTGCAACAATGATCAACTATAAAAGCTTTATCTACTCTGATCAAGTCAATGATCCATATCACTTCCAAAGGACTCATGATGAAAAATGCTACCCATCTCCAGAGAGAACCAGTTAATTCACTATGGACTGGAGCATATTTTTCCATTTTCTTTATTTTTATTTTTATAACATGACTAATACAGAAATATGTTTGTATCACTTCATATGTATAATGCGTTACTTGTCTTCTCAGTGGGCAGGAGGGTACTGGAAGGAGGGAGAGAATTTGGAATGTAAAATTCAAAAAGAAAGTTAAAATTTTTTTTAATTTAAAGTGAAAGAAATGAGACCGTTATCAGAGAAACTTGTTACACTGACTTTTCCCTGTTAATTTCCCATTTAATCTGAACTTTATTGGATTTATTTGTACAAAACCCTTTTAATTTCATGTAATCAAAACAATTATTTTTTCTCTTCTGTGGTCCTTTCTTTCCCATGTTTGGTCATGAACTTTTCTTCTATCTGTAGATACAAAAAGTAATTTTTTTCATGTTTTTCTCATTTACTTATGCTTCATTTTTCTGATACGTTTATTATTTGACCTGTGATATTTATGTCAAGTATCCATTTGGAGCTTAACTTAGTATAAGGTGTGAGGTGTTGGCCTAAATCTAATTTCTTCCATGTGCTGCCACCTTTCCCGACAGTTCTGGTCAAGTAGTGAGTCCTCCTTCCAGTAACATGGGTCTTTGTGTTTATCCAACACTACTGGATTTGCTGGCTCTTGTATGGTATGGTGTGTAACTAATCTATTCCACTGACTGACCTTTCCTTTTTTTGAACCAGCACCAAATTATATTGAGAATTTCTGCTGCGTAAGATGCTTGGAGCCCTGTCGCTGCTACACCCCCTTCATTTCCTCTTTTTATTATTGCCATAGCTCTACAAAGTAATCCACTCGCATTTTAATTGGTTTTATATTGAATAAATAAGCTTATTTAGAAAGCATTGTTGTTTTAAGACACTTATTTGTCCTATACACAAATAATTAATATCTTCCCAACTATCTTAGGTCTGTCTTTATTTCTGTAAACAGTGTTTTATAGTTGTATTTGTACAGTTTTTGTATAGATTTTACATTCTACGGTTATTTTAGATGAATTTTCTCTTTTTATCTCTCTTTACTGTGTTTCATTGGTATTATGTTGAAATGCAGATGGTTTGTATGAAACCCTAAACTTAGCCCAAGTTCACAGTAGATGGAGCACTGGACCTGCAGTCAAGAAGACCTGAGTTCAAGTCTAAGTTCAGATTAGCGGTGTGACCCTGGGCAAGTCACTTCACCCTGTTTGCCTTGGTTTCCCTATCTGTAAAATGAACTGGAAAAGGAAATGGCCAACTACTCCAGTATCTTTGTCAAGAAAATTCTAAATGGGGTCACAAAGCATCAGACATGACTGAACAACAAAATTTTATATCCTACAAGTTGCTGAAGTGATTATTTCAATTAATTTTTAGTTGAGTCTTTTGGGTTCTTTAAGTATGCCATCATCTCACCTATAAAAGCGATCATTTTATTCCTTCTTTACCTACACATCTCCTCAGTTTCTTCTTCTTATCTCATTGCTAGAGGCAGTCTTTCTAGTCCCATGTCAAACTGAAGTGGTAACAGTGAACAGCCTTGTTTCATCCCAAATTTTATTGGAAAGGATTCTAATTTATGTTAATTGAATATCATAATAACCTTAGAAAAAAAAGCTTAGGAAAAAAAGAAAAAAGCTTAGAGAGATGCAGGATTTCTAGCTCAGTAAGAAGACAGATGAAATTCAGTTTTATGCTGATAGTAACAATACAAAGCTTTTTTACGATTCCTTGAAAGCTATTTATGGACCAAAAACCTATGGTGCACCACAACTACTCAGTGCTCATGGAGCCACATTGATTAGTAAAGGACATGATCCTAGAGAGACGGGTTGAACACTTCCATAGTGTTCTCAACAGACCATCATCAATCAATGCTGAGGCCACTGACCATTTAGCTCAGGGTGAAGTCAATCCCTTCTTAGGTGAACTTCCCACTGAGGAAGATGTTTTGAGGGCCATTAGGCTCCTTTCATGTGGCAAAGCACCTGGTGCTGATTCTATTCCAGCTGAAATTTACAAGGTAGGGGGACCATTGCTCATACAAAAGCTGACCGGAATTTTCCAGGTTATATGGCAAGAGGAGGTTATCCCCCAGGAGTTCAAGGATGCCTCCATTGTCCATCTCTATAAGGGTAAAGGGAATAGATTGTCCTGCGACAAACACAGGGAAATCTCTCTCTTAGTCATTGCTGGCAAAATTCTTGCTAGAGTCCTCCTTAATAGGCTTATCCTTCACCTGGAAGATGGTCATATACCTGAGAGTCAGTGGGCTGAGGAATGGTCGATATGGTGTTTGCTGCCCGACAACTCCAGGAGAAATGCCAGGAGCAGAACAGAGAGGTCTGTACACAACATTTGTAGATCTGACCAAGGCCTTTGACACTGTTAGTTGTGAGGGCTTATGGAAAATTATGTCAAAATTTGGTTGCCCAGAGAAGTTCATCAATATTGTACGTCAATTTCATGATGGCGTGTTTGTCCGTGTTCTGGATATTGGACAATGCTCTCATGCCTTCACAGTCACTAACAGAGTGAAGCAGGGCTGTGTGCTTGCTCCCCTGCTTTTTAGCATGATGTTTCCAGCCATGTTGACAAATGCTTTCAATGAGGATGAACACGCCATCAAGGTCAACTACCCTACTGATGGTAAGTTCTTCAATTTGAAAAGGCTACAAGCCAAGACCAAAGTGGAGGGAGTGTTGGTGCATGACTTTCTGTTTGCAGATGATTGTGCACTCAATGTAGCCTCTGAAGCTGAGATGCAACAAAGTATGGATCAATTCTCTGCTGCCTGTGATAATTTTGGCCTAATAATTAACACCAAGAAAACACAGGTGCTCCATCAGCCGCCACCACATCATCCATATGTGGACCATGAGTTACAACAAATGGAGAAGTTTTGAATGCTGTGGATAAGTTCACTTACCTTGGTAGTGTACTTTCTAGAGATGTACACATTGATAATGAGGCTGATCCATGCATTGCCAGAGCTAGCTCAGTGTTTGGGAGGCTCTGGAGGAAAAGTATGGGAGAGAAGAGGTATTGGACTGACTACCAAACTGGAGGTCTACAGAGCTGTTGTATGTCTGTGAAACATGGACAGTCTACCAGCACCATGCCAGGAAACTGAATCACTTCCATTTGAACTGCCTTAGGAAGATTCTGAGGATCACCTGGCAGAATAAGGTACCAGACACTGAAGTCCTTGCTTGAGCTGAACTGCCAAGCATTCAAACTATGCTTCAGAGAACGCAACTTAGATGGACTGGCCACATTATTCGAATGCAAAATGTGCACTTGCCAAAAAGACTATTTTATGTCTTGGAGCATGGCGCAGGAGCAGGCAATCACATGGTGGTCAGGTCTTCCTGATTTCAGGTCTAGCTCTACACACTGCACCACCCAGCTGAATGATGGCTGGAAGATACCTCAGAAGAAGCAATACAAGGACACTCTCAAGGTCTTTCTCAAGAACTTTAGATTTGATTATGTAACATGGGAGACACTGGCACAGGACTGCTCAGCATGGCATGCTCACATCAGAATGGGTGCTGTGCTCTTTAAGCAAAGCAGAATTGAGACAGCACAAAGTTAACGTAGAGTGCACAAATTTGGGATATCCACCCCAGATATTCATACGGACTATCTGTGCCCAATCTGTGGTAGAACATTCCGAGCTTGTATTGGTCTGATCAGCCACATTCGGACACACTGAAACTTTACTTTTATCATGGTGATGTCATTTTGGTACTCTTCAAAAACAAAAGACAACAACCAACTTATCATTGTTCATTTATGCCTCTTTTTTGTATTTTAACAGAAATAGATTTTTTTCTGCATCTATTGATCTTTTCATGCAGAC
Source organism: Notamacropus eugenii (assembly GCF_028372415.1). NCBI lineage: Eukaryota > Metazoa > Chordata > Mammalia > Diprotodontia > Macropodidae > Notamacropus > Notamacropus eugenii. Next base: position 20,678,599 of record NC_092873.1, on the reverse strand, counting down.
ATTTCAATGTGTTCCTCTGAAACTGTGTTGTTTAAATTCCGTTTCTTGTTCTGTTAATTCAGGTACTTTATATTCTTATAAATATTCATTTTTTTAAGTTTCTGGTTTATTGGTTGGATCAAATTCCTTCCAATAATGTCCTTTATTTCTTCTGAATTTGCTCCACAATGTCCTTTTCATTTTGGATCCTGATAATCTGGTTTACCTGTTAACATGCCATTTTAGTCACCTCAAGCCTACCCCTTCTCAAGCCAATGTTGTTAAAACCCACACCTTGGGATCATGGCGTTTAGGGGTAGAAGGTGTTTATCTGAGGGGAAGCTCCTTTCATTTTGTCTTCAAATCCCCTGGCACTTTGGAGAACAGCACCAAGCACACAGTAAGCACTTAACAAATGCTTGCTGATGGGTTGACTTAGAGATCACTTTATTCTACCCTCATTCTACTGCAATATTTCCCATGGCAAACAGTGAGGGGGAGGGGCTTCAAGAAGATGTTTTCTTATACAGGAAGAAATAACAATACTGGATCAATGGCCCATTTTTCTCTTTTCTTCCAACGGAAATCCGTTGCATCACCACTGCAGAGTTCCTGGTGTCTGCTTCCCACCCCATCACTTTTACAGACCAGTCCACTGGGCTAATCTTGGTCAATGCTGCCAGTCCCCCAAACTGCTCCTCCCCCCACCTTCCCTTCTGTTTTTAGGAGTCTGCTGACTTAGTTCAAATACTGCCTTGTTCACCAACTGTGTGGCTCTGGGGAAGTCACTTCACCTCAATCCCTTTTCTGTAAAATGGGGGATGAGATTTACATAATCCACCCCATAGAGGTGTTGGGAGAAACCCAAGAGCTAGTGAAGTGAGAGGGTGATAGAAATGTAGGCTCCGGGAATTTCCATCATCTTGTCCATTTCTGGTCTACCTGTGAGAAAACATACCCAATTCCCTAATCTGGTCACCAGAGATCAACCTCATCCTGAGGAAGCCTGGGAGGTGGCACAGGAGACTGAAGACAGAGCTCTGGGCATTCCCATCAGAGAAGTAGAGCATCAGCACCATGGTCAGGTCCTGTGCTCCCACTCAGCACATAGTGGGGTCACCAGTGATTAGTACAATCCATTAACAGGTATTTTAAAGGTACCTACTATGTGCCAGCCACTGTACTAGGCACCAGAGATACAAAAAAACAAAGAAGTCAGTCCTGCCTCCGTTCTACTGAGGGGATACAGCATCAAACACACAGATAATATGAAAAGTGGAAAAAAGAAATACTAAGTAGTTTGAGTGGGGGAATATTAACAATTAGGGAATTCTAGGAATGCCTCTTGAAAGATATGGCCCTCAGTCTTAAAGGAGGGGGGGAAGTACAGTTCCAAAGGATGAAGGGTGGGGGTGGGGAGGCTTGCAGAGGCACAGAGGTAGGCAACCAGAAAGCATCACAGCGGATAGAGTGCCTGGCCTGGAGTCAGGAAGATTCATCTTCCTGAGTTCAAATCTGACTTCAGATATTTACTAGCTGTGTGACCCTGGGCAACTCATCTGAACGTGTTTGCCTCAGTTTCCTCATCTGTAAAATGAATTGGAGAAGGATAAGGCAAACCACTTTGGTATCTCGGCTGAGAAAACCCCAAATGGGGTAATGAAGAGTCAGACACAACTTAAAAATGGCTGGACAACAACAATGTGCCCAGCACCATGCTCAGAACTTTACAACTATTACCTTACTTGAACCTCACAACACCCCTGGGAGGGAAATACTATGATCGTCCTCATTTTACAGTTGGGGAAACTAAAGCAGCAGAAATCAAGTGACTTTCCCAGGGTCACACAGCTAGTAAATACCTGAGGTCAGATTTGAACTTGGGTCTTCCTCATTTCAGGTCTAGCTCTATCCACTGCACCACCCAGCTGAATGATGGCTGGAAGATACCTCAGAAGTCATGTCATCCAACCCCTTCATTTGACAAACTGAGGCCCAGAGAAATTAAAGATTTAGGACTAGAAGGGACCTCAAGAGGCTGTCTAGTCCAACTCCTTCATTTTACAGAAAAGGATACTAAGGCCTGGGGAATTAAGTGACCTGCCCAAGGTACATAAGGAATCAGTTTTAGAGGAGTGCAATTTGGGGCCCTGCCCTCTGACCCCAGAGCCAAGGCTCTTCCCACCAACCCTGGGGCCTCCCTAGAAAAGGGAAGAGACTATTCTGCTTGTTCCTAGAGGGGAAAATCAGGAGGCTGGGGGATCAGAGGAAGAACTTCCCTATAATGAGAGCCCTCCCCAAGTGGAATGGGGTACCCTGAGAGAGCATCAATTCAATTCAGGCTCCAACCAGAGGCTGGATACCCACTTGCCATTAGACTGTGAGGTCCTTGAGGACAGGACTGGGCTTGTATGCTTAGCAGAGTCCCAGACACATAGGTTCCTGCTGACTGACTCCCCTTCAGGGATATTCTATACTGAAGGAGATGCCTGCTCAGGCACAGGCTGCCCCAAGGTCCCCCTCCCCCAGCGCTGTGACAGGAGAGGCAGGGCAGAACAGTGGTAAGTATAGGACTTCCTGTCAGAACATCTAGGTCCAAATCTATCTCGGCCCCTTAAGAGCTATGTGACCTCAGGCAGCCCCTTCCTCTTCTGGGCCTCCATTTCCTGATCTACAAAATGAGAGAGGGGCTGGGTGGCCTCAGAGGGCTCTCCTCCAAAGTGGAAGCTCTGCTCCTCTCCCTCCTGGGGGAAGAGGGGTGGGTTTGTCCCTCAGCCTGCAGCTATTCCCAGAAACCTGGACATGAAGCTGGGAGGCAGCTTCTTCTGCCTAGAAAGGAGGCCCAAACTGGGGACAGGGACAGGAACGCTCAAGCTGAGCCGGAGACCAGAAAAATGCGAGCTCCCTGGACTCTGGCTCCGGGTGACTCACATTCCTTTGGCCCTGTTGCATAACAGATGCCTGTGGGTTCCCTTCAGCAAGAGCCTCAGAACCAGGCAGGACCATGATTCGGGAACCCATGTGCCCAGCAGAGTGGGCCAGCCCAGCAGATGGCACAGAGGAAGGGCAACTTCCCTAGACAACCTTCCTGGAGGGAGAGGGCTGGTACTTCGGGAACTGCCCAGGTATGGAGTTATTTTGGGGCCTTGACATTTTGAGTTGGGAGGAGAGGCTTGGATTTCACCCTGTTGTTGATCTGAACCTGGGAGTACTAGCAAGCCAAGCTCAGGACCAAGCCAGGTCCTGGCCAAGGCCCAGGCTCTGGCTGATGAAGGGTGTGCCAAGTGAACTCTGGCCTAGAAGAGGCCCCCAGAGCCCTCAGCCCAGGTGGTAGCCTCTGGAGCTAGATAGGGGACATGGTCAAGCAACTCCTCATGCACAATCTGGAAGAAGGAACTTCCTGTCCTCCTGTCCCCCACTGCCAGGGGGAACACTCCCACTTTCCACTCTGCCAAGAAAGGGAGAGATGGAAGAAGGGAGACAGGCAGCCTAGGAAGCCTTCTTGAAGCTTCCCAAAAGTACAAGAGTTGTTTGGGGGATCATCACTCATAATGGAATGCATCTGCCTGTAACCAGAAACACTAGGGACGGAGGGAGGTCCTGGGGAATGGGGCTTCCCCTAAACTAACTAGAACTTTATTTGTAAACACCTTGTATCTATTTAGAGGTACTTGTACTATTTCTCCTGATAGAATGGGAGCTCCCTGAGAGCAGGGACTGTTCTGTTTTTGTCACAGTTGGTACCCATAACATTAGAGGTACTTAATAAAGGCCTATTGATTGACAGCTGACTTCTCGGTGATTACAAATTCTTAGCCTCTCAGAGCTAGATGAGACCTCCTCTGACACCATCAGAAAAGGAAGAGACCTTAGAGATCATCTGGCCCAATCCTCTCACTTGGCAGATAAAGAAACTGAGGCAGAACAAAGACCCAATCTGTCCAAAATCACAAAGATGATCAGCCACAACATTAGAATCAACCTCCACTGAGGCAAATCCCAAAGTGAGTGCTCGTTCTGTGATAGTACGCTGTCTCTACTTCGGGCCTATCACATGCTCAAATCAGTACAGAATTCCAGAGTTGATGAGAGTTCAGAGGACACTGAGGTCAGCTGATACCTGACCCAGAAGGTTCTCTAGCACATCCCAACAAGGGGTCATCCAGGTCTTGTCTGAAGACCTACATCTAAGGGGAACCAATCACTGCTCCAGGAAGGACATTCCATTCAAGGACACCTTTCATTGTTGGGAAAGGTTTCCTGACATCAAGTTCAATTTGTCCCTCTGCCACTTCTACCCCATTCCTCTTGGTTCTGCCCTTGGAGCCAAGCAGAAAAAATAAAATCCCTCCTCTAGGTGACAGCCTTTCATATACTTGAAGACATGCCTCAGTCTTCTCCTCCCCAAGCTAAGAATCCCCATTTCCTCCAACGTACGCTCATGTGTATGGTGTGAAAGACAGGCCCTTCCCCATGCTAAAGTGACTTTCTCTGGTCACTCTACAGCTCGTCAAAGTCCTTCTTAAACTATGGTCCTCTAAAAATGAGGTAGGGCAAATGGAACCACACCACTGGGGACACCTCTCTGAGTACTCAAGCTTCAATTTCCAAACCCATGACTCACTCATAAAAACAGCTGGGGCTTCTAGAGAGGCCCAGAGTTGGCAAAGTGCCTTCCATCTCAGGTAAGCCTCATACCAACTGTGTGAGGTAGGTGTTAGTGTCCCCATTTTACATAGAAAGAAACAGCTTCAGGGAAGTTGTGATTCCCCCAGTTAGCACATCTCAGAGGCAGGATCTGAATCCAGACTTTTCTAACTCCATTCCCAGCATCCATCTAAAGGAAGAGGTTTGTGGAACATAATTAAAGACAAATACAGAGGCAGTAGAGGCACACCTCATTTTACTGTGCTTTGCTTCATGGCATTTTGCAGATTTTTTTTGCAGGGGGATGGGGCTCATACAAATTGAAGGTTTATGGCAACCCTTCATGGAGTCAATCTAGCAGCACCATTTTCTAGCAGCATGTGCTCACATCGTGTCTCTGTCCCATTCTGGTCATTCTCACAATATTTCAAACTTATCATTACTATTCTATCTGCTCTGTTGATCTGGCTACTTGCCCTTGTTTAGGGACCCACATAAGACATTGGTAAATGTGTGTGTTCTGACTTCTCCGAACCCACTGTTTCCCATCTTCCCCACCCCTCCTCCCTGGGCCTTCCTATTCCCTGAGACACAACAATCTCGAAGACTATCCCAGAAACTTAGTAGATAAAGCAGTGGGAGGGTTTGAGAGCATGGATGCCAATTCTGAAAGTTTTCCTGAGGGTGAAATGCTATCAAATAGCACTGCATGCTAGACAGAAATCTTCCATGAAAGGAACAGTCAAATGCAGCCAACTTCACTGTTGTCTTACTTTAAGAAATTGCCACCCCAGCTTTCAGCAGCCACCCCCACCCCCCCATCAGTCAGCAGTCATGGACCTGGAGACAGGACCCTCTCCCAGAAAAAAGGTTGTGATTCGCTGAAGGCTCAGATGATGGTTAGCATTTTTTAGCAATAAAGTATTTTTAATTAAGGTATGCACAATGTTTTTTATACATAATACTATAGTACACTGAAAAGACTTTAGCTAGAGTAAATATAACTTTTATACATTCTGGGAAACCAGAAAAAATCATGTGACTTGCTTTATTGTGATACTTGTTCCATTGAGGTAGTCTGGAACTAAACCGGTAATATCTCCAAGACACACTCCTGGTGAGCAGGAGAGATTAACAGGACAAGGGATTTAATCTCTCTGAGCCTCAGCTTTACCTGTAAAATCAAGGGAGACTGACTATGAGAAAATCAGAGAATCATAGGAAGAGCCGCATGAACTGATGCAGGGAGAAATAAGTAGAACCAAGAAAAAAACAACGGACACAAAGAGTACAATCATGTAAGTGCAGAAGAAAGCCTCCAAGGAGGTCATGTTCTAATGAGAGGTCCTAGAGAGCAGACAACAAAGAAATACACCTTCCTCTTCTCACAGTGAGGTGGGAGATTCCTGGCGACCCAATGGCCATCTTCCCAGGTAGGAGAGGTGACTGCATCGAAGCTTTGCTAAACTGTTTTTTGTTGACAGTAGAGAGGACTCCTCCGGGCAGATGTGGGAAGGGGGAGTGTGTATTTTCAGAAAGGACTGATATGTAAAAACAAAATGTGTCAACAAAGCTTATTTTTAAAAATAAATAAAATGAAAGAAGTTGGATTAAATGGTCACTAAGGTTCTCTTCTGGAGTAGCCAGGTGGTGCAGTGGAAAGAGCACTGGGCCTGTAGTCAAATTCAGCCTCAGACACTTACTAGCTGTGTGACCCTGGGCAAGTCACTTCGCCCTATTTGCCTCAGTTTCCTCATCTGTAAAATGAGTTGGAGAAGGAAATGGCAACCCACTCCAGTATCTTTGCCAAGAAAATCCCAAACAGGGTCGTGGAGAGTTGGACACGACTGAACAACAACAAAACGTTCCTTTGCAGTTCTAAATATATGATCTTGTGATCCCAATGAGTCCCTCCTTTTCTCCTCCAAGCCCTCCCAGAGTCCCCCACCCCAGGCCACAGGGTTGGCTTCCTCCCACAGATCAGAACTCATTTACTGATCTCACCACTCAAAGGGCACAGATCCCCCGGGATCCTTTACTGCCTATTCCTAATGCCCAGTGAGACTCCAAGTTCCTGGAAGGTAGGGATTATCCCACATATATCCCTTCTATACATCCCTGAGCACCCATGGGGCTCAGCAAATGTCTGCTAATGGACAACATGTTATGATTCAGGGAGCAAGAGAAAGGGATTCCTACCTGAAAAGCATCAATAGTTCAATATAAGCCTCCCTTCCCTCCTCTAGGCAAGTCACATCATCTCTGAGCCCCAGTATCCTCATCTGTAAAACGGGAAGACTAGACTGGATGGTCTGTAAGGGAATTCCAGCTCTGTCTCTATGATCTGTGATCCCTCCCCTCCCCCTGCACTCGAACAGCAGCAGTAATCATGCAGAAGGGAAGGAAATTGCCAGAGAGGAAACCAAACATGGGTCAGGCTTGGATTTTCTGAAATCAGGGCATGTTTTTGTTCTCACTGGGGCCCTCCAGCACAAATGGTTCATGTTACCAATCCTGACTGACCCCCTGACAGCTCATGGACAGCAGTCCAAGGCTGTGGGTGAAGGCAGGGAGAGTGAAGAGGCACCAGAAGGGACATGGAGGAGGCATCTCTTTACTGCTTTCAAGAGGGATTTCTGCCCTGAAATCTCCTCCTGCCCCAGGGACAGCCTCAGCCAAAGTCTGCCTCGGCTCTCATCGGGTCTTGGGAAGGGATGGGAGAACATTACAGTAACGAGACTCTAATGTATTTGCTTTGGCAGAAGGCTTGGAAAGTTCTCCGTGTGTGCGAAGGCTTAATGGCAAAAGACCACTTTCCCACTTTACTTAGTTCTTGGGCTTTCTCTGTCATGGTTGAGAAGGAAGCCTCCCTGCCCCCTCCTCTGTCCCAGGGACACAACTCCAGGGAGGCCCAACGGAGGAGCTCCCCTCCTGCAGCTCCCCTCCTGCGGACAGCTGGCTCTGCTGACCACACCCCGCCTTCTGGAAAGAGGAACATAGATTTATTAAATGCCTACTAGGTACAAATCACTGGAGCAGGCCCAGTTAGCTGAGACACAGCCCCTTCCCTTGCTGAGCTCACACAAATGCACAGAGAAAACACAGAACATGACACAGAAAAGTATTTGAGAGCTGGAAAAGAGGCCCTGGGAGCCGTGGTAGGGAAAGGCATCATCGGTGTAGCAAACATGGGGAGGTCCCCACAGAGGAGGAGGCTGTATCGGAGCTCCAACCCTTCCTGACCTTAACTTTGGTGACTCTGCTGTCTCCCAAGGACACAGGATACTGAGCCAGAATGAGCATTTACATGGGCCTCCTAGGCACCAGTGTGACAAAAACAAAACCTTCCTTGCCTTCAAGAAACTGACATTCTACTGGGAAGGAAGAAAATATTCACAGATCAATAGAAACAAGACAAGGACGGTGCTGGGCCCTTACATGAGAGGGAGCTTGGGAAGGCTTCAGATAGAAGCTGGTGCCTGGAGACAGTGTCACCCAAGGCAGGAGCCAGTCACCATGAACTTTCCTGGGGTCCCCTTCGGTGTCTACCTCCTGCCTGAGTGATAATAATAACATAGCTCGTATATAGCACTTCAAGGTTTGCAGAATGCTTTACAGATATTATCTCATTTTACCCTCACAACAACCCCGGGAGGGAGGTATTGTGATCATCCTCATTTTACAGATGAGAAAACTGAGGCAAATAGAGGTTAAGTGATTTGCCCAGGGTCCCATAGCCAGTAAGTGTTCGAGGTAGGCTTTGTATTTTGCTCTTCCTGACTCTCCTCTAGCCACGTTTAGGGTTAGAGGGGTAGGATCTAAGGAGGCTGAGGAGGGGAAATCCACAAGATTTTCTAACAATGAGACTGAGGGATGGGGACAACAGAGGGTGACTTGGCCGCCTAGAAGGATGATGGTGTCCTTGACAGCAAGAGAGAAGAGGGGAAGGAGGTGGCTGCATGCTCTCCTGCCCTGCCCCCTTCTCTTTTCCTCAGAGCCCCTGTTAGGAGGCTCAGGCCATCCTGCCCCAGTCCCAAGTTCTCCTCCCAGCCCCATCCTGAGAGCGGGCCAGCAGTTCTATAAGTCAGCATGGTGGAGGAGCCAGGATGGGAGCACAGAGCAACCTGTGCCCAGATGTGAGAGGCAGGGGGGAAGTAGACCAAGATCTGAGGGGAGAGGGAGGAGATGGGGGGGGCCGAGATCTGAGGGGGAAAGGTGGGCTGAGATCTGCAGCTCAGGATGGGTGGTGCCTGATTTCTCAAGTAGGAGCAGATTATGTTGATTAAGTGCTTTGAGCCTGCCTGCCAAATGCCAAGAGGAAACGATCTTTTGGGTAGCTGGGTAGAGAAATCAAGAGTGTTGGACTTGGAGTCAGGAAAAGACCTGAGTTCAAATGTAGCCTCCGACACTCACTAGCCATCTGACCCTAAGTGAGTCACTTAATTGCTGTCTGCCTCAGTTTCCTCATCTGTAAATTCAGAGGGGAAAATACAGTACCTAGTTCACAAGGCTGTTGTATGGATCAAATGAGAACCTTTGTAGAGTGCTCTGCAAACACCAGCTATGTAGATTCTAACTCTTAACTATTATGATTGTTCCATCCCAAGGTGTTGGCCCAGCTCTCTTTTCTCAAGCTCCCTAAAGAAAATCCCTGAATGGGATTTTTTATATGCACCACACTCAACAAGATCCAGCCAGATTTCAGAGAGGAGAGAAGTGAGGAGAAGGGGCAGAAGTCAGGCAAGAGAACAGTTTGTTTAGGGGGGGCCTGCCCTCTCCCTTTATCCCTACTCCAGCCCTGACTGTGCCAACCACAGTCTGATTCAGAGCTGGTATTGATCCCAGGGGTTGGACTAGTCCAATGTCTTTGTTGCACATAGAAGGAAGCAGAGACCCACAGAAAAGAAATGATTTGCCCAAGGCCATGCAGCTATTTTTTTTTAATAGTAAATTTATTTTTAATTAGAAAAATATCCATCACTTTCAGATTTTTTGCACTGAAAAAGAAAGGCCCCCTCACCGGTAGACAAGCCAGTCATTAACACATGATTTTCACAGAGCCCTGGATAATGGCAAGGGCCAATGGTTAGCCTGGCTCTGCTCAGCCCAAGGGCAGGAAAAGGGACAAGGACCAAGAGGAGGGACATCAGGAATACTTCAATGATCGAGCCAACCCAGAGGGGCCAGGCTGTCTCGGGAGTCCCCAGCATTGAAAGACGACCACTTGTCCAGAGTAACGTTGGAGGAATTCTTAGTCAGAAAGGGGTTGCATTCCAAGGTTTCTGAGGTTCTTTTCAACTCGGACATTCTGGGATTGGGGAGGAGGGAAGGAGAGATTGAGACAGCAAGACCTGCATTCAAGTCCCGGGTTCAAGTCCAATAAATACTGACCATGTGACCATGGGTAAGTCAATTTCCTTAGTCAATAACCTCCTAGGGTCATAAATTTAAAGATGGAAGGGATCTTGGAGGCAACATAATCTGACTCCTTATTATACAGATGAAGAAACTGAGGCACTGAGTGGTCCAGTGATATGCACAGAATCACACAGCTTATAACTAAGCAAGGCAGGTTTTGAATCCAGGCCTTCCTGATTTCAACTATTTGACCTCCCTAGGCCTCAGTTTCCCATCTATTAAAATGAGAATGACAGTTATTACTCTCTTATCCCCTACCAGGATGAGAGCTTTGAACAGCTTAATTTAACTGTATTTAGTTCAATCAATCAATGGCAATTCCTTTAATACATGGTTAAAGATCTATTCTATCATGTAGAATTTCTTAATTGCCTGTAATTGATTGTGCCCATTTCAGCAAAGCCACAGAGGAGCTGCCTACTAAGACTCAGACTGAATGGCCTTGGGTCCAAATGAATATTCAAAGGTCTGTCCCAAATGCAGATCCCTGGGATCATTCATCAAGAGCTGGAAGGTCCTTGGAGGATATCTTACCCAACCCCTTCATTTTCCAGCTGAGAAAATTGTAACCCAGAGAGAGGAAGAATCTTGTCCAAAATCACAGAGGTCATAAAGGACAACCCAGGTCCTGTCTCTGATACCACATCCTGTGTTCTTTTCATTGCATCAACCCAGCTCCTGACATGATTGGAATACATGATCAGAAGATTTTAGAGACAATTAAACAAAGAGGGGAGAATCAAAGATTTTTTAAGCATTTCAAAATCTCAACGGCCCCCTTTCAAAGAGCAGGAATAATTCAAAAACAGCCCCAGAATTTGAAGTCAAAGGCTCCTTCCCCCTTGGCGCCAGAGCTATGAGGATTGAAGTTACTGCCAAATAAGGCCAGATAAAATTTCTCAAACCTCAGAGGTACAAATCATTCATCAACCCGGCAAAGGCAACCTTTGAGATGTCAGACTTCAGAAGTCCATGACTCATGTTTTAAAAATTAACCCCAAACAGCTTGAAAAGAAAAGTCCCTAGTCAAAATTTAAAGGGCTGTGATACACCACACAAATGTAAAAGAATTAGACTTTAAGTGATATTGCCTCTCTCCCCCAAAGACAAAAACAAACTAAACAGGGCCTTCTAACCAGGGCACAGCTACCACTGATGGTATTTGGAGCTGCTGTCAAGAGTTGTGGAATTTTTTATTTCTACAGGAAAAGATGATAGAGGTCTGGAGAATTTTCACTTATTTACCTGGGTTTGGAGCAATACACAGTGCTGAGCTGTTCTGGTCTCAGAAAAACTCTAAACTATAGAGGAAATGATTCAAACCATCTCATTTCCATTCTGTAATGCTCCTCTGCTCCCCTACCCCAGCACACATACAATCCTTCTAAATGCCAAATGAGGCAAAATGGAGCCAGAATGGCCCAAGCAAGCCCTGAGAAGTAGTGAGTTACAGAGCGCTCCCCAGTCAATCAGAAACCAGTAAATTACACCGTTGTAGTAGGCAGCACCAAGATGTTCAAGTGGTGAGAATCCTATGTTTAAGTGGCTACCACAAAGCCCTTATACTCTTGTCTTTTCCTATCTACAAATAAACAAGCAATTTAGCTGAGAGAATGCACACCCCTCCCTTCTCTGGAGGTGGGGGGCTGTGGGTATGGAATAGTGCATATACTGTCAGGCACTTGATACATTGGTTGGTTTTGCTGACCTGCTTTTTCTCCCCTCTTTCTTTTTCAATCTTGGGCTCGTGGGTAGAGGAGGAAGGAGGGACATAAAAATGATGATATTAAAATTACCACAAAAAAGATAAAAAAAAAATTTTTTAAGCAACCAACTTCCTGGTCTGTGTAAAAGTTCATGAAAAGAACCCCCAGAGACTGGTTTCCCTGGGGAAACATTTCTATCTCCTAAGGATGCAGGAAAAATGCAGCTGCAGACAGTCCACGAAACAGTTCCTTTTAAAACCACGTGTGATTTAAAAAGCACAAGAGGAAGGCCTTGGACTATAATCACAGCCAGGAGTGCAAGGAATTTGGATGTCCTCAAATTCTCCTCTACCCATGTTAATGTCTGGTGGTGATTTCTGGCAACTTGGCTGCTTTAATCCTAACACTAACCAGAAACCCAAACCATGACTGTGGATCCCCCATGACACAAAGTGAGGGCACGTTGAGCCAGAAATGTTCTGATTATGAGAGTGGCGTATATACCTTTTATGCCATGCCACAATTAAGGAAGCAAACTGGCAATACTGAGCCTGGAGAAAAGAAGGGGGACATGCTAGCAATCTTTACATATATGAAAGACATAGAAAAGAGATTTAGATTTGTTCTGCTTGGCCCCAGAGGACCGATAGGCAGTCTCTACAGATGTTTTTCTGGGAGCTGTGTGGATGGGAAGAGAGGTGTTGTTTACTGATAGCTGCCTGGCTGGAGACACCATCTATAGTGGTGTCTATATATATCTATATATATCTATATATAGATACAGATATATATATACAGAGAGAGAAAAAACCTCTCAAGGGTTTGTTTGTGTCATCCTCTTTGGTTTGAGAGGGAGAAACAAGGAAGGAAAGACCAGCCTTGCTCTGCTATGAGTTGTGCTGATTGGAGCAGAGGCATGGCTTTGCTGAGAGATTAATGGAAAAAAGCAGAATCCCTTGCTGCTTGTTTGAGTGGGAGAAACTTCTCAGACGCCCAGAGCAGAACTTGGCAGTTTTCGGGCTTAAGGAAACTGTTTATCACTGAAAAAGTGTAACACTCAGTGTACTGCCAAGGGTGGCTATGTGTTAAGAGACTGACTTCAGCAGCCTGACATCCCAGCAAGTCACTAACAGTACAGATAGTTCCCTAAAGAGACCAGGGACATCCAAGTCAGCAGTCCAGAGTCATTACTTGCCTCAGAACCATCTGTTTCCCTACTCACGTGCATCTTGACTGTGTGTGCCCACTTCCCACGGACACTGTGTGCACTGGAGAGAGAAAGTGGCTGAGGTTTAAGAGCTGACGGCTATATTGTTCTTATTCCTGTTTTTGCCTTCTAGTTTACTAAATGTTTTATGTTAAAGAGTCCATGGTATTATTGCGATCGATCTGCATAAATGGGAATCATGATGGTGGGTGCTCAGAAACTACAGTGTTGAGCACTATGAATGCTTCCCTCACACCAGCGTCATCTCTAGGACTCTGAAAGAATGGAGTTATCACCTCATGGTTACTGTTATGGGGAATCATCCTCACCCAGGTAGAGTGAGCAAACCAGTTACAACCTAGAGAAAGAGAGTCTCGGGAGAGTTGGGCTGCCCCAAAATAATAACATACATAACACTAAAGGGCAAAACGCTTTATAGGCACTATGGTGGTTTAGTAACAGAATGTTCAGGTTGGTCTCAGGAAAACCTGGATTGAAAATTTACCTCTAGCACTCACTAGCTGTTTGACCATGGCCGTCACTTACTGTCACTGATCCTCAGTATGCTTTGCTGAAGAGAGGGGGAAATAATATTGCCTACCTCATAGAATTTCTGTGAGGCTCAAATGTGTTAATGTCTAAAAAGTCCACTTATCATCATCATTGTCATCACCAGTACTACCATCACTATCACCATTTGAAAGGTAAGGAAGTAGTGTGGGATGGTGATAGGAAGGGAGCTGCTACAGTCTGAGGACATGGTTTCAATCCAAGCTCTGTCACTTATAGCCTGTGCGACCTTGGGCAGTACACTCAACCTCTTTAAGCCTCTGTAAAATAAAGAGGACAGAACAGAAGGCCTTTTGGGGCCTGTCTTAATTTAACTGATGACCCTAGGAAGATGTGAGGATCAGAGATGATGGAACTTGCCCATGGTCACACAATTAGCACCGTCACAGAAAGCGCTTGCATCCAGGTCTCTGCTGCCCTATCCTGCCTTTCATGGCCATGATTGCTGCATCTGACAAGTGCTCAGGACTGCTCCACGCTAGGCAAGGGTGAGGCCTGAGAAAAGACAACAAAGATCCAGTCTCTGTCCTTGAGGAGCTCCCGGACTAGTCTGGAAGGCCTGCTCAGCAATTACAAGAGCAGAGCAGAAAGGGGATAAACTGCAAAAATAAACTGCACACACTTACTGGGACTCAGGCACCATCCTGGGAGGCTGAGTACTTATTCAGCAGTGCTGCTAGACCCCAGCATCCTGCCTCCCAGGCAGACACAACAACAGTGACTATATTGAGTCCCCTAGTCCTGGCTCCTCACCAGGGGTGTGATTTTGGCAGGGGCACCCCAACTTCAGGCCTGAGCCCTCACCACTCCCTCTAGAGAATGTGACTACCCCAGGCTGTCAGGAAAGCATGTGTGACCTCATGCCTAGCACTGATAGCAGCACATAACTCAAACTTTGGGAAAGAGCTGGGAATTGAGGATGACCCTTCCCAGCTCATGGCCTTAGTCCTATCCCCTTCAAATGAGGGCACTGAGGACATCTATTTTCTCTTCTTAAGACCAGGGTGCTTCTTTCCTAGACTTACTAAGAAACTCACTTCCTGTTAACTTCACTATTCAAGCCCTGACTTCAGCTGAGAAGACAGCATAGGGGCAAGAGTGTTGCTGGCCTCAGAGCAGGGCTCCTAAGCCAGCTCTGAGACCGCACAGTTGCCAGTGATTGTGGGCCAGTCATTTCACTTCTCTGAGCCTCAGTCATGCCACCTATAAAATGAGGATGATAATGCCCCTCCATTTCTGAAGTCCTTTCTGAAGTCTATGACTCTAGGACTTCTCCCTCTCATAGGGATGTTGTTAGGATAGTGAGCTCCAGGCAGGAGAGTTATTACTTACATATTATTTAATTATATATAATATTTAAATTTATTCTATTATTTACATTATGATGTTTATATTATATTAAAATATATAATATATTATGTACTGATATATTTATAATATTTATATATCATACAAAATACATTTCTATTATATATTAAAATGTACATTAAATATAATAGATATTATATATTGAGATAACATAAATATTATATATTAGCTATATAAATTATTTAATTTTTTATCATTTATTATTGATATTATTAGCTGTGTGACCACAGGCAAGTCACAAAGTCTCTGATCTTATATTTTACCTGAATTAGGTCAGGAAGACCAGGGTTCGAGTCCCATTTCAGACATATAAAGGCTCTGACCCTGGGCAAGTTACTTTATACCTCACTAGCCCACAGGCAACACTTGAAGACTGTAAGTTACAAGAGAGTTACCAGTCTACTTTAGTAGAAGTACTTTCCATACTGGAAGGTTCCATCACTGATGAAATCACTGGCACCACCAAACAAAATCAGCATTTCCACCCATTTTCCATCTGTCCAGTTGTACAGAGAACCCTGCAAAAACTTTTTTAAAAGCGATATCCAAGCCTTTCAAAGGGCCTGGGTGTCAACTCCACTCTACACAATGCAAAGATGCTTACCAGCTCCAGCTCATGGCTGGCAGCAACTGACATGTGCGAGTTTGTGATGGCCCGATAAACAAGACAAATTCAATCTAGAGAACACCACCTGGAGAAAGCTGTGACGACGCAGCAAAAACCAGGCTGGCTGGGCGTGTTCCCACCTCCTCAGCCTTCCTTTCAATTTCACTTCCATCTAAACCCAAAAGGGCAGACCACTAGTCAGTCACTCGGTGGTTGTAAGAAAGTGGGAGCATTACTTACCCGTGAGCAGGGTCCAAGGCGATGGCACGTGGCTGGTCCAGATCTTGCCAGAAAAGGACTTTTCTTGAGGTTCCATTGAGGTTGGCCACCTCGATTCGATTGGTCTCCGAGTCAGTCCAGTAGAGTTTCTTCCCAATCCAATCACATGCCAAGCCATCGGGGGACACCAGGCCGGAGATGATGACGTTCTGCACCGTGCTCCCAGACTGGTTAAAGTACGTTTGCTTGATGGCTTCTTCGCTCACATCCGTCCAATAAATGACTCCCTGGGCATACTGGAAGTCCACAGCTGCTGCATCTTCCAGGCCGCTCACCACGATGCTAGAGTCCAACTTGGCTCCGCCAGCATCCACCAGCCTCACGTCCCGGCGGTTGGCAAAGAGCAGGAGTGGAGAGGCTGCAAATGCAAAGCAGAAACATTGAACATCATCAAGACATGATGGGCTACAACCCCAGGGCTGAGCTCCCACATGTCCCCTGGTGACAAAGGATGACCCATTCAGAGGCCATAATGATTAATTCCCTCATTTTACAGCTGAGAAAACTGAGGAAACACCACCTAGCTAAAAGGTGCTGGAGACAAGATTTGAATCCAAGACCTCTCTTCCATTCCAGCATGCTATCCATCAATACACAATGCCTTTCTCTATGATACCACCATTAACTGTGATAACGCTTCTAGAACTGTATCCCAAAGGGATCATAAAAATGGGAAAGGGTCCCACATGTACAAAATATTTATAACAACTCTCTTTGTGGTGGCCAAGAACTGGAAATCAAGGGGATGCCCATCCGTTGGGGAATGGCTGACAAGTTGTCATATATGAATGTAATGGAATACTATTGTGCTATAAGAAATTCTGAATAGGAAGACTTCACAGAGGTCTGGAAGGATTTATATGAACTGATGCTGAGTCAAAGGAGCAGAACCAGGAGAACTTTGTACGCAGCAACAACCACAGTGTGTGAGGATTTTTTCTGGTACTTAGCCCTACATAGCAATGCAAGCACCTAAAAAATTCCTAATGGACTCAAGACAAAATGCCTTCCACATCCAGAGAAAGAACTATGGAATTGGATCGCAGAATGAAGCGGACCATTTTCTCTTGTGTTATGTTTTGTTTTTTTTTTCATGGTTTCTCCCATTCACTTTAATTCTTCTATGCAACATGACTAAGGTGAAAATGTGTTAAATGGGAATGTATGTGTAGAACCTATATAAGATTGCAAGCCATCTCGGGGAGTGACAGGGGAGGAAGGGGAGGAGGGTGAAGGAGGGGGAAAAAATCTAGGATATATGGAAGTGATTGTAGAAAACTGAAAGCAAATAAATTAATTAAAAAAACAAATTCTAAGGAATCTTTTTTTTAATGGACAAGAAAAAAGAGTTAAAATATGGTAGTACGTTCGCTCATCAGCTAATGGGGACTGACAGCTATCTTCCAGTATTTAAAGGGATGTCATAGGGAGGAAAGATTAATTTTGTTAAGTCAAGACCAGGAGCAGTCAAGGGGATGTGCTGAAGAGGGAGATGTAAGTTCTAAATCAGGAAAAACAAACAAACTTCCTAAGAATGAGAGCTATTTTGAAAGCAAAATGAAATGTCTGGGGAGGTAAAGCGTTCCTCATAACTGGAGGTATCTATCCAATTAGTGATAGATAGTTATTTGCCAGGAACTCAACAGTATAGTGCAGGATGGGCTTCTCGTACATCTGGTATGTCTATGCAGTGGAGGTTCAGCCGTGGGAAGACCCACAGCAGGGTGTTCAGGCACTGCCTCTCTTGGAGGAGATGTGCAGCCTCACTATGTGGCACCATCCCCCTGGGGAGATGGCTTCAGAGTGAAATCGCTAAAGTATAAGGGAAGTACCTTGGAGAGTTACAGCAAATGTGGACATTCTGCAACAGGTCCCAGTAGGCTGACTAGGCAATTGGCCACAAAGCCAGAAGTGAACACATCTTTCAAAAGCCTGATGAAGTTTAGGGCATCTCTTTGCTTCATGTATGTCTGGGGGAGGTTGGCAACTCCTTTACTCACAGGGTCATTCGTCACCTTATCCTTTAAAATTTCTATTTATAGCACTATGTATATTATTTTATAAATAAAAAAATATACATCTATGGTGGAAACGCTCAAGACTGTTTTACTTATGAGCCTTGTTGAGTCGTTTCAGTCATGTCCAGCTCTTCATGACCCCATTTAGGGTTTTCTTGGCAGAGATACTGGAGTAGTTGGCCATTTCCTTCTGCAGCTCATTTTACAGATGAGGAAACTGAGGTAAACAGGGTAAAGTGACTTGCCCAGGTCACATAGCTAGTGGGTGTCTTGGGCCTGATTTGAACTCAGGTACACAATCAAAGTTTAAAAACTACTGGTTAAGATCCCCAAGATTTCTTCTAGCTCTGAGATTCTGAACTTCTGGGTAAGATTGGATTCAGGGATGTGGAGGGAGCCACAGATACATTGGTATTGTCCTTTGTCTGTTGCAGCATGTTTTCATTGGGAATAAGTTTTAGTTTGATACTCAGTTTGTTTTTTTGGTAAAGCTGATTGGGAAAGGTGGAGGGGCTGGTCCAGACCTGGGATTTCTTGGCACAGGGAACACCTATCAATCAATAAACACTTAATAAGTGCCTAGTATGTACCAGAAACCGGGCTAAGCACTGGGAATACAGAGCCAAAAGGCAGTCCCTGCCCTTGAGACTCTCTCAGAAGAAAGGGGGAAAAGATAAGCCAAGGACTCCATACAAAGACGCTGTCGATAAGGATGAGAGGGAAGTCGTCCAGCATTAGGGGAGATTGGAGGCTTCCTGGAAGAGGTGGGGCTTTAGCTGGGGCTTGAAGGAAGCCAGGAGAGGGAGATGAGGAGGGAGAGAATTCCCGGCACGGAGAGGAGCCCATAAAAATGCATCAAGTCTGGAGATGAAGCATCTGGTTCCAGAACAACAAGGTGGTGAGAGTCGCTGCTGAGAAAACTCTCTGGGCTGATGTACAACCACCAGTCCTCTGGGACTCTGAATCCATAGGTGTCAAAGACAAGACTTGAACCCAGGGCCTCTGCCTCTGATGCAGCCTTTTCTAAGATCGTTAAGCCCCCACCACAAATAACTTTTCAGTTCATCCTCAGCCTGTTTGAATATCATAACATTCACAGCAAAGAAAACTAGCCAGCCCCACCAAACCAGGCCAACCACATTCAACTGTCCTGAGCCAACTGGCTGTGCATGCACAGGCCTGGCCCCAGACTCAGGAAACTTTGGTTCCAGCCCTGGCTCGGAAAGGTGATGGTTTTTCAACTTGGCAAATCACATCTGAATGTAACAGCCCCAAGCCCAAAGGAGAGGCCAACAGACAGAGAGGAGACTTGTGCCTCCCAGGGCCCACAAACAACTACAGTGTAAGGAAAACTAGGGCGAGCAGGGTATGCTTTCCAGAGATGGCGGCACCGAAATGGAGCCTTAAAAAAAAATAGAAGGATTCTGAGACACAACGGATGAGAAAGGCGGGCATCCCAGGCCTGAGCACAGCCTGTGCAAAAATGCATGTAGGTAGGAGATGGAATACCCTGTTCAGGAAGCTTCTAGAACACAAGTGTGTGAATGGCAGTGGTAGGAAGTCAGGTTGGACAGGTGAAAGCAAGGCCAATGGTCTGGTAACCACAAGCCAGACTAAGGATTATTTTATCCTAGAAGCAGCAGGCAGCCACTTTAGATTTTGGAGGAAGGCAGTAATAGAATCAGATCTGTACCTTAGGAGGATGACTCTGACAGCTGCAGGGAGGATACAATGTATATAGGAAACAATGTCACCAATTTCCCTTCCCCCTCCTCCAATTTTATGCATGAGGAACCTGAAAACAGAAGTGCCCTCAAGTTGCGGGCTCCCATACTTCACCCTGGGAGTGGGAGTAGTGTTGTGGAGGAGGGGCTGTGAGGGTGGGGTTGTGGGGAGGGCAGCTCCAGATGCAGATAATTCCTCCTCCCTCCTCCCCCACCCCAAACAGCTGCTCCCAGTGAGTCCCAGGGTTCCGCAGAGGGACACATGTCAATCATTCACGCTCCATCCCAAGTCCCTCTTTTCAGGAAGTTTCACTGAGCCCCCAGCAGCCAGAGGAGCTGGTCTTGGGAGTTTCTGACCATCTGTGCACACTTTCTCCATGAACCTCGCCCAACATGATTAACTTCTACTGAACAGATCCTGGCTGGGGGCCAAGTCTAGCCCCAGCTGTTCCCTTGCAAATAGGAATCAGGACCAGTTAGGCAAAGACAATGAAAACCAGGTAACTCAATCTACTCCCTTTCAATTCAATTTCATTTTAATTAAATTCTCTTCCTAAGGACCCTGAATTCTGATCTCCCCATTGCTGAAGAGGAACCTTGCCCCTTGATGTAACTCTGTATGTTGCTGTAATACTTTGTATTAATATCATATACTGGGGCGGCAGGTCTACCTCTTCCTCTGTGTAGGAAGTTTCTTTCTGAAATGTCATGCCAGGAAATGACCACAATGCTCCAAAATGTGATCTGACCAGGGCAGAGTGTCCAGGGGCCCATCACCACTTTAATCCTGACCAGGGGGCCCGCTGATTTCCAATAAAATCCAACCATCGCTTGGGGGGTTGTGTTATCACGCAGCTTGTTTGCTTTGTGAGTTTTGTTGTTACAGTTGCAGAATTGGGAGGTTTTTGATGGTGTTTTTTGTTCCTTCTTTCTGAGCTAAAAGCCTCAGATCTTTTGCAGACAAATAGCCAGCCAGCCAGCCTTTCCCATCATGCACTTGTGATGTTGATTTTCTTTTTCCAAACTGAGTTCAGTGTTAAAGTTTACACTCATCCAAAGCCAATGTCATCGTCTTAGATTGAACTCAATTCTCTATATCTGTCAAAAGCTCTGGATACCAACTTGGTCACCCAATGTGCGTTGGCCATCTGAAGGTTTTAGACGCTCACCATTCCTGTCGTCACCTAAATCACAGCAGAGAGCTAAGCAGAGCCCTGGGGCACTCTAAAGGAGACTTCCTTCTGAGGAAACATCTCATAAAGAAGGCCTGTTGAGCACACAGAAGGGGCTTAAAACACATGCTGGGGGATTATCTGATTAGACTACTGAATCACTTTATCAACTTCACAATCACTTGCCCCCCACATTTCTCCACCCTATACATAGGAAAAGCATGACTTTGTCATAGAAGCCCTTGGGGAAGTCATTTGTCCTCTTTGGAGCCTCAGTTTCCCCACTGGACTGGATGATGGCATTCTAGGGGACTAAACCCCAGAACCCAAATACCTCATAGGCATCTATGATCTCACTGATTTGGAATTTCCTTCGAGGGAGGCAGACCTGCCCATTCTGCCCTCTGTCCTTCCAGGGGTCTGCCCCTTTTGCAGAGGCTTTCCTTTCTCCTGAGATCCCAAGTGTTCTGGTGCTAGCTGAGGGTCTTCCCTGATGCCATGCTAGCCCCAATCAGCCAAGATCAAGGTAAACCATAGCAGAGGGTAATGTGAGCCCTTTTCTAAATCATCTGACCAATCTAGGAAGGCTTCCTGAAACAGATGGCCTCTGAGTGGAGCATCACAGAATGCATAGTGAGCGAGAGTATTAATAACCCCATCTCCCCTCCGCTAAACTCAGCTCTTTCCAGTGTTTGGAGACCTGGGTCCCATTCCCATGTGAAGGGCTCAGACCTGTACCTATTTCTTCTGTCACAGAAAGTCACCACTGGAAGGGACCCCAGGGACCATCTCATCCAGTTCATGCCTTTACAGAAAGGCCCTGTACAGTATGGCCAACAAGGAATCCCCTCATTTCTACTTGCCACCTCCAAGGATGGGCAGTTTACTACTTTTAAAGGCAGTCATTCAACTTTTCAGCAATTCTAACATTTCGCAAGTGATTTCTGACATCGACCCTAAATCTGCCACAAAGAATGTTCCCCTCCAGAGTCCTGATCCTGCCTCCAGGGCCCAGCAGAGTAAGTCAAATCCCCCTTCCAAATGACAGATCTTCCAATGCACAAGATAGCTGACAAAGCGTGGCTAGCTCGTTTAACAGACCAGCCTGTGGAATGGTCGAGCCTGTCTCCCAGCCTCTGCTCTGGTCTTGCTCAGCTCAGTCAACCCTTCCCTACTCACTGGTAAATTCCCCGAGGTCAGAGGTTGGGTCTCATCCATGATAAGGGGCTAGGCACGGCACACCGTATATGGGTCCCACATTCTTAGCTCTTCATG
Source organism: Notamacropus eugenii (assembly GCF_028372415.1). NCBI lineage: Eukaryota > Metazoa > Chordata > Mammalia > Diprotodontia > Macropodidae > Notamacropus > Notamacropus eugenii. The sequence continues at coordinate 20,656,629 of NC_092873.1, read as the reverse complement.
GTGTGCAGATTTCTTAAACAACCTTCCCATTTCACAGAAGAACTGAGGCTTAGAATTGGGACTCCCAGCTAGTAAGTGTCAGAGGTGGGTTCTGAAGCCATGTTTTCCTCCCTCTAAGGCAATAGTAGCTAGGTGGCCCCATGGATAGAGTCAGGTAGACCTGAATTCAAATCTACCCTCAAACCCTTACTAGCTGTGATGCCACCTAACTTCTGTCTGCCTCAGTTTCCTCAACTGCAAAATGGGGATCATAATAGAATAATAGGTGTGAAGAATATTTGTAAAGCACCTGACACATAGTAGGCATTATAAAACTACTTGCTCCTTTCCTCCTCTCCAGCTCTCCCTCCATTCAGCCTTACATAGTAGGTACATTAAAAAAAAGAGTTTAAGAAACGAATGAATGATTTAAAATGTTGAGGTTGGGAAGAGGGCTCTTGAAAAATGAGAAAGTCAATATATATCCATAAGCCTCAGTTTCCTCATCTGGAAAATGAGCCAGAGAAGGAAATGGTAAATTACTTCAGTATCTTTGTCAAGCAAGGAGGTCACAAAGAGTCGGAGAGGACTAAACGACTGAACAAGCCTTCTAAAGCAGTATGGGAGTGGTCAGTAAGTGGGACCTCAGGGAGGCTGGCCTGCCTCCAGGTCAGACCTAGCACGGGGATGGAGCTAAGCAAGCAGACATGGAGAGAAGTGCAGATGACTGAGCCTTAACATTTGGCTTCCGCACAAACATCCTCCTTTTGCCCCGGCCGTGATCACCACCCAAACTGGAAAGACAGCATTTTTTTTACCCTTCCAGAAATTGTGTGCTGCTCTTGTTGGGAGTTGCTGAGTCGGTCACGTTTTCCCTTTCAAAGGCAAACAGCTAAAAACCTCTGGGTCTGCCTGTTGTCTCACCAAATCAAGAAGCTAGAAGCAGCAGATATTACTTTCAATGAATTAGGCTTAAAAAGAGACTGAGTTGGGGAAAAACCCACCAAAACCAGCCGACACCTGCTTGCTCCTAGAGGAACTGGGCCTCCAAAGACTAAGGACCTGATATGCTTAATAACTCACATGCCAGTGTCCCTGGAGGCTTAAAAAGCCACGGAACCATCTAGAGCCTTTGCGGGGAAAGCATGATGATGGCCATTTTACAGATAAGGAAACTGAGACTCAGACAGATGACCAAGGTCACAGAGTTGGAAGGGGCAGAGCTAGGATTTCAGTGAAGGTCTCTCCACTCTCAGCCTTAGACTTTACAGATGGGAGGGGACTTAGAATTCATCCTTCATTTTACCAATGAGGAAAGGGAGGAGAGATTACCTCATTCGCCCAGCATCACAGAGCCAAGAGAACTTGCATGAGGGTCTGAGGGTCACAGATTTAAAGCTGGCAGGGACCTCAGGGATACTCTAGACCAACCTCCTCATTTTACAGATGAGGAAACTGAGGCTAGTCTTCCTAACTCCTTCTGGCCATTATGCTGTGTTGCCTCTCACTACTTTAGTGCAGTTTCGATTTTGGTTTCAACCATTAAAGGGAATTTCACAGAAGGAACCATCTTGTACCAATCCAAGTTGGCACCTTCTCTGCCAATTCTGGTCTCAGAGACTTGCCTAGGGCAGAACTGCTGAACCACATTAATGTATAATTGGGAAATAACGAAACTACAATAAGATACAGATAATGTTAACGTGGTTTTCTGAGACAATTGCACAGCAGGAAACCTTCGGTGGGGGTCAGGGGCGAGTTTGACACCAGGGCCTTAGAGCTTATATAAGCTTACAGCTTATAGATCTGTCTAGGAACCCACAGTCAGTATTTGTCAGAGGCAGGCCTCAAACCCAGGTCTTCCTGCCTGCAGGGTCAACACTCAATCCACTCTACCTATACTTGCTTAAAATACTGCCATTTGAAAGTTATCAATGAATTCAGGATTTCTAAGTTTTTCAGTGAATGCCCACACCAACTCATAAGGACTGTTGGCTTGAGTCAAAAGACCTGGGTCTGAATCCTAACTTGGTCCCTCTCCCTGGCTAGGTGCTGTAGGCCAAGTTACTTCCTCTCCCTGTTGGAAATGCTTCCCTTCTGTGTACAATGAGGGCATGGGTGGGGGGGCTAGGGGGGACGGCTGGACGATCTAGGAAGTTCTCTGCCAACTCAATCCAGGCTCCCTACCCCTCAACCTGGCCTCCTTGGCTGCAGCCTCCAACCTTACAACATTCTGTTCTTCAGCCCTGGCAAGACGTAAGCTCCCTGTGGGCAGGGGCTTTTGTGGGGGCAAAATGCCCAAGAGTAGAGTCCTTGGCCACTTCGTTGCTGACCTCAGATCCTGCTCTGCCCCTTCCTCATTTGTCAGGACAGAGCTCTGCCAACCTCACGGGCTGTCTGGTGCTAACACGCCTGGCTATTACTCCCTGAGAACAGGAACTGGGTTTTGCCTTCTTTGTACCCCCAGTGCTTTGCAGGGTACCTGGCTTAACGAATGTGTGCTGACTGACTCTCCCACCGTGGGCGGACCATCATTAATTAAACAACTTTCTGGCTTCCATTTCTGTCATTGCGTTAAGTGTGGCTAATAGGGGTGCCACAGGTTGGTGCAGGAGCCCCCAGAACAAGGCCTGGCTGGATAAGGGGAAGGGAACCTGAATGACCCCAATTCTCCAGAGCGCTCCTGCCTCCCTGCTCTTGTTCGAGGGCAGGGAGGGAAAGGAGAGCAAGCCTCGGACGTTGGAGAATGGAGGGGAAGAGAAACAAACACCAAAGGAAAGGGCTGGAGATCTGAGAAAGAAAAGAAGAGGGGAAAGGGAGAAAAGAAAAGCACTAGGGACTGAACCCTGCCCTGAGTGCCAGAAGACCTGATGAAATCAGCTCTGGGACTCTTCCCAAGTTATTTGATCTCTTTGGGCCTTAGCTTCCTTATCTGTAAAATGGGAAGTAACAATACTGGCATTCCCAAGGATGCTGGGAGAAGAAATCTTTGTAATTGGAGACTTGGATTTTGAAATAATCAGAGGGCCAGGGATGGAATCTTAGCTCTGCTCTTTAACTACTCAAATGCCTTCGCCTCTCTGGGCCTCAGTTTCCTCCTCTAGGCTGGATGGCTGCTCAAAATCCTTCAGGCCTGAGGTGGGGGGGACAATATTTCTTGCTAATTCTGAAATCCCACCAAGAAAACAGGCCTAAGGATGAGCAAAACAAACCTGCTTTCAAGTCTTCTGGCTGCAGGCAAGATAAACAATCTGACAGGGGTGAGGGGGGAAGGAGAGAGAGAGAGAGAAAGGAGAGAGAGGAGAGAGAGAGGAAGGAGGAGAGAAAGAAAGAGAGAGAGAAAGAGGAGAAGGAGAGAGGAAGGGAGGGAGAAGGAAAGAGAGAGAGGAGAGAAAGAAAGAAAGAAAGAGAAAGAGGAGAAGGGAGAAGGAGAGAGGAAGGGAGGGAGAAGGAAGGGAAGAGAGAAAAAGAGAGAAGGAGAGGAGAGAAAGAGGAGAGAGAAGGAGGAGGAAGAGGACAAGGGAGAAGGAAAGAGGAAGGGAGGGAGAAGGAAGGAGAGAAAAAGAGAGAAGATATGGAGAAAGGAGAGAAAGGAGAGAGAGAGAAGTAGAAAAGAGTAGGTGAGAGAAAGAAACAAAGGAGAGAAGGGGGAAAGAGAGGGAGAAGGGAGAGCGGGGGACAGAGAAGCACCAAGTCTGCCTGAAGGCTTGTAAGAATAGCGAATATTTATATATAGAATTGATAACAGATGGCTGGCTTTTTTTTGGCCATAGCCTATATTTTACACTGTTTACACGGTTACCCCAAGCACAACCCAATTCAGGGTAACCCAATCCACTGTAACTACACCAAAATAACCAGCCTGTTTAGTCCAAGCCTGATTGATATTCACCGAGCATTATATGGCGCCTTCCATGCCTCGCTGGAATTTGGAGGGTTCTACATGAAGGAAAAGTTCTGTCTGAGCCCTGGGTACCAAATAATGCCGTAGTAAGCCCGCTGTGCAGACCTAAACGCTCAGAGGAGTTCAAAGGGGCTCCCTGCCCTCAGGAAGCTTCAGTCCCACAGGGATTGCTACATCTCTAGCCCACTCAGAGCCCAGCAGGGCCCCAGACAGTTCTGGGAACCAGCAAAAAGTCTGTGAGCTGGAAGGGACCGCAAGGGCATGAAGTCCGGCCCCATGCCTTAACAGGCATCTTCTCATGCCATGTCTTCCATCCTTGGCTGGGAGACCTTCAGTGCTAGGGAACCCACCCCCTTCATAGGCCTCCCACTCCATCCTGAGCCAGCGCTCAGGGCCAAGGAATCCTTCCTTCCAAGGAGTCAGAACCTGCACCCCCACTGCTCCCAGGGCAGCGCTGGGGGTCAAGTAGAGCTGAGCCTAATCCCCCTCCACATGCCAATCCCTCCGACATTTGCAGACAGAGCGCCTGCCTCCCCTCAACTTAAGCCTCCCCAGAGTCTGCAGCTGTTCCTGGACTTTTCCCTTCAGGGCTAGCAAAGCCTGATGAATGCCTCCACCCACTCAGAAAAATGCACAAATGAAAAGCATTTATAATAGAAATCAGAGTTGGGGAGCCTGGCCCAAGGAGAGTGGGGGAGCCAGGCCTGGCAAATATCAACTAGATCTTAGTCTAAAATGACCAAAGCTGGCAAAGGGGCCCCTTGTGGCTCTGGGAAGGCCAATGGTTGCCACCAACCTCCCCCTCCCCTCTCCGCAGGATGCTCGCTCTTGGTGGGGCTAGTCATGAGAGGGAACTCCAGAACTGTCTCAGGATCTGACCCAGACTCGCTCTGCTACAGACCAGAGTCACTTCAAAGGTGTTAATATATGTACCCACAGACCGAATGACTGATCAATTGACTGCTTCTAAGATCCCTTGAGAAAGAATGTTTATATATATGTTCACAAACACATATCCATGCTCTCACACACATGCACTCACATTCACAGGTACCCCATACATGCACACACAACACTCATACACACAGTGCACTCCCACACCTGTACACACTTTCATTCACATAGGCACTCAAACATACACACGAACTCAGACACTCACACACATACTCATTCACACGCACTCAGATTCACATATACACACACACATAATCTATACTCACACATAGTGCACTCCCACACCTGCACACACCTTCATTCACATAGGCACTCAAACACAGGACATACACACTCACACATACTCACATACACATTCACAGTACTCACACACAGTGCATTCCCACACCTGCACACACATTCACTCACACACGCTCTCACATAAAGAGCTCAGAAAGAATTTTTCCAAGGAAAAAATTCCCATGAAGAAAAGAAAGATTTGAGGGTGGAAGGAGCCGGCTCATGGTCCCCCTAACATGACAGGATGAAGAGCCCCCAGAAGACCTCCAATCCAAAGTGTAGGCTTTGTAGCTGGAACGAACCGTGGAGACCCATCTAATCCAAACACCCTCTTTTTCAGATCAGGAAATTGAGGTCTGGGGAAGGCATGGGACTTTAACAAGGTCACATAGATAAAAAGAGTAGTAAGCAGCCAGTTGGGATACAAAACCCAGCATTCCCTGGGACCACAGACAAGCCACTGCCCCTTAGACCAGTCTCCCAAACAGGAAGCTCTGGGTGGGTGGGGAGTTTGGCCTCAGTGATGGGACTTCCCACATCAGGAGTTCTCTCTCCAAAAACCAAAGGGAGAAGAGCTCACCTGCAGAGCCCTGACTCCAAAGGTGGCCCTGGCTTCCCTGCATTTCTGTCTGCTGCAGCTGATGCCCTGGGGGCACTCGAGGGCTAGGGACAGAGGCCAGACAATCCCCATTCCACAAACTTTTCCACTTTCACAGCCTCTAAGCCAGCCCCCACTCCCTTCTCTCCTCTCCTCCCATGCCAGCTTCTGAAGGTGGCCATTCTCAGACTCCAGGTCCTCATAGGTCTGGCCCCTATGGTGTCCCCCCAGTATCATGGGCAGCCCTGGGATCTTCTGTCCCCATTGAACAGATGAGGAAACAGGCCCAGAGTGATTTCTAGGCTCTAGAGTTGGAAGGGAGCAGTGATATCCCCAACTCCCAACACCTCATTTTATAGATAGGGAAACTGAGGCCCAGAGAGATGAAGCAATTCTAAAGCAAGAAGGAGAGTCAAGGGCTGGGGACACAACCCTAAGCCTTGGCCTCCCAACCCCAGGCATGTCCTGAAGCCCTCGGAAGTTTCCTCCAAAGTCACCTGGAGAGGGAGAGGCTCTCCCAGGACTGACAATGGCCTCTGGGGTTCTGGGCTCTAAGCCCCTAGAGAAGTATTCGGGAAAGCTGAAGGGTGCTTGTTTCGGAATTGGAGGAGCCGGGTTCAGATCCTACATTTTAGCCAGTCTTCAGCCCATGTTCAGTGGTGGGGCGCAGGGAAGGATGCATTTCCCACACACACTAGAGTATACCCCAGCTCAGCAGTTATGACCCTATCTTGATTCTGTGATGGCCGAGGCACGTTCCCAAGGCACTCACATCTGAATTGTGTTTGCATGTGAGCCTCGAGACTAATGAGAAGGTTTAGGATAACAGCAGAGCAAACGACGTCCTTCAGCGTCCCAGCTGGACTTGCAAGCCTGCAGTTTGGGCGCCTCAAATTCTTATTTTCAACAAAATATAGCCTGCTGATTACACATATGGCATCCTGTGTCACACACTGGCTCCGGGCTTTGCCCATCGCCCAGACGGGGAGAAGCTAAAGCAAGCCTTGGGTGGAATGGAGACTCTGGCTAAAGATAACTTGGAAATCACAGGATTCCACTTGTGAGCCAGCACTTAGGGCCGTGCAGAGCCGACTGGGCAGCATGGGCAACGTGCAAGGGAAAGGGGGGATGCCTGGCACTCAGGAGCCCTGGCTGGGCACCAAAGGGCAGATCCCTGCCCCACTCTGGACTGCAATTTCCCAGGATCCCCAGGCTCAGAGATTTTTAGGTAGAGAGGTCCATGGGGGTCATCTCGAACAAGCGATTCCTTTTACTCAGGAAGGCATGGAGGGAAACGAGCAATCTAGGTCTCAGAGCTAGTAAATGGCAGAGCTGAGACTTAGCTGGTACAGTAGATAAAAAGCTAGGCCTAGTGTGAAAAAGACCTGAGTTCAGATCTGCTCAGACACCAAGTGCACCAGAGGACCCTGGGCACTGTTGTGAGGATCACATGAGGTAATAATTATAAAGCTCTTCCTACAGAGCCTGGCACACAGTGAGCATTAGGTAAATGTCAGACTGTGGCTAGAATTATTATCCCAGGTTCTACAACTACAGATCCAGGCTTCTTTCTACCACAGCAGAGCAGGGGTCCTTCCCCTGGGCTCCACAGACTTGCTCTTAAAGTATCTTGATAACCATATTTCAGTGTAATCAGTTTCCTTTGGAATCTTATGCGTTTTGTGCATTTCAAAGCCTGACTGTCCACAGGGGTCCCCAGGCTTGGCCAGACCTATACCAAAGGAACACACACGCACACACATACACATACACACACACACACACACACACACTCACACACAGTCATACACTCACATACACACATTCACACACACACACACACACTCACACACAGGCTTCTCAGACCCTTTGTGTCCACAACACAAAAAAAAGATGAAGTGGAGCTGGCCAGGCCCAGAGGTGGGGAGCGGGCAGGGCCTCACTTAACAGACAAGGAGACTGAGGGTCCAGAAGACTGGTTTGTCAGGGGTCTGATGCTCCATGGGTGAGCAAGGATGGGGCTCCCCTGGAGGAGCAGGAGAAGACAGGGTGAGAGTGGGTCTCTGGGGCATCAGTAAGGATGCTAAGCAGGATTATAATAAGCTAAGGTTTGCAAAGCAATTTCCACATAAAGCGTTAATAAGGAGAAAGCAAACTTACATTTGTGACCTAAGTTTCACTGCACGGAAGAAAGCCCTGCTGTTAATTCAATTCAAGCAGCCTCTAGTCCTCATTTAGTGGGAGGGTGGCGGTGGGGGCGGGGCACTCTGCTGGGAGCGCACAGGAGATGGGGCACAAAGAAACACCCTTTAGGAGTGAAAGTTCTCCAGGATGGACACAATGCTATTGATGGGGAAAGCAGCACTAAGGTTGGAGTGGGGGGAGAAAGAGAGAGGGAAGGAGACAGAGAGACAGAGAGAGAGACAGAGACAGAGAGAGAACACCAGCAAAGGCTTTGAGCTAAGCCTTGAAGGGAGATCAGGGTTTTAAGATGCAAAAGGGAAAAGGGAGGGCATACCAGGTAAGGGGTTCAGCCTAAGCAAAGGCATGGAAATGGGAAATGGTATGATTTACATAGGAAACATTTGCTGTTTAGTGGTGTAGCTACCATTCTTCTGAATTGTACTAGGGTTCTGGGGAAATGTTGCAAATAACAGTAAACAGAAACTGAGACATAAGTGAATCAAGCGGGATTTGTTATCGTTGCTGCTCTGTCATCCTGAGTTTGGGTAGGTATATCCCTGATCAAGTCCAGACACTTGCTAGCTGTTGCTCCTGCTGAAGTGTAATGAACCAGATACTGACTGTGCCACATACCTTGGACAAGTCATGACCTCCCTCAGCCTCAGTCCCCTCAAATGTTAAATGAAGGGACTGCACTAAAGGACTTCCCAGGTCCCTCCCAGCCCCCTGGCTCCTACCCTCTTTCCCCAGCTGATCACACAGCTTAAGGACCCGGCCCCAGTTCTTTCATTTCCTGCCTTTCAGCCTCTTTTGCCCAAATGCTCTGTAACATCCCCCATTATCTGCTCGGACATTAGCCCTGGAGAGGAGGCAGGCTGGGGAGGAAGCTGATAATGAGCACGTCCTCACAAGCAGGCAAAGAACTCCCATGTCCAGATGACTCTGGGTCAACAGTCCACTGAGTGGGAGAGATGCTCCTCACATGGGCGAGGAGTGAGAGCCCAGAGTGGAATGGGGGGAAGGGAGGGGAGAGAAGGCTGGAAACCTTTGTCAAATGGAGCACTGCTCCAAGCATCTCACTGGGACAAAAGTCCATCTCTTCACAACGATCTTCTCCAAGTCATAGCATATAAATCTCCAAGAAAGTCAAGTCAAACATGCCCCAAAGGGCCGAGGAGCAGCTGTGACATACGAACTGTGCAAGGAAAGCAGGATGACGAGGGGGGTGACTGGAATCACAAACAAGAGCAAGAGCCAGGCCAAGGAACATGCCCCCGTTGCCATGCCATGGATATCAATATAATGTCAAGAGGCCAAGAAGAAGTCCCCACTGTGGGCATGGACATGAGGACCATAACAGGATGGGCAGGCATCCACAGGGAAGGGAAAAGCCCAACGAGGTGACCTCAGATGGATCAACGTACTAGGACAGAAGTTTTTAACCCGGGGTCAGCGGTTTGGTTTGGGGGTTTTTATGTTTTTGTTATGTGTATTTCAGTATAATTGGTTTCTCACATAACCCCCTGTATTTTATTTTATGCATTTAAAAACATGATACTGAGAAGGTCTGCAATTTCAATGGGTTGATGCCCAAGGGTCAAAGGGAGAAAGGCCGCCACGACCCCTGGTGCTAAGGAAAACTGAGTCCTCTAGTAATCAGTCAATAAGCACTTATTGAGAGTCTCCTAGGTGCCAGGCACTGTGCCAAGTGGGGTACAAAAAGAGACAAAAGGCAGTCCTTGTCCTCAAGGAGCTCACTGTCTACTGCGGGAGACAATGTGCAAACGCAAATGTACAAGCAAGCAGTATTCAAGACAAACAGGAAATCATCGCCAGAGGGAAGGCACTAGAGTGAAGAGGCATGGGGAAGGCTTCCTGCAGAAGGGGTGATTTCAGTTGGGACCTGAAGGAAGCCACAAGACTAAGAGGAAGAGGGAGTGCCTTTGGGGTCATGGGGGAGACAATCAGAGAGAATGTCCAGGGAAGGGAGAACGGATGAGAGGACAGCATCACCGGATTGGAGAGTGTGTGCCCGAATGAAGGTGTAAGAAGACTGGAAAGAGAGGACAGGGCTGGGTCAGGGAAGGGCTTTGCACAGCACCCAGGGGTATTTAGTGAGTTTATTGAGTTAGGGGAGTGACAGGATTGGACACTTTGCAGCACGTTGGAGAAGGTAAGCTCTTCAAAGGTTGTTTCAGTTTCGTCTTTGCAACCACAAAGTGCCTAGCACAGTGCTTGGTACCTAGTATGTGCTTAGTAAATGTTTGTTGGTTTGAATTACAATAGGGATCACTTTCTGTGGTCTTTCTGCATGGGAATGAGAGATCTGTAAGAAAGGCAGAAGGCATCCATCCATGGCAGCTCTAAACGACTCATTTCCCAAGCAAATAAGAAAATAAAAAAGAATAAAAAGTCTTTTCACTCTCTGGTCCATTCTTCTTACAGCTGGCAAAACCATCTGCCCAGGGCACAGATCTGAGCTGGTCCCTTTTTTGCTCAACACCTTCTGGAGCGCCCTGTCTTCTCCAGATGAAAACACCAATTCGTTAGCCTGGCTCTTCGTTCTCTGTGCAATGTGGCGCCATCTTGCTTTCTCAGCTTTAGTTCACATCAGGGACCTTTCGGAGCCCCTACTTCCCAGCCAAAACTTCCTAATGAGCCTCCTTCTGCCCCCTTTCCTGGGCATGTCTCATTGCTAGCCCTCGCCCAAGCCTGGAATGAGCTCCCTCCCTAGCTTGGTCTTTCAGTAGTCAGTTCAGGTGCTACCTCTTTTAGGAACCTTTCTTCCCCATTCTTGCTAGCTAATACTATTCTCTTCTTCCTCAAATTTTCCCAGAGCATTTTACTATAAACTCTCCTTGGTCCATGTCAATTGGCATTACACATCTCAGGATGTATATGTGTGCTTACATATGTACATGTGTGCAAACATACAAACACACACATACATATATGTGTGTCTGTATGTACATCAGATCATCTTCCCCCTTAGAATGTAAGTTTCTTGAAGACCAGGATGGTTTTATATTTGCCTTTGGGACCTTAGTTCCTGGCACAGATGTAGGGACTTGATACACATCTGTTGACTGAGGGCAGGCAGGCATCTTTGTGTCTTTCACAGTTAGCACAATGCCAGACATGTGGCATCGACTCAGTGCATGTGTGTGGAATGGATGTTGAGTGTCAGGGAACACACCGACCCCAAAGAAGGCAAAGATCCCACATCTGCCCAAGTTCACAGCAGCATGGTGCACACCCTTTGACCTTGAGCCACTAGTCCTAGGTCTATACCCCTAGCAGAGGTTAAAGGAAGGGGAAAAGGAGGCTGACGATACTTCTAGTAGCTCTGTCCATTCTAGCAAACCAAAACCCAACCCTCCAAACTGGAAACCAAGGAGGCAACCGTGGATGGGGAATGGCTGGATAAATGACAGTGACTATGCTAAGGAATTCTGAGGAGAATGAGATGATTTCGAGGGACTAACACTGAGGTCAGTGAGGAAAAAGGGGCGGGGACAAAGCCCAGTGAACCCAGGGTCTGACACCCAGCAGGCACTTAAAAAAAGCTTGTTGACTAGGCTTGACAATGACTTGAATGTGAGCAGGAAGAAGGAAAAAACTGACCTGAGTTCTGTTGAATTATCATGATCAAGCTTGGCCAGGGACAAGAGGTAAGAAACTGAATTTGCCTCTACTCAGAGCCAACCTAGGGACCTATGACTGAACAATATTGCCCGTTCCTCCCAACAAACAGACCTATCTATGCCCCACCAGACAAAGCTGGTCTACCAATATCCCACTAGCTAGAACTGATCGATTTGTGCCCTGCCAGTCATATCTAATCTATCTATACCCCACCAAAGAGAGTTGATCCAGTGCTTGGTTCCTTGTTCTTTTTTCCTTTTTCTTTTCCTTCCCAGGGAGAAGAATAGCAGGTATATACTCCAAAATGAAGTGATATAAGAACACAAACATGACTAAAAGTGAAGCTGCAAAAAAGAAATGTCCATGAGTAAAGATCTTCATTCTTGAGAACATCACATACAAGGCAAAATAGGAAAAGCAGCAGGTGCAGGGGAAGAGCCTAGGCTCTAGGAAAGCGTGAGGCACAAGGATGCCATGGGTCATCAGTGTGGCTGCTGCAATGGCTACAGCGCTTTTCCTTCCACAGATCATAGAAATGGAACTCTAGATTGACTTTTTCTTGAAAAATTAGCTGTAAGAAGAGTCCTGGCTGGAGCAGCCATGGTTCTTAGGAAAAGGTATCTTGTCAGTTGCCAGCCTCATTTCGAGCCAACGGTGAGAGAGTGGCCCAGTGCCCAGGAGGAGTGTCATCCCTTGGGTACAAACTCCTGGAGAACAAGGAGTGCTTGGGTTGGGGCTCAGTATCCCCAAGCCATAATCTCCATGGTGGTGAGTGCATAGGGAGCACACCGAAATTGCCCACTGACTAGGTGACAGTTAGCCTAGATGCTAAGAAAAGGCAAAGGCCTGGAGGTGGATGGAAGGGCAGAGACTGTAGGTCATGTGTTTAAAGAGCTGTCCCAGGGGGCAGAAGTAAGGCTGCTCAGCCGGTGACTCAAAGCTTGGTCCTGCAGTACAGAACCCATAAGACAGGAGTCATCTCATGTACCCCATCATTTAACAGATGGGGAAACTGAGGTCCAGAGAGGTGAACACAGGGAGTCACACAGGGAGGACAATGCCCGAGAGCTGCAGAGAGGCAGATCTGGGCCCGGACATTTGGAAGATTCCAACAACAGAAAGAATTGTCCTGAGAGGTAGCAAGTTTCCCATCTCTAGAGAGAACAAAAGATTGCCTAGAGGCCTACAAGCAAAGGCTAGATGACACAGTCAACAAGCATGTATTAAGCCCCTATTGTATGCCAGGCACTGTGCTAGGTGCTGGATGTTCTAAACAGGATTCCTGTCCAGAGATGGATTGGACTAGAGGCCTCTGAGGTCCCTTCCTTAGTGCAAATAGAACTCAACTGGCAGAAAAACCCACTTGTCAAAGAGACAAATCAGTGTCTCCAACTGCCCATCATCTCTCCCCCCATCAGAGAGTGTGCACGTTTATCAAGCCTCTCCTGTGTCAGGCACTGCCCTAGCATTGGGAACACAAAGGTACACCTTACTTTTTCCGAAAGCTGCTAGACCACAGAGGGCACATTGTTCTGGCCCAAAAGGCTGAACCGAGAGAATGAGGCAGATCGACATGTGTCTCCAAGAGAAAGCCACAGAACATCTGGAAAAGCAAACAGTCAGACACAAACCCACCTTTGTATCGGACTCTGACTTTCTCTGAATGTTTCAGAAAGAAAACGACAAGTCAGTTTTATCATCCCTGGGAAAAAAAGAACCCTGAGCAAAGCCAAGGAATCGGCCAGTCCCTCCCCATGCCCTGGGCTCGCCTTTCTAAGGGTCTCCCGATCCTTGGAGGCTCTGCTCCTACTTCCAGGGCCCAGGTCCAGCCCCAGAACTGCTCCTGACCTTAGAGAGGCCCCTCTATTTGACACGGAGTAGGAGGGAGCTCGGGGACGAGGAAAAAGCCAGCTGAAACCTTGCTCAGAAACAAAACCCAACTTGAGTTTCTTTTCTAAGCTTTGAGCTTTTCCAGGTCCCTCCTGCCCAATGGAGCTCTGCTGGAACCCACCCACCCCCAAGGCCCCGTAGCATTCCCCTGGGGCCTGAGTCAGAGGATCACAGCCCTAGAACCACATGAGATCTCAGAGGACCATCAATTCCAATCCCTTATTTTACAGAGAAAGAAACTGAGGTCAAAGAGGGCAAGGGACTTGGCCAAAGTCACAGAGCTAAGAAGTAGCAGATCCAGAATGAGAAGCCTGAGCTTCTGACTTCGGGTGCCAGGACTGGGCTGTTCATTAGTAGGAGAAGGGAGCAAAGGGCATCGCAGGAAGCACCAGCTGTGGGAGCCAACACCCTAGGACAGAGCAAACTCTGGAGCTTTGACCCAGATCCAAGTTTGTTGAAGATCTCCTTGTATATCTTCAGAGCCCAGAGGAGGGGGAAGGTGGGAAAAGGAGAGGGGCCAAAAAAGAAAAAAGAGGAAGGGGGAGAAAAAAAAATGTACGTGCCTTTAACACAGAGAAGACAAATGTGGCAGCAAGAGAGAGAGACTGGCAGGGAAGCTTTGGAATTCATTACCCACTTACAAAAGCCAACTCTCCACTGCCCACCAAGGCTCTCTTGGTCTGTTCTCCTGTTTGGGGGAAATGCTCGTTTTGTGTGGTGTTTGTTACACTCAGAGAAGGAGAACTAGTCCAAAAAAAAAAAGCTGTTTTAGGGGATCTGGTGAAGTTGTAATCTGGGGACAAAATCATCCCTCAACATTTATTAAGCATCTACTGGGTCCCAGGCTCTGTGCAAACTCCTGGAGATGCAATGACAAGCCTCTGTCCTTGATTTTCTATCTAGTTGGAGGAGAAAATATGGAGCTACACACACACACACACACACACACACACACACACACACACACACACACACACAGACACACACACACACACACACACACACACACACACACACACACACACACACACACACACACACACACACACACACACACACACACACACACACACACACACGGGCACAGTCAGGCCAGGTCAGAAAAAGAAAGAAAGTGATATTCTTACTGGGACCTGAGGGGAAACCTAGAGAGTCTACAAAGGAGGGTTAAGGAGGAAACACACTTTCAGTGTAAATGTGGCCAGACCACAGTGTGAGTAAAGGGCAGGGAAGGGCAGTAAGGCTGGAAAGGTTGTTGGGGCCAGCTTAGAAAAGGCTTTCAAAGCCAAAGACAGGAGTTTATATTAGGGAGCTCTGATGCTTCTTAAAGCACTGGAGTCACATTAAGAGATCCCTTGGGGACCAGTGTGGAAGGGGGCCTTAAGGGGAGAGATCAGAGACATCAGGAAGAGGTCACAATCCAAGGGGGGCAGGGACAAGGGCCTGACCAAGAATGGGGACTGTGGGAGCAGAGGGAGGTCTGCTGTACGAGATTGTGTTGGGTACTCCAATTGTGGGAACAGGTTGGAGAAGGCATGAAGCTAGGGACCAAGCCAGAAGAGAGGAGGGTAAAGAAAATAGTGGGTGCCTCATCTGAAGAAGAGAAAACTCTGAGGGGACGTGAGGACTGTCTTCAAGCCCAAGAGGAGCAAGATGTTGAACAAAGACAGGACATGTTCTAGTTGGCCCCAGAGACAGCAGAACCAGGAACGGTGAAGGAGGGTAAGGTAGGGGCCAGTGTAGGGGGGAATCTCTCAAAGACAGGAGTTGTCCTCAAAGGAGGAACACCCTGGGAATCTCACTCTTCCTCAGAAACCATCCCACACAACCTCCATCTCATTTGACTGAGGTGACAGGACCTGCCCCACATCCCAAGAGAAGAATCAGGCTGAGCCCGAATTCAAGGCCAGGGCCTCCTATCCTACCTACTGCCCTACCATTCCCAACACTGGAGGCATTCCAAAGGTGCTTAGATGATGCCTGCTTTGTCAGGACCACTAGGGAAGATAGGTTCACTCCAATGTGGGTTAGACTAGATGCCTTCTGAGGTCCCTCCCAGTCCAGAGAGTCTGCAATTCTATAATGTGTTGTTAGACTAGAAAGGTCTAGAACAGCCTTTGTGAGTCAGTGGCCAAAAGATCACTAAATTCAGTCGGAGGTGCTCACATCCCAACTCCCTAGCTTACTAGCCATGAAGCCTGAATAGAGCTCGCCTGTCCTGGATTTGAGTGGTGCACACTCCTTCCTATAACATAGTGAGGCTGGATTAGAAGGCTGCTGAAGTTTCTTCCAGCCCCCATTTCCCTCTGACCCTTTTGGATCTCCTTGGTTGCTATCCTCCTTACACCACAGGAGCGGAATGCCCAGGCTGCCCTTAGCCAGGCCCAGAGAGCAGTGTCCAGCAAGAAACACTCAGAATTTCAAATGCCACAATTGCCACTGCTGCTGCTGCTACTTCAGACCCCTTCAAATGCAGACCCTGGTGATGGGAAGTGAGAGGAAAGCTGAACTTTATCAGTCCCTCCCTGGTTCTAATCTGACGACCCAGTCCAAAGGTTTCAGAGGCAACATCCTCCCGTCCACCTGTCCAAACAGCCTGGCCTCCCATTATCATGATGGCCCCACAGCATACAGAGGAAAAGGAAACAGGACAATGGGTCTGTGTGGGAATGTACAGGGCACCATCCAAACACAGTCAGCCAGGACTAGCGCTCAGAGAAGAAGAGGCCCCAAGGGAAGGATGTATGCAGGGGATGAGGCAGGAGGCATTGCCAGTGCCTGGTGGAACATCCAATAATAACAGTGGCAAGTAAGTGCTTGCACAGGCTTGAAGATTTGCAAAACCTTTCCTTCCATGATCTCATCCTATCCTCACAACCATGCTGAGAGGTAGGTTCTACAGCCACTGTGAGCCCCATTTTAAAGATGGGAAAACTGAGATTCTGAGAGACTAGATTGAGCTAGGAGGCAAGAGAGATAGGGATGGAGGCAGAACGTAGTTATTAAGTACTTGACTATGTGCCAGTCAGGGTAGCCAGGGCCACCATAGTGCATAGAGGGCTGGGCCTGGAGGCAGGAAGACTAATCTTCCTGAGTTCAAATCCAGCCTCAGACACTCACTACCTATGTGACCCTGGGCAAGTCACCTAACCTCTGTTTGCCTTAATCCACTGGAGAAGGAAATGGCAAACAACTCCAGTATCTTTGCCAAGAAAATCCCACGGACAATATTGGGGTGATATTGTCCACAGGGTCACAGAGAGTCAAATACAACTGAATAGCAATCCATTCAGTAAAGGGGAGGGGGCAGGATTTAAACTCAGGTATCAATCAATCAATCTATTAAATCAATCAGTTTATTAAACACTAATTAAGCACCAAAGCTAGCATCCCTTCCTCTCCTCTGGTATTCCAAACTCCCTCCCCCCCTCAGTTCATGTTCTTTTTCTTTTCTTTTTTTTATTTGTTTTGTATTTCCCAATTACATTTTTTGAAAATTAACATTCATTTTTTAAAATTTTGAGTTCCAAATTCTCTCCCTCCCACCCTTTGAGAAGGCAAACAATATGTTATCAATTATTGTGAAATAGTGCAAAACATATTTCCGTATTAGCCATACTGCAAAAGAAATTTTAAAAAAACAACAGGAAAAATAAAGAAAGTGGGAAAAAGTATGTTTCAATCTGCATTCAGAATTCATGAGTTCTCCCTCTGAGAGTGGAGAGCATTCTTCATCAATCCCTTGGAACTGTCTTGGATATCTGTCTTGATCAGAGTAGATAAGTCTTTCATAGTTAGTCACTTGTTACAATGTTGCTGTTACTTTATACAATATTCTCCTAGGTTCTGCTCACTTCACTTTGCATCAGCTCAAACAAATCTTCCCAGGTTTTTCTGAAACCATCCTGCTCATCATTTCTTAGGGAACAATAGTACTCTATTCAATTTTATTCAATGTGTTCAGTCATTCCCCAATTGATGGCACCTCCTCAGTTTCCAATTCTTTGCCACCACACAAAAAGTTGCTATAAATATTATTGTATATATGGCATCTTTCCCCTTTTCTGTGATCTCTTTGGGATACAAACCTGGCAGTGGGATTGTTGGGTCAAAGGGTATGCAGCATAGCTTTATAGCCCTTTAAGCATAGTTCCAAACTGTTCTCCAGAATGGACAGACCAGTCCTCAGGTGGTTTTTCAGTGGCCAACTTTTTACTGGGAGAATGGTTTGGAAAGACTGATTTCCTCCTCATGTTTTATAGATCATTGTAACAGGAAACCTAGGACTCCAATGGTCTAATAGTGCTGGAATCTCCCTATTGTAGACCTTCTCTCCAGTGATGCAAATCACAACTCATCTATACTTGACCATCTTCAATGAATGGAGGAATGAAAAAGCATTCACTAAGTATTTACTGTTTGCTCACCACTCTGCTAAGGACTAGGGATACAAAGAGAAAAGCCAAGCCCTTGTTCTCAAGGGCCTTATATCCCAAGAGAAGGAGATTACACATATAGGGAGGTGGCAGCCACCGACAGGTGATTTGGTTTATCAAGTTATAGGGATGGTCAGTGGAGCTGTAGGGAGATAGACTAACATCAGCAATGGCCATATTGATTGGATTAGGATTCCAGAACTGGGAGGGTTTAGAGAAGGGTGCCCAGCAAATGGCAGCAGTTGGTGAGAAGATGGTAAGGAGTAAAGGGAAACCTGGCTGGAGCCAGGGTGACATGGTGAATCGTGTGGGGCACTTAGGATAATGGGTGATTCTCATTCATGTCCTGCCTTGGATGGGAGTGATTCTCATTCATGTCCTGCCTTGGATTTGCCACAGGGAATCCATCCAACATGCCAGATGGCCCTCCAATTCTATTGACATCTCCAGAATACCAACAAAGAGGGGAAAGGAATAATTATTTATATAGTGCCTACTATGTGCCTGTGCTAAGCACTTTTTACAAAAATTATTTCATTTGATTTTCTCAACAAGATGGGGAGGTAAGTGCTGTTATTATACCCTTTTACAGTTGAGAAAACTGAGGTTGAGCAAGGTGCCGTGACTTGTCCAGAGACACACAGCTAGTAAGTATCTGAGGCCAGGTTTAAATTCATGTCTTCCTGATTCCAGGATGGGGACTCCATGCACTGGGGCACTAGTTACCTCTGGGACAAACACAGGGCCCTTTGTCCTTACTCCTAGATCTCCTATGCAACCAGTGCATCTTTGTCATTGCTGTATTTCTTCGTATGATGAGTGAATATACATCCTTTATACTGTATTTTTCTTTTCTCATCTGGAGGACAACAACTGTAAATTCATCAATGAGGAGATGCCCAACAGAGCACACATGCATGCACACACACACACACGCATGAAATGTTTTGCTTTTGAGATCCTCCATGGGCTCAGCTTCCACGTTTCCATTCCATTCTTGACCACACTCTTCTCATAGTGTTTGGGATTGGGTAAAGGCTGTGCTTAAATTATGCAACACTCCCAAATCTCGTGTTTACTTAGTGTTTGACTCCAAGAAACCTCAACTCTCCAAGAGCAGAAGCTCTCCATGAGATGCTCCCTTTTGGACCCATGTTTTCAGTCCAGTTGACTTTCCAGAGGTCACACGCTGACCTCCATCCCCACTCACAGCTCAGAGCAGGAGCCATCCTGATGCTCTCTCTGACAGATCATTTTCCCTCTAAAATCTTGCCCTCATAAAAACCCCATGATCAGGAAAGTGCAAGGATGATGGGCCTTCTTTGCATGTGGGGAAACTCAGGTGAAGTCACTTGGCTCAAGGTAACCATCAGAGCTTGGATTCCCAGTTCATGTTCTTTCACTCTGTGTTTAGTGGTCTCCCTACTGCCTCCCTGCCTCCTCAGAGAAGAATGTCTTCCCCTCCTGTAATCTGACCATATGACCCAAGAACAGAGGTCCCTTAGCAGTCTCTAGGGGCTTCCAAAGGTATGGGCAAGAAACTGAAGACCTGACAGCCACAGGGGGTCTTTTCATCATTGCTGGTGGTTGAAGGTAGAGATTTTAGATCAAAACTAGATTTGGGAAAACAATGGCTGATTTAGAAGATGAATGATCTTTAAGAAGAGGCCTTGGATTTCTGGCTCAGGCCTGAAAAGAGAGGATTATGGCCTTTGGACAGGGACAGAGTGCATCTAATGAGGCCTAGGACCAGGAGCAGCAGCAGAGACGCCAGATAGACAGGTTTAGGCTTCCTAACCATGAGAGCTGGCCCAAAGAGAGAACTGACAGGCTTGCCCTCAACGAGGGTCTTCCAACAAAGGCTGGACCAATACCCAACAAGTCTTAGTGTAAAGGTAGCCTTATTCACCTCCCTAATAAAGAGAGATGCTGGGATTATCGGGCAAGGCCTTCGAAACTTCTGGGCCTATTTCTTCATCTGTAAAATATGGGATAAGATGTGTTTTGAGTGATCTCACTCACTGACCCTGTCCATCTGAATCCTGACCCTGCTGACAAACCCACCTGCCTGAGGCCTGAATCAGAGGATTTTTACACAGGCAGCTCCCTATTTCTAAGGCCTCTGGAAGGAGCATCTAGCATGCTTGGACCTGTGCCTTTCCCAGTTCCCCAGGCATGTAGGTAAACAGCAGGAAGTTATTCCGTACTCTTTTGAAGAGAGGTTCCAAGTGGCTTTCCCTTCTCCTGAACCTTTAAGGTCCAGACAAAGGGCTTGCCTAGAGAGGGGCAGAGACTTGGCCAAGTCATACAGAGCCCAAGTTGGTTAATGGTAGGGCAGGCCCTAGAACCTAGGGTCCCCAGCTCCCAGGCCCACATGTTTTCCACATCCAGCAATAATCATCCAATCACTGCCTGAAATAGTTCAAGAGAGCTTGCTGGTTTCCCCCAACAGGAAAAGCCCTGGGTAACCCCATAACCACACACTTCCTGGGTTGGGGTTTATGACTCTGCTGACTTAACAGCCCGAAGAGCAAGAACCAATAACTTAGGCCCTGTTTCAGGATCCCAGATCGGAGGCTCCAATCCAGGCATGGGAAGGGAGGAAGCCTGCACCAGGACCTGGAGCATCACACTGCCAAAAAGCAGATGAACACGAATCATTATGGGCCCCTCCTCCCAGAGAGAGCCGAGGGCTACTGGAGGCCAGGCTCTGCTAAGTCAACACCGTAAAAACTGCAGGAAAGGATAATCAAGTGATAAATTGTGACTAAGGGCAGGAGGAGCTCTGGGAAGGGAGGGCATTAAGGAAAAGACCCGGCTGACAGAGGACAAACAGGCAGCTTTTCTGTGTTGGAAAAGGAGCAGGATTTGGTTTGTCAAATCAAAAAGCATCGATTATGTGCCCAGATATTTTATATTTGCTGTCACTCAGTTGTGTCTCACTCTTTGTGACCCCATTTGGGGTTTCCTTGGCAGAGATACCGGAATGGTTTGCCATTTCCTTCTCCAATCCATTTTACAAATGAGGAAATTGAGGCAAGCAGGGTGAAATGACTTGCCCAGGGTCATATAGCTGAGAGAGAGCATTCCAGTCATGGAGACCACAATGCCCAGGCATGGAGATGCCAGTCAGAAGATGGCATGCCCTGGGCAAAGAAGAGCCAGGAGGCCAGCACCACCACTGTTGGTCAGCACACTGGTCTCTGATTCCACTCAAGCTGGGACAACCAAGCTCAGACAGGGAAGACGGCAAAGTTCACCACCTGAGATCTAGCAGCAGAGGACCAGCCTACCCCAAAGCTGAGTGACCCAATGCCCATCCAGTAAAGTTCTGCTCCCTCCCCCATTTCCATAAACATTTCTACCAACATATGAAGAGGTTTGTGATCTTCAACACCTAGAAGCTCATGGGATATCTTGTCCAACCCCCAGCAGAACAAAAATCCCTCTACAAAAAGCCCTGTTCAAGTGGGCTTCCTGTCAACTCAAAGACCTCCAAGGAGAGTCCCAGTCCACTTGGGACCAGCTCTAATTGTTCAGAGGAGAGGGGTCAAAATAAAAAGGTCTTAGGAAAATATTTGCCCAAATAAATAAAAATACAATAGAACACATAATGTCAATCTGTGGTTTTCTAGGTCAATAAGCAGCCTGGAAGAATCCTTTTTTATCTGAATTTGACATCCCCAGTAAAGCTTTCCCTGATCTCAAGCCTATATTTGCCCCTCTGAAACAAACACCAGTTGCTCCGGGTCGGGTCGCTACGGACAAGTGGAAGGGCACTGGCTAATCCCTATTCCGAGTGACGAACCTTGGAAGTGTAGAAGATACCAGTCATACCTTCCCTAAATCTTCTCCTGTTGCTTCAACTGAATAAAGACACCCTGAATCTCTTATCTGGAAATGACCTCAGAGGCATCCAATCTAGTCTATCTCCCTGAGAATTTCCTCTATGTGATCCCAAAAGAATGGCCAACAGCCTGGGCTTGGAGATCTCCAGTCAAACAGAACAGACAGCTCCCCCTGTGCTCCAGCAGCAAGAAAACCCAATCCTCCATAATCAACTGAAATCACTCTGTCCAGAAACACGGATGATGTCTTCACTGTCAGGGCTGGTGGTCTCTTCTCAGTCCACAACCCTCCTGACCTCTGTTCAACCTCTGACACTCTTCTAAGAATAATAATAGCTAATATTTATATAGCGCCTACTGTGTGCCAGGCACTTTACCATTAGTATCGCAGCAAGTACGTACTATTATCCTCATTTTACATTTGAAGAAACTGAGCCAGACAGCGGTTAAGTGACTTGCCCAGGGTCACACTGCCAATAAGTGTCCGAGGTCAAATTTGAATTCAGGTCACTCTATCCACTGCAATGCCACCTGAATGCATGCTTCTCAGGGCCAGACAGTGCCTGGGACATTGATAAATGCTTTCTGACTGAATGCCTGATGCTATCAACATCTCTTTTCTCCACATTTACTTTCTTTTCCAAATTCTGCTTTTCTCCATATTCCACACACAATCACCTTCATTTCTGTAGGCTTTAGGGCTCATAGCAAGCTAGATGAAGGAACTTTTATTATCCCCATTTTACACATAAAGAAATTGAGGTTCAAAGAAGGTAAAGGTAGCTAGTTGAGTATCTGAAACAGGATTCGAACCCCACACCCGACTCAATTCAAACTGAACCAAAAAAAACCAAAACCCCTCCATTAAATTAAAGAAAGAATCTGTAGTGCCCCCCACCAAAAGGATTCCAGCCTTGTGCTGAGGAAAGACACATATTGATATAGATCCACAATCCACATGTTTACTCAGTCCCTATTCTATGTCTACTCTGTATTCAGACCCCAGGGTTCCAAGTAGGGAGAATGGAGCCATTACTCTGGCTGGAAAGGGGGAGGGCCTGAGGCTACATCCTGGTGGGACCAGCTGAGACTTCAGGCACCTATACGCAAGGCAGCTTGGGAAAGATGGCACTAGCATTTGGGGGTAGGGGGGAATCAGCAAAGACTCCAGGCAGCCCCCCTGCCTCCCCCTCTTTCCCAGATAATCCCAGCACCCTCTTGGATGCTTGATGGCCCTCACACACTGCCACTCCCACATCACAGATACTGACACATCCACATTGATTTTCCCATGGAATGTAAGCAATGGCTCATGCTAAGGGCAGGCTCCTAGCATCTAGCTCAGGGCCTACCACATGGAAGGCACTTAACAAGTGCTTACTGGTAGACAGACACAAAGCGCAGCTAATAACTGGGGCAGTAGACAGAGCCCCAGACCTGGAGTCAGGAAGACTCATCCTCCTGAGTTCAAATTCAGCCTCAGACACTTACTAGTCGTGTGACCCTGGGCAAGTCACTCCACCCTGTTTGCCTCAGTTTCCTCATCTGTAAAGTGAGCAGGAGAAGGAAACAACAAGCCACCCTGGTATCTTTGCCAAAAAATCCCATATGGAAAGAGCAGACATGACTGAACTATAATTGAGTGCAGGGCATTCACTGTACAAGAGGCTGAGTATACAGAAATGAAAAACACAGGGCCTGCCCTCCCTGAGCTTACTGTCTCTGTGACAAGGAACTGTGGAAAAACAGTTAGCCCCGGTGTCCTCACTTTACATATGACTCACTGGCCAAGGAGACCCCCTTCTAGCTCTCATAATACACCAGATCTGGAGTCTAAAGACCCAGGTTTGAATGCTGGCTTTGCTCCTTGGGCATGTCTCTTCAGTTTCCCAGGCCTCAGTTTCCCCATCTGTCAATAGGATCCCCAAGTCCCCTTCTTCCACGTCTAATTTCTGTGCTGTCATGAATCAGCAGCAAGGTACCAGAGCATGTCCTGAGAGGGGTAGGAAGAGACCAGGTAGTGAGGAATAGGGAGGCTCTGTCAGACACAGAGGATGAAAAGGGTCCTAGCACAGGGGCCTGCCTCAGGAACAGATGACAAAAGGACAAAATGAAGAGACCAGGCTGGCGGGAGCAGAAGTTACTCATGAGAGAGGAAGTAGAGAAGTTAAGCAAGAGCCTTGAATATCAGAGCAAGCAGTCCCATTTTAGAATCCAGGATCTTGGCATTGCTGGCATTTATCACAGATGCCTCATTTCTCTGAGGCCTGGAAGGGGGAAGGACTTATCCAAAGTCACACAGGCAACAGATGGGAGAAGGCCTCAAACCCCCATCATTCATTCCAAATCCACTTCTCCTGCATCACCCTGGAGAAGAAAGAAAGTTTCAAATGATGTGGTCAAGATCCTTTGTGTTCTGGGGAGGAAACTGAGGCCCAGGGGCAGGGAAGGGACTTGCCTGTGCTTGTCACATGGTTAGTACATGGCAGAAGGTTCTCCCAGGCCAATTCCAAGCCTCTGCTCAGTCACAGGACAGCCAAAGCCCAGCTTAAGTGGTCCCAGATGTCAGGAGAAGACGCAGCATTACAAGGACCAGGTTTCAAAGACTTTTAACCCACGGCTCCCCCATGGAAACAAGCCTCTCGTGCACTGGCAAAGTGAGGGTGGGGTGACCCCCCACAGAGCCACTGGCCCAGGGGAGCTTCCTGCCTTCCTCTGAAGCACTAACACCTCTGGCCCTCATAGTCCCTTGGTTAGAAATACCAGCCCCCTGGAATCTTCTCTCTATTAACTCCACAAATATTCACTGAACAGACTCTGGGCAAAGCCCAGCAATTCACCTGGGAGAAAAGGGCTCAGAGGGTGGGGCAGGTCCAGGCGGCTTCCTTGTATCAGGCATCACCCCAATTATCCTGAGCTGATAAGAACCCAGAGAGCACAGCATCAGAGCCTCAGAAGTCTTTCGATCTAAGGACTCCTCCTTTATTTTCCAGAAGGGGAAAAAAGGCCCAGAGAGGGTACAGGACATGTCCAGCGACAATGGGACAGTCAACAAGCATTGATTAGGCACCTACTGCGTACTACGCTGTCAGTGCTACTGCTAACTTTACAAAGACAGAAGTAGAACAGTCCCTGACCAGAAAGAGTTTGCATTCTAACGAGGGAAAGATTACATGTGTGTGCATGTATATATAATCTATATAAACATTTATATGGAAATTCTATATATTTGTGTGTATATTTATGTGCGTCTATATAGCCTGTATAAGTATATTTCTATATAAAGTCTATATTTTATATAAATTCCATATGTTTCTATATAGAGATTACATATTAGCCTACATTTATACATGCTGTATTTTATATAAATTCTACATTTACACAGATTATATTTACTATATATGTATATACATACATACATACATACATACATAGCTATCGATGGCTTTATCTATCTAGATCTGTACCTGTATAACAGAATCAACTCTAAAGGGAGCTTGGGAGAGGAAGTCTGGCAGCAGGTTCAGTGATACTTGAGCTGACTCTGGGTGAAAAGCAGAGCTTCCCTTGAGACCAAGGGGGTGTATATCCAGGCCCAGGGTGGCTGGAGCAGAATCGGGGAGATGGAACCCAAAGGGTGGCACACATCAAGCTAGTCATCATGGCTGGACCACAGAGGAAGATTCATTCAGGGAATAAGTTGCAAGTCCTGAGACTCCAAATCTAAGTCTTTCATAATGGAGGGAGGGGAAGGCTCATTTTGTTTGGGGAGCATCTAAGTCCATGATTTTCTCACTGCGAGGAGGTCCCCCAGGTATGCAGTCCCTCCACAGAGGCACACTAGCAGCTCCTAGCTCTAACTTATCCTCTTACAAAGTTGCCTGGGACAGTGCATGTGCCTCAAGGGATGTCTCTTCCCTGAGGGCCAGACTGACCCCTCCACCTACCATTCCTTGCTGCCTTTCCTGCCAAGAAGAGGATAAAATAATAGCAGTAGTGGCATTTGGGGGCCAGGGTTGACGACAAAGGGAAAAGTTGTCAGTTTAGCAGCATTTTAAGCCCTTCCCAAGCTGGCCCCTTCCTCTCTTTTCATTCTCTCTATCCCAAGCTCTGCTCTCTAGCCAAATTGGCCTACAAGAAGTTCCCAGAATGGTGCACTCTATCTCCCATTTCCCATCTCTAAGCCTTTGTACTGGCTGTGCCCCACACCTGGAATGCTCTCCCTCTTCACCTGTGCTTCCTAGATTCCTTCAAGACTCACTTTCAGGTCCACCTTCTGCAGAAGGCCTTCCTGGTGCCCCCAGCTATTGAGGCCTCCTCTTCTCAGAGTACATTCCTCCTTGTCTGTATGTATCTCACATGTACCTAGCTATTTTCATGCCTTCTTCCCCATTTGTCTCACCTTGTTCTTGCCTCCCCAGAGCACTGGGCCTGGAATCAGGAGGACCTACTCCAAATCCAGCCTCAGATACTTCCTAGCAAGTCACCTCACGGCAGCCTGCCTCAGTTTCCCCATTTGTAAAATAGGGATAATAATAACAGCTCCTCCCAGGGCTGTGGTAAGGCTCAGTTGAGATAATATTTGTAAAGCATTTAGGACAGAGACTGCACATGGCCAGTTCTATGCAAATGTCAGCAATTACTATGATTATGAATGACCTCTCTGGTCCCTCACCACTCTGAACTATACTTGAAGGAGCCACTCACCTGAAATAGCAAACAGAGGCTACACTTGGAATCAGGGCATCTCCAATGCAAATCCTACCTCTGCCCTTTACACTGTGTGACCATGGTTAAGTCATTTCAACTCTGCCTCAGTTTCTTCTTGTGTAAAATGGGGACAAGGACACCAGCAGCAGCCAGCTTGCAGGGCTGACATGGGAGCTGGGTCAGAGCTTCATGGACTTCAAATGCCAGCATGGGTATTGGTCGGATTGTTATTTCCTTCCTTCAGCAGGGAGGCAGCTCTACTTGAAGAGGCCAGGCTCTGCAGTCAGGGCTCAGGGCCCCTCTGGGCAGCCAGGTCTCAGGCCCTCTGGGTAGCCAGAGGTCAGGCCCCTCTGGGCAGCCAGGGCTCAGGGCCCCTCTGGGTAGCCAGAGAGCAGGCCCCTCTGGGCAGCCAGGGCTCAGGGCCCCTCTGGGTAGTCAAAGATCAGGTTGCTTGAGCAGCCAGGGCTCAGGGCCCCTCTGGGTAGTCAGAGGTCAGGCTCCTGGGGCAGCCAGGGCTCAGGGCCCCTCTGGGTAGTCAAAGGTCAGGTTCCTGGGGCAGCCAGGGCTCAGGGCCCCTCTGGGTAGTCAAAGGTCAGGTTCCTGGGGCAGCCAGGGCTTAGGGACCCTCTGGGTAGTCAGAGGTCAGGCTCCTGGGGCAGCCAGGGCTCAGGTCCCTCAGGTCTTTAAAGGCTTCTGTGGGCACAGATCAGGGCCAGTCATGGGGCAACCACCTGAGCAGCAGCACAATCCAGTTCAGGAAGTATGGCCCCACCCCAGTGGCCGCCAGTTGATGATTTATTTTTTTATTTTATTTTTTTTTGGCCACAGCAACCCATGAACCCATGTACAAAAGCCTGCTGAGGTTATTATTAACAGGAGAGAGAATGCCCACACCCATGAAACCCCAGATCTTTTAAGTTGCAACATAATGTTTTTAACCACTAAGGAACCTAAATTTATCCAGCTAAATCATGAAAAGAAGTTCTCCCTCCTAACAGATTAGCTCATGGCCGGGCCTGGGCACCAATAACCATTTCTGCCAGAAAGAAGGATTTTATTTGAGCTATTTGTGGACTGTCCTAGAATTGCTTTTTCTTTAAGGCAGATGGCCATTCAGCATCCGGTCTCTGCTTCAGTATCCATAGAACCTCTGGCTGGAGAGGATGAATTTGGGGAAAGAGAAATTGTCATGAACACATGATGCCCTGAGCCCAGAGAAGAACTGAGAAGGAGAAGAGCTAGAAGGTATAGTGTTGACTCAGGTGAACACATGCCATCCATGAGGATGCAGAAGGCACTTTCCCATTTTACAGGACCTCATTCTAAATGCCACTTCTCTCCATACTAACACACGAATGGTATAGGAATTTGGACTGAACAGAATGGAAGGCACCAACCACAGTACCATGGAAAAAGTGCTGAATTTGCTTTCCAATTTCTGAGTTCAAATCCCGGCTCTGGCGTAAATATGAGTCTCGTTTTTTAAATGAGGGGGGTTGGGCTAGATGACCTTGAAAGTCTCTTCCTCAGCCTAAGATCTGTGAGCTCACACAGCCCCTACAACACTGAAGTTTACAGCCTACTTCTTGGTTGGCTCAATGCCTAGCACACAGTAGGCACACCATTAATGCCTGCCGACTTGATATGACTTAATTCCTGTGATGAGTCATCCCCTAGACTAAGGCAGGAGCTGCTATTATCTCCACTTGACAGAGAGGGATGCCTGGACATTCTCAGATGAAGTCACTTGCCCAAAGTCCCAGGACTATCAAGTCCCACACAGCCTCAAGGGAAAACATACAAAGGTGGAAGTACCAGTTAAGAGACTGGAAGATGAGTGAAACAAGCTGGCACAAACGATACAGGGCTCTCTACAATCCCCAAACCACTTTCCTCAGGACCAGGAGGTAAAGAATGCAAGTCTTGTTATGCCCATTGATCAGATGGAACAATCTCTGAAAAGTGACATTGTTCAAGCCAAGTCCCTCAGCTACAGAGAAGCAGAGGAGAGGCTGGAGCATAGGTCCTCTGCTGAGAGAGCACTGCCCCAGCCTCCAGCCTCTCCCCCTCTCCACGTCCTCCCCTGCACACACTGGCCAAAGTGATTTCCCTTTAAGCACACATCCAGGGCCCAACTTCATTTTCTGCTGACATTTCAGGCATCTCTGAGCATCAAGTGGTCCAAAGGGTGGAATTTGGGTTGGCTCTTGCCTTTTCCCTGTGGTCCAGCCTGGCACGAGGCCTCGTACTTCCTGTCAGTCTACAGTCTTGAGCTGGCGCTAAGAAGCAGCTTGGCGTGTTTTCTATCTGCAAGCGTACGTGGTTTTGACATGGTGCTCCCCACTCTTACACTGTGCCCCCTCCTTGCAACTTCATTTTCTCTCCCCTCTTCCTTTACTTGGAGACTGTGCTAAGGTTGTCCTCTCATGTAAAGAGAGGCTCTCCCCTTCTCTTCCACCCCAAAGGGCTCAGCACAGGAGCTGCTAATGAAATGCTTGCCACCTAGGGACTTTTGGCAGGACACCTGAGCCCCTGTGTTCCATGGCAAAAGTTATGATCAGTTAATAAGATTCAATTCAGTAAATATTTATTAAGCACTAACTACGTGCAAGCTACAGGGCTGGGCACTCAGAACTGAGAACTAAAATGTCTCTTTGCTCAAAGAATTTACATTGTACCAACATGACCATGGGGCAAAGGTGTGGAAGCTAGAAATCAGAACAAGTAAGCCAGTCTGACTGCCGCACCATTACCCACCTATAAACGGGGACGGCCACACTGCTTATGAAATCATTTGTGTCTAGGACTTTGTAACTGTAAGTAAACAGCTTTCAAAGTCTTTTTACACAAATGACTCACATCTGTGCCTCACAACAAAACAAGGAATTGGTTATAACAAGGATGAGCAATTTTGTTTTTTGTTTTTTCTGACTCTTAAGGATATGAACACAGCTACTAGACTGAGGATATGGAAGGACCTCCAAGGCCAACCTTGTCATCTTTTATACCACTGAGGAAACTGAGTCCCCAAGATGGGAAAGGACTTGCCCAAGGTCACCAGATACAAGTGGCATAGCCAGGATGTGGTCCCTAGTCCTCTGCCTCCCATGGCCCGTTCTCTTTCCCCAGGCGGTATGGAACATGAAGAGATTCTCAGGATTCAAAGTCAGGAAAACCTGGATTTAAATCCTGCCTGAGTGATACCTTCTCGCTGCAACCCTTAGGAAAATCACTTCTCTCTGGGACTCAGTTTCCCCTCCAAAAAAAGGAGATACCAATCACAATGGTAGCCACTTAATAGGCCTACTGGGACGTTGATAATGAACGTGCCATGTTTTGCCAGTTTTAAGCCCCACAGAATTAATGGGTTAACATTCACACAGGGCTCAGAACTGGGGTCTCATTTCCCCTCCCCTCCCCCAATTTTAGTTCCCTTTTACATGTGGTCTTCCCACCTGAGAATGTAAACTGGGGGGAGGGATGGCCAGGGGCTTTCTACTTCCTTCTATATCTCAGAGATTCTTTAATATAGTCCCTGGCACACAGGAAGCACATAATAATTGCTTGCTACCTGCCTGCCTTGTTCGTGCCCTGTGAGGGAAGTACTATGGGTATAACTGTTCCAGTTTTAGAGACTGCAAGCTGAGGGCAGAAAGGAAGCAATAGAAGTAGGAGAAAGCATGCTGACTCTGGAGCCAGAGACTTTGGTGCTTCCTCTCTGTTTGATGGAGGCAGCTGGGTGGTGTAGTGGATAGATCCCCCCACTTGGAGTCAGTTGGACCTGAGTTCAAATCTGGCCTCAGACCCAGAGTATATCACTTCAAGCTATTTTGTTTCAGTTTCCTCATCTAAAATGAACTGCAGAAGGAAAGAGCAAACCACTCCAGGATCCTTGCCTGGATCCTGAGAAAACCCCAAACGGGGGCCCAGAGAGTTGGACACGACTGAACAGCAACTTCTGTATGACAGTGGTTGTCACAGCCAGATGACTGGCACATAGTAGGTGCTTAGCTGAATGACTAATGGGGGGAAATAGGCTGAAAATCAAAAAGTAAGGTGACAAAAACTGTCCAATGTGTGCCCAGGAGCCTCCAGGGCGGGGCCTGGAGGGTCTTTGCTCCCTCTACTCCTAAAATGAGAATCAGCCCCAGGAGGAGGGGAGTGTACTCCCAGCACAGAACCTCAGAAAAGGCTGAGGACAAGCAGAAGATGAGGCCTCTTTACTTTGCAGACACAGAGATAAACTTACTGCAAACTCAGTATTAAGTTCAGAAAAGCCCCCAAACCATTAAGGGAGACCCAAGTACAGATACTAAAACCCTGGGCAGAGGCTAGGGGCAGGGAGACCTCCAGCACATTGCTCCCCTTCCACTCCAGCAGCAAGAGGAGGCCGGAACCAAGGGGAGATAAAGGGGGCACTAGACCTGGCCTGGGAAACTGTCCAATACCAATGCAAATCCACATCAGAGCACTCAGATGCAGTGAGGTGTCCAAGGTCACACAAAGAAGAGAGAGATAAAAGGTGGAGGAGAAGCCTGCCCTTCCAGACTCCATGGGCCACCTAGGGCCTCAAACCTAAGCCTTTGGGAGGCAGGCACCCAAAGCTTCCAGACAAGGCCAGGCAATGCCATTGTTTCCCCACACCCTGCAGCGGCAGGCCACAGCTTTTCGTTCCCCCAAAGCTACGTCTACACGAGTAAAATAGTTACCGAAACCTTAGGAACCAGACTTCCCCAGACCACTGCTGCCAGTCTAGCTCCCTCTGCACGTGTAGACTCGCTTAGGACAAGCCAAGGGGCCTCTGACCAGCACCCTCCCTCCAAGCCCGAACCGCCAGGTGAGCAGGGTTTGGGGGACTTCTCTGGGTTCCTCCTCGGCCAAGTCAGGGGAGGCGGCAGAGCAGGCTGCCTCTAGATGGAGGGGCCCAGCAGGGGCTCTCCATGTCTAAGGGGAGGGGGGCTGCAGGCATCGAACCCGGGCCACTGGGGATCACAAGGAAAAGCAGGTGGCCAGAAGTGGGCTGGGCCCCAATGTGGGCTCCTTCCACCTGCGGGTTCTTCTTTCCCCAGCAAAAAAAAGGGGGGGAGCAACGTGCAGGGGGACACGGTGGGTGGTGCTGAGCTCTCCACAGGTGGCCGCCGTACCTGGCAGCCAGCTCTGCTCCAGCAGACTGCCTGAGTGCCCTGCTCCTTTATTGCCACCCTTTTTGGACTCCGCGGGGCGCGCACCTGGGCCACACCCCGTGGCACCCAGGGCCCTGCTCCTGGGGGGAAAGCACCCCAAGCAGGAGGAGAGCGTGGGGTGGGCGCGCAGGCTGGGGGCCCCTGGCTTCCCTCCCGGCTCGGCCTCACGTCTCCCCGGAACCTCCAGACAAAGGGCCCGGACAGCCCCACTCGGGCACTGGCAGGGGCGGGGGGAGCGTGTGCGGGGGCCACTCGGGGGCTTCCTTTCTCTGAACCCCACCCCCAGGGCTCCGGGCCGCCGGCGCGGGGAGTCGCAGGCCCACAAGCCAACTTCTGAACTCGAGATCGGCCGGCCCGCCCGGCTCCTGCTCCCCGCCCCCGGCAGGCAGGCAGCAGGCCGGCCGTCCAGCCGCCGAGCAGGTCCCAGCAAAGTTCTATTGTTTCAACGCCTTTGCAGCACTCCCCAAAAGTGAATGTGTGCCTGTGGGGGATCCCCCCTCGGCCGCCGCCGCCGGCCCCTGTCCCCAGCTCCAGGCTGGGCTGCGCTGGTCCCGGACGATCGCGAAGCCCTGCCTCTGTCCCGGCGGCCCAGGCCCGGCCAAGCTGGGCCCCAGGAGACAAAGCTTCGGGGGCCCCACTCACCTCCCGCTGGAGCCAAGCGGCTGCAAAGGACCAGCAACGCCAGCACAGCCTCCATCGTCCGGCCCCGGCCCGGCCCGGCCCGGCCGCCTCACTCGGGCTCCATGGCGCGGCCCGCGGGGGCCCAGGTGTCCGCGCGTCCCCCCGGGCGGGCCGGCCGGCTCCTGCTCGGGCGCCCCCTCCTGCTCCGGCTCTGGCTTGGGCGCCCCCTCCTGCTCCGACTCCCGCTCCGGCTCCCGCTCCGGCCCCCGCTCCGGCTCCCGCTCCGGCCCCGCCGCCGGCTCCCCAGGGCAGCTCGGTTCCCCCAGCGTGCGCTCCTGGCGCCCCTAGCCCCCTCCCCGCGGGCCTCCCCCAAGCCTCCTCCAACCCAGTGGGAGGACGTTCATGAGGAGGAGGAGGGGGAGGAGGAGGGGGGCGGGAGCCCAGGCGGCTCTCCGCCCCCAGCTGCCTCGCCGGCCCCGCCTCCCCGCCTGCCAGCCCCCATCTAACGCGCTCTCTCGCGCCCGCCAGCTGCCACCTGCCGGGCCTGTCACCCCGCGTGCGGCCGAGCTCCCGAGTGGACTTGTCTGCTGACCTTGAATCCCAAAGACCCAGATGCCTAGTGGACATCTCAAACTCAACTTGTGCCAAACTCCCCCCCCCCCCCCCCAACACTGCCGCCTTCTTAACTCCGCTGTGGTCCAGGGCACCACCCTCCTCTCAATCCTCCCCCTTTCCCCCCCACCCCCGGCTCTAAAGCTGGACACCAACTCCTCCCTCTCCCCCTCCTCCATAGCCAAGCTGCGGTCAAGGCCTGTCGATGTCAACTGGACAGGTTTGCCCAGCTCTGTCTCCTCTGACGGCACTGGCAACCAGCGCTGGCACCGGGGGCAGCCCCTCAGACCTCTGGCTTGGACTACTTCTGTGGCATTCTAGGGGCCTGCCTGCAACAAGTCTGCCCTTCGCAGCTGCCAAGGAGATCTTCCTCAAGCTCAGATCTGACCATGTCACCCCGTACTCAGAAAACTCCAGCGACTTCCTGGCAGCTCCAAGATTCACTATCAAATCCTCTGTCATTCAGTCCCTCCTAACTTCACCTCCCTGCATACACACAAAACTTTCCAGGCTTCTCACATCCCACATCCCACCACACACTCTCCGGTCTCCTGGGTGCTCCAGAATGAGATTCCAGGCATTTTCATGGGCTCTCCCCCCATGCCTGGAATGCTTTCCCTCCTCCAGGCTTCCCTGACTTCCTTCAATACTTAGCTCACATCTACAAGTTGTCCTAACCCCTCTTCATATCAATCCTTTCCCCTGTTGATTTGGGCCCAGCCTTCTGTCCTGTGGGGTCTCTGGCTAGGCTCAGACTGCCCAATGTGAAAGATCCACAAGGGGGACTCAGGAATTCTAACAACACGTGAGCTACCCACACACACACCCACACGAACAAACATACTCTGGCTAATCAGTGACCCATCTGGCAGTCAGTCTTTATTTATTGCTTACTTTGTGCCAAGCACTGTGACAATCCCTGCCCTGTCCAGGGAGGAGCCTGAATGGTGGGTGGAGGGCTGAAGGTGGCCCTGCCCACCATGGCCTCCTGGGCTCTTTTAGGATTCCTGTAAACACCTGGCCTTCTTGGAGCATCTGGATTGGCTGCTCACTGGCTGCCTCCTTTTACTGGGCAAGAAACTGCGGCTCAGAAAGGGCATTCCAGGGAATCTGGATTCGAACTCAAGTTCTCTTACTTCCAGTGCAGGGCTTTTACTGAGGCTCCAGGGCCTCCCCTGAACCTATGTCATCCTGTGCAACCTGAGCCCTCCCCCTCCAACCCCTCTCTCTGTGTCCCTTCTCCCTCTGCCCCTGCTCCCCCTTCTGGGCCTCTACCTTCCAGTCAAACTGGCTTTCTAAGTGTTCCTCACCTGGGACACTCACCCCGAGCAGCTCAGCGACTGTCAGCTTCAGTGCTGGCTGGGTGCTGCCCCAATGCTCTACCACCTCACCTCCCATCTTGGAATCCATAGTTCCCTTGACTGCCTGGGCAGAGTAAGTACAAGGACACCTCCTACAGGAGGCCTTTCTCCATCCCCTCAGCTCAAGAAGATCTTACGTCTTTTACTGCATCCATTTTGTCCATGTTCGTAGGCGTATATATAAAATGTAAGGTCACAATATATGTAAGCTCCGTGAACTTGGATCTCTTTGCATCTCAAGCACCTGCTGCGTCTGTGCCCGGCACACAGTAGGCATTTCATAAGTGCTGACTGAATGATGTGAACAAAGAAATGCTCAAGAGGATGACTGAAAATGTTTAAAGGGAAATCTGGGAACCCCCCCCCCCAAAAGAGAATGGTCTTTGAAACTCAGAATCTCCCAACTGGAAGGAGCCTGGGAAGCCACCTAGTCCAGCAAGGATGAGGAGCCACAAAGAGGGTAGAGCAGGAGCCAGAAGTTTGAACCCTGAGTACCTGTAAGGGTGGGGGTACCTTTGGCACAAACAGGGAACTGAGGAAGAAGTGGGAGCGTGAAGGAAAGAGAAAGAGGTCTGCTCAGGCTGTACCGAGTATGAGATGCCAACAAAAAGTCCAATTAGAAATGCTCAGGAGGCTGTTGAGATCACTGGAATGGAGCTCAGGAGAGACAAGGATTGAATGTAGAGGAACCGTCTGTGCAGAGTGATGAGGTTCAGACTCTGGGAGCCTCCTTGAGCTCCCCTTGAATCTTCCCACTTAATCTGGCCTCTCTTACTCAAATCTAATCTTCCCATTTGTTCCACAGTCTCAGGAAGCCTATGGGTTTTACATTATCATTTCAGGTCTCTGTTGCACCCCCAACCCTTGATCTCATCAAAACCCTATTCCCCAGGCTGCCAGCCACTCCCATCAAGATCTGTATCCATCCACATACTGGCCCTATCTAGGTCTCTGGATTGCCCCACCTGCTTCCCACCCAAACGCTCCGTGGTCTGATTTCTCCTGATAGCCTCCAGCTGTTTCCAGCCTTTGACCCTCCTTGGACTTCTCCTCAAGACCCTTCCTAAATCCCTCCTCCCATCACCCTGGACTACTAGACCCCCCCCCAGACCCCTCCTATACTCTTTTCTGTATTTAGTCCCACCTTGCCTCCATGAAGGCGCTCAGATTGAATCCAGCTCACACCCCGTCTAGCCTGGATTCTATCTGGCCCGCTTGTGAATACAAGCGTTACAAATGCTTAGGGTCCTGAAGAGGCAACCCAATTAGGCGAATCTTTAATAAACTTTGTTTTCTTTGGCTTTAAGAAGGCTTGAGTCGAATTCATTCGAGCACGACCCGGACTGTCGGTATTTTGGGGTCCCCATCACCCCTATAACCTCTTCAAGAGAACTGGCCTCGTGGTGAGGGGAGAGAGAGACAGAGAGACAGAGACAGAGACAGAGACAGAGAGACAGAGACAGAGACAGACAGAGACAGACAGAGACAGACAGAGACAGACAGAGAGAGAGAAGGGCCCTGGGGCACAGCCGCACTCTGAAGCCACTCCGGGCAGCCTCAGTTTCTTTGCCCAGGAGTTTTGTTTTGAGCCAAATGGCCCAGGGCTTACAATGCTAGGCAACGTGGTAAAGACTGAGAGAAGGGAAGGACAGAATTGGAAAATGATTCCTCTTTCCTAAAGTGAGGCCATACAGTCCCTTCAGTGGCTCATTGATTATGAACTCCCCCCCTCCTCCTTCCCTCCCTTCCTCTCTCCCTTTCTTTCCTTCCTTCCTTCCTTCTTTCTTTTATTCTACATCTACCTGATTCAGGAAGGGGTCTGTGTCTATGGGGTCCCTGGGGAAATACAGACTTCACAGGTCATCAACCCAAGAATTGCTTTCTGAGGAGGTGGAGGAGGGATGTATTTGAAAATGAAGGGCTCTAGCTAGGAGCAGTCCTGTGATTTCATTGGTAAAGAGCATTCTCTAAACCAGAGAAGGACATGCCCTTTACCAGCACAAGCTCAACACGTTTTCTGTAACGTAGTCTTAGAGAGTGAACTGCCCAGGATACTAAGAGGTTCCACATCTCACAGCCAGAATGTGTAAGAAATGGGACTTGACTTGGTCTTCCCAAACAAAAAATAGTCATAACATTCTTTAATTAAAAATAATAGCTGGCATATATGTAAAAACACTTTAACAATTAAAAAGTGACCTATGGGCATTTTCTTGTTGCCCAAACCCAAGAGGTAAGGGCTTCAGATCTCGTTAGCTCCATTTTACAGAAGAGAACACTTGAGCTTCTCCGACACTGGAAACTCAGTTAGAACATGCCTGGGGCATTCTCTGAATCCAGGTCTGGCTGATTCCCAGTCTAGTCTTCTGTAGGTGAAGCTTTGAAATGTAAACAGTATATTATGGGGGGAGGGGGATGGGATGAATGAGATGGCTCCTTTCAGTCTAAACACTTGAAAATGTTATGACTTTCTTTTCTTTTCTTTCTTTTTCTTTTTTTTAGGCAGTTTAGCATTAACAATGGGACACAGGGAGGAAAAGTCCATTTGACTGGTGGAGGTGAGAGACTCTTAATTCTTTCCTTGTCCCCTGCTGGGCTGTTGTAGACAAAACAACTGGCCTCCTGGGCTCTCCGGATAAGTAGCCCTATGGGGCCCCCCCATTCACGTCTGATTGTTGGGAATTCCTGGAATTATACAGAGCCACTGGATTAGGGGACTGGGATTGGAACCTGAGGAACAGAGCTGACTTTGTGTAGCTCAACAAATGGTTTTAGCCCTTGATCCCCAAGTCATCAAGACCAAAGAGTGTCGACAAACTAGACAGCAGCAGGCTGCCCCAGGATCCTGTTCCTGAAGATGCTCCCTGTCTCTCTATCGTTAGCCAAAGCCTAGGTGTATAGGACCCTCCCTCAGGGGAAAGAGCAGTGATCAATGGAAACCCAATTCGAGAGAACTGCCCATCAGTGTCATGGAAAGTGAACCCTGGCTATGGAGCTGGAATCAGAGACGTTCCCTTCTCCAGCTCTCAGTTTTCTCTTTTGTAAAATGAAGGGGATGACTAGATGACCTCAACAGTTCTTTCTAGTGCTAATGCCAACGTTATAGCTGCTAACATTATAGTCCAAGGACCAAGACCCTCTGCCTCTACCTGTGAGGCTCCTGCCCTTCTCTGGTCTCAGTTGCTTCCTCAGTGAAAATGAAGGACTTGAAGGATCTCTAAGGCCCCTCCCATTTGTAGCTCGATGACTCTAAAATCTAGAATCTTGCCCATGTACCTGACAAGTTTGAAAAACAGCATCCAAAGATGAGCCCCTCCACCAAGGTGATTTCAGAGCATAGACTCCTTGAAGGATGTCCCCTCTGCCAAGGCCAGTGCCACAGAACAACAGACTGAAAGCAGCGGAGGAATCTCTGCCCTTTGTTCTAGGGCGAGTCTTAGTTGTCAGAGCCAGTGGCTCTGGGCTGGCCAGGTGGATGCTCTTCTGGGCCTGTAGGAGACACAGCATTGCCTCAAACCAAGACTGTCTCCAGAAGGAGCTCCCTAGAGGTCACAGGGCTAGATTTGGAAGGAACTAGTTCAAACCCTCATTCTACAGATGATGAAATTCAGATCCAGAGGCCCAGGACTGCGTGGTATCAAGGCCAAGGTTGCAGTCAAGTCCAGAAGTCCTCATGAAGCACTTTCTGTGCATATAAATACAAATAAAAGAAGGCCCGCCCTGCCCTCAGGGAGCCTCTGTTCTACTCGGGGAGGACGGCTCATAGAGCAGGGGAGAGTGGAGGTACCTGGTGAAGCAGTCCAGACAATCTGGGGAGCTGGAGAGGAGCAGGGGAGAGAGAGAGCATGGCTGGCTCAGGCACTTCCTTGCACTGAATTTCTCAGAGGAGCTCCACAATCCAAGGAGGGAGCCCCCTGGGTCAGAGGCATCTTCCAGGGAGAGAAGACTGCCCCGGGCAGAGAGTACTGCACAGTCAGGGGCTGAGCTGGGAGAGGAAGGACAGGGCCTGCCTCCCTTTTGACTTTGTACCCCAGCCCCTAGAATAGCACTTGAGACCTGCCTGGCATTTCAGAAGAGCGAATAATAGTTGTTTAGTCATTTTTCAGTTGTGTCTGACTCTGTGACTCCATTGGGGGTTTTCTTGGCAAAGATAATTCAGTGGTTTGCCATTTTCTTCTGCAGCTCATTTGACAGAGGAGGAAACTGAGGCACAGAGGGTTAAGTGGCATGCCTAGGGTCACACAGCTAGTAAGTGTCTGAGGTCAGACATGAACTCAGAAAGATGAGTTTGGCCTGACTCCAGGCCAAACAATCTATCCATTGTATCACCTAGCTGCCCATAAAATTATTTTTAAAATACATGGCTACTGTGGAAATATTTTGCATCACTGCACATATATAATCTGTGTCAAATCGCTTACCTTCTCAAGGAGGGAGGGAAAGATTTTGGAACTCAAAATTAAAAAATAAATATTAAAAAATCTTTGTTTCTATGTAATTGAGAAAAATAAACATTAAACATTATTAAAAATTTAAAGCGGCCCTGGTTGAGCCAGGTCACCTAGCTCCCATTAGGAGAGCTCCTTCACTCTGCATTTGCCGGTACACATTCTCCTAGATACACCTTCTCTGATGTCTGTTTTACCTCCAGTTTAGATAGATGGAGTGTTTTGACTAAGTGCTACGTGTGTTCATTGCGGAACTGGTATTTGGAGGTAAAGTGGTGAATCTTTGGGCAGAGAGTTTGGGGCCCTCTTTCCCCCCATTTAGTGAAGCAATGTCTTTTTTTAATTCATGCATAAATTGGATTTAAATGAGGCACAGTTGCACAAAGTCATCAGCCTCACTCTCCCCTCCAGAGTCATCATAGTCCAGTGGCAGTACAAAGTCAAGACAACTGGCCATGGCTCAGGATACAGTGGATGACCTTGGTGTCTTTGGTGTCTAACACATCGCCTGCTTCAGCTGACTTCATGGCTGTTGGAACAAATTGTTCCCATCCGCCCATTCCACCAGGGGAAGTCTTCACATGCTTGGGGTAGACACCCCCTTAACTCACCAATGGGTTTGAGAACCCTTGGTTACCCTCAACCTGGTTTGACCTGTCTGCCAAAATGGTTTACCAGGGTGTGGCCACTGCGTGTGCTGCAGCTTCTTGGAGCCACAGGTAAGAGTTAGGTGGAACAGAGGGACACCAAAGGTGGAGAGAGCCCCGGAAAGGTCTCGGCAGCCATCACACCACAGGTACTGATCCTCCCTGAACACACCCTACACCCCACTCCCAATGTACTTCATGCATAAACAATTCATAAAGAATAATCAGAAGTTGGCTTGACCCTGGTTCAGGGCTGGGGAACCTGCCGCCTTGTGGCCACATGTGGCCTTCTAGGTCCTCAAGTGGAGCCTCTTGACTAAGTTTTACGGAAGAAATCTTTTCATTAATGGGATTTGTTCTGTGAAGTTTGAACTTAGTCAAAGGGCCCCACTTCAGGGCCTAAAGGACCACATGTGACCTTAAGGCCACAGTCAGGCTATAGCTCTTAGACCCACTACATTTAAGGATGGATATCATCTGAGGGGGACAGAACTGGCAGCCTCTGGCCCCAGGCCCTGGCCCAGCCTCCTTCTTCCCCCCTCCCACTGGTTCTGCCCCCCTGCCCCTCACTCCACACACAATGCCCTGGCAGTGATCTGGCTCTACTGGGCCCTTCTCACAACAACCCTGGGAAGGAAGTGCTCCTATTATCCCCATTGTACAGATTCTGAAACCAAGGCTAAAGGCCAGTAAGTGACTTGCAGAGGGTTGTGACGCTAGTAAGTACTCGAAGCAGAATCTGAACACAGGTTTTCTGATTCTGAAAGCCAGCCCTCTATGGACTGCACCACCTAGATGCCAAGTTTGTTATTTCCTGCCCCTGGAAAGGCATTGTGGGGTTTTGGTGGTAGCTAAAGAATTGGCCTGGTACTGCAGGGAAAACTCGACCCACCTTCAATTCATCTTGGCTGTGTAACCATGGACAAATCATTTAGTCTCTCAATCTACCCTGAGAAGGTGCCAACCTGCACTGGTAGAGGGACTATGCTCCCCAGGGAGTCCTCTATACCAGTGAAATCCCAATCCCAGTCCCTATCTATCCCATATTATTCTCATTTGACCAAGTAAATGACTGCTCCAGGGTCACACATCTGGATTGCCAGACTGGGGGTGGGGTGTTAGGATGAGAAGCCTGGAATGTAGTAGGTTCTTAAGAAATGTTTATTGGCTGTACCCACCCTTCAGCTACCAGAAGACCCAGAGAGCCCGTGAGGTCCCTTCAACTTGAGACCCTCCCCTAGGCCTTAGCTATGCTACCCTAGGAGCCTGGGAACAGGAAGCCAGAAGGCCCCTTGGGAAGGACCAGGGGACGAATAGGTCAGGTGTTCCATGTCCCCCACTCAAGGATTCGAGCTTAAACTGTGAGAATTAAATCCCAAAAGGGCAGATACAAAAGTTGGTTTGCTCAGTAAACTGGGAACGAAGAGGAGGAAGGGAGGGACCTGGTCAGCTGTCCTGACTGCAGTAAGGGGAGGGGCCTCTGGGGTTTGGAGATAGCTGGTGACAACTGGCTTGGGGCTGGCCACCCTTTGGTTTGGCGGCTTCTGCAGGGGACTGACTGGCAGGCATGGCTGGCCCCTGGGTAGGAGGGAGGGAGGGGAGAGGGGAAAGGGGTCTGGCCCAGGAGGAGGCCACTGGAGTCTAGGCACTGGGGTCTGCTAATCCAACCCTCTCCCCTCCTCTCCAGGACCCAAGGCCTCCTCAGGACTCTAGTTGCATTAAGGAAGAGACAAAAGGTACTGAGACCCAAAGCAGTTGTAACAATGCATTTACAGAAAGAGAACAGAGCAGAAGTAAGCCCTCCTTGGGGGCTGCCTGACCAGCAACAGTCAATACTCCTAAAGGCTTCCAGCCTCCTGTCTCCGCGTGATCTATTAAATCCTCAAGGTGCTATTATTATGCCCATTTAACAAATGGAGAAACTGAGGCTCAGAGAGGTGCCATGGTTAGTCCAGCATTGCATAACCAGTACCTGCCTGAGGTGGGGTGACACCTTCTGACTCGAGCTGAAGTGGGATGAGATTGCCCCATGGTCCACCCTGGCTCATTCAGCCACTGCTTCCTTTGACACCCAAGATGGCCCCCACAAACAGAACAGTCATTTCTTCAAGGTTTACAAACACATTTCCCACCCCCACCCTCTGAGGGAGGTCAAGCTGGATTTGCTATCTCCATACTACAGGCTCAGAATGCTTAAGTGACTTATCTAGGGACACCCACCCAGGTCTTCTGAATCCAAATTGAGTCCCCTTCCCCTGACCCACAATGCCTCCACAGAAACCACTTTCCTCAGAATGCCTTATGGTTCCTCTTTCCCCACTCCAAACCTTCCCCACCTGCTCCACTGAGCCTAAAATGTCTTTAACAGGTGAAACCTTCCAGATAATAGCTGAAAATCCAATAGCCCAAGAAAGGTAAAATATTGGTTTAAGTTAACGCAAAAACATTGGTATAAGTTAGTACAAATGGCTAATGTCAGGCAGTCTCCTGAAAACACATTTAATAGAGAGAAAGATGGAAGAGGGGGTTGAGCCCATGGAGAGAGAGGACAGGGAGAAACAGACCCATAAAGGAGGTGGGGGAGAGAACTGAAGACATGTGCTCTTTCACAATTTTCCCTGAAAGGGAAGTCCT
Organism: Notamacropus eugenii; assembly: GCF_028372415.1. NCBI lineage: Eukaryota > Metazoa > Chordata > Mammalia > Diprotodontia > Macropodidae > Notamacropus > Notamacropus eugenii. Next base: position 20,614,696 of record NC_092873.1, on the reverse strand, counting down.
GAGCAAAAGTTGAGTATTCTATTAATGTTATTCTGGTCAGTCAGTCAACAAGCACTTAATTAATTTAATTAATATTAAGTGTCTACTACATGTTAAATGTGACTGGAAAACAACTGGGCAACCACAAAATGATGTCAGGCCCTGTGCTAAATACCATCACAACCAATCCCACCCTACACCCAAAAATGGGGGCAGGTCGGGGGGAGCACCTTGGTATATGACTAGCGGGACTATGGGTACTAACTTTTTGGAGAGTGATCAAACACTATAAAAGTCATACAAATTTTACACATGTTGACTTTGCTATTCCATTGCTGAGACTTGATTCTAAATATCTCATGAAGGGGGAAAAGGAAGGGATAAAAAGCATTCATATCTCTATTTTTTATTTTTTAAATTTGAGAATTAGCCATGTGTCCAGAGATCTGTGGTTTAGAGCCATGGAATGGAGCTAGACAAGAACAGAAAACCTCACAGGTATGAAAAGAATCTCACATTTACATAGTTAGTCCTCCCCTCATGAACTCCAGGCTTTCGACTCCATCTGCCTGTTGGACAGCTCCACCAGGGAACCCTAGGGTACCTATCTCCAACTCAACATGACCCAGGCAGAACTGGGATCTTTCCTTTCTAACATTTCCCTCTTCCTAACTTCCTTTTCCTCTTCAGATTCTTCCACTGTCCTTCCATTCTCCCCCCCATCCGTCCACACGCTCAGGTTTCCAATCCTGGTGTCTTCCATAACTCTCCTCTCCACCTCCCTTCCTCCATCATATGCAAATAGACACCAACTCTAGCTCTAAAACACCCTTCTCTGAACAACTGTTGTCTAGGCCCCCCTCACCCTTATCTGGATGACTGCATTGACCTTCTCATTGTCCCTTGCCTCCAATTTCTCTCCTTTCCTACCTGTCTTCCACAAACCCACCTCCCTTAAATAAATGTGAGCACAGCTCCCCCTTGTTATAGTCAGACAAACTCATCTGTTTGGTATTTAAATCTCTTCACAATCTCACTCCAGCCCAATTTTTTCTTAATGTAACCTGGGGCTCAAGGATATTCTTCTCAGTGGTGGAGAGAACTTTTATTCAATTCTGGTGATTCATGCCTGAATAAGCATCTGAGTTGATGAGAGCTTGGAAGAGGAGAGACCTTGATCTGACTTTCATCTTCGAGAGCTTTCTATGGGTTCCTCCTCAGAGATAGGTCCCTAGAAAGAGCTTTGGGAATGAACCAACACAGGGAGGAGCTGGTGCCTTGAGCATGTCCCTATTCCAAGGCTACCTCACTACAGGCTTGAGAATTTCCTCTTGGGTGAGATCAGGGAATTCTGTCTATCTACTTTGTCTCCATCTCTCTCTTTCTATGTTTCTCTTTTATTCATAGTAGAAGAACTCATTCATTCTGTTTATTGTCTAATATATTCTAATCTGTATGACTTTCCTGATTTTATCATCAGCTTGGACAAATAGGTTTATTTGTTAATCCTTAAGTGTAACTGACATTTGGTGGGAAGAAAGTTAAACCCTTTCAATATATCTTAGGGTACTCCTTCATTAAAAGAGTAGGGAGGAATGTATCTTGAACCTAAAAACTATTTCCCCTAGACTAACAATACTTAGGGTGGCAGACAGATACAATGCTACCCAATACCTCCTCTCTGAAGGGAGCAGAGAGTAACCAGCCTCATGTCCCACATCGCCTACTCACTCTCTGGCAAGACTCAAAATCCTGCTTGAAAAAGGGTGGATCAGAAGGTGAGTGCCTTACAAGTAAATAGAATGTTTGCTTCTTTGAATAAAAAAAGCAGGGGAGGTGAATGGGAGAACTCTAGAAATATGTATTCAAGTTTTCCTTTGAGCTGCATGTAGACAGACTCGGGAGATGCCCATATAACTCACAGACAATATACATGTCTTACATTAAATTTTCTTTTTTATCATGAACTCAATAATCATCAACACAAACAAAGCACTGCACCATATGAATGAAGAACCAAGAAAAGAACTGTCCACAAAAACAGGAACTTCTGTTATGTGGAGTTTGGGGGGTTTTCAAGTGTGTTAAACTGAACAAGATAGTCACAAAGTTGCCCTGTCTATTTGTGCTCCCTTTTGAAATCTCCTTGTGTATTCTTATTTTATTCATTCTTCTGCATCTCTGTTCCTCCCTAATTCATTCCCCATCCTCATAGAAGCCCTTCCTTGAAACAAAGATCAAGCCCTTTCCAGCCTTATTTCACACCCTTCTTTTCTTCACATTCTAACTACCAGTCATTTGACTACCCTGGCTCTCCGTCTCCTGTGGCCAGACCATTTCTCATGCCTGGAACACATACAGAGCATCCTTCACTTCCTCCAAGGCTCCGCTCAAAGGCTACCTTCCAAGAAGCCTTTCCTAAATTGTTTGTGCTTGTTAAGCCCTTCTAGTCATCAGTGCCTTGTTCTTTCCTGAACCACCATGTACTGTGTGTCTCTGTAACCCCACTAGAATGTCAGGCTCTTGAGTGGAAGGTCTCTTTTGTTTTTAATCTCTGTATCTACAACACTTAGCCCAATGGCTAGAATATAGTACATGGTTTAAACATATTGAATGGAGTAGAAAGAAATATAAAAAGAGATAGGGCATGATGCACAGTGAGATCAGACCAATAATAATTGTAGAACCTTAACTATAACTTTCTGAAAAAATAAAATCTCAGGCATTCCAACCTTCCTAAGTACACGGAGAGACTCAGAAGAAAAGTGTGGAGCAAGTGGATTCTTTTGGTTTTTGTTTGGTTAAAAAAGTGTGTCCTGTAATATAATTTTTCCTATTTATTCAAAATGCAAATTGTTCAAGTTTAGAATTTTGTTTAACAATTTAGTCACGTTGGATTTATTTTTTCCATTGGGAATATAAAATTTAGAAGGAAGAGGGAAATGAGAAAACATAGGAGAAAGGAAAGGAGGAAGACAAAAAAGAATGAGGAAATGGGAAAGGAGGAGGAGAAGAAAAAAGAAATGGAAGTAAGAGAAGAGGAGGAGTGGAATAGGAGAGGAATAGAAGGAGAAGGAGGAAAAAGAGGAAAAGAAAAATTGGAAGAGAAATACAAGGAGAAGAAGTAGGAAAAGGAAAGGATGAGGAGAGAAAAGGGAGAGAAAGTCGTAGGAGAGGGGAAAGGAAGAGGAGAGGAAAGGAAAAGAGGAAGTGGAGGAGAAAGAGAAAAGAAAAAGATAAAAGAGGAGGAAAAGGAAGGGGAAAAGAAAAGAGAGAAAACCTCCCTTATAGATATGGGTGTTTTCCTCTGTATAGTTAAGTTAGAATGAAGCCAGTGTCCATGGCCATGCATCTAATTGACAAAGTTGATCAACTCAGATGGGCACTATGGGAATGGTGGTTCACCAAGGTCCCTTCCAAGCCAGTACTGAGCTATTTAGGAGTCACAGTCTAAACCAGGGGTGGGGAACCTGCAGCCTTGAGGTCACATGTGACCCTCTAGGTCCTCAAGTGCGGCCCTTTGACTGAAACCAAATTTCACTGAACAAATCCCCTTCATAAAAGGATTAGATTCTAAACTATACCCATTCAGGCCCTTCCCTGCCATCTGACACTCAAGTCCAAGAGACACAGGACCATTAGGGAGAGGTGTCTTGGGAATACCACATGTACATAGTGTTAGTCCTGCTAGACAATAACTGCTAAAAAGGAGAAGTGTGTAAGTTACAGTCCTGAGGAATAAGCAGGTATGAACAAAGTTGTTAGACATTGCACCCACAGAGATCAGCATTTGTCTGCAAGGTGATAAATACAATGAGAGTGGGCTAGAGAAGGGAAGGGAGGGAGAAAAATTTGGAACTCAAAGTCTTGTAAAAATAAATGCTAAAAATTGTCTTGACATGTAATTGGGGAAAAAATAAAATCCTCTTAAAAAGAATGAAAATGGATTGACCTATGGGAACCTGTCCTCAAAGCATGTGCAGATATTTCCTGTCTAACTCCTCACAGAGGTGAGGATAGAGGTGAATCATATAGTGGAAGATACGTGAGATGAGAAGGGAGAGAAGAGGAAGCTCTTGGTCAGTGTCCTCACTTGTTCAGTGAAGGATGAGGCAAGCTTCTCAGCTGAGAGATGAGTAGAGAGAGATTTAAGGTGGAATGACAAGGTTTGGAAAAGCTGATCTGGTGAATGGGAAAGTGAATCCATTAGGAATGTGTAAAAGCATTGCCTTGCTGCAGGTTGGACCCCAATGAGAATATGTAACACAAATTTGTAGTGGACCTAAAGGAGATTATTTTGAGCTAAATCTAGAGAGGTAGGTGGAGCAAGATTATGAAGGCAGTGTAGTTAGATGACTAACCTAGGAGGGTCACACACCTAATAAATATCTGAACTGGGATTTGAACTCAGATGCTCTTGAATTCAAGTCCAGGATGCCAGGCTGCTTTCTCTAGGAATCTATACTTCATCATAGATGCAATGGGAATGGTATGAAGACATGAATCTTGGAAGAGTTCTTTTGGTAGCTGTGTGAGTTACAGAGAGGAGAAGCTGGACTCAGGGAGATCAACTGGGAGAATGTTTCGATAGTTTCGACAAGAGGTGAGGAGATCTGAAGTTGGATGAGTGCACAGAGGGGAGGAGAAATATAGAGGTGAGGAAGAAAGGAGTCAAGAATGACTTCAAAGTGAGGAATCTAAGATACAGGGAAGATGGAAGAGCCTTCAGCAGAAATTGGTTTAGAAGAGGGGATGAGTCTTATTTTGGACATGCTGAGTTTAGGATGCCTGTGAGACATCCAGGAGATGTCCAGCAGTTAACTGATAACAAATATAGAATGTAGAATTCCAGAAAGGCTAGGGTTGGATACACAGATTGAGATTTGGGATTCATCTGCATAAAGATTGAACCCAGGGGAACTGAAGAGACAGATCACCAAGAAAGAGAAGAGAACTCCATGGAGGAGACTCACATTTAGGGGGTAGGGAACAGATTAAGATCCAGTAAAAATGACAGAAAAGGAACAGTTAGAGAGACAGGAAAAGAACCAAGGGCACAAGGTCACAAAAGCCACAGAAGGAGAGAGGGTTGAGGTTGAAGGGGAGGATGATCAACAGTGTAAAAAACTGAGCAAAGTTCAGTAGAAAGAGGGCCATTGGGAGAGCTGTTTCATTGTGGCAGAGGGATCAGAAGCCTCAAAGAGGTTAAAAGCATGGAGGGAGGGGTGAGGAACTAAAGGCTCTTTTCTAGAGCATTAGTGAAATGGAGGAAGTATAGCACACAGGGTGATGGCTTACATGTATGGTTGACTGGGTCAAGTGATAGTTCTTTCTTTTTATGGATAAAAGATTCGTGGGCATGCACAGACATCTACAGCATCCCAAAGGTGGAACGGACTTTGGAGGCACCTGGTCTAATCTGGACCTGAACAAGAATCCCCTTGACACCATCCCTGACAAGTGGTTCTGCAGCCTATTTCAAGTCTTCCACTGTATACCAGGCATCCCCATCTTCCTTGGGACATCTCTATTTGTTCAGTTGTTCCTTGTATTGAAGAAAAACTCTCCCACTAATTCTCCAGTTACCCGCCAAAGGTCCCTCCAAAGGATTTAGATGCAAAATTCTTTTGTTGAGTATTGTTGTTTGTCATTCAGTCATTTGAGTTGTGTCTGATTTTCCATGGCCTTATTTGAAGTTTTCTTGTCAAAGATACTGGAGCAGTTTGCCATTTTCTTCTTCAACTCATTTCACAGATGAGGAAACTGAGGCAAACAGTTTAAGTGAACTCATGAAGATGAGTTCAAATGAAGATGAATCTTCCTGACTCCAGGGCCAGTGCTCTATCCACTATGGTGCCATCTAGCTGCCTCTATGAATAAGTAGAGTCTAACATGGATATTTTTCATATACTTGTTGCTCACAAAAACACTGTGTTCACAAGGATGTTTCAAGTACTGCACATCCAATGAAAATTTTCTAAAAACAAAATAACTGAGGTTCTTCCAGCAGTCAATCTTCAAAGAAGTACAATTAAGCAAGATCTATTTAAACAATTATTTGTGTGACCCCATGACTTAGCTATTTCAATTCTGTCCTCTAGCAATCTTTTACTTTGTCTGGTCCTTTTTACTGGGCAGGGAAGTCTGTGTTTGTCCTTCATTTTCGAAGAAGACCATGACATCAGAGAAATGATGACATGACTTGTACTTGACTTTGTTTTGTGTGAGAGAGGGTTGTGCAAGGTCACCAACCTCACTTTCTCTTCCTGAGGGCAGAGAAGTACAAGATAAGATAGCAAAGATGATGGGAACTTAAGGCATATGGAGAGGTCCAGTGTTCAGGAAGAGGGAGGCAACAAGCCCACTGTCCTTATCAGATCACCAATTGGATGGAATCTTATGTTCAGTTTTAGACCAGGCCATCCAAGCATCAAGGATGTTGGGAACTGAGGCTATTAGCAATCTTCAGGTATCTGGAGGACTCTTATAAGGAAGAGGGGTTCGATTTGTTCTGCCTGGTTCAGGAGGCACAGCTAGAAGGAAATGAGGGAAACTTTAAAAAAGAGACAGATACAAGCTGGGGATGCCATGTAGATGCATTTCCTTCCTCTTTTTCCACCCCTACCTCTGAGGATAGTAATCAAAACCACTCTGCCATTCCTAGAGAGGATCACAGACAGGACCTGGACTTAGAAGACCATACCAATCAATTGCTCTATGACTCTTCACAATCCATGGAACATCCCCAACCATAAGATGCCACCCTAGCCACCACTCCCCTAGTAATAGTCTTCCCTTATAAACTCATTAAGGGCAATGATGGTCTTCCTGCTTGTATTTCTATCTCCAGCACTTAATACTTTTTCATTCACTCACAAAAAACCTAATAGTCACGTTCAACCCAAGGAGAGATGGGCTGCCTCTGGAGAGGTTTCTTCTTACTAGATAAATTTCCAAGGAGTCACTGGATTACCATTTACCATAGAAAGCATTCTTCAGTTATTGGTTGAACTAACTCAAGATCAAGACTGGCCTATTATTCTGGAGGAAGAGACAATAGAAAAATTAGGTGAATTCAAAGTTGATTAAAGGGCCAGACCTCCAAAGAGTAGTAAGTTAAGGCTTAATGTCAACTTGGATGTGACTAGTGTAGAGCTCCAGGGTCCAAGTGTTGGCCTTGTACTATTCAATAGTGGCTCAAGGGATAGAAGGCAAGCTCCTTAAAATTGCAGATGCACAAAGGGCTGGATAGATGGCTAGTACAGTGGATGAAAGTCAGGATCCTAATATATTGCAACTGTTTCCAGCATTTGACCAGATCTAATAAGATCTGGAACTAAATTTAATGGAACTAAATGTACAACTTGCCCCAAAACAACCAGCCTCACCAGTACACGATGGGGGAGGGGGAGGTGGAGAGAAATTTGTCAGGCCATGGAAAAGAACTACAAGCTTACCAATCAGTGAAATAGGACAACTGAAAACATCAGATGCTTTGGGTGTGATTTTGAGTCACTGTTACAAGGTAGTATTCCAGCCTAGGAAGGTGATATTATCAGGAGCATTGTTCTTGGTTCTGGGTACTACATTAAGGTTAAGAAGGGCACTGATGGACAGATAAATGTCAAGCTGGAAAATGTCCCAAAGAAGGCAACCAGGAGGGTAAAGAGGCCTATCATATTCTGAGGGTTGAAGGTTAGGGGGATTTTGAGAGGTAGGTAGGTTGTAGTGGAGTGTGGAGGCAGGAAGAGCTCAGTTCCAATCCTGCCTGAGATCCTTACTACTCATGTGACCTAGGGTAAGTCATTACACATCTGACTGCCAGTTTCTTCATTTATAAAATAAGGATAGCACTTCCCTCAAAGGGTTGTTGTAAGGATCAAATGAGATACATGTAAAGCTCTATGAATTTTATAGTGCTATCTAAATGCTATGATTATTATTTTGGTCTGAATAAAGTGGGCTTGGGGGGAAGGGGGAGTGGAGGAGACACAATCACTGTACTTCAAAAGCTTCCAAGCAGAAGAGGAATCCCTCTTGTTCTTCTTAAGCCTCAAAGAGCAGAGCTAGAAACAATGAGTAGAAATGCTGAAGACATTAACAGAGATTTGACATAAGGAAAATCTTCTTAATGATCAGAACCATCCCCAACTAGAATGGCCTGCCCAGAGAGGGGGTGGGTTTCCCCTCACTGGAGGTCAAGCAAAGGGTTAATGACCACTTATCAGGAACCTTGTAGAGAGGGTGCTGACATCATGCCCAATGTCAAAGAAAAATATTAACACAAAAATTGTACTCTACATTCTTAGGCTTATCTGCCAGAAACAATTTTAATTTATTTAACACTGATCCAAACACTTGAAGAGGTATCCAACTTACACAGTCCTCCATATCCTCCAATATGATTGCCTCATGCCAATTTCAGGTAACATTTATAAGACTCTTGAACAAGGAATAGATCACAATATGTAAAATACAATTGATTGAATGGTTGAATAACAATAGTGGTCTTCCTGGATCGCACAAAGAGACCTGCTCTGAGTAACAGAAGCCAACAGTCTTGTTTTTTTTTTTTTTTTAAGTGTTAGTGGCTCTCGCCTCCAATTTGCTCCTGGAGGGTAGAGTTAATTTGTCAAAAGGCTGGGTACCACTTGTAATGTATTTCCTAAAGAAATCTTTCTTTCTTCAACCAATCACACATCTTTCCAAAGAGTTTTTCCAAGAATTTGAGAGTTTTCTGGAAAAGATAAATCCCATCTTAATATTTGTAGAGAAACATAAAAGGAAGTTTTTAATATGCTTTGACATCCACTTCCTTCTTCTAGTATAAGTTGAACAATATCTCCCTGGAAGTCCCTTCCAGCTGTGACTCAGTGATCCTTCATTTATAAAGTTATAAAGACACTGATTCTTCCTTGGATGCCAAAGAGAAATGAAAGCTACAAAACTGGAACATGAACAAACAAAACATCCTTTTAAGATCAAAGAAGAAACTAAGTGGTACAGTGCATAGTGCTGGGCTGTGAGTCAGCAAGACCTGAGTTCAAATCCAGCCCTCCAGATTCTCAGTAGCTATATCAAGTCATTTAACCTCATTCAGCCTGTTTTCTCATCTGCAAAACGAGGATGATAATAACACTGATCTTACAAGTTATTGTGAAGATCAAATAATATTTGCAAAGCACTTAACACAGTGATTGACCCATAGCAGATACCATATTAATGCTTGCTTCCTTCTTTTGTAGCATTTAGAGGTGGCTGGACCTTTAGACATCACCTAAATCAATTTTCTTGTTACCCATCAAGAAAATGAGATACAGAGAAGTTACTGACTTGCTCAAAGTCACAAAAGGAGTGAATAGAAGAGCTGGGACCACATCTAGGTCCTCTGACTCAAAATCATCTACTTTCCTTCTACTCTACCCCTTGCTGACCCTTAGCACCATCCTCCTCTACAGTGATCTACATTATGAGAGCAAACGTGTGACTAGATTCCCAACAGAGGTGTAATCTCTGATTGGAGTTCTGGGATGGTTCCTGTATGGCCATAAACTAGGAATCTCAAATATAAAGCTGAGTATGAGAGTGATAATAGTAAATAACTGAAATTTATAAAACTGTACATCCATTACCTTATCTGATCCTCACAACAGCTTTATGAGATAAGACAAGCATTATAAACAGTATTATAATTATGGATCAAACAATACACATTAAGTGCCTACTATGCGTCAGGCACTTTGCCAAGCACTAAAGTCCCTGCCCTCAAGGAGCTCACAATCTAATGGGGGAGACAATAGGCAAACAAATATATACCAAGAAGCTATACAGAGAATAAATTGGAAATAACTAATGGAGGGAAGGCACTGGAATTATGAGGGATTGGGGAAGGCTTCCTGTGGGAGGCAGGATTTTACTTGAAACCTAAAGGAAGCCAGAGAGGTCAGTAGTTACAATGGAGGAAGCAGAGCATTCTAGGCATTGGCAAGGGGTCGGGGGTGGCCAGAGAAAATGCCTGGAGCTGAGAGACGAAGGGTCTTGTTCCTGGAACAGCCAAAGGCCAGTGTGATTGGACTGAAGAATATGTCTGTATTGAAAATGTAGACATATTCTTATATGTCTTTATAAATGTCTATGTCTACAAGGTTTAAGATCAGAAAGGGAGGATGAGGCTACAAGGAGTTCTGAACTCCAAACAGAGTATTTTCACTTGATCCTGGAAGCACAGAAATGATTTGTCCATGGTCACACAAGAAGTTGCAGAACTAAGACTTAAAGTTTTATTTTTAATTAAATGTTTTCAATGATCAAGCATTTGGGTTTTTTTCTCCCTCCTCCCAACCAACCCACTCCCACTAGGAGAAAGAAGTTCTCGTAACAAATAAGCATAGTCAAGCAAAACCAAAGTCCTACGTTGGCTGCATCCAAAAATAGTCTCCTTTTGCCTGTTAGTCCATTCTCTCTGCATCAAGAGGAGGAGAATTGTGGCTGGTCGTTGTGTTGAGCAGAGTTCTGAAGTCTTTCAGAGTTGTTTGTCGTTACAATGTTGCTATACCAATCCTTCTCCTGGTTCTACTCATTTCATTTGGCATCAGTTGATACAAGACCTCCCAGGCTTCTCTGACATCAATCCTTTCAGCATTTCTCACAACACAAAAATATTCCATCATTTGTTTTGATTTCTCGTTCAATTTTATTCTCAGGTTCACATTTTTGCACACACACACCCCCTCACCTTGAGAAAGCAAGAAAAACAGAACCTCTTACGTACAACAAATTCTTGCATTGGCCATGTTAAAAAAAAAAAGTCTCAATGTGCACCTATCTTGAGGTAAGCAACATGTTTCATCACATACTACAATTTGTTCAGCCCCAAAGATCAGAATCTCCTTAGTTTCTAATTCTTGGCCACTATAAAAAAAGCTCCTTTATTTAGGGCTCCTCTTTCTTTGATCTCTTCGGGGTATAGGCCTAGCAGCTGTTGCTGGTCAAAGGATATGCAGTGTTAATAACTCTGGAGGCATAACGCCAGATTGCTTTCCAGGATGGCTGGACTAGTTCACAGCCCCACCCACGGCACACCCACAAGCCTGTTTTCCCATAACCCCTCCAACATGTTACTGGATCTAACGTTTTGGGGGTTTTTTTGGCTTTCTTTTCCACTATCTAGTTATTCCTATTAACAAATGTCCTAACATTGGTGATATTCTACCAAGTTGGTTTCTCTTCTTTTGCTCTTTCTTTTCTTCTTACAAAAGCAACAAGAGGGGTTTCAATTGTAACATTCAGCATTTCAGAGACCCCCCCCCCCCCCCCCCCCCCCCCCGCCCCAGCCTACAAGGTTTCTCCTTTGGGTGAAGTACCTTAGGTGAGAAGGGGAAGTGTCACAGGTATAAGGTTTGGCACCCACCAGCATCTCACTGAGTCTTTGGTCTCCCTCATTATCCTCCCTAGGGGCTCTACTCTCACCAAGCTCTCTCCATGTTGCTACTTTCAGCATAGCTGTACAGTCTAGGATTTTTGCTACATTTCTTACTGGTGTATTAGATTTTTAAAGACAACATTGCAATACTGTATCTTCTCTCTTCCAATCTGCTTTTTCCTTCTTTCCCATTAAATTCTACATAAAGGTCTAACTCTGAAAAAGTCTTCTCTGAGCTGTTCTGTGTATTTGTTGTTTCAAAGACTGTCTTTCCCCACCTCATCCAAGCCAGAAGTGCTCAGGGTTTACCTCCTCAGTGTGGGAGCTTTGACCTGCTCCATCTGTAACCTGCATCAGTCTGTCCTTCTAGGCAATCTGGCAGTTCATCCTTTCCCCCAGGGGGATTCACTATATTAATACTGCACTTAGTGAGTGACCCCAATCAGAACCAGCCAGCACAGTTCAGAACACCTGTAACAGCAAAGTGGGATTTCTGTGTTTGGAGTAGTTTTCCAGGCTCAGGCTAAATTGTGAGCACCTGAAAGTTCAATCACCTTTGAACCCTGACAGTTCACAGCTATGCTGAGTCATGTAGGTTTCATGCCTACTGACTCTGAGTCAATCAGGAGTTGAGTCTTCATTATATCTAGTGGGAGATTAGTATTTTACTTTGGGGGGGGTTTGCTTATGTGAAGGCTCTTATGATTACCTGGTGGAGGAACTCCCCCCCACACACACTGCTCAAATGTAAAGGCTCTCCATGTATGTAATGTGTATAGCAATATTGCTTTGATTCAGGCAGGAGAGCCCTGTCTGCTGGTCTTTGCTTCTCTGTACTTTCTCTGTTTGTTTGGAAATGTAAAAGATAAAAAGGCATGTCTGGAAGCATCTGGTTGAACTAAAGTGATTGTTGACCCTTCAAAAGTTGCCTTTCCTTTTATAAATGCAGATCTAAGAACCTGTGATGGCAGGCCCCCTGTGTATGTTGAAGTGCTTAATGACACAGTACTGAAGCTTGAGAGATGCTACCCTCTGATGCAGCTGAGATTACAGGAATGTGCTGCCATGCCTTGTGCTGGCACAACAGTTATGACCTTTAGATGAAAATTTTCTTTCTGGTAAAATACCAGCAGCTCATCTATACAGGACTTTGCGATTTACAGGACACCTTCTGTAATCTGTCAGTGTCAGCCACCAGGAAGTAAGTGATATGTTTCATTCTCATCATCTGAGAAGAGGAAATAGTCTCAGTTAAATATAAAAGTAAGTTAAATGACTTACCCAAGGTCACACGGTTGGGACACTTATTTAATAGGCATTTTAAAGTACCTCCTCTGTGCTAGGTTCTGGGCACGTTAAAGATGAGGCATAAGTGACCTGCCTACCCTCACACGAGTAGTAGAGAGGCAGAGTAGGAACTCAGATCCTGCCCTCTAAACACAGTAACAAGTTCAACAGTAGCTGTAATCCGGGCTACAATGTAGCTTACAGAGATGACTACCTAGAGAGGCTGTCCCAGAAGTCTTAGTGCAGTTTAAAGCTTTGACGGCTGTTAAGTAAAAACGAAGGCATCAATAGGACATCTCCCACAGGTTTATCTCCCCCAGCTACACTGCAGACACCTGGATTACCAACTACTGTTTAAGCTATCACAGCTTAAAACTGCACCATGGCTTTTGGGACACCCTGTAGAAGTTACCTACAAAATGGTCCTCAAGTGATCTTGTGGGAAAGGTATCTATATAAGGGTGTCTGTGAATGACTTTTTAAATGGTTTGATAACAGGATTCAATTTTATTAGGTTTGCAAGGTTTGCCTAATAATCCTATCAAGTTCATTCTATTCATTTAAAAACTGATACTGAGAAGGGGTCTGTGGGCTGACCCAGATGGGTCACTTGAGGCTGAGGTGGGGAAGGAGGGCACTGGTTGATGGTGGTCTTTGGCAAAGAGGAGGAGGAGGAGGGAGAGGAACAGAAGAGGGAGAAAGAGGGAAGAAAACTTTGCGCCCCATGGGAAGAGCCCTGGCCTCAGTGCTGGGGAGATGCAGGTCCCAGACACTCACCAAGCTTCTCCAGGCCTCAGTTTTCTCCTCTGTAAACAGAAAATCTCAACGTGAAGCTGAGATGCATCAAAGTATGGATTGATTCTCTGCTACTTCCGTTCAACACAGGTGCTCCACCACCACACCATCCATACGTGGGACCATGGGTTACAACATGGAGAAGTTCTGAATGCTGTGGATAAGTTCCCTTACCTTGGCAGTGTACCTTCCAGGGATGTACACACTGACAATGAGGCTGACACCCGCACTGCCAGAGCTAGCTCGGGGTTTGGGAGGGAGGGAGGTGTTAGACTGACTCCCAGACCCACGCTGACAGCGGACCTCGCCGGTGTACGCCTGCGCAACATGGACAGTCTGCTGAATCGCTTCCATGTGAACTGTCTCAGGAAGAGTCTGAGGACCACGCGGCGGACAAGGCAGCAGACGCGGAGGTCCTTGCATTCAAACCCACCGCAGAGAGCGCGACAACGCCCGGCTCACGGAGAACCGCTGGCGCGGGGGAGACCCCGGCCCGGCGCGCCTCCGCGCTGCGCTCAAAGGACCCTCCGCGCCCGCCCCGGTCCGAGCAGCCACAGTCGGAGGCGGTCACCGCACTCTAGCACAGTGTTCTGAGAACGAAGGCCAAGAACCGCGGGACTGCTCCAGCCTCGGACCCGCCGCCGAGCCTCTCCTCTCAGTCACGTCCCGGCCGGCTTTCTTTGGTCTGAACGGCTGCACTTGCCGCTGCCCCACCCACTTCCGGCGCATCCGCTTCACTTCCGGCGCGCCCCCTCCAGCTTCTGGTGACGTCATGCGGCCGGGCGAGTGGCCCAGCGGCGCCGTGGGGGTCCCGCCCACCTCACTTCCGGCGCGGGCCCAGGACCGGGCCGGCGGCGGCGGAGGCGGCGGGAGTTCCCCGGCCCCTCGGGGAGGCTCCTCCGAGGACACGACGAGGACACGAGGGCGGCTCCCCCACCATGCAGACGTGGCGCCCTGGGGGCGGGGCCGGGCGCGCCCTGGACTTCCGTCCTGGGATGACGTCTCTTCCGGGGCGGGGCGGGGCGGGGCGGGGCGGGCCCAGAGCAGGGGCCGAGGCCAAGGCCGAGGCCCGGGGCTGCCTGGCACCCGTGGCTGGTCCTCCGTGCCCTCCACGCTCCGAGCCCGCGTCCCCCCCGCGCCGCCTGCGGCCTGCGGGTGGCGGCGGCCGCTCCCCGCCGGGGCTGCGCCCGGTAAGAAGCCGCACTGATGCCGGGGCCGGTTGCTAGGGGCCGTTGCCAGGGGCGACGGGAGGGAGGTGGTCTCGGGCGGGGGGCTCCGGGCTTCTCTCGCGAGACTTGACCAAAGCTTCCCTCCGAGGCCTGGCGCGAGGCGTGCGCGTGGAGCCGGGCATGGGTTGCAGGTTGCTCAGAGATCCCCTGGTCCACCTGCCTGACTTGACAGCTGGGGAAACTGAGGCCCAGGGAAGGGGAGAGGTGCCAGGCAGGCTTAGAACCCAGGACCTCCTCCTGATTCAGCGCCCCCCCCTTGGCCGAAGTCGCGGGGCCCAGGTGAGGGGTGGGCAGCCCCAACCTTTGAACCCTGGAGATGGGGTCCGGCCCGGAGCTTAGGCGATCGCGGGGGTCAGGAAGGAGATGTCAGGACCAGGATCGGAACCCAGGCCCTCCGGCTCCCAGACCAGGCATCCCCACACATAGAACAGGGGAAGGGGGCCCCCCCAGAGAAGGAGGAGGCCGGCCCAGGGGGTGCCCCGAGACCCCTCCCAGCAGGGAGCCCCAGGCCTACATCACTGTTCCCTTTTCACCACAGTTCTCTCATTCCGTCATTAAAGCCCCTGGTGTCCGTCTCGCCTTTGCTGCCGGCAGGCTCTCAGAGGGCCTTTCCTGAAGCCTGGGTCTGCCTGAGCCACCCTCTGCTCAGGGATGGCCAACCCCTTCTCATCTCCTTCAGGACCCACTGTGCCCTGCCGGATTCACACCCACTTTTCCCCCAGCTTCCGTGGCCTCCTCCGATGCTCAGTCTTCCCCAAAGCCCTTCCGCCTCCCCCCGCCATTTCCTCAGGGGTTCCCTTGCATCTGTGCCATGGAGACTGAGGAGGGCTGCAGTCCTTTGCCCCGAGGCTGGCACAGAGAAGGCTCTTCCATGCCCCCTCCAGTCCTGCCTCATCCTGATTTCCTGTGTCAGTGCCCCAGTCTGGCTGCTAAATTAGGAACACCATGAAGTGGAGCCTGTCCTCCTTGTGTTCCTTGTGCCTAGGGCAGTGCTTCACAGGAGAGCAGACATTTAATAAACACTTAGTGCATCAAATTATCCCCTCTTTCAGAAGTAAGGTAATTGAATTCTGGGATAAAAGTAATCTCTCTCATCCCTACCTTCTGGCCCCTCTTGGCTATATTTCCCCTTGGACCACTTGGTCCTGCCTCCACCCCCTCCTGCTGTGTCCTTCCTGATCCTACTGGGTCCTCCCTCTTGTCAGTGCCTCTCAGGTTCACTGACATTCACCCCAAATCTTCTTCCCATAACCTACTGGCCTCCAACTTATTCTCCCTCCAGTCTGTCAATCGTTAAACATTTATTAAGCTCCTGCTGTATACCAGGCACTGAATTCAGACCTGGCTCACAGTCTTCTCCACCCCAACCCCTGCTCTCAGTATACATGCCAGCTGAGTTCCTGCTGGAACCTCTGTTTGAGGGAAGCAGGGAGCACAGGCCAGCCACGTCTCTCAGTGCCCTCCAGGCTGTGCTCCAGACGTCACCTACCAGGGCTTCCATTTTTGCCCCGCCCCAGCCACCCAGGTGCTGACATTCCTCTCCTTGGTTACACAGGCCTGCCCTTCTGTCTTTCCTTTGACCTCAATTCTCATAAATCCATCTGGCATCCTCAGTGTGGCCTCCATTCCTCCATCCCTCATTCATTCACTACTTTTGCTGAATCTGGTGCCTTGTTAAACCCTCATCTTACCTGATTTCTCTGCATCATCTGCTTGCTTGGCCACCCACTCTTCCCCTTGGCTCTTGGGAGCCCCTGGTTCTCTGCCACCTGATGGATTATTCCTTGTCAGTTTTCTCAGAGGCTCTGTCCTGGACCCTTTGCTCCTTCTTTCAGTCATCTCCTCTCCCATGGGTTCACAGGTCATTAGAAGGAACCTTTGGGAGGGAACATGAAGTGTGTCCAGTTACACATGCAGCATGAATCTCTTCTCTCAACTCCAGTCCTCTGTCTTGGCTGTCTTCTGGACAGCTCCTCCAGGATGACCCATCAGCATCTTAAACTGGGCATACTCAAAATGAATGATAAAAAAGCACAAAGTTCCTCCTGTGTGCCAACGGCGGTACTAAATGCTGGGCATACAGACAGAAAACTGAGAGTCACTCTTCTTGAAGTGCTCACCTTAGAGCTGGAGTTGGTGACCGTGGCTCTTGGAAGTGACACCAGTGGCCCTATTGGGCTGGGGGAAGGGAGTGGAGGGGCCGAAAGATCTGAGTGAAGCCAGCATTCTGAGCTCCCAGCAAAGGTGGGGAAGAGGAGAGCCTGGTGGGACCTAGGTGGGACCCTGCAGCATGCACAGATTTCCTTCCCTTTCCCAGGAGTCAGTAAAACTCAGTACCCTCTCTCCCACATAATATGTCCTTCTCAATGAACCTTTTTTGGTGGGAGCAACCACTATCCCAGTCATCCGGGTTCCAAACCTTGGTTTTGTCTCCACATTCCTTCCCTCACACTCCTATCCAGTTGGACACTAGGTCTTTTCCATTTTACCTTCCCAAAATCTAGTCCCCTTTTCTCCACACATGTGGCTACTACCCTAATTCAGGCCCCCATCACTTTGCTTCTAGAATATTGCAGTAATGTCCTAATTCATTTCAGCTTCCAGACTCTGAACACAGTCACACAGGTATTAATTACTCTCTTCCCAGCTGCTGCTGGACCAGCAGCTTTTTGGGTGCATCATATGCCCTTTTAGCCATTTGATGAAAACTAGGGATCCCTTCTCAGAATGTTTTCAGATGTATAAAGTAAGATACAAAGGATTACAAAGAAAACCAGTGATGTTGAAATAGCATTCAAACTTTGCAAACCAAAGTTCTTGGACCCTTGGATAAGAACCCCTGTGTAGATTAAAATACAAATAGCGTGTAGAATCTTAGAAAAAATTTTGTAGGCTAGCTGCCTCATCTAAACCATAGCCACACTGCTCAGTCAGTTAGTTGTTAGTCTTATCTGACTCTGTGTCCCTGTCGGCCATAGTATCCATGGAGGGCTTTGCCATTTCTTTCTCCAGAGAAAGGCAAATGGAGGTTGAGTGACTTACCCAGGATCGCATAATAAGTATGTGAAGCTGGATTTGAACTCAGGTCTTGACTCCAGGCCCAGCACTCTATCTACTGAGCCACCTAGCTGTCAATTATCCAGCCCTTAAACAACACAAATTTATTAGGCACTGGGGTACAGAGACAGTGGGAAAAGGTCCCTGCTCTCGAGGAGATTATACTCTGCTTGAGATAGAGGAGCTTTTGAGGGAAGGAGAAAGATCTAACCAGGAGAATCAGGAAAGGTTTCCTGTAGGAGAAGGTGTCTGAGCCAGGCCTTGAAGAAAAGTGGGGAGGGAGAGCAAGTGAGGCCTGGGGGACACAGCCTGTTGCAGTGGCATAAATAAATTCTTCAGTGTTTCAAAAGATGGGGCACAGCGCTATTGCTGACTGCCTTTCAACACCATTGCCCAAATAAAAACCTAGAGAAAAGGCATGCGCTCTGCATAAGAGAAATCCAGAAAAATGAATAAATGCCCTTGAGGGCCATGGTCAGAAATGGAGCCAACGGCTCCCTCGGGGTGCAGTTCCTTTATAATGTCACTTCTGGAATCATCCTCCCTCTTCCTCATCTCCATCTCGTCAGGCTTGAAGTTCTTCATCAAGCTGTGCGTCCAATCTTCCTTTGCCCGTTTCAGATAAGAGTCAGGTTCATCTTGTTCTCTCCTCCCACTCCTTCCTCCGTGTTTGTATCTTTTT
Source organism: Notamacropus eugenii (assembly GCF_028372415.1). Lineage (NCBI taxonomy): Eukaryota > Metazoa > Chordata > Mammalia > Diprotodontia > Macropodidae > Notamacropus > Notamacropus eugenii. The sequence goes on along the minus strand of NC_092873.1, from coordinate 20,596,245 downwards.
CTTACATGCCCCAATTCTGAAGAAATAACAAGTTCCTCCCCTTCTTCCTCTTTTACCCTCCCTTTAATTTCCCCCTCCTCAAACTCCCAGGACAGAACATAGCAGCTTTCAGGTCCTATTCAGGTCTCTTATTCAACCCCTTCAATATCCTTTGGAGATCTTAAGGTTCAGCGTTAGCACTACGTCAACACACATCCTCTTCCATTGCTCAGATAAATTGACCTTTTTTCATTACGCTGGATTCTTGTGTTTGTATTTCATAGTTTTGTGAGAATCATGCTTGTTGTAAAATCAAGAAAGCTGTTATTAAATTTTACGTTCATTCCCCTGAACTAATGGATACCATGGACTGCTACAATTATTCAGACCCTCCAATCCTTAAGCAGATCTGAGCTGAATTGCTTGATATACAGTGTCGGGGCTTTTTAAAAATCATAGTTCATATTATATTTTCTTCTCTTTTTCTCCCCCAGAATTTGGGTTTTTCCCCCACCACTCAGGTAAGGCTTAGGGCTTTATCTCGCAAACTCTACCTCTTTATTTTCCGTTGTGACTGCTTGCAGGTGTAACAGTTATGCTCTCTTTACAGTCTGGTTTGCTTGATTTTAACATCTCTAGATTTACAAATACAATTTTTTAAAAAAATTCATTTTTGCCTTTCACCATTCTCTTCCATAAGGTTTTGAGTTCCAAATTTTCTAACCCCGCCCCCCCCCAAGAAGCATGCAATCTGATACAGCCTCTATATATACATTCATATGAATTGTCATGACAAACACAGTTTTTTATACTCATCTCTGCCTTTGGTCCTGAATCTCTCCAGCCTTGGTTCCTGAGTTGGAACTTTGTGCTAGGGTGAGGCACCAATCGCTGTTGCAGTTTTGGGTGGGGTGGTTAGCCCTGCTCAGTCTTGTCCTAGGTTACAAGTTCCACCTTCCACTGCCAAGTTAAGGGGATTGCAGACAGGCCAGTTTAGCCAAAAAGCCAAGTGAAGGCAGCAGGTACAGTGGAAAGAGCCTTGGCTCTGACTTTAGGAGATGTGCTTCCTAGCTGGGTGAAGGTGAGCGTTGCTTTCCCCACCTGTTCCCGTTTCCTCACCTGTATTGTGAAGGGGTTTAGCCCGATGACAGGACCTAGGGCCAGTGGCAGGCAAACTGTTGGATGTATTTGAAATGCCACATTCTACCCCAGATGGAGATTGCTCTTCGAAGAAAGACCTCTGAGGAGGAGGAACCAACCACCTCTGGACAATCCTTTCTGCTTCAGAATAGGTTTGAGTGTTGGGAAGTTCTTTGTCTTGGCACCTTCACCCATTACTCCTGCCCTGTCCCCTGAGGCTCAGCAGAAAAACCTTTAATACACCCTGGTTTAATGTCTGAAGGCAGCTATTATAACACCCCCCAGCTAGCTACCTGGTGCTAAAAAAAATCCCAGACCAACTCCTCCCTCCCCTTTCCCTTTCAGGTGATTCCCCTGGGGTGTGACAGGATCTGGGTCACTGTCCTGGCTGCTTTCTTTAGATATTTTCATTTCACTTTCTTTCTGAGACTTCCTGACCCTTTTACGTTCTTGATCCCTTCCAAGCTCCTCTGAAGTGAGGAGGAGTCATCAGCTTTGACAGGTCCTTGAGAGATTCTCCCTCATGTCCTGGATCCAAGTCTGAGAAGTCAGAAGACTTCTCTTTGGTTAACATCAGGCCTCTATCTGCAGGGAGTGCCCTCCCACAAATATTCTCTCCTTCTCACTCTCCCTTTCTCCACTCCGTACTGCAGGGTCCCTTTGGTTTTTTCTTTTTTTTTGGATATCAGGCAGTGGCTTCCTCCAGATTCTCCCATGTGCATGGGAAGTCTTTCCATGGATCCCAGTCTTGCCTCCTCCATACTGCTGACCCAAGATGAGACTTCTCTCTGCCTCAGTCTTCCATTTGTTTAAAGGAATACTTCATTCTCCCTGCTACCCTGAAGGGTTCAGGGACTTTCCTGGAATCCCTTTACCTTTTCTCCTAGTACTGAGGGGATCCTGGCTCACATAGTGGTGATGTTGGATAATTGATTTACACTGTGAAGCCACAGCAGAATTCTTCCCTCTTTCCATACGTGTTTTGAAAGATGTGAATTGGATTTGAACTTCCTTTCCCCACTGTGTTTTTTTCTATGATCTGGGTAGCTGCTTAGTGCTCAGGCCAGAGAGGTACAAACAGTTGACTTGATGCCCGAACAGAAAATGGGTGGCCTATAATGCCAGAAGGTCCCTCGTTGGGGACCACTGCCAGAAATCACTCCTCAGAGAACTTGGAGGCAGCAGTTGTGGGTGCCACCCACTCCACCTTTCACCCAAACTTAGACTCCTTCAGGTTGGCCCTGGGGGTCTCAGGCAGCAGCTGCTGATGGGATAGCTTGAGAAGTATCCCAGTTACAGCCTCTCCCAGGTGTGCATGAATTTTACCCCCTACTCTGGTGCCACCAAACCCCTTGCTTTCAATTCCTAGTTACATCCCTGCTGTTGCTGCTGCTGGGAAATTTCCCCCCCTTTTTGTAGGGGGGATACTTGCCCTTCCAGTCTCATCCCAGAGGAGATGGAGAAAAAGAGATTAGGCTACATTACAAGGGGGTGGTTGCAGCTCTCTGTTTCAGGAAGAATGCCTTAGTTTCTGATTGGTTTCCTGGCTACCAGGAATCAGAGAAACTGACCACCTGCTGTATACAGGACTTTGTGTATACCCAGTAAGACATTCTTTTTAAATGGCATTTCAGAATCTATGTATATACTTCCTACAACCCTCCTTCATCCTGGAATGAGATTTCAGGCTCTTCCCCTGTTCTGCCATCCCACACCCCCACTCCCTTACCAGGGCTTAACTATCCAAAAGTACTTCATGGGCCTGACTAGCTCACTCAGCCAGTGACTCCAGAGATCTCACCCCACAACTTTGCTCTAATATTGAGGTAATTAGGTGTAGGACCTAGGTGCCCATGCTGAAGGGTGGGCCTGAGGATGGTGGATTCTACAGACTTTTTGAGTAGAGATGTATGATGTTTTAAGGAATTAATTGTGGTTACTGTAGGAGCCAGAAATTGCCAAGGAGTGGAGTGATTAAAATTTGGATGAGGATAAACAGATGGGTGGGCAGCATAGCATTTATTCAACAAGTAAAATTCATCCAGTCAACAAATATTGATTGAATGCCTTCTTTGTGCAGAATATCATTAGGTGGAGTGAAGACAGGGTGACAGGAGGAGGGTGGAGGGGAAGGGAACATTAGAACAGTGAGCTTGTGGTTCACCTTAGAAGTGCCTTGGCTTTCTACAGAAGCCTTAGCCTTCAAGGCATGTGTGATCTCAACCTCTCTGTGACCATGGGGAGAGTGAGCAGTTGTTACCATCCCCATTTGTAAGAGAAGGAATTGAGGCACAGAGAGGTGACCAGTTATGCAAGATCCTGTAGCAAAGTAGTGCTGAACCCTGACCAAAGTCTGGGTCTCCTGATGCCTAGGCTCTCTCCACCACACCCCAAAGATAGGGCAAGTTATTCAAGATAGTGGAGATAACTAGCGATGTTGGACAGGGGGAAAGGAGCCAGGTATTCTGCTGGAAATGGAGGTCAGGATGAGAGATAGGCAATGGGGAAATGAGAAGTCAGAGCTAGAGGCTGCATACGAGTGAAAGTTGACATTTTTGTGAGTCAGTCTTCCTGATTCTTCTCCAGCCCTTGCTGGGGTTGGTGATCCTGAGTACCTGAGCACTGGCTGCAGTGGAAAGGATTTTTCCACAGGCTTATGACCAGCATGGCCCAAGGGTGACCCACAGTGACCACTGGGTCAATTGAGTAGACATCTATATGTAAGCATAGTTTTGGGTCCTATACCATACAAAGAAAAAACCCAAACAGCTAGTCATTAAGAAGCTGACATTTTGTTGGGGCCCTTAATGTGTACATGCCCAAATAAATGCAGTGTAGTGTCAGGAATGGGGCCTGGGAGTGGCACCTGAGCTGGGAGTGGCACCTAAGCTTTGGGGCAAACTGGAGATTGTGTGAGTCAGAGATGAAAAGGGTATGCAGGGTAGACACTAGGGAGGGCTGGTATGATGGCTTGGGAGGTGAGAGTGGGGAGTAGTGTCATATACGTGAAACATTTGATAGGTTAGTGTTTTTGCCACCAAGAATGTGTGAAGGAGGATCTAATTCAGTAAGACAGTAAGAAGGAGAGGCAGGACTTCCAGTGCCAAGCCAAAGAGTTTGTACCTTATCCTAGGGGCAATAGGGAACCACTAAAGGTTTTTGGATAGGGAGGTGACATGGTTTTATCTTTTATGGTTGTTTAAACAAATATCAATTTGGGACCATGGAGAATGGATTAGAGAGGAGAGAGAATGGAAGCAGGAAGACTGTTGACAAAATGCTGAGAACCTGATTTAAAGTAAAGGCTATGTTGTATGAGTGGAAAGAAAAGGACACATCCAAGAGATGTTTAGAGGTAGAACCAACAGGAATTGGCAAGTGATTGGCCTGGGGTTTAAGGAAGAGGAAGGAGTCAAAAATGGCCCAGGACTGCAGACTTTTCATGGCTGGAGAGATGGTGATGCCATCAACAGAAATGGGGGAAATTGGAGGGGGATGGACTTTATGGGAAATATAATGAATTCTGTTTTGGACACGTTGAGTTTCTAGTTCCTATGCGACGTCTGAGTAGAGCTGTCCAGTTCTTAACTGGACATGGGGCTGGATCGTTTATTTTTCACACATTTTATTTTTATTCCAATTACATGTAAAAAAATTTTACTATTCTTTTTTTTAAATTTTGAGTTTCACATTCCCTCCCTTCTTCTCCTCTCTCCTCATTGGAAAGACAAGCAATTTTATATGGGTTATATATGTGGTCATGCGAAACATTTCCATATTAGTTATGTTGTGAAAGAAAACACAAACCAAAAAACCAAGAAAATAAAGTTTAGAAAGACTGCTTTGATCTGCCTTCAGACTCCGTCAGTTCTTTCTCTGGAAGCGAGTAGCACTTTTCATCCTGAGTCCTTCAGAATTACCTTGGATCATTATAGTGCTGACAATAGCTAAGTCATTCACAGTTGATCGTTGTTACTGTATACTCTGTTCTCCTGGTTCTGCTCATTTCACTTTGTATCAGTTCATGTAAGTCTTTCCAGGTTTCTCTGAAATCATCCTGCTCATCATTTCTTAGAGCACAGTAGTATACCATTACATTCATGTACACAACTTGTTCAGACATTCCTCAATTGATGGACATCCCCTCGATTTCCAATTCTTGGCCACCACAAAGGGTACTATAAGTATTTGTGCGCATGTAGGTCGTTTTCCCTTTTTTTAAATCTCTTTGGGACCTAAGAATGGTATTGCTGGGTCAAAGGGTATGCATAGTTTTATAGCCTTGTGGGCATAGTTCCAATTCGCTCTCCAGAATGGCTGGATCATTTTACAACTTCAGCAACCAGGGCATTAGTGTTGTACAGGACTAGTTCAGCAGAAGTATTAAGGCTGGGTGTGTAGATTTTGGGAATTGTGTACATGAAGTTGATAACTGAATCCATGCCAATAGATGGAATCCCTAAGGGAGAGAGTGTGGAGGGAAGAAAAGGGAGCCTAAGACAGGAACATCCATGCTTAATGGGCAAGCAGAAGAGACAAAGCAGCCAGACAGGAAGAGAAAAGAGGGGGAACTGTGTCATAAAAGTCAAGGGAGGAGGGGGTGGTCAGCAGGATCCAAGGGCTAAGAAAAGGCCATTGGAGGGAGTCACTAAGAGACCACTGGTAACCTGGAGAGGGTAGTTTGATGTGAGCAATGGGATCAGAAATCATACTGTTGGGGAGTGAGTGGAACATGCGAAGTTGAGGTCATGGAGGAAGACAAGTCCTGTAGGGGATGGGGGACATGACCTTTGAAGAATCAAAGGTTGCCCAAGGAAGCGAGTACAGAAAAATGGGAGCTCAGGATCTGGAAAAAAATATGAAGGGGGGGGGTCAGCCAGGTAGGCAGACTTGGCACTTGGAGCATGGGCCAGCCATGTGTGTAGGATCTGTACTTGTGTTGCAATGCAACAATGCAAACTGCTGTCCTCTGGAAGATAACCCTGGAGCACTACTGTGTTCAAATAGCTCATCATCCTGCTTCGCATCACTTCAGGTATGAGGTTCTAAACTAGGCAGGCTGGCGCCTGGTGCACAGATCTGGGTCTGGGAGGACTTGCCCAAAGCCAGGCTTGACACCCTCACAGCACCATAAAGCAATGCATTTGGCTGCTCCTAGAAGAAATGTCCAAAGGTCTCCCTCCAGGTGGAGTCAGCACCTCCTCTGTAAAGGGCTGGGACTGGCCCCATGGAACTCTTAGGCAAGGAAGCCCTTTCTACTCATGCAGGGCAGCAGCCAAGTAGGTCAAACTGGCAGGAATTAACATGATCTCTGTTGTGTTGTGTCTTTATTTATCTTGGTAAACATTTCCCAGTTCTATTTTAATCTTGTCCCAAGCAGCCTGAGTTTGACCCCTCTGACCTAGAACCCTGAGAGGTTAACACAATATCACGCAAGCAGTATGGGTCAGTTTTCAAGCCAGTTCCCTGACCTTTATACCACGCTGCTCTTACTCACTATAAGTGAAATAAGAAATCTGCCAATCTCAGGTCCCCAAATTCCTCCACATCCGAGAAGTCTGGCAAACTGAAAGTCAGTATGGGAGACTGGCTCTTGTGCCAGGAGAAGTGGAAGAGGCCCAGCCCTGGTGTCTGGGAGGTGCCGAGCTGCTTACTCCAGCTTCTGGGTAAACATGGCAGGTACAGCTTCATTTGAGTCCCCCGTTTCTGTTTGAGGGGTTTGGGTTTTATTCTGTTTTAAACCCACTAATGCCATTAGTGAAAGGAGGGGAGGGAGATTGCTGTCGCCAAGGAGGAGGGTCTCCATTGGCTGGTGATCACTCTTCGGGTCATAGGCCCAGTCAGTGGGGAGAGGAGTGAACATTGACTTCTCTGCCCAGTATCAGTGACCCCTCAAACCCTGGCAAGATTCTGTCAAGTCCAGAGGCCTCCACCTGGCTTCCTGAGCTCTTCCCATTCTGTCATCTCCTGCCCCTCCAGCCTTCATTCCTACAATGCATCCTGGGATGCACCTGTTCTTCCCTCCAGCTCAGCCCCTACAGGGATAGTCACCACCTGATTCTCATCCACACGTGTGCTCAAACCCTCATTCTTCCTGAATTTGTCCTCCCTCACCTTGACTTCCTTCTGGCCTCCCTTCTTCCTTTCTTAGTGTGCGTATTACCCCTGACCCTGTGTTTGTTACTCCCCTCTTGTAGCCCATGACAGGTGATCAGTGCATGCTTATTTATGGGATTGATCTATATGCAGAGACTGGGCCACACTGGCCGTACAAGGACAGAGATGGACTGGCCACTTAGAATCTATGGGAGAGCCCACACATACACAGAGAAATCTGCCCAGAATACGGATAGATTCAATGCAAGGTGATTTCAGGGGGCAGCTCCAGCATCTGGTGAAGGAGGAAAGGTCTGGGAGGGGGGTACTTGAGCCAAATGAGGAAGGAAGCAGAAGTGCCAAGGGGCTGGTAAGTCTTGTGGACGAGCCAGCATCCGCCCCCTAAGCAGGCAGGAGCCCCCAGAGACTTGTGAAGCCGAATCATCGTTCTAAACAGGATGCTCTCCCACCGTTATCTTCCCAGGTTTCCCTTTCCCCAAGTTGGAAGCACATGCTTCATGTGTTGCTTATAGCAGGTGTTGATTGTTTCTCTCAAGTTACTTTCCCTCCTGTGCTACATAATGATCTGCTTATTCTCCAGCTCCATCCATCCATCCATATACCCATCTATCCATTCAGCAGTTAATTGAGGGCAGTGTGGAAGGCACTGTGCTGTGAGAATTACTGAAGGATGACTTGAGTGTGGGCATTGAGAATGAGGGCAGCCAGGGGACACCAGAGTGGCCTCAAGTAAGGGAGATTCATCTTCCTGACTTCACATCTGGCCTCAAACTCTTAATAACTGGGTGACCCTGGGTCAGTCACTTCAGTCTGTTTGCCTCAGTTTCTTCATCTGTAAAATGAGCTGGAGAAAGACACCCTCTAGTATCTCTACAAAGGAAACCCCAAATGGGGTCCGGAAGAGTTAGATATGACTGAGCACATTGAATGAGATAGCAGGACTACTTCTTGTTGGTCTTTGTTACTGCAGATTACTTAAGACAAGCTTAAGACCCACTGGCTAGCACTGGTGTCTGGCTTTCAGATTTGCAAAGCACTTTATGTATGTGATCTCATTGGATCTTTGCAGTAGCCCTGGGAGGTAGGGGCTCTCCTTATTCCCATTTTACAGATGAGAAGATGAGGGTTCAGAGAGCTCAAGCACTTTTCAAGGGATCAAACACCTATTTCGTATCTGAGCCAAGAGTTGTCCTTGGGTCTTCCTGATTCTACCCACTGCCTACTGAGCTGCCTCATGTGATTCATATGTGGAATTCAGGTCTCCTTTTACAGACCATCTCGACACACACTTGGGGACATCTCCTCTCACCAGTTTCCCCAAATTTTGTTGAGCAAGCAAAAAGCAGTGAGGTTGCATCCTTTGTATTCCTGGCCATGGGACAGATGCCACCAGCTGTATGTACCTTTCCAAAGAATATCTTCTTAATGAGCATGCCCTCTTGTTTGCAGACACCTCGCATTTGAGCAGAACCAAGTCCGTGCCGAGCCAGTTTGGGAGCAGGACCTGCCTCCTAGGGAGCTTTGGAGACCATCACATTGTGCTCTGAGCTCTCCCTCAAGATGTGGACACCCATCACCTTGCTTTGGCTTTCTTCCTTGTCCTTGTCCTTATCAGAGAATCACCTTTCCTCCTTGAAAGAGAGCGGGGCCCGGGTGTTGCAGATACAGAAAGTCCAGAGCAAACAGCAGTGTAGACAAGCATGTGGAGACCCGGCCTTGGCAGGTGAGCAGATGCCCCCAGCCCAGGAGCCCAAGGTGTGGACATGACTGTTCCTGGGCGGGCTTTCCTTCCCTTCTTTGGCAAAGACTGAGGCCACTTTCAAAGCCAAGGTCCGAACTAAGGACGGGTCAGCAGCCAGAAGGTGACAGAGAGGGAATCACTCTCTGTCCCTCCCTGGGGATTCCACCTCAGGCAAATGGAAAGGGAACTCACTGACTCTGGAGTCAGGAGACTCAGTCCAAATCCCGTCTCTGCCACTTGCTGTCTCTAACTTTGAGCAAGTCACTGGACCTCCAAGGGCCTGTGAGGAGGATGCACTAAGACAAGGGTCTCCCAAGCCTCAGTTTTCTCCTTTGGAAAATGGGGTAACATTCTTGTATTACTTGACCCCCAGGCATGTTGTGAAGAAGGAACTTCATTAAATCCTTATTGGTATATTTGATTTTTACATCCCCTCTATTCCCCAATCTCTCCCTCTCTTTCAATAGACAGTAATCATTTATTAAGCACCTGTCAGGTTCCAGGCCCCATATTGATACAGATAAAGACAGAGACAATCCCTGTCCTCAAGTAGCTTACAGACTAATAGAGGAGGCTTGAAAAGGGCTGGGGGCGAGGGCCTGGGAAAGGGTAGGGCAATCGTGGGGGAGACAGGCATGTCAGGGCTGGGCTCCCTCCTTCAGTGCAGGTCAGGGGTGCATGTGGTTGAGGAGACCTTCCAGGATGTATGAGGAGCTTGCTGGAGCTGGGGGTGAAAGTCACTCTTCCCCTTCCCTTGGTAGCCTTGCCTTGGAATATCATCGCCAAACCAGCCAGTCAGGATTCTGCCAATATATGCCGTGTTCCATACCCATAGCCTCCCGTATCTGAAAGGAAAGGAGGGTGGGGCGTTTTCTCACATCTTCTCTGGGACCAAGTTTGGTGATTCTAATGACAAAGGGCTTTCTCTACTATAAAGCACCCTGTCCAGAATTGTGAGACCAGTCCATCTCTGGGTATGGCAAACACCTTGTCCCAAATACGAGCTGGCAGGGTTCTATTGGATGTCACAATTTTATCCTCCAGATTCCCTGCCAGAGCAGAGGCACCATGAGTACAGGAACTTTTTATCTCCCATCTTACTTGATGCACCTTTCCTACCTTTAGACATGGGGTTGGGGGGGGACACACAAAAATACATGGGGTCTCTGGTACATCCTGACTTTTGTTCAAAGGAGTTTTTTAAATTTTGTTTGGAGATGCAGTGGGGAAGAGCTGGGCAGGGAATTGGAAACCCTGCACTAGCTGCCATCTCCAGAGCCCTGGAGGGATCCAATGAGTCCCCCACTCCTGGCGTCCCAGCCCCTGCTACCTGAAGCGCCAGCAAAGGACTGTCTGTCCACCTCCCTCTGTGGGCCTTTGTGGCCCTTACCAGCAGTGGCCTTTGGGGTCTGGTTGGGAGACCGCTAGCATTTGTTTTTTGTGATTCTGGGCCAGGATGGCTTCCTCTTATGTTAGCCCAGGCCTGGTCTCTGCATTTCTCGTAGGTCACCCTTTCTGCAGTTTGTCCATAGAGGAACCAAGACATTGTATCGTCCTAGACTGTCCAGTGCTGTCCGTGTGCCAACAAGCCAAACCTCAGGATATTCAAGAACTAGTCACAGGTACCTGGGCATTTTAGGACTCTGTGTTCTGAGGGATTCAGTAGAAAGTCCAAGTGATGTCTGCTATAAAGTGAGACATGGGGACCGTGGAGTACTAGGGTGGAAGCTGGGCCCTTATCCCAGGGGACGGCTTGCAGCACAGAGGAGCAGAGGAGGAGGCAGCGTCCCAACACCCCACCATCTCTGGAGGGGACCACAGGCCTGACTTTTCAGGGCTGTGATTGGTAGGAAGCATGGCCTAGCCCTCCCCATCTTCCATTGTGGGGGAGGGGCGGGGTTCATTTGGCCCAACCTGACCTGGCCTGGCCTCAATGCCTTGGGCCTCAGCTTCTTTGTAAATGGAGCCAGGCTTTAAGTGTGCAGAAAAGAGCTCACTCTTTAAAGGGGCCTTCCAGTAAGACTTTTTGTAAAACAAACTCACTGTTCCTCAATTTATTTATTTGATAGTGTCAGGGTTTTGAACTTTGAGTTATCTTGAAGGGAGACACACATTTACATTACATTGTGCCACTGCTAGGCAGGCCTGGCTTAGGGGAGCTGAAAATCCCTGACCTTCCTCCCTGATCCTCCTCCCTGGCCCCTCCCTAGCCCTCCTCGCTGGCCCTCCTCCCTGGTCCTGTGAGGCACCAGGTTAAGCCAAGCTCTTATCTCTTCCGAAGACCTTCCCTGAAGGTGGGATGATAAGGAGACAGATGTTTGACTTTCAAAGGACTTCCTTGGTCTGATCCCCAGTCAGCAGGTGTTTACCTGTTGCCCTGTCTGTACCAGGCAGCATACCAGGTGCTGGGTATGGAGACACAAACAGTCCCTGAAGGAGCTTACAGCACCTTGGGAGCTTGGGGGTGGTGGCTGTCTGTCAGCCTGTACCCACACACGAAGGGCCCAGCATATGCAGGCACCAGGGATATTGGTGCTCGCTTTCTCAATGGAGAAGTAAAAGTAAGGGGTGGGGTGGTGAGGAGAGTCCTGGGGAGGGGGGAGGAGGGAGAGCCACACTAAGGAAGGCTCAGTGGAAGAAGGCTGGTGTGAAGAGGGAACATTCTTGTGGTGTGACACAGTGTGAGAGGCGAGTTGAAAGCAGGTGTGGATCAAGGTTCAATTTTAGGTGTCAGAGAAAGGGGGTTTGTATTTGATCCTAAATGATGGACTAGGGTGGAAAGAGATCTGAGACAGGGAGGCCACTAAGGAGCCTGTTGGAGGAATCCAGGTGAGGGGGGAATAGGCCTGAGCTTGGGAGTGGAGAGACTGGATGTCTGTCCAAGGGGTTGCTGAGGACACCCCCTCCCCGACATCTGATAGCTGATCAGAGGGATGGAATGAGAGAGGGAAGAGTTGAGAAGGACCCCCAAGTGATCCTGCTTAAGAAAGGGGAAAGTTTAGGGGGAAATGAGATATGTTTGGGGCACACTGAGTGTGAGATGTCCACAGGAAATCAAATTGGAAATGTCCAACAGGCACTTGAGTGGCTGAGGCTGGCTAGAGCTTGCAGGAAGGCTGAGAGCTGGTTATCTGGAACTGGAGGCCATTAAATTAGAGCCCCCAGGAAGTGGTGAGGTCACCAAGTGTAGAGAAAGGCAAGAAGGTGACCCCCATAGAGCTGTGGGGACTGTCCCCACTGAGGAGTGGTTAGAGACAAGTAGCCATAATCATGATGTAGGCAGCTGTGGGCACCATAGTGGATAGAGCACAGACCTGGAGGCAGGAACAGCCATGCCCCTGAGTTCAAATCTGACCTCAGACTCACTAGCAGTGTGACCCTGGGCAAGTCACTTCACCCTGTTTGCCTCGGTTTCCTCATCTGTAAATTGAGCTGGAGAAGGAAGTGGCAAACCTTCCAGTGTCTCTGCCAAGAAGACCCTAACCGGGGTCACCAAGAGGAGGACTCAACCGAACCATGACTGAACAAAAACAATCATGACAAAAGTCATTATAAGTGGCTAATGCCCAGCATTCACAGAGTGCCTTAGGACTAGGGGCTCTACATATGTTTATTGTCTCATCTGAGTCTCACAGCAGCTTTGTGGGTTAGGTGGTATTATTATACCCATTTTACAGATAAAAGGTTAGGTGACTTAACCAAAGGTCACACAGCTAGGAAGTGTCTGAGGAAGGTTCTGAACCCATGTCTCCTGAGCCCCCAGAGCAGGCTGGAGGAGAGAGTCAAGAGAGCAGTGTGAGAGTATGGGCAGGGACTGTCTTTTCCCTCTTTTTGTATCCCTAGCACTTAGCTCAGTGCCTGGCACACAGTAGGGGCTTCATCAGTGCTTGTAGAAGAAGTAGAGGGGGATTCCCAGTGCTGCAGAGAGGCCAAGATAGGGGAGAGTCATCAAGGGAGAGAAGAGGCCCCCAAGGGATCTCCTCTGCAGAGTAGTCACCACCAGAGAGCAGGAAAGGTTTGGAAAGTGAGGTTTTCAGAGCTAAGAGAGGATTGATTGGGTTTTTCCCCACATCCTTTTTTTTTTTTTTTTAAGAGTATGCGTTAGAGAAACGGAAGAACCGCTCCACCACAGACACTTTGCTCCCTCACACTGAGGTGAGGACCTCTCCAGCTCCTCTCTATCATAAAAGCGCCAGGAAGACCAGAGAGTTAGACCACACGATACCTCCCATGGTCACTGGTGGCAACCATATGGAACTTGGAACCGAGACTCAGAACAGTACTGAGGTGGACATTTCTGCAGCCCCAAACACCTCAATGGCTACAACAGGCAAGCCTTCAGCACTTACCACGGCCCAGGTCCAGAGTTCCACTGAAAACACATCTGTGGCAGTGACAACAGCATTGGCCCCAAGTACAAGCATTGGCCCTCCTGCCCTGTCAGTGACACCTGGCCATGCCGGCTCACAGAGCACTCCACCCAGAATCACTGGTGCTTCTGGCAGCAGCCCCACCATCCAGGCTCTGCCCACGGATTCTGGAATTGGTCCAGCCTCCAGCTCACTGGCTGCAACAAAAGGCAGGTCCATGAATGGGCCATTGAATCCAGAAATCCTGACGACCACCCCATCCCCAGTTCTCTACAGCTCCAAAACATTAGCAGAAACATTCATGAGCACCCCCACCATTTCCACTAGCACAAGGGTGGAGTCCCCCACCAAACTAGAACCAGTGCCACTCACTGCTCAGATGACAGATGCCAAAGTGATGCCAACCACCACACCAACCACGGTTGCCCAGGCCACAGAGACTTCAGGCACTTCACAGACTGCAGAAGGAGCTCTCCCCCAAACCACCCTAAGTCCAGTGACACCTAAAGTCATAGTTGAGAGCTCACCCACAGTGCCCAGAACATCTGTACAGATGGTCACAGAAAGCCAGTACGTGTGGATCACTACTTCCCCCTTCACCCGGTACTTGGTCAATAAAAGCTTACTGTTGGCCATGCTCTTGGCTGGCACCATATTCTTTATGGCCATCCTGGTTTTGTTGGCCATGCAAGCGTATGAGAGCTATAAGAAGAAGGACTACACCCAGGTGGACTATTTAATCAATGGAATGTACGCAGACTCAGAAATGTGATGGGCTCTTGGGGCCTCATTTGTGTGTGGACTGATTCAAGTCTGTGGACCTATGTCCTCTCTTTTTCAGTTTGCCTGTAAGACCAAACAAGTGCTTCCAAATTAATTTGGTGCAATTTAGAAGAAATGCCAGCTACTTAAAAGGATTTAATTTATATCTAATTCCATTATCACTAAAGAATTGCTGCTTCGTTTATCATTATTTTAAAAATTATGTTGACCAAGGGCCAGGCCAGGCTGGCAATCATTGTACCAGATCAGGTGGTGCTTCCAGAACCCAATTGGTTGCCTCCTCTTGTTCTGTCATTTTTAATGTCACAGTCAGAATGCCAGCAATCAAGTTGGTGGGGTCTCTGATGGACTTTTTTTCTGAGCTTAATTATATTTATGTAATATGGTGTGCTGCCAAGCTTCATTGAAGTCAGATCCTTTTGGAGATGTATAATGAGTAATATGGTTTATTTTTGTAAACACTCATTTAATAAAACATGAAGTCCTGAAGAGGCTATACTTTCCTTGCCCCCTATTTTGACTTCTATTTTCTGATTGCTCACCCCCTTTGGTTGGCAAAGTTGTCCCAGGGGTAGCCTGAGCCCAAGGCTGCCTGCTCCCCCTATCAGTCTCACTGCCACCCTTGCCGAACCTAGGGCATGGCACACGGAGAACATGGCATGACTGTGCTAGCCAGCTGAAGTCTTACCAAGCTTGGCATGAAGGCAGCCCCTCGACTTTGGTTTCAGGGGGCATGCAAATTCTAGATATAGAATACAGAATCCCACTGTAGACATGATTTATCTGGAGGTTTCCTTGTTTCTCCATTCCTTGCCCAGTTGTCTAAGCTCAGCCCAGGCCTTTCTCTACCAGCCACTTGAGACATCAGGCATCTCCAGTCCCTGCTAACTACTGCAGGATTTTTTCTGGTTTCTGTAGACCCTAGGAAACCAAAACACTTGAGTCTTTTCTAGTTCATTCTCTTGGTCTTCCCCTAGTCCCATGCCCTCCCCCTGACTTCCCTAAGCCATCCTCATTCGGTCTGATGCATCCAACCTGTCGACCTCCCAGTAACCTCCAAACATAGAGGGATTTCCCCTCCCTCCTTCCTAGGGATTTCCCTACCCCCTTTTTTCCTCACCATTTTGACTTTTCCCCTTAGAGTCTTCCTAGAATCATAGATGATCCAGTGACCTGAACTGGTTATGTGCTTTTTAATGGTTGTTAGATTGAATTAAATGGTGGAGTTGGAATGAATTAAAAGGGATTCTGAGATCATTTAGCCCCAAACTAAAATTTGGTAGATGAGGACCCTTAAGCCCAGTTGACCAAGACCAAGAAGCAATTTAGCTGATGTCATTCGTTCTTTTACACTATGAACAAGGATGGTGGCTATGAGTTGGGGGCGGGGGAGGACAGGAGATGTTGTGGCAGGAGGAACAAGGTCTGACTCCACAATGTGAACTAGAAAAAACAAGGACAACTCCAGTGTTTTAAACCTGGTGAGAAGGAGCATGGCAGTGCCATCAGCAGGCTCAGCAAGATGGGAAGAGTGGTGGGAAGTGGTAGGATAACTAGTTTTAGATGTGCTGAAAGACCCACAAGATGTCCAGTTCAAAATGTCCACTGACAATGCCCAGTGCTCAGGAGAGAGACTAGAATCAGAGTGTGAGGTACAAGAAGGATGGTCATTGAAGCTGTGTGAACCAACAAGGTTGCCAAGAATGAGAGTACAGCAGAGAGTAGAGGAGGGGCCCTAGATCAGACACCCAGCTCAGGGGGGAGAAGGAGGGAGAGAGTCAGGGCGTGGGATATGGACAATGAGCTAACACAGAAGACAGAAGAAGAAGAAAGGTGAGAGGGCAGGATCATGAAAACCTCAAAAAGAGAATGTTGAGGATGAGAATGTGGCCAGCAGGGTGGGGAACTTCGAGGGGCCAAGGAGGATGAGGATGAAGACAAGGTCATCAGCTTTGGTTGTTAGGGAGTCCCTGGTCACTCTCAATTGAGTGCTGGAGCATGGATCTGGACTGGTTTGAGAAGTGAGAGGGGCAGTGGAGGAAGGAGAGCCATGGGGCAATAGTGCCAGGGGAGGTCTTTGTTCTGTTTGGGGGAGGGCACCAGAGATGAAGAGGCTTCAAGTTAGCCAGAGAAAAGGGGCAATTTTTGTGAATTCCAGCTTGACCACTGCCTGAGTGGCTGACTTTGGGTGGCTCCTCTCCCCTCTTCCATGCCTCAGTTTCGTCTTCTGTAAAAGGCAGGAATTGGTCTAGATGACCAGGTCTGGATCAGCGGTTCCAAGTCGTTTTAAGTGTGAGCCCTCACAGCGCGCTGACCCAGCACAGGCAGTTATTGATGAAGATTAAAGAATTCAACTAACACCCAGCCCAGGAGGGAGTAGCACACTGGCCCTGAGTGGGGATTTGGATGACGAGGGGGTCTTGAAAGAAGAGGCAGGAATGCTCAGAGAGGAGGCATCCCCTCAGTGAACTTCCAGGGAAATTCTTTGTTGTATCCATTCCGACTCTGATTCTGCAGGCACACCTCCGAAGATGGTGCAGGTTCAGTTCCACATGATGGGCAATAAAGTGAATACCATCATAAAGCAGTCCCACAAATTCTTTGGTTTCCCAGTGCATAGAAAAATTATGTTTATACTATACTGCAATCTGTTAAGTATGCAGTATTGTATTATATCTAAAAATGTATATATATTATTGCTAAAAAAAAATAATGCTAACCATCCATCGTAATCTTTGCTGCTGGAGGGTCTTGCCTTGATGTTGACGGCTGCTGACTCTGATGGGGTGGTTGCCGAAGGCTGGCTGACTGCGGCAACATCTTAAAATAAGACAATGAAATTTGCCACATTGATTCTTCCTTTCATAAAGGACTTCTCTGTAGCATGTAATGTAAAGATAGCATTTTACCCCATGTAAAACTTCTTTCAGAATTGAAGTCAATCTCTTAAACTCTGCTAAGTTTATGCTGTATTCTCCAATATTGTTGTGTCTCAGGGAGTAGGGAGGCCTGAGGAGAGGGCAGGAGAGAGGGACAGGAACTGGAGTGGTCAGGACATATACAATGTTTACCAACCTCTTATGTGGGCATGGTTTGTGGCACCTCTGAGCAAAGACAGTAGCACCACCAAAGACCACTGGTCCCATATCAGCAGAGCAGATAGAGTGGTAAAGAAATGGTTTGAAATATTGTGAGAATGACCAAAATGGGACACAGAGACACGTGAGCACACGCTGCTGGAAAATGGCACTCATGGACTTGCTCCATGCAGGGTCACCATTTTGTAAAACAACCACAAATTCAGTATATTTATTTAAAGCACCATAAAATGAAGCATGATAAAACGAGGTGTGCCTGCAGGAAACCCTTGTCAGAGTTCCCCACTTCAGGGCGACCCCTCGTGGAGAGGAAGCAAAACTGATCTAAGTCCTTCCTGAGCACCTTCCTGAGTCTGTCCTGACATTTGCTGGTCTTGACCAAGGCCTTCAATACAGTCAGTTGCGAGGGCTTATGGAAAAATATGTCCAAATTGAGTTGCTTGGAACAGTTCATCAGCATCGTATATCAGTATCACCATGGCATACTTTCCCGGGTTCTAGATAATGGAAGATGCTTTCATGCCTCCTCAGTCACCAATGGAGTGAAACAGGACTGTGTACTTGCTCCTGTGCTTTTTAGCATGATGTTTTCAGCCATATTGTCAAATGTTTTCAATGAGGATGAACATGGCATCAAGATCAGCTACCGGAATGATGGTAAGTTCTTCACCTTGAGAAGACTACAAGCCAAGACCAAAGTGCAGGGAGTGTTGGTGCATGATTTTCTGTTTGCAAATGATTGTGCCCTCAGTGCAGCTTCTGAAATTGAGATCCAACAAAGCGTGGATTGATTTTCTGCTGCTTGTGCTAATTTTGGCTTACCAACACCAAAAAAACACAGGTGCTCCATCAGCCACCATCACACCTTCCATCCATGGAATCCATATATCTATATAGCAAAAGGAGAAGTTTTTAATGTTGTGGATAAGTTCACTTACCTTGGTAGTGTACTTTCTGGGAATGAACACAATAATAATGAGGTTGATGCACGCGTTGCTAGAGCTAACTGAATGTTTGGGAGACTCCAAAGGAAAGTGGGAGAGAAGTGGTCTTAGACTGACTATCAGACTGAAGTCTACAAAGCCGTTGTGCTGACTTCATTGTTGTATACCTGTGAAACCTGGACAGTCTACCAGCGCCATGCCAGGAAACTGAATTGCTTCTGCTGTGTCCCACGCAGCAGAGTTTGAACAGGGATCACCTGTAAGGGGACAGGAGCACATGTGGGAATAGAAAAGAGCACACAAACACTAAACTGTTCAAGGGTAACCCTAAATAACTGGGCAGACTTGGGAACAAGCAACTGCCCCAAGCTGCTTCAGGAGTCAACTTTTACTTAGAAATTGATGTCATGGTTCATTCCTAAAACTTTGAGTTCCAACTTCCCTCCCTTCCTCCCTCCCCACCCATCTCCACTGAGAAGGCAGGCAATTCAATATAGGCTATACATGTGTAGTTATGCAAAAGGCTTCCATAATTATCCTGTTGTGAAAGACTAACTATATTACCCTCCATCCTATCTTGCCCCCCATTTATTCTCTCTTTTAACCTTGTCCCTCCCCAAAAGTGTTTACTTCTAATTATGCCCTCCTCCCATTTGCCCTCCCTTCTATCATTCTTCCCACACCCTACTTATCTCCTTCTCCCCTACTTTTCCATAGTGTAAGATAGATTTTCATACCAAATTGAGTGTGCATGTTATTCCCTCCTTAAGCCAAATGTGATGTCACCTTCACTTTTTTCCTCTCACCTCTCCCCTTTTCCCCTCCATTGAAAAAGCCTCTTTTATGAGAGATAATTTGCCCCATTCCATTTCTCCCTTTCTTCTCCCAATATATTCCTCTCTCTGGGCAGCTAGGTGGTGCAGTAGATAGAGCACCAGTGCAGGAGTCAGGAGGACCTAAGTTCAAATCTCACCTCACACACTTGACACTCACTAACTGTGTGACTTTGGGCAAGTCACTTAATCCCAATTGCCTCATGAGTCATCTCCAGTCATCCTGATGAATATCTGGTCCCTGGATTCAGATGACTCTGGAGGAGAAGTGAGGCTGGTGACCTGCACAGCCCTCCCTCACTCAAAACAAAGTCAAGTGCAAGTCATGTCATCATTTCTCTGATTGCATGGTCTTCTTAAGCAATGAAGGACGAACGCACACACTTGGTTACATCCCAAGATAAGGAGACGCAAACATACATTTCCTGGGAGAGCACATAGATATACAATGTATAACTTTTACAACCCTTACAATATTTAACTTTTACGACCCATTGTCCTGTCTTCATGATATAGAATTTTATACAGTTTACTTAAAGGATATTCTGCCCAGCTGGGTTCCCAAGGAGGCATGCTTGACCTCATAGTCATGTCCCTGCTGCTGCAGGAGACATATACCTCATACACAACTTTTGCTGCTTATGAGGCTTGTGAAATCAAGCTGCAGTAGAATGGAGTCCCACATATCCCCTTCGTTTTCTGTAATTTATGAAGGAGGAGGGATAAAGCGATCTGAGGTTGCATATCATGAAGAGCAGTGCTAGTCTTTGTTGCTGTTCTGCAGACTGCAAGAAAACAACATAGAGAAATTATTATACAGAAATCCAGAAGGCCAAGCACATTTCTTAGGCCAAAAATTTGTTTAGAATCCAAGGATTTCATTCCATTCCTCTGCTGTAGAGGAAGTGATTGAATCTCATTTTGCTCTTTCTAGATTCTTAATTTCATCGTGTAATCTGAATAGATCAAGGGTGCTGTTGTGCCACCCCCAGGCTCCTAGAACATAAGCCAGGTATATAGGCTTGAATTATATTTTAGAGGAGTTATACAATATTATGATACGTTAAAATGACAAGGTAAGGACAACTGTTCTTGTATAGCCTCAACCTTTCTTCCAAGCTAGCATATGGCCTCTTTTAGACTGTCTAATTCGTCATGGTAGGTACATCCAGACTGTCCTGGGTCAATTGAAATTATGATCCAGGATATCTGCATTTTCTTTACTGTTAACATGCCATAACACAGTATATGTCCACAAAATATTAAGATATGGAAAAAGTCCTATTATTCAAGATAGTGTCTCAGATTAAGGGTCTCATAAAGTATGCTAAGTCAGCTCTATCTGGCCTTGTTGACATAAGAAGAGATATTCTCTAAGTTTACTAAAGAGAACAAAGAGACTATTAGGTCCAGGCTCTTCTTCTGATTGATTATTTCAAGTTCTGACCCTTACTAAAGTCCAAAAATTATATTAAATGTTATCATTTCCTCCTTTTGGTCAAAGGTAAGCCAAAGGCTTTACCTGTAGACCAAAAAAGGTATGAAAAAACTCTAAGTAACATGTCCTGGTTCAAAGTCCTGGCAAAGGGTTCAGGTAGGGAGGGAGTTGTTCTTCATGCAGGGTCCGGTCCAGACTCTTGGAAAAGCTGTCCACATCTGATGTCATCATTTTCAGGCCATTTTGAAACCAGAGGGCAAGGTCTCCTATGGGTTCGGATGTCCACTCAGGAGCAGGGGCAATAGATGTGAAGATGGATCCAAGAGTCTATACAGAAGGACCTGATAGGGGCTCCCAGAAGACATATGACTTGATAATTGAGGGGAAACAGTACAACATAGTTAACATGGCTTAAAGGAACATAGAAATAGTTCAGTTTCCCAGTCACACAGGGCTAGATTCAAACAACACAATGAAATTTTTCTCACATTTCACAAGTCAGGTACTGATTAAAACTTAGATGGCTCATAATAGACCAATTTTGAGAAGAGAGATTTACATGTCACCAAGATAAACAGGAAAACTTAAACATGAACCATATAAACCAGTGCTAACTAAACTGCTGGGGATGGAAGCTCAATTCCATGTGGACAGTCTCGGGCGGGTAAAGGTGGGAACTTCTAAATCTTAGAGTTCTCACGAGGCCCCCCAGGAAATGGCTGGGAATCGAGGTGAACCGAGCTATCTCGTGTATTTCCACCTCTTCCCGTGAGAAAAGTGATGGGAGAGAGCTCTCCCCGCCCTCGAGACTGTCCCGGGTCCGGGCACACCTATTGTTATCTAACAGGCACAGTATTCAGGTGCAAACTATGCGGTTGGAGAGCTTAATTAGGATCAGGAAAGCCTGAAAGTGCTCTTAGCTCGGGAGGGGCCCTGACCAACAGAAGGCCTCTCCTCTCTTTCCCTCTCTTCGCTCTTCCCTCCCCCTCTCTCCCCACTTACACTTCTGCTTCCAATCTCTTATTGTAAGATCTTTGCCTCCTTGGGAGATTCTTCGCTCCCTCCTAAGGAAGAATTCCCCTGCACTTGTAACCAGAACCCTGAATAAAAGCCTAACCCTTGTTCGACTCCGTAAAGTCTCTTCTCTCATACGACTATCCGGTTTGGCCAGCCGAAGACCTGCGAGAGGTAAGGTAAGAAGACTCGGGTAGCCCTCAGGCCTCTAGGCCTGGCACTAAACAATTACCAATGTTACCTAACATTAAGCTCCTGGTATCCCAGTAATCCATTCTTAATGTGCATTTAAACATCACTTTTTTAAAAAAAATTATTTATTTAACGTTTAACATTCATTTTCACAAAATTTTGGCTTCCAAATTTTCTCCCCATTTCTCCCCTCCCCCCACTCCAAAACACCATGCATTCTAATTGCCCCTATCACCAATCTGTCCTGTCTTCTATCATCCCTCCCTTCCCTTATCCCCATCTTCTGTTTTGATCCTGTCCCTCCCCAAGAGTGTTGACTTCAAATTGCTCCCTCCTCCCACTGCCCTCCCTTCCATCATCCCCCCCACCCTGCTTATCCCCTTATCCCCCACTTTCCTGTATTGTAAGATAGATTTTCATACCAAAATGAGTGTGCATTTTATTCCTGCCTTTAGTCGAATGCGATGAGAGTAAGCTTCATGTTTTTTCTCTCACCTCCCCTTTTTTTCCCTCCACTGAAAAGTCTTTTACTTGCCTCTTTTATGAGAGATAATTTGCCCCATTCCATTTCTCCCTTTCTCCTCCCAAAATATTTCTCTCTCACCGCTTAATTTCATTTTTTAAAGATATGATCCCATCCTATTCAATTCATTCTGTGCTGTGTGTGTGTGTGTGTGTGTGTGTGTCTGTGTGTATAATCCCACCCAGTACCCAGATACTGAACAGTTTCAAGAGTTATAAATATTGTCTTTCCCTGTAGGAATGTAAACAGTTCAACTTTAGTAAGTCCCTTATGATTTCTCTTTACTGTTTACCTTTTCATGCTTCTCTTCATTCTTGTGTTTGAAAGTCAAATTTCTTTTCAGTTCTGGTTTTTCACCAAGAATGCTTGAAAGTCCTCTATTTCATTGAAAGACCATTTTTTCCCCCTGAAGTATTTTACTCAGTTTTGCTGGGTAGGTGATTCTTGGTTTTAGTCCTAGTTCCTTTGACTTCTGGAATATCCTATTCCACGCCCTTTGATCCCTTAATGTGGAAGCTGCTAGATCTTGTGTTATCCTAATTGTATTTCCACAATACTTGAATTGTTTCTTTCTAGCTGCTTGCAATATTTTGTCCTTGACCAGGGAACTCTGGAATTTGGCCACAATGTTCCTAGGAGTTTCTCTTTTTGGATCTCTTTCTGGTGGTGATCGGTGGATTCTTTCAATATTGATTTTGCCCTCTGGTTCTAGAATACCAGGGCAGTTTTCCTTGATAATTTCATGAAAGATGATGTCTAGGCTCTTTTTTTGGTCATGGCTTTCAGGTAGTCCCATAATTTTTAAATTGTCTCTCCTGGATCTATTTTCCAGGTCAGTTGTTTTTCCAATGAGATATTTCACATTACCTTCTATTTTTTTAATCTTTTGGTTTTGTTTTGTGATTTCTTGGTTTCTCATAAAGTCATTAGACTTCGTCTGTTCCATTTTAATTTTTTTTAAATTTATTTATTTGTTTAACTTTTAACATTCATTTTCACAAATTTTGCATTCCAAATTTTCTCCCCCCTTGTCCCCTCTCCCCACCCCAAAACACTGAGCATTCCAATTGCCCCCATCACCAATCTGCTCTCTCTTCTATCATCCCTCTCTGCCCTTGTCTCCATCTTCTCTTTTGTCCTGTAGGGCCAAATAACTTTCTATACCCCTTTACCTGTATTTCTTATTTCCTAGGGGCAAGAACAGTACTCGACAGTTGTTCTTAAAACTTTGAGTTCCAACTTCTTTTCCTCCCTCCCTCCCCACCTTTCCCTTTGGAAGGCAAGCAATTCAATATAGGCCAAATCTGTGTAATTTTGCAAATGACTTCCATAACAGTCATGTTGTATAAGACTAACTATATTTCCCTCCATCCTATCCTGCCCCCAATTACTTCTATTCTCTCTTTTGATCCTATATCTCCCCATGAGTGTCGACCTCAAATTGCTCCCTCCTCCCCATGCCCTCCCTTCCATCATCCCCCCCACCCTGCTTATCCCCTTATCCCCCACTTTCCTGTATTGTAAGATAGGTTTTCATACCAAAATGAGTGTGCATTTTATTCCTTCCTTTAGTGGAATGTGATGAGAGTAAACTTCATGTTTTTCTCTCACCTCCCCTCTTTATCCCTCCAATAATGTCTTTTGCTTGCCTCTTTTATGAGAGATAATTTGCCCCATTCCATTTCTCCCTTTCTCCTCCCATATATTTCTCTCTCACTGCTTGATTTCATTTTTTTTAAGATATGATCCCATCCTCTTCAATTCACTCTGCACACTCTGTCTCTATGTGTATGTGTGTGTGCATGTGTGTGTGTGTAATCCCACCCAGTACCCAGATACTGAATAGTTTCAAGAGTTACAAATATTGTCTTTCCATGTAGGAATGTAAACAGTTCAACTTTAGTAAGTCCTTTATGACTTCTCTTTGCTGTTCACCTTTTCATGCTTCTCTTCATTCTTGTGTTTGAAAGTCAAATTTTCTTTTCAGCTCTGGTCTTTTCATCAAGAATGCTTGAAAGTCCTCTATTTCATTGAAAGACCAATTTTTCCCCTGAAGTATTATACTGTTTTGCTGGGTAGGTGATTCTTGGTTTTAGTCCTAGTTCCTTTGACTTCTGGAATATCCTATTCCACGCCCTGCGATCCCTTAATGTAGAAGCTGCTAGATCTTGTGTTATACTGATTGTATTTCCACAATACTTGAATTATTTCTTTCTAGCTACTTGCAGTATTTTCTCCTTGACCTGGGAACTCTGGAATTTGGCCACAATGTTCCTAGGAGTTTCTCTTTTTGGATCTTTTTCAGGTGGTGATCGGTGGATTCTTTCAATATTGATTTTGCCCTCTGGTTCTAGAATCTCAGGGCAGTTTTCCTTAATAATTTCATGAAAGATGATGTCTAGGCTCTTTTTTTGATCATGGCTTTCAGGTAGGCCCATAATTTTTAAATTGTCTCTCCTGGATCTATTTTCCAGGTCAGTTGTTTTTCCAATGAGATATTTCACATTATCTTCTATTTTTTTATTCTTTTGGTTTTGTTTTGTGATATCTTGGTTTCTCATAAAGTCATTAGACTTCGTCTGTTCCATTCTAATTTTGAAAGAACTATTTTCTTCAGTGAGCTTTTGAACCTCCTTTTCTATTTGGCTAATTCTGCTTTTGAAAGCATTCTTCTCCTCATTGGCTTTTTGAACCTCTTTTGCCAATTGAGTTAGCCTATTTTTCAAGGTGTTATTTTCTTCAGCATTTTTGGGGTCTCCTTTAGCAAGGTCTTGACCCGCTTTTCATGCTTTTCTTGCATCTCTCTCATTTCTCTTCCCAGTTTTTCCTCCACCTCTGTAACTTGATTTTCAAAATCCTTTTTGAGCTCTTCCATGGCCTGAGCCTATTGAATATTTATTTTGGATGTTTGGGATACAGAAACCTTGACTTTTATGTCTTTCCCTCATGGTAAGCATTGTTCTTCCTCATCTGAAAGGATGTGAGGAGATATCTGTTTACCAAGAAAGTAACCTTCTATGGTCTTATTTTTTCCCCTTTTTTGGGCATTTTCCCAACCAGTTACTTGACTTTTGGGTCCTTTGTCAAGAGTAGGGTATACTCTGGGGACCTGTAAGATATCAGTTCCTCTAAGGTGGCATAATCAAGTGTGTACTTGGGCACAGGGAAGGATTTTTGTGTACAGTATCTTAGCAGAGTTTCCTCTCCACAGCCAGCTGGCCTCCAGTTCTGCCAAGCCAGCACTATGGGGCTGGGATTCGGTCAAGCTGTGGGGGGCAGGGCCACCATTCAGTGGGAGACAAAGACCAGCTCCCTCAGTGCCCCCAGGGGTTTTTACGATCCAGCAATGGTCTAGGGCTGCCGTGAAAACTGCTGCTGCCTGCCCTAAGTGGCCTCTGCAGACTGAGGCCAGAGCTATGGGAAGGTCCTTATGTCTTCCTGGCCAGCTGAGAAAACCCTGTCACTGACCTTTGGCACCTGTGGGTTGAGGGATCTGCGGACTATCTCCTGCTGCGACTGGAGATTCTGCCCCCAAGGTGTCCTCCTCCCAGAGTCTCGTCATGCTGTGCCACATGGCCAAGGCTGGGCTGGACTCTGCTCCAGGTCCAATGCAACTGACGTTTCCCATGGGCCTTTCAGGTCACCCTGGCCCGGAAATCTCCTCCACTCTGTTGTTCTCCACTTCTCCTGCTCCAGAATTTTTTGAGAGTCCATCTCTACAGGTATTTTATGGGCTGTGTTGGGAGACCCTGCGTATGTGTATCTTTCTAGTCTGCCATCTTGGCTGTGCCCCCCTAAGCATCACTTTTTGAATCACAAATGTCTCGTAGTTATCTGATGTCTAGGTTTTATGCTTGGGACAGTTCAAAAAGGGAATTCTGCTTCTCTGGTTCAGTTCTAAGAGTTCCCAGATAATTCTGACAATATAAATTAGTACAATCTCTTAAAAAATTTTTCTCCCTTTTTTTTTTGAAACTTCATAGAATTTCAGTTTGTATATCATTTGCTGTTCTATCCTTACCTAAACCCTGTACCTGGTATAGGAATCTTTTAAAATGTGAGGGTCTAAAAAAACAAAAAAATAAAATGTGAGGGTCTAACCATAAAATGAACTCATCTGCCTTTTAAAATTATAGGACAGATACTTTAAGAGAAAAGAAATAATTTCACCTCTTTTTACCACTATCTTATACAATTTTTGTGCAACAATCCAAATTTGAGATCATTACCAAAACATGGACTTATCCACAGCATTCAAAACTTCTCCATTTGTTGTGACTGATGGTTCCATGTATGGATGGTGTGGTGGTGGCTGATGGAGCACCTGTGCTTTTTTGGTGTTAATTATTAGGCATTTGCTGTGGATAAGTTCACTTACCTTGGTAGTGTACTTTCCAGGGATGAACACATTGACAATGAGGTCGATGCATTCATTGTCAGAACTAATTCGGTGTTTGGAAAGCTCTGAAGAAAGGTTTGGGAGAGAAGAGGTATTAGACTGACTACCAAATTGATGGTCTACAGAGCCGTTGTGCTGACTTCATTGTTATATGCTTGTGAAACATGGACAGTATACCAGCGCAATGCCAGGAAGCTGAATTGCTTCCATTTGAACTGTCTTAGGAAGATTTTGAGGATCACCTGGCAGGATAAGATACTAGACACTGAAGTCCTTGCTTGAGCTGAACTGCCAAGTATTCAAACTATGCTTCAGAGAGCACAACTCTGATGGATTGGCCATGTTGTTCGAATTCAGAATGTATACTTGCCAAAAAGACTATTTTATGGAGAACTTGCATGGGGCAGGTGATCACATGGTGGCCAGAAGAAATGATACAAGGATACTCTCAAGGTCTCTCTCAAGAACTTTGGATTTGACTGTGCAACATGGAAGACACTGGGACAGGACTGCTCAGCATGGCATGCCCACATAAGAAAGGGTGCTGTGCTCAAAGAGCACAGCAGAATTGAGACAACACAAGTAAAGGCAGGATCCGCAGATTTGGGATATCTACCCCAAATATTCATATGGACTATCTGTGGCCAACCTGTGGTAGACCATTCTGAGCTTGTATTGGTCTGATCAGCCACAATTAGACACACTGAAATTTCACTGTACAGTGGTGATGTCATTTTGGTCCTCTTCGAAGATGAAGGACAACAACCACCAATCACCAAAATATGATAAATTCTAGAAGTCAATCATATACGTCTGTATATAATTCTTAGAGGAATCAGTCTGATCCTGTGGCTTTCCCTCAAAATTAGCTATCCTTTTTAATTAGGCATCTATCACATTACATCTTTGTCTTTTTACCTGGTCTAATCATTTCTTCCTTTGGAGGATGTTATCCCTATATTTATTTATTTGGCCATGAGTATAGGTTAAAGTTGTAAGCTATTCATTCCCACGTCTCGTTATAATAACTCAGAGATGTTCCAGTTTCCATTTATTATTTACTGTACTTACAAAATTTCTTGATTATAGAGATTTGCTATAAAAAAGAAAGAGGGACAGTGTCATATCTTAACAGAAGGAAAGGACTTTCTTAGCTCTGTTTGATTCAGGAATGACTATCTGACAGCTAATCATGTGGTTACTAGGTGCTGAAAGCAGGGTTTAGGAACAATCAAGTGGGGAATTTTCTTTTTCAGAAAGGAAATAGCACATTTGAGAAACAGAGTTGGGAAGGTCCTACCCAAGCTGTGTCCAAGGTCATCTTCAAAACCTTTCCAAGCATCCTCCGTTCTCAGCCTGCAGCACATGCCAGTTTGCTTTATGATAACTTAGACAACTATTCCTATGATCAGAGCTAAAACAATAGTAAATTGAAGTCCCAGTCTTAAATAGCAAATAAATATTGGCTGGTATCCTTCAGATAGGGCCATCTCAAATTTGATTGAGCTATTAATTATCCCATCAATTTACATAATTTTTCCTGTCTTCTTAAAATACTTCCTCACATTCTCTAAACATACTTAAGCCATCTGAAACTGACACAAAAGTATCCAGAACAACTATCTAGGAACGAGAGAGGTTTAGATAACCCACATTTGTTCCCAAATCTTATCTGCCTTCTGTATTTTAAAGCAGAACTTTATTTATCTTTCCAAATCTCTCGATCCTACTTCTTCAGATTTTCTAGCTTTCCTTTGCATTTTAACCATAAGACAAGATAACTCGTAAGTTATTACTTTTCCTAACATAACTTGAACAAAGCAAAGAGGTTAATGGCTAACCTTAAATATTCATGGGTTTATGTCTTTGTTTCACAAGTTTGTTATTCTCTAATTATGCTCACTCTGGAAAAATAAGATACTTCAGGAATTAAATCTTTTTACAAATACAAATTTAAACTCTTGCTTAGGCCATGGAATGACTACAAATTCAGATCAAAACAGCAAGATCTCTTGTGCTTTACAGCCTAATTTAACAATAAATTATTTTGAAAATTTAGTAGACCTTCAAACAAATCACACAAGATTTTTCAAAACATTTCTTCTAAAACTGTTTCCTCTTCTTTAAAAAGCAATTAACATTTATTTTGATGTTCACTAAACTTTTATGAAGAAAATTTGTTGGAAACTTTTAAAATGATAGATATCTCTTTCTTCCTCCTTAAAGCAAAAATAAACCTTTAAAATTGGGATTCATTAAACTATGTTGGTGTAAAGTAACACAAATTAACAAAATATTATAACAAAACTAAATTCTTAATTTTATAGACTTCCTAGATATCACAAAGTTTCTCAATCAAAAAGGTGTTTGTAATGGAAAAGAGATTTAGTTTCCCTAAATCAAGAACATATCCAATTAATTTAATCTTATAACAACAACAAATTTTCCTTAAATATATCACTAGGAATTAAGTATATTCTGGCATTTCACATAAATAGTCCCTGAACATTCAAATTAACATACATAATTATATCTTTTAGATGAAACAGGCTGGAAAATCATACCCCTATTTTTTTTTAAAGGGATTCTCATTTGCTCAATAGGAATTCTACAACACAGAAACTTTTGCACAGAGTTTTATAAGAACTTTAGGTCAATGCATTTCTAAATCACCTTGGATAACGTGGAAACTACAACTTAAAATCACTATATATTTTCATAATAGCCAAGATTTCAAATCGAAAAGTCTGCTATCATAGTAAATATCAAATTATCTAATTTCATCACATCCTTTTAAAAGCCCAATTTATATGAAATAAGATCCAAAGTAAAATTGCTTTGACAACATTTCTACCTCCCAATGGTCTCTCAAATTTCACAATCTAAGAGAAATTCAGAAATACAATACAGTTTTAGAAATAATACAACAATAAATTCAGATGATATCATTTGCATTTCCAGAAATTATTGATCTTATTACTTTTGGTAATTAAAAACATTTCAAAGTTGACAATTACATTAGAGATAATAATATTGTATGTAACACATGTCAATCATTATGTTAAGCATTTTACAATCATTATATTATTTTGATCCCATAACAACAACCATAATTATTTTTCCTTTTACAAATCATGAAATGGGTCAAACAGAGATAAATTACATTTTTTGCAATTGGAACAGAGAAGTGTGAAGTTTACCAAGAGCAGAGAGACTGGTGCCCCAGTGGGGATAATTCTTGTAGGCAGGGCTTGACACAGGCCTGACCGATCCACCTATCCCTTCCCCCACAGCTGCAGAATTTACTCAGCCTGAGGTGGTTGGTAGCTGCTGGGATAGGGTTGGCAGAATGTATAGGACCTAGGTGACATTTCCAAGCTTTACCTAGAAGGATGGGCTACAAGGTGCCCAAGGGCACAAGACTGTTAGTATCACTGGCAGTCTGCTAATTGCTGCCCCTACATTTCTCCTACATTCTCTTCTCTATAATTTGATCTAGGATGAGAAGGGTTAACATGGACTGTTAAAGATCCCTATTCTGAGATACTCTCTTAACTTTGGGAGTGGGGAATGCTAAGTGATCAGGATGGGGATGGGGTGTTTTAGCAAGGTGGGCTCCTGGAGCTACCCACAGTCTTAAGAATTCTTTCCCAGTAATTCCAAATGATAAGTTTCCAAACTTTTTAATGATTAGTCTCACAACCTACAAAATCTGCAAAAATGATTTTAACTAAGATGATTTAACTCTTCATTGTAATTCCAGGTTGGCCGGACTGGAACAGCACGGAAAAGTCTTAAAGTTGTTTTATTTCCCTACCTTAAAAGTTTCTGGCTGCCTACATATTAAAACTTATAACAGACTTCTTCACAGCACACATGATCCAGACAGAGACATATACTAAAAGACAAATTGACAATTAACGACAGAGAAAGGGAATCAGAAGCTTGTTAGAAATCCCCATCATGAATTGGCTATTATAATTCCAAGGAAAGGGGGTTGCAAGGATTCAAGACCTGACAGAATAAGGGTGCACCTCTACAGTTGTGGGAGGAGTGGGGAGCCTTGGTGCCCCTGAAGGTTCTGATTTTCCATAACCTTGAGACATTCAGATTTCCAATGCCTTGGTTTCTTAAAATAGTGACAAATACCAGGTTTGCTGTCCCTTACCACATTAGGGGTGGGGAGTGAGTTTGGGATGGGAGCTGTTCAAAACTCCCTTTTGGCTTTAAAGTCCTCAGCTTGTGTTTCTAGTGTTTTGGCAATAATCTGCAGCTCAGTCATAATCTGCAGGAAATCCTTAAGGGAAAGGGGATGGGGAGGAGAGGGGGAGCTGTCAGAGGCCTGTGAGGTAAAGGGGGAGGGGGAGTGGTAGTAGTATTGAAGCATCGTCTGGACATCTTAACTGTTCCAGGGCATGTTTAATTAGGCCCCAAGTAGATATTATGGAGGGAGGGATAGGTATTTTGCTACTATGTGCTTGTTTTATGTTTTTGCCTATTCCATCCCAGTTTTCAGGGTCGATGTCTGGAAGCCATGGGTTAAGCCTTATTATCTCATCTACCATTTCTTCAATTCTACTTTCCTATAGCTTAGCCCTGACTGCTTTACCAAGCATTTCAACAAATTAACATAACTTCTAGTAGGATGTTCTTGACCCATAATATGTCCCCAGTCTACTCGTGGTCATGACCCTGGGAGAGATGAGGGTGCTGACTTGACTCCTGCTGCTACTAAATACGTCCCTTCAGGTCCCTGTTTGGGCACCAGATGTTGCTTCCTGTGCAGCAGAGTTTGAACAGGGGTCAACTGTAAGGGGACATGTGGGAACAGAAGAGAACACTCAGACACCAAACTGTTCAAGACATAGCCTGGGCAGGCTCGGGAACAAGTGACTGCCCCAATCTGCTTTAGGAGTCAACTTTTACTTAGAAATTGATGTCATGGTTACATCTCAAGATAAGGAGACGCAAACATACATTTCCTGGGAGAGCACACAGATAAACAACGTATAACTTTTACAGCCCTTACAATATTTAACTTTTATGACCCAGTGTCCTGTCTTCATGTTATAGAATTCTATACAATTTACATAGGGGATATTCTGCCCAGCTGGGTTCCCAAGGAGGCATGCTTGACCTCACAGTCAGGTCCCTGCTGTTGCAGGAGACATATACCTCACATACAACTTTTGCTGCTTATTAGGCTTGTGAAATCAAGCTGCAGTATGATGGACTCCCACAGCTTCCATTTAAATTGTCTTAGGAAGACTCTAAAGATCACCTGGAAGGATAAGGTACCAGACACTGAAGTTCTTACTCAAACTAAACTGCCAGGCATTCAAACCTACTGCAGAAAGCACAACAAAAAGACTATTTTATGGAGAACTCACACAGGGCAGACATTCACATGGTGGTGAGAAGAAGCAATACAAGGACACTCTCAAGGTCTCTCTGAAGAACTTTGGAATTGTTTATGAGACATGGAAGACACTGGCACAGGAACGCTCAGCATAGCATGCCCTCATCAGAGAAGGTGCGGTGCTCTACAAGCAAAGCAGAATTGCAGTAGCTCAAAAGAAACGAGAGAAGCACAAATTTAGAGAATCCACCTCAAATGCTCACATGAACTATTTGTACTGACCTGCGAGTCTGACATTCTGAACTTGTATTGGTCTAATCAGCCACAGTCGACACACTGAAACTGGATTCTAGTACAGTGATGTCATTTTGGTCCTCTTCAAGAATGAAGGACAACAACCACCCAACCTCCTCCAGTTTCCTCTGGCCTTCCCAGCCTGCCTATGGAGTAGAAGGACCACCAACCTTGGCCTAAGAAAAGGGATAGAAAAGTGTGCCTCCCTCCCCATTCCCATCTGAATTCTCAATCAGATCGCCCCCACTCTTGCTTTTCCACATCTCCCTGCTTCTCTACTGCCTGCAAGCATGCCTATGTCTTCCTAATCCTCAAAAAAATCCTCATGAGGTCCAGTCGATCCATAAAACTAGTGTAGACTTCTTCTCCCCTTTGTGGCTCAGCTCCTTGAGAGTTCAGCTTCCTCTTCCACTCCCTTTCCTCTCACTCTCTTCTTAACTCTCTGCAGCCTGGCCCCTACCCCATCATTCAGCCAAAACTACTCTTTCCAAAGATACCTAATCAAATGGCCTTTTTTCATTGCTCATCTTTCTTGATACCTCTGCAGCCTTCCACATGGTCCATCACCTGTTTTCGAGGATTTCACGACTTCCCACCCCCTTTCTCTCTCGCTTCTCCTCCCACCTCTCTGACTGCTCTTCCTCTGTCTCCATTGCTGGATTTCTTCCCAGTCACACCTGTTAGCCACGGTTGTTCGTCACAGTTCTGTTGTGAACCCTCTTCTTTTCTCCCTCTATACGGTTTTTCTCGGTGATCTCATCAACTCCCATGGATTCAACTATCATCTCTGTTCTAAAGATTCTCAGATCTACTTGCCTAGGCCTGATATTTCTCCTAGCCTTCCATCTTACATCTCAAACTGTTTATTGAATGTCTCAAATTGGATTCTTAGAGGCATCTTAAACTCAGCCTGTCTGTGACTGCACTCATTCTCTTCCTCCTCACCCCCTCTTCTCACTGTGGAGAGGACCGTCATCCTTCCAGTCACCTCCCAACCTGGCTGTTTTCCTGGACAGCTCATTCTCTCCCACTCCCCATTTCCAAAAGTTGTTTATGCCCTGGTAACATCTCTAGAATGTGCCCCTCTCTCCTCTGACACTGCCATCCTCCCTGGTGCAGACCCTCTTTGCCTCATGGCTGAACTATCGCAAAAGCCACTGGTGGGTCTCCCTTCCTCAAGTTTCTTCTCATTTTTGTCCATCTTCCACTCAACTTATAAAATTGATTTCCAAAAAAGCCTGGGTGTGGCTGTCTCTGTCTCTGTCTCTCCTCTTTCTGTCTTTGTCTCTGTCTCTCTGTGTCTCTGTCTCTATGTCTCCTTCTCTCTCTCTCTCTCTCTCTCTCTCTCTCTTTCTCTCTCTCTCTCTCTCTCTCCACACACACACATACACACACACACACACACACACACACACACACACACACATACACATACACACGCGCACCCTGTTTAAGTAATGCCAGTGGCTCTCTATCCTCTCCAAGGTCTATATGAAATCCTCTGTTTGGCATTCAAAGCCCTTCACAGCTTGTCCCCTTCCTGTCTTTCCAGTCTTCTTGTCCTTCACCCCCTTCCTGTGACCTTGTGACCCAGTGACTCAGGTCTCCATGCACATTGCACAATCCAGTTCCGAGGGTTCTCCCTGGCTGTCCCTACACCTGTCCCTCTCTCTCTTTAGGGGATCCCACTGTCTAGGAAGAGCCTTTGTCAGTCTCCCTCTGTGCTGACACCTTCCTTCTGTCAGTTCTCTCTGATTCATCCTGGATGTATCTGGTCAGCACATAGTTGGTTGCATGCTGTCTCCTCATCAGATTGTAAACTGAGAGCTGGGACTGGTTTGCCCCCATTCAGCACAGTGCCTGGCACATAATAGGTACTTAATAGACTAATCTTGACCTCAGTGAGCCTCACTTGCCCCATCTATAGAATGGGGGGGCTTAATGCTCTTTCCAGGTCCAGCTCCACAGTCTTTTGATTAGTGTGCTTCTCATGAGCTCATTCCAGGATCAGGACAATTTGGAGATGACATTCAAAGCAGGACGTTGGATCTGCTCATATTCTAGATTCTTTACAGCACCCAGCACTCTGCTTGGCCCAGAGCAGAAACAGTGACTGTATGATGATTTTTTATGCTCTTTGCTGGACCCTCAGAAAAATGGGGGGGAAGCTCACTGGAAAATCTGTTTCAATGCCAGAGGGACAGAAATGCTCTGGGATCCTCTCCTTCACAGCCCTGTCTCACGGTGCTGCCTTTATCCTCCCTGAAGGATGCCCCAAGTGTCTGTCACAGGACCTGAGGTTTACACTCAGCAGTTCAAAAATGTGCTCAGCCTTCCACCATGTGGATATCTATGGAGCATCAGCTGTATGCAAGGCTCAAGATAGGGGGAATAAACAAGTGAGAGCCATTCTCAGGCAAATGAATAGGAACAAGACAGGGGGCTACAGCAGAAGGAGAAATACATAGAAGGTGCCCACTTACACCTGCATGGGATGTCTAAATGTGGATGGGAGGGGTATGACTTTTATCTTTGTTTTTGGTATTTATTATTTAT
Source organism: Notamacropus eugenii (assembly GCF_028372415.1). Classification (NCBI taxonomy): domain Eukaryota; kingdom Metazoa; phylum Chordata; class Mammalia; order Diprotodontia; family Macropodidae; genus Notamacropus; species Notamacropus eugenii. The sequence continues at coordinate 20,561,465 of NC_092873.1, read as the reverse complement.
TTATTTATTTGACATTCATTTTAACAAAATTTTGGGTTGCAAATTTTCTCCCCTTTTGTTCCCTACCCCCCCCAAACACCGAGCATTCTAATTGCCCCTATGACCAATCTGCTCTCTCTTCTATCATCCCTCTCTGCCCTTGTCTCCATCTTCTCTTTTGTCCTGTAGGGCCAAATAACTTTCTATACCCCTTTACCTGTATTTCTTATTTCCCAGTGGTAAGAACATTACATTTGATCCTAACACTTTGAGTTCCAACTTCTTTTCCTCCCTCCCTCCCCACCCCTTCCCTTTGGAAGGCAAGCATTGAATATAGGTCAAATCTGTGTAGTTTTGCAAATGACTTCCATAATAGTTGTGTTGTATAAGACTAACTATATTTCCCTCCATCCTATCCTGTCCCCCATTACTTCTATTCTCTTTTGATCCTGTCCCTCCCCATGAGTGTCGACCTCAAATTGCTCCCTCCTCCCCATGCCCTCCCTTCCATCATCCCCCCCACCCTGCTTATCCCCTTATCCCCCACTTTCCTGTATTGTAAGATAGGTTTTCATACCAAAATGAATGTGCATTTTATTCTTTCCTTTAGTGGAATGTGATGAGAGTAAACTTCATGTTTTTCTCTCACCTCCCCTCTTTATCCCTCCACTAATAAGTCTTTTGCTTGCCTCTTTTATGAGAGATAATTTTCCCCATTCCATTTCTCCCTTTCTCCTCCCAATATATTTCTCTCTCACTGCTTGATTTCATTTTTTTTTTAAGATACGATCCCATCCTCTTCAATTCACTCTGTGCACTCTGTCTCTATGTGTGTGTGTGCGTGTGCATGTGTGTGTGTGTAATCCCACCCAGTACCCAGATACTGAATAGTTTCAAGAGTTACAAATATTGTCTTTCCCTGTAGGAATGTAAACAGTTCAACTTTAGTAAAGTCCCTTATGACTTCTCTTTGCTGTTCACCTTTTCATGCTTCTCTTCATTCTTGTGTTTGAAGGTCAAATTTTCTTTTCAGCTCTGGTCTTTTCACCAAGAATGCTTGAAAGTCCTCTATTTCATTGAAAGACATTTTTTTCCCCTTGAAGTATTATACTCAGTTTTGCTGGGTAGGTGATTCTTGGTTTTAGTCCTAGTTCCTTTGACTTCTGGAATATCCTGTTCCATGCCCTTCGATCCCTTAATGCAGAAGCTGCTAGATCTTGTGTTATCCTGATTGTATTTCCACAATACTTGAATTGTTTCTTTCTAGCTGCTTGCAATATTTTCTCCTTGACCTGGGAACTCTGGAATTTGGCCACAATGTTCCTAGGAGTTTCTCTTTTTGGATCTCTTTCTGGTGGTGATCGGTGGATTCTTTCAATATTGATTTTGCCTTCTGGTTCTAGAATACCAGGGCAGTTTTCCTTGATAATTTCATGAAAGATGATGTCTAGGCTCTTTTTCTCATCATGGCTTTCAGGGAGTCCTATAATTTTTAAATTGTCTCTCCTGGATCTATTTTCCAGGTCAGTTGTTTTTCCAATGAGATATTTCACATTACCTTCCATTTTTTCATTCTTTTGGTTTTGTTTTGTGATTTCTTGGTTTCTCATAAAGTCATTAGCCTCCTTCTGTTCCATTCTAATTTTGAAAGAACTATTTTCTTCAGTGAGCTTTTGAACCTCCTTTTCCATTTGGCTAATTCTGCTTTTAAAAGCATTCTTCTCCTCATTGGCTTTTTGAACCTCTTTTGCCAATTGAGTTAGCCTATTTTTCAAGGTGTTATTTTCTTCTTCAGCATTTTTTTGGGTCTCCTTTAGCAGGGTGCTGACCTGCTGTTCATGCTTTGACTGCATGTCTCTCATTTCTCTTCCCAGCTTTTCGTCCACCTCTCTAACTTGATTTTCAAAATTCTTTTTGAGCTCTTCCATGGCTTGAGCCCATTGAGTGGGCTGGGATACAGAAGCCTTGACTTCTGTGTCTTTGCCTGATGGTAAGCATTGTTCTTCCTCATCAGAAAGGAAGGAAGGAAATGCCTGTTCACCAAGAAAGTAACCTTCTATAGTCTTATTTCTTTTCTCTTTTCTGGGCATTTTCCCAGCCAGTGACTTGACCTCTGAATATTCTCCTCACACCCACCTTGCCTCCTGATCCTCCCAGCCAGCACTTGGGGTCTGAGATTCAAATGCTGCTTCCCAGCCTCAGGGCTTTCGGTGGGGGCGGGGCTGCTATTCAGTGTGAGATTAAGTTCAGGTGCTCATGTGGAGGCAGGGCTGCCTCTCAGGCTCAGTTCCCTCAGGGGGTTTATGCAGAGACCTTCAACAATGGATCCGGGCTCCTGCCTGCTTGGGGAGCCCTGGTCTGCCACTGCCTCAGCTTCTGCCTCCCAAGGGGGCCTGAGTTATGGGGGCACCCCACTCCCCTCTCAACCTGCCAAAGAGACCCTCTCACCAACCCCCATCACCTGTAGGTGGAGGGATCCGCATGGCCGCTGGAGATCCCATCCCTGAAGCCTGCTCGAATCTGCTCCTCTCGGTGCCGTGGCCGCGGCAAGGCTGGGCTGGGCTCCACGTCCACAGCGCGACGGACCTTTTGCTAGAGGTTTGCAGGTCCCTCTGGAACAGAAATCTCCTTTGCTCCACTGTTCTGTGGCCTCAACTGCTCCAGAATTCGCCGTGAGTTACTTTATACAGATGTTCTATGGGTTGTGGGTTCGGAGCTATGTGTATGTGCATCTTTCTACTCCACCGTCTTGGCTCCACCCAACTTTTATCTTTAAAGGCCACTGATTTCCCTAGTCACTGTCTCTTACAGGAGAAGACTTATACTCTTCAGCTTGGCCTCTTTCCTACTAGGTGCTAGTTACATAAAAGACATGACAAGTAGAGTATAATGAATAAACTTCTTTACTCAAATGGCAAGCAAAAATTGGAGAAGTTATACCAGTGATAATATACCAGAACATATCCAAGTGTAAAGGATCTATTCAGATGGGAGAGAGAAGGGATCTCAGCTCAATCAAGAGAAAGGCTCTGATCTTACCCTCACAGAGAAATGTCCCAGAGTATCTAGAAAGGCTAGCTGGGAACCACGGATGTGCGGAGAGCCAGCTCCCCATGCATGTCTACCTTCCAAAGTCTCTCTGTCTCTCCTGATGTCCCTTTCTTTTTTAAGTGTATCAAACTAGTCAGCAAGGGTGTCTGGAAGATGTCTCCGCCTCCCCCTCCAAGCTCTCACACTAACTCCATCTCTCACACAGTCATGCAGCATTTCATCAATATTCTCCCCCAAATTAGGCTTCACACCTAAGCAGCAGGACACAAAACGCTCTAGGCTCAAAACCTAGGTTATGTAAGAAAAAGGCATGTACCCCAAAGTAGGTGGGACAGAATTTACATTCATGAAATTTCTTCCCTTGGAGACAGATCACCAGATCAGAGCTCTCTGAGAACAGACATAATTTCTGGGCCAATGAATTTAAGAAATGCTCTGAGACCTTCTTTTTCTTGGCCCATTCCTATCATCCAGTCTTAAGGCTGGAAGGGTCCTCAAAGGCCACTTGATCCAACTCAGTCCCATTACTGATGAAAGACCATCCAGCCCTTGCTCTGGTGACAGAGCCACCCACGTCCTTCTTGGAGAGCTCCTGAAGTGAGAACATTGTTTCTTTGCATGGTGCACAAACCTAGCTCTGGAAGTTCCACCCACCCTTCCCAGCTCTTTCCCTTGAGGCAGAGCAGAAGAAATCGCAATCCTAGGCCCATGGGAAGCTTAGCGTGTCTTTCACTGCCCTGGCTTCATGTCCCTCTGTTCCTCTCCTGCCTCCACTTCAACCAGGGGGATGTTCTTAGGAATCAATCAGTCAATCATCAAACATGTATTAAGTGCCTACTGTGCACCAGACACTAGAGGCAAAAGATAATCTTTGCTCTCCAGGAGCTGACAATCTATTGGGGAAGACAATATGCCAACAACTATAGACTGAGCAAGCTGTATACTGGAGAAGTGGGAGAAGCAGGAGGGGGAAGGTCCATATGGGAATTAAGAGGGGGTGGGGAAGGCTTCTCCTAGAAGGGGTCAGCGGTGGGAGGTGGGGCAGGAGGGACAGACTTCCAGACTTCAAGGAGGGGCAGTATCTCTGCATTCTAGGTCAACCGGTCTACTCTTCATGTCCTATGGGGACCCTCCATATCTCCTCTAGATGTCTTTGGCCAGTCTGTCCCCCTCCTTTCTCCTACACAAGACCAAATGTGATTCTCTTCCCTCTGCCCATTGCCAGAGCCTCCCTCTGACTGTATCTCATATTTGTTTATGTTCATATTATTTTTCCCCCTCCCCCCACCACTAGAGGAATATGAACTCCTTGGGGGCAAGGGATTATTTGATTTCCTCTTTGCATTTCTTGTGCCTGGCAGTACCCAGAGCAGTGCATAGTAGCATTAATCAGTACCAGGCAATGGACGAAGGAGTAAACGAAGTCTTTTCTCCCCTCGGTGGAGGTGCAGCCCCCACCACCTGCAGCCAGTGTCTGTGCCTTCTCCCTTAAGCCAAAAGGGTGAAACTTTCATGGCATTTAAACCAAGCCACAGTGCAGAGTCAGCGGGGCTTCCCCAGAGCCCCTGAAATTTCCTTAGGTAGGGAGTTATCTGGTTCATTTATGAGTAAGGCCACCCCTGGGGAAGTTCCCAAATGCCAGAGCCTACTGTCCTGGACAGAGCCCTGAGCCCTGGGATCTAGACCTGATGCGATCTAGCTGTATATTATTACCAGTCAAATCTGTTCAAAAAACCGCCTCACCCTCAGTGGTGAGGTCACAGCACTGGTGCAGAAATAGATGCCAGGCTGTGGCTACAGGGAAACACACCCATGACCTAGAGAAATCTCCAGCTCTGGGCTCAGTGATTGTTTCGATGTTTGGGCTACAGGGCTTCCGATGGGGAGAGAAAATTGTACCTGATGTCTTCCAGAGAGCACAGAGTTCAGCTCACAGACCCTCAGAGTCGGTGGAGCCAACCTCACTTGAGAAGAAATGTGATCCACAACATCCCCTAAAGCAGTCACCCAGCCTTGGCTTGGAGACCTCTAGCAACAGTCAGCTCACTACCTATCCAGGCAGCCATTACACTTTGGGACACACAGCTTTGATAGTGGGAAGATTTTCTTTCATTGAGCCCAAACTGGCTTCTCCACAACTTGCCCCTCGGCTCTTAGTTCTGCCCCTGATCTCTCTTCCACATGCCAGCCCTAGGCTGGGTGACAAAATGGATAGAGCCCTGGGTTAGAAGACCTGAGTTCAAATCTGGCTGGGTGACCCTGGGCAAGTCACTTGACCTTGGTTTGCCTCAGTTTCTTCATCTATAAAATGGAGACAATAGCACCTCCCTCCCTGTGTGGTTGTGAAAATCAAATGAGAGGATATTTTAAAAGCACTTTACAAACCACAACAAGCTCCATCGATGCTAGGCATTATTATTTGTTCAGCCTTGTCCTTTGTCCTGGCCCCCCAGAGTCTTGTCTTCTCTGGGCTCCACATGGCCAGTTCACAGTCACTTGGCTATCAGTTGACAAGCATTTATCTAGCGTGCTCATTATGTGTCCTGAGCTGTGCTATGCACCTGGGGCACAAGAACAGGAAGAATAGTCTTTGCCGTCCTAAAGGGGGAGGAGACCCCATGTAAATAAGTGCATCAGAAATCTGTCCATCATCAATGAAGGATGGTCTGGGAAGGGCGAAGCGCTAGCAGTGGGGCGATCAGACAAGCCCTCCCACAGAAATAGGATCTGAGCTGAGTCTTGAAAGAGGCCTTGAAAGAGGAGAGAACACTCCTGGCATGAAGAACAGCCATTGCAAAGGTGTGGCAATGGGAGATGGAGCCTGGTGGGAAATGAGAAGAGCCTGAACCAGGATAGCTACTTTATGAGTGGAGAGGAAGTGATGGAAGTGAGAGGTGTTAGGGAGTTAGATCTGATAATGAATTGAGTGAAGACCATTCTGGTCCCCTCCAACACTGGCAGTCAGAAGTGAACAGATTCCTCCCAGTGTCATCTCAACCAGGTCAGAGGACACACGGGGGAGCCCAAAGGAACTGGGATGTTTAGCCTGTAGAAGACTGAGGGGGGACACAAGAACCACACTCAGATCATTGGAAGTCTTGCTGTGTATTAAACAGGTCAGACATATTGTGCTTGACTTCAGGGGGCATAACCAGGATTTTATTTGAAGAGATGAATTTCAGTCTGATGCCAGGAAAACCTTCCTACCTATGAGAGCTGCTCCTGGGCATTGAGCTGCTTGGGGGAGGGAGAGTAGCAGGGGCTCTCTCCTTGGACGAGCACTTTTGGGGGCTTCTTGTGCAGTTCTGGGTTGGACTCCATACCTCTGAGTATCCCTCCTGGATCTGAACTGTGATTCTCTGATTCACATGGCCAGCCAGACATAGTCCCCCTCCCTTCTTCTCAGAGCTCATCAGCTCATCAGCCCAACACTGGGGCCCATGATGGTGCTTTTGTGGGCACCCTTCCAACTGGAAGACAGACTAGCGCTTTGATGAGGGTGCTTGGGAGCAGCCAGGCTAGGCTGTCTCCCTGATCAAAGTCACTTGCAAAATAATGCTGGAGGCATCAGCTGGAAGACCCACACTCTACTGGCTTGGAGGATCTGAGGCTCAGTGCCTCTGACTAGGGAGGATGGTACAGCTGCTCCAGGTCACAGTTAGCCCAGTAAGCAATGGTACAACTGCTCCAGGTCACAATTATCCCAGTAAGCAATCATTGGCCTCCACTCTTAGCTGGTGGATAAAGGAGAGTCTTTGCTTGGGAAAAATTTCTGGATGTCCTGAACACTGGTCTAGCAGCCCTGGGAGGTCTGGAGCCCTACCCAATTACCTCCTGCTGCCCACTGGCACTTGGGAGCTGTTTTGCACTGACTACCATATTTATGGAAGGGGACACCCAGATGGGACACCCCCGTCCCAGCTGTCCCAGCCATGCAGACAGAGGTTTCAATTGGCTTGACGGCTTGTGCTCTCGTATATTTCTTTCTTGGGAAGCAGAGAAGGAGGGGAGGGACTCCTACATGGAATCTGACCCTGTAGGAGGCACCTAAGGTGAGTCCTCTGTCACCTGTGGAAACCTTGCCTTCAGTCGGTAGAAAAAGCAGCCTTGCTACAGACCATGGGCAGGGAAACCTTCCTGGCCAGTGACCAAGTGGGACCCTATTTCCCAGGAGTCAATGCATGGTGGGCAAGAAGGAGGATGGGCTGAGGAGAGGAAGGCTTGTAGAAGGAACGGTCTCGTATTTGTCTTGTAGACCATTGTAGGTCAGCAATTATGGAGCAAAGTCCGGGTTTGCCTCAGCTGCCAAAGGGTGCAGCAGCCCAGTGACCTGTTGGGGCTTCACTGAGAGAAGGGGCACTGGGAGGCTGCTGAAGACAGGGAGGTGGGGCATCGCTGAGCCTTGGACTTGACATTCCCCAAAGGTCTCTCACCCACCTTGCTGCTGACCAAGGGGCTCCCACCCCCGCCCCAGTGAGCAACCATGCTTCCCAAGGTGGACAGTCCATCCATGCCCCACTCCCAGGGCTGCTTGCTGGGCCCAAGCCCAATGAAGCTCTTTACATGAAAGCCCTTCAGCTGCTTCCACTTGCTGTCCCACCCAGCTGACTCCTAACACCCCCCCCCACACACACACACATAGTCATTTACTCTTTTCCTTCAACAAAGGCTCCCATCAAACAGGATCTCAAGGTCTTCTGCTACTCTAGCCACCCTCCTGGGCACTCTCTAGCTCCTCTCTGTCATTTCTAAAATGAGGCCCTCAAAACTCAACACAGTCTTCCTTTCTGGCTCAAGGCCTCTCAGTGCAGCCTATGGGCACATGAGGTGGGGGGCTGCTAGGACACACCCTCACTGACAAGCAGCCCTCCTGACTCAGGGCATTTTCCCAGATGCCCCTCATGCCTGGAATGACCTCCCCCTCATCACTACTTCCTGGCTTCCCTTAAGTCCCAGCTGGGCCATCTCCAGTTGTCCACATATGATCCACATCTGGCCACTGTCCCCAGATGGCTCCAGAGGACAAAGTGAGGCTGGTGACTTTGCACAGTCCTGCCTCACTTCAGTCCAACTCCCTCGCATGTCATGGCATCACCACTCTGATGTCATGGTCCCCTTTGAGAACAGAGGGCAAATAGCAAGCAGCAGCGGCATCAAATCCCAGTCGAAATCCCGCTTCTGCAAGGAGCCTTACTCAACCCAGTGCCCTTGGTTGGTTGTGTCTGACCCATCCTGTCTGTGGTCTGCCCCGTGTAGTTGTGTGCATGTTGTCCCTCCCATTACGCTTTGTGCTCCCTGAGGGCAGGGACAGACTTTTGCCTTCTTTTGTTTCCCTAGCCATTAGTCCAACATCTGGCACATATGTATCCTGACTGCCTAGGTGGTGTCTAGCCATGCTCTCCATCTTGAATTTATGACAGTAATTTTTTGAATCTTGAGTGGTAAACCTGCAAAACTCCAAAGAATCCGTGAGCTGGCTAATATGTGTATTCCCTTCCATGTTACAGCCATCAATGCCTGCCCATCCTATGAGACTCTTATCTATGTCTGGGCCTCAGTTTGCTCAAGGGGGGTCCAACCTGTATGGGTGGGAAGAGAGTCTTTAAGGCCATGTTTAGCTTTACCAAATCAAATGCATTTCTAGTTGATGAGTACTATGGTTCTCCACATTTTTCAGTTCGTTATGTGATATAAAGACGTAGATTACTATACAATACTGCTTGCGAAAGTAAGCCTGTTTCCTTCTAATGCCCTCTCTGAGGAGGCCCTCAATGTCTGCATAAATTATTTCAATAAAAACTTTATATACGACTTAAATGTTAATGGTCATAAAAAAATTAGAAGTTGATCATATCCCCCTCACGGCTATGGGTAGAAGATGTATTCTTAATCAAACATTGGATAGAGGTAATTGCAAAAGAGAAAATAGGTAACTGATTACTTGAAACTGAAAAGGGTTTGCACAGATAACATTAATGCATCTAGGTGAAGAAGGGAAATGGTCAAATGGAAAAATATCTTTGGATCAAATTTCTCTGATAAGAGTTTGGTATCCAAGATATGTAAAAAATTAATAAATTTATACAGGGCTAATAGCCATTCCTCAATAATTAAGTAGTCAAAGGATTTGAACAAACAGTTCTCAAAAGAACTGCAAAGTATTCACAACCACAGGAAAAAATGCTCCAAATTACTAATAAAAAGAAATGCAAATTGAAACAACACTGAACTTTTACCTCACACCCTACGAAATGGAAAAATATGACAATACTCAATACTGAAGAGGTCAGAGAATGATAGGCATTCTATGCCTATCTAATACTAATATTGGTATTAGTACTGATTAGCATTAATACTAATAGGCATTCTATGCCTATCTAATACTGATATTGGTATTAGTACTGATTAGCATTAATACTAATAGGCATTCTATGCCGATCTGATACTGATATTGGTATTAGTACTGATTAGCATTAATACTAATAGGCATTCTATGCCGATCTGATACTGATATTGGTATTAGTACTGATTAGCATTAATACTAATAGGCATTCTATGCCGATCTGATACTGATATTGGTATTAGTACTGATTAGCATTAATACTAATAGGCATTCTATGCCGATCTGATACTGATATTGGTATTAGTACTGATTAGCATTAATACTAATAGGCATTCTATGCCGATCTGATACTGATATTGGTATTAGTACTGATTAGCATTAATACTAATAGGCATTCTATGCCGATCTGATACTGATATTGGTATTAGTACTGATTAGCATTAATACTAATAGGCATTCTATGCCGATCTGATACTGATATTGGTATTAGTACTGATTAGCATTAATACTAATAGGCATTCTATGCCGATCTGATACTGATATTGGTATTAGTACTGATTAGCATTAATACTAATAGGCATTCTATGCCGATCTGATACTGATATTGGTATTAGTACTGATTAGCATTAATACTAATAGGCATTCTATGCCGATCTGATACTGATATTGGTATTAGTACTGATTAGCATTAATACTAATAGGCATTCTATGCCTATCTGATACTGATATTGGTATTAGTACTGATTAGCATTAATACTAATAGGCATTCTATGCCGATCTAATACTGATATTGGTATTAGTACTGATTAGCATTAATACTAATAGGCATTCTATGCCTATCTGATACTGATATTGGTATTAGTACTGATTAGCATTAATACTAATAGGCATTCTATGCCGATCTAATACTGATATTGGTATTAGTACTGATTAGCATTAATACTAATAGGCATTCTATGCCTATCTGATACTGATATTGGTATTAATACTGATTAGCATTAATACTAATAGGCATTCTATGCCGATCTAATACTAATATTGGTATTAGTACTGATTAGCATTAATACTAATAGGCATTTTATGCTGATCTAATACTAATATTAGTATTAGTACTGATTAGTATTAATACTAATAGGCATTCTATGCCTATCTAATACTAATACTGGTACTAGTACTGATTAGTATTAATACTAACATAGTATTAGTATTAGCAATCTAATACACCAGCTAATACGTTGTTGGTGTAGCTATGAAATGGTACAACCATTTTGAAAAACAATTTGAAATTATGCAAATAAAGTCACTAAAAAGTCCATACCCTTTGAACCTGAGACTGTTGCTAGGTTTATACCTCAATGAAGCCAGTGATAAAAAGAAAGTCCTTTTATATACCAACATAATTACAACAGCACTTTTTGTGACAGCAAAAAATTGGAAACAAATAGATTCCTAGCAATAGGGAATGACGAAACAAATTCAGGAATATGTGAATGTGATGAAATATTTTTGTGCTATAAGAAAACTGATTGTTGTCCTTTGTTCTTGAAGAGGACCACAATGACATCACCATGATAAAGTGAATTTCAGTGTGTCCGACTGTGACTGATCAGACCAACATGAGCTTGGAATCCCCACAGGTTGGGCACAGATAGTCTGTGTGAACATTTGGGGTGAATACTCCAAATCTGCACATCCTACGTTTACTTTGTGCTGTCTCAATTCTGCTTTGCTCATCGAGCACAGCACACTTTCTGATGGGGGCTCACCATGCTGAGTGATCCTGTGACAGAATCTCCCATGTCGCACAGCCAAATCCAAAGAAAGAGACATTAGGTATGAGATGTATACAGAGAAGCATGGTAAACTCTACATAAACTGACGTAGAGTTAAGTCAGCAGAGCCAAGAAAACAGTATACACAGTGAACTACAGTAATGGAAATGGAAAGAATGATGACATGCTGAAAACCCAAAAGTTAATGTAACAAAATTATTAGAGATTAAGCAGGACTCAAATGAGCAGAGATGAAAAGACAGCCCCAACCTACCCTTGGTGAGATCCACAGATGTTGAACATTAAACATATTTTCAGATTTTTTTTCAGTGTATCAATTAATTGTGCTGATTGGGTTGTTTTTTCTTTTTAAAGAATATTTGTTACATGGGATGTCTTTGTGAGAAGGGGAAGGAGAAGGATACTGAGGATAACTACAAGGTTGTAAAAATCAGAAGACATCAATAAAAACTTATTTAAAATATATATAGATGGGAAGGTAAGCATATGGATTGGTACTGAGTGATATTCACTTGGTCACTCTTTCTTTGTCCCACTCTCCCTTCCTTTCCTTCTTCCTTCCTTTCTTTTTCATTCTTTCTTTCCTCTTCTTCCCCCCTCCTTCTCTCTGTCTCTTTCCCCCACTTTCTTTCTGTTTTCTAATAATACAGTTCAACATTTGTCCAGCCTTTGGAATCTTTTTCTTTATTATTAATTTTTAGAAAATATTTTTATTTTTATTTCCAAATTCTCTCCCTTTGTCCCACTCCTCCCCCACCCTTAATGGATGGCAAGAAATGCAATTACCCATTATACATAGGAACTCATGCAAAACATATTTCCACATTAGCCATGTTGCTGGACAGGAAAGCAAGAAACATAAAGAAAGTGAAAGAAAATCTGTTTCAATCTCTACTCAGAGTTTGTCGGTTCTCTCTCTGGAGGTGGAGAGCATTTTTCATCATGAGTCCTTTGGGATTGTCTTGGATCACTATATTGATCTGAGTAGCCAAGTCTTTTGCAGTTGATCATTGTACAATATATTAGCTCAATAGTTTTTCGTTCAAATACTAGGTTATTATGGTCATTGACTACCGTGTCTTGTGTACCTAAGCTATGATACTGATCCACCCAGTCCCAGATAGTTTGTATGCTTGCTGCTTTATAATAGCATTTGAGCTCTGGTACTGCTAGGCTGCCTTCCTTTGTATTTTTTTCCATTAATTCCTTTGATATCCTTGAGTTTTTGTTCTTCCAGATGAATTTTGTTATTTTTTTCCAGCTCTACAAAATAATTTTGAGTAGTTTGACTGGTATGGGACTGAATAAGTAGATGAATTTAGGTAGAACTGTCATTTATATAATATTGTCTCGGCCTGCCCACAAGCAATTGATATTTTTCCAGTTGTTCTTATCTGACTTTGTGGGAAAAGTATTTTGTAATTGTGTTCATATAGTTCCTGAGTTTATCTTGGTAGGTAGACTGCCAAGTATTTTATATTCTTAACAGTTATTTTAAAGGGAATTTCTTTTCTCCCTCTTGCTGCTAGACTTTGTTGATCATATAAAGAAATGCTGATGATTTGTATGGGTTTTATCTTATATTTTGCTTATCATTTTAAGGAATGTTCCCTTTATTCCTATGTTCTGCAGGATTTTTAATAGGAATGGGGGCTTATTTTGTCAAAAACTTTTTTTAGCATCAGTTGAGAGAATCATATGGTTTCTGTTGGTTTTGTTATTGATATGATCAATTATGTTGGTAGTTTTTCTAATACTGAACCAGCTCTGTATTCTTGGTATAAATCCCACCTAGTTATAGTGTATAATTCTTGTGATATATTGCCATAATCACCTTGCTAATATTTTGTTCAAAATTTTTGCATTGATATTCGTGAAATTGGTTTATAATTTTCTTTCTCTGTTTTGGCTCTTTCTGGTTTAAGTATCAGCACCATATTTGTGTTATAAAAGGAGTTTGGTAGGACTCCACCTTTTTTCCATATAGTATTGGAATTAATTGTTCTTTAAAGGTTTCATAGAAATCACTTGTGAGCCCATCTGGCCCCGAGGATTTTTTTCTCAAGGAGTTCATTAAGGGCTTGTTCAATTTCTTTTTTTAAAGATAGAGCTATTTAGGTATTCTATTTCCTGATCTGTTAATCTGTATTTTTGTAAATGTACACAGATTTCGCTCAGATTGTCAGATTTATTGGTATGTTGGGCAAAATATTTCTTAATGATTGCTTTAATTTCTTCTTCATTGGTGGTGATTTCACCCTTTTCATTTTTTGATACTGGATATTTGGTTTTCTCCTGACTTTTTAAAAATCAGATTAACCAATGGTTTATCTATCTTATTAATTTTTTTCCCCATAAAACCAGCTCCTAGTTTTATTTATTAGCTCGATACTTTTTGTCCAAATCCTAGGTTACTGTGGTCATTTACTACTGTATCTTGTGTACCTAAGCTATTCCACTGATCCACCACTCTATTTCTTAGCCAGTACCAGATAATTTTGATGGTTACTGCTTTATAACATAGTTTGAGACATAGTATTGCTAGATTGTCATACAATATTGACGTTACTGTGCACAACATTCTCCTGGGTTTTGTGCACTTTAATTTGCATCAGTTCATCTAAGTCTTCCCAGGTTTGACATCTTTTCTTTCTTCAGATATTCTGAGAATGAGTCTTTCATTCCTTCAAAATTGTGCCACTTTCAACATGAATTCCTTCTGTTTGTAGCTGATCAAGTCTAGTTGTGTTTTCCAAAATTGTTTTCTTCAGTTCCATATGCACTCTCTCTAGAAGTACAACTGAGACTCAGAAATTACAGTTCCAAGTCACAACTCTACTGTTTTTGGTAACAAAAAGAATTTGTTACAAAAATCTTTGCAGAACTTTTCCCTGTGTGACAGTTATAATGTTCCCACCCTCACAAAAGGTTTGTTTTGGTGAACTGCATTTAGGGTTTTGTTTCCCTTAGAGCTGGTTTAAGGGGTGAGCACCCACATGAAGCAGATCATCCCTTTGAAGGTTGGTCCTGTCCAAGTGCACTTGCTTATCTCAGTTAGGTCTGTCTCTCTCTCTATCTAAAATTTTCTCTCTGCTTCTAGACTCTCCTGTTGCCCAGGGGTATGATATCACTTATACCTCTCTTGTTAGTGCAGCTTTCAAGTGGAATACTCTTTCCTCCTCCCTCTCCCATGTAGAGGAAGCCAGGTACCTCAATAGATAGAGTGCTGGGGGCTTGGAGACAGGAAGACAAGTTCAAATCTAACCTCAGATGCTTACTAGCTGTGTGACCCTTGGCTTCCATCTGCCTCAGTTTCTCACTTGGAAAATGAGGATAATCATAGTATCTACCTGGTAGGGTTGCTGTGAGGATCCAGTGAGATCATATTTCTAAAGTGCTTAGTATGGTGTCTGGCACAAAGTAGGTGACTAATAAATGCTTTCCCCTTTCCCTTGTGCTTCATCCACACTGGAGAGGGGCTATCTCTCAACTCTGCAGAGATAAAAGTCTCTTCTTGAATCTGTACACCTGCACCAGGATTAACCACACAAAGAAAGAGTCGTGGTCTGCACATTTTCATTTGACCAGTAATAGACCTGGAAATGCCATCAGCATTGATGGGACCGTTTATTGGACAGGAAGAAGCCTGGGGCTTGAGGCAGAATCAGCTGCTTCTTTCTTAACTCCTGCCCCTCTCCAGAAGGAAGGAGAGACCAAGTCTGATGAGTTGGTCAGTGGGGAAATGCTCCCTCTCCCAGAGCAGAGATGATAGAGAGAGGTGACTGGGCTCATCGCTTGCATTGTCTCACCACCACTCTTGTCTCTTGGCAATTTCTAGGGCCCCCCTGCCACTCTAGGACCCTCAAGAGTCCTGGGGTGCACAGAGGGCCACAGAATAGGGACAAAGACACCTTTGTGTAGGGGCTGGCCCTCTATCACCTCCACCTGTCCCAACACTTCTGTGAAGCTCTTAAGAGGAAAAACAAAGCCCAGCTTCTCTGTCCCAAAAATACAATCCCAGAAAGCCAAGTTCAAAGATGTCCCCAAATTGGGGAACTCTAGGACAGCCTCATCTTGAATGTCCTGAATCCACAGCAGCGCTTCCTGGCAGGTGGGGCACATTTTGTCTCTTTATTATCCTCCAGTTCATTGGCAGTGGCTTTTCATGATGTGATTTCTGAATATTCAAGAACCACTCCACAAATAATACTTTAAAACATTTCCCCAGGAATCAAAGCCATGTTCCTAGCTTGGAGATTGTAGTCTTCATTCTCTGCCCCTCCGTCCTTTTAAAATCCAGACATGTCTTCTCCAAACTTGTGGAACCATCTTAGAGATGAGAGCCCAGTCACATTACCAGGATTTTAGCATGTAGTTCACTTGGGCCAGGCAAGTGACCTGAGGTCACCAAGGGTAACCACCTCCTTATCTGCGGCATTCATCATTTTTGTTCTGTCCTACTAGTCCAACGGTCATCTTTTTTTTTTCTTCTTTTCTTTTTCTTATTTCTTTATTTCTTTAACTTTTAACATTCATTTTCACAAAATTTTGGGTTCCAAATTTTCTCCCCTTTTGTCCCCTCCCCCCACCCCAAAACACCGAGCATTCTAATTGCCCCTGTCTGCCAATCTGCCCTCTCTTCTATCATCCCTCTCTGCCCTTGTCTCCATCCTATACCCCTTTACCTGTATTTCTTATTTCCTAGTGGCAAGAACAGTACTCGACAGTTGTTCCTAAAACTTTGAGTTCCAACTTCTCTTCCTCGCTCCCTCCCCACCCCTTCCCTTTGGAAGGCAAGCAATTCAATATAGGCCAAATCTGTGTAGTTTTGCAAATGACTTCCATAATAGTCGTGTTGTGTAAGAACTAATTATATTTCCCTCCATCCTATCCTGTCCCCCATTACTTCTGTTCTCTCTTTTGATTCCGTCCCTCCCCATGAGTGTCGACCTCAAATTGCTCCCTCCTCCCCATGCCCTCCCTTCCATCATCCCCCCCACCCTGCTTATCCCCTTATCCCCCACTTTCCTGTATTGTAAGAGAGGTTTTCATACCAAAATGAGTGTGCATTTTATTCCTTCCTTTAGTGGAATGTGATGAGAGTAAACTTCATGTTTTTCTCTCACCTCCCCTCTTTATCCCTCCACTAATAAGTCTTTTGCTTGCCTCTTTTATGAGAGATAATTTGCCCCATTCCATTTCTCCCTTTTTCCTCCCAATATATTTCTCTCTCACTGCTTGATTTCATTTTTTTAAGATATGATCCCCTCCTCTTCAATTCACTCTGTGCACTCTGTCTCTATGTGGGCATGTGTGTGCGTGTGCATGTGTGTGTGTATAATCCCACCCAGTACCCAGATACTGAATAGTTTCAAGAGTTACAAATATTGTCTTTCCATGTAGGAATGTAAACAGTTCAACTTTAGTAAAGTCCCTTATGACTTCTCTTTGCTATTTACTTTTTCATGCTTCTCTTCATTCTTGTGTTTGAAAGTCAAATTTTCTTTTCAGCTCTGGTCTTTTCATCAAGAATGCTTGAAAGTCCTCTATTTCACTGAAAGACCAATTTTTCCCCTGAAGTATTATACTGTTTTGCTGGGTAGGTGATTCTTGGTTTTAGTCCTAGTTCCTTTGACTTCTGGAATATCCTATTCCATGCCCTTTGATCCTTTAGTGTAGAAGCTGCTAGATCTTGTGTTATCCTGATTGTATTTCCACAATACTTGAATTGTTTATTTCTAGCTGCTTGCAATATTTTCTCCTTGACCAGGGAACTCTGGAATTTGTCCACAATGTTCCTAGGAGTTTCTCTTTTTGGATCTCTTTCAGGCGGTGTTCTGTGGATTCCTTGAATACTTATTTTGCCCTCTGGTTCTAGAATACCAGGGCAGTTTTCCTTGATAATTTCATGAAAGATGATGTCTAGGCTCTTTTTCTCATCATGGCTTTCAGGTAGTCCCATAATTTTTAAATTGTCTCTCCTGGATCTGTTTTTCCAATGAGATATTTCACATTATCTTCCATTTTTTCATTCTTTTGGTTTTGTTTTGTGATTTCTTGGTTTCTCATAAAGTCATTAGACTTCGTCTGTTCCATTCTAATTCTGAAAGAACTATTTTCTTCAGTGAGCTTTTGAATCTCCTTTTCCATTTGGCTAATTCTGCTTTTGAAAGCATTCTTCTCCTCATTGGCTTTTTGAACCTCTTTTGCCAATTGAGTTAGCCTATTTTTCAAGGTGTTATTTCTTCAGCATTTTTTTGGGTCTCCTTTAGCAGGGTGTTTACTTGTTTTTCATGCTTTGCTTGCATGTCACTCATTTCTCTTCCCAGTTTTTCCTTCACCTCTCTAACTTGATTTTCAAAATCCTTTTTGAGCTCTTCCATGGCCTGAGCCCATTGAGTGGGCTGGGATACAGAAGCCTTGACTTCTATGTCTTTCCCTGATGGTAAGCATTGTTCTTCCTCATCAGAAAGGAAGGGAGAAAATACCTGTTCACCAAGAAAGTAACCTTCTGTAGTCTTGGTTTTTTTCCCTTTTCTGGGCATTTTCCCAGCCAGTGACTTGACTTCTGAGTGTCCTCTCCACCCCCACCTCGCCTCCAGATCTGCCCAGCCAGCACTTGGGGTCTGAGATTCAAATGCTGCTCCCCAGCCTCAGGGCTTTGGGTGGGGGCAGGGCTGCTATTCAGTGTGAGATTAAGTTCAGGTGCTCATGTTGGGGCAGGGCTGCCTCAAGGGCTCAGTTCCCTCAGGGGGTTTATGCAGAGACCTTCAACAATGGATCCAGGCTCCTGCCTGCTTGGGGAGCCCTGGTCTGCCACTGCCTCCGCTGCTGCCTCCCGAGAGGGCCTGAGTTATGGGGGTACCCCACACCCCTCTCGACCCGCTGAAGAGACCCTCTCACCGACCCTTGTCACCTGTGGGTGGGGGACCCGTGTGGCCGCTGGAGATTCTGTCCCTGAAGCCTGCTTGGATCTGCTCCTTTTGGCGCAGCGCCGCCGAGGTAGGGTTGGGCTCTGCTCTGGGTCCAGGGTGAGGTTTTCAGGCTCTCTGGAGCAGAAATCTCGTCCTCTCCGTTGTTCTGTGGCTTCTGCTGCTCCAGAATTCGCCTGTGGTTCTTTTTTTACAGATATTTTATGGGCAGTGGGTTCGGAGGTAACGTCTTTCTACTCCGCCATCTTAGCTCTGCTCCAAGGGTCATTCTTCTTGGCAGAGAAAATGGAAATCCAAGAAGAGAGGAGCACTTTCTCTCCCTGGTCTCTACCTTCCAGTATTACCCCAACCATGTGAAGACTTCTCCTGGCAGAATGGGTAGATGAGAACAATTTGTTCCAGTGGCCATGAAGGCAGCTGACACAGGTGCTGTGGTGCACTTAGACCTTAGTCAGACATGGAAGATGCCTAGATGGGCATTACCAGCCAAACTGACTTTTGTCTTGCCATTATACTTCAGTGACTCAGAGAGGGAGGCTGATGCTTTGTGCACCAATGCCTCACTTAAATCCAACCCTGGCAGGAATCAAGACATCCCCCTGATGCCACTGGTCTCTGAAAACAAAGGACAGACAACAACACCTCAGTTATATTGATTACAGGGGGTTTGTAACTCCGGAGGCGTCCTTGACTTTTCTGTTTCTTACTTCCAACATCCAATTGGTTTGTCAAGTCTGGCCCATTCTGACTTTCCAGCATCTTTCATGAGAGTCTCTTTTCACCTCCCTCCCTACTATGGCATCACCTCACATCTTATTCAGACTTCTGAAGGGCTTCCTGATTGGCCAACTCTCCTAGTCTCTCTTTCTAATTGTTCTCATCTCCTTTTGTCTGTTAGCAAACACACACTCCATGAAGTCTAGGCGATAGGTGATCTGGACTGTTGGCTCTTCCCTAAATTCAACTCTCAATTCTTCTCCACCAGTAACCACGTCTCTGTGACTAGAAAAAGCTCTGCATTCCCTTCGCTCCTCTTCCTCTTCCTGGAGTAGCCTCTTCTCTCTCCCATGAGGTTTTCCTCAAATGACACTTCTTTGCTGCTGTGGTGGGCTTGCTGCTGGCCAGCAGCGATGAGCACAGAAGTTCAGAGGGCCCCCTTGCATTCATGAATGTGGAAGGTGAGCAGTGAATTGAAATCACAGATGATGAGATGGAGGGAAAGTAATGACAACTTGGTCCAGACCAGGCTGCTCATCTCCCTCACCCTTTTTACTCAGGGAGGGTCTCATGGCTGGCCATGCTGCCTGCTTCTGGAGGAACCCAAAAGGCTTTGTTCCAGTACAAAAGGGATAAAGGAAGAGAGGGGACAAAGTCCCTGACCTCAAGTGAGAGAGAGGCTTTATGTGGGGTGGGGATGAGGGCAACAAGCTCTGTATTAACTAGCAGGGTCTGCTTTATCAACCCAATCAGACAGATCGCTCCATTAGAGAGTGAATCAATTGCACTGGATTTGGAGTCAGGACCGAGTTCAAATCTGACCTCAAATACTTACTAGCTATGTGATCCTGGGTAAGTTACTTTCCCTCTTCCTCAGTTTTCTCAAATGAGGAATAACATCCTCAAAATGAGGATAATAACAGTAGCTACCTCCAAGGTTGTGGCAGGAAGCAAATGAGATACTATTTGTAAAGAGCTTAGCAGAGTGCTCGGCATCCAGTAGTTATCTAATAAATGCTTGTTTCCTCCTTTCCCTATGTTCCTGGCACTGTGCTAAGCCCTAGGGACACAGAGATAAAATTGAAACATCTCTTGACCTCTAGGAGTTTACATTATGCTAGGGTTCAGGGCAGAGGATACAATGTGAACCCAGTCAAATAAATAAAAATATTCACAAAGTTAATACAAAAATACAAAAGTTTCAGAGCTGAAAGAATGGTGTGGCTCTTGTTAGAAATAAGGAACTGAGGAGGCACAGTGGGTAGCAAAACAGACTCAGGAAGATCTGGGTTTGGATCCTGACTCCCTTTCTTGTCACTTAACATGATTCAGCTGCAATGTCCTTTGGGGATGAGAATAAAAGCCCCTACCTCCCAGGGTGTCATGAGGCCCAAATGAGGTAGGCTATGACAAGTCCTTGTCAAACCTTCAGTGCTATATAAAAGTTATTAAGTTAGATGGAGAGGTTCAGGGGGGAGAATTATGAACTCCACCTTGGACATGATGAATCCAAAATGCCTACAGAATGTCCAGGTGGGTGTTTAAAAAAAAAAAAAGTCCCATGTGCAGCACTTAAAAAAAGTTTTATTGGTCTTTTAGTTTTTTACATCCTCCATAGTTTCTCCTAGTATCCTTCCCCTCCCCCTCCCAGAGAGCCATATAACAAACAGCATTTTTTAAAACAAAAAAATGAAGCACATAAATGATCACTCAATCCAAGAAGTCTCAAACTCCATGCAATGGGTAGCACTTGTGGACTTCCCGTGTCTTTTTTGAAATAAGACTTGCTCTTTATCATTTCGCAACATAGTTGCTACATTTTGATTGTTTCATGGTGATCTGTTTTCTTCGTTCTGATGATTTTACTCTGCAACAGTTCACACAGATCTTCCCATTCCTGTATGATTCCTTCCCTTCAGTGCTTTCTGAAAGCACAGGGATATCCCACAACATCCACGAATCACAATAATTAATCATTTTAGCAGCACCTTTAGCAGTAATAAAGAACTAGAAACAAAGATGCCCCTTGCTTGGAGAACATGACTATGCCCCAAGAAATTACATCTATGAAGAATGGGGAGCAGCATGGACAGAATAAAGCAAGCCAAGTGACGTAGAGAGACATAAGACAACAACCTACACAACTTCTATGATAACTTCAGGATAAAGGGCGACAACTGCAATGCAATCAAAATGCTGCCAAATGATAATGACTGAGCTTGGCCCCAGAGAAGAGATATGAGACTCTGCCTTTCTCCCTTCTTTGCAGAGGTGGAGGACTATGAGTGGACACTGCTCATAATGTAGGAAGACTTACTGTGTTTGTTAAGTTGGACAGGATGGGTTTTTTTTTCCGTCTCTTTTATTCTGATATAAAACATGACTTCCTATATATTGGGAAATGTAGGCAATGTAAAAACAAAAGATACCAGTTTTTAAAAGGAAAAAGAAATGCAACTGAAGCACCTGTGAGATTTCACTTCACACCCATCAAACTGGAAAAGATGACAAAAGATGGAACTAAAAGAGATCGTAGAAAGAAAAAAAGGGCAAAAATATTGATAGCGGCTCTTTTCGTTGTGGCAAAGAATTGGAAACTGAAGGGATGCCCATCAATTGGGGAATGGCTAAACAAGTTATGATAGATGATTGTGGTGGGATAGTATTGTGCTGTAAGAAATGAAGAAGGGGATGGTTTCAGAAAAACCTGGGAAGACTGGGAAGATGAACTGATGCAGAATTAAACAATGACAATATTGTAAAGAAAATCAGCTTTGGAGGACTTGGTAATTGATCAACACCGCAACAGACCACAATTCCAAAGGGTCCATGACGGAACGTGCCATCCACCTCCAGAACGAGAGCTGAAGGGCTCAAGAATACAAACTGAAATATTCTCTCTTTTCATTTTTTGAATGTGGCTAATTCAGAAATTTATTTTGCATGACTATATATATTTATAATGAGTTCTGGTTTTCTTGTCTTCTCAGTGGGTTTGCAAGAGGGAGGAGTAAAAGAAAGAATTCAAAACTGAAAATAAAATTGAATTTAAAAAAAGAAGGAACTAATCAATGTTGGAGGGGCTAAAGGGAAGACAAATACATTAACACTCTTTTAGTAGAATTGTGAACCATTTTGGAAAGCAGTTTGGAACTATGCTTTAAAAAAAGTCTTCTTACTCTTTGAACCAAAGATCTCATTGCTATATACATAACTCACGGAGGGCAAAGACAGAAAGGTCTCATATGCCTCTAAATATTAATAGCAGCACTTTTTATGGTAGCAAAGATATGGAAACAAAGCAAGTTCTCATAATTGGGGCATGGTTAAACAAACACACATAAACACATATGTACCATATTTGTATATAACATACATGTAAGAGGTTGATATGGCATGTTTATGGGTGCTGTTTGTTTCTTGGGTCATGTAGGCTATGTGTACCTCTTGACTATGTCTAGAGGTGGCTCACATGGAGGCAAGAAGAGCCATTTCTAGCATCTCTTTCCCCAACCTTCTTCAAGGAAGATTTTCATTTCTGCCAGGAGGGGAGAAAGGAGGTTGGGGCCACAGGCTGCCACTCTGCTCTCAAGAAAGAAGAGGCACCCAGTTAGAATAATATCAATTTGCTTCCTTAAATATTTCCCTAGTCTAGGGAAAATAACTTTTAGATTTAGGCTATACTCCAGATTCCTATCCCTTAAGCACGGTCCCATGCTATATATCCAAGGCTTGTCTCCCTGCCCACCAAATGCCAATTCCACAATGAACATACACAGTAAAAAAAACCCATTTATCCAAGAGGATAGCAGAATGGAAATCAGAGGAAACATACCTAGGATAATACATACCAGATAAAACAGTACATGAGCTCTCCCACTGAGCATGAGATAACCTAGGTCAATCAAGAGAGGGTCTTGCCCAGAGAGAAATTTCCAAAGTCCCTAGTGTAGGAAGCTGGGGACAGGGATATGATAGATGCTGCCAACTCCTCTGTTTTTTGACTTTGTCCCAGAGAGGTTGGAATGGTTTGTCTTTTCTTTCAAAGTTCAAAGTAATCAATGGAGAGAGAATGTCTTGCCATATGGTCCTTTAAGCCAGGAATTATATCATACACACGTTCATACACATATTACAATAGCCCAGTAAATGGAAAACAATCTGAAACCAAAAACTGTGTAATTAGAATGCCCAAATTAGAATGTACAAAGAGATGAGAAAATTCACCTTCCTTCCTCTTTATGGGCATGAACACTAAATATCCTGTCAGACTAAGTTGGTATGTTTTTTTGCTAAACTGCTTTCCCTCCCTCCTCCATCCCCATGTTCCAGTTTGTTACTTTGTATCCTGAGTGCCTAGCACGCAGTGAATGCTTAATGCATTTTAAAACCCTCACTTGACCCTAGAATAATATCAATTAGTTTTCCTCTCAGTCACTACCAAATGACTAGAAAAAGTCACCTACAGGCTTTGCCTCCACTTTCTCCCTCACTTCTCCACCCCTTGTAGAGTGGATTCTGACCTCCTTACTCAGCCAAAAGGGCGAATTCCAGAGACCAAAGGCCTCCTCCTGCAGCCTGGCTGGACACTCCTTGTCAGGCCTCTTTGCTGCCTTGTCCTGCTCCCCACCTCGGGGTAGGGTTGGGGGGGAAGTGTTCTGGGGTCTGTGCTGGGTCTTCTCCTACACCTGCTCTGGGGAACCTCAGCTGCCCCTGGCGGTCATTATAGTGTCCACTGAGATGATTCCCAGGGCTGGACAGTGAGCTCGTCTCCTGAGCTCCAGCCCCCATCACCTCTGGCTTCTCAGACTTTGGCAGATGGAAGCAGACATGCCAAGAAGGCTTCCAACACCCCGTTTCTCCCCAGGTCCTCCCTTCTCCCGATTCATTGGTTCGGTGAAGTGTCTCCCTTCTTCTGGGCACTTGCTCAGTGGCCCCCTTCGGAGCCTTCCCCATCCCCAGCCAGCTGTCCTCCACCTCCCACACCCATCCTCACCTGCTCCCTCCAGCTCAGGCCCCGCCCCCATCACTGCACCACCCCAGGGGCTTCCTAGTCCGCTTTCCGGGCCGAGTCCTGGCAGCGGCCACACTGACCTCCCCAAAGCGATGACCACACCAGTGACCGGCTCAGGGAGCCCCCGCGGCCCCCTCTCGCCTCTGGGCACCTACAGCTCTTCCCAATCTGACTCCAGTCCAGCTTTCTAGCTGTTTTCCCGGGACTCCCGCTGATCCACTGGTCCTCATCCTGGACGCTCTGTCTTGCACTGCCGCACCTTTGCACAGGCTGTGCCTCGTGCCTGGGAGGCCCTTTCTCACCTGCTCTTTGTGGGTTCCCTTGCTTCCCTCGAGTTCCCCGGGACTTTTCCGGATCTCTAGAGTCGGAGCCCCCTTCCCCCTTTCCCCAATGACTCTTTTCTGCCTAAGTATTGGTATTTTGTTGTCGTCTGTGCCTTTGTGTTAGCCCTGAATGACACCCCCCCCCCCCCCCGCTGAATCCGTTCAAAGCCCCCTCCCCTTTCAGGGCTGGGCCCCATCCCGCTCCGAGGGGGGACGCCACGCCCCGAAGCTCCCGGGCTGCACCCCCACGTTTTAGGGGGTGGGCGTAGACTCCACGGTCGTTCTGGGAGGGGCCGGAGCCGCGACCTGCGCAGCCCAGGAACTCCGTGCTGGGCGCAGTCCCTCCCACAGGGCGAGTGGGCACCCTTTAACTTGAGGGGCTGAGCGAATAAACACCGACTGGGCACCTACTGCGTGCCAGGCTCCGCCCTCGAGGAGCTGCGGGCTGACAGGGGGCACGGGCTACGGACCGACCCCCCGGGGCGGACGCGGAGAGGGAGCCCGGCCCCGAGGTCCTCGGGTTCGACGCCTCGTTTGACCACATTTTCTCTGGGCGTCCCAACCCTCCTCTCCTGGGGACTGTCGGCGACAGATCTCCCGACATCCGAGGCGCGAGGGGGCGCTGTGGGGCTCCCTACCACGCGACGCCAGGGGGCGCTGTGAGGGCTCCTTACCCCGGGACACCAGGGGGCGTCGCGGGGCCTCACCACCCCGGGGCTTAAGGGGCGCTGTGGCTCCCACCTCCCCGTACCGCCAAGTGTCAGGGCAGCGTAGGCCTCAACGCCAGGGGGCGCTACGGCGCCGTTCTCCCGACCGGCGCGCGCTCCCTGGAGGGGGGGGGGGGCACCCTGCGGGGGGGCGGTGCCACGGATCCTCCGCCCGCCATTTAAAGGGCAGCCGTCAGGGCGGAGGGATCCCTCGTTTCCGCACCCCCCCACCCTCCCGTGAGTGGAGAACTTCCCCGGGATCCCTCCGCCGCGAGGTCGGCGTGCGGGGACAGCGGGGGCCGGCGCTCGTTTTTTAAAACATAACTTTTCTCCTTCCGCCGCGGGCGCCGGGCCGGGTTCCGGGACTCCTTTCCGTGCCCCTCCGCCGCCGCCGCCGCCGCCGCCCCGGGTGGGTCCGGGCCGGGGCTATGAGGTGAGCGGCCGCACACGGCGAGGCGAGGCGAGGCGCCAGCCCCGGGACGCGGAGCGCCGCCCGGCCCATGCCTCTCCGGCCCTGCGGCCGCTCCGGAGGCGGAGGTGAGCGCGGAGGCCCGGGCCCGAGGGCCGAGGCCGGGCCGGGGGCCGAACGACGGCCGCGGCCCCGAGGGTGGGGGGTGGTGAGGGGAGGGGGGGCGACGCGCGCGCGACGTCGAGGTCCCGGGAGCGCGCGCGCCGGACCTCACGGCCTGGCCCGGGGGCGCGCGCGCCAACCCCCACGTCCGGGACCGAGGAGGTGTGTGCCGGGAGCGCGCACGCGCGGGGGAGGGCGGACCGCCGGGAGCGCGCGGAGCTGGAGGGAGGGCGCCGGGAGCGCGCGGGGCGGGTTAAGGGAGGGGGCGGGAGCCGGGCCCGCAGCTGGGACTCTTTTCTCTGCCGGCGGCGGCGGAGGGAGCGGGCGGTGGTGCGGCAACGCCGCCGCCATCTTGGATTTTACTCTCCATTTTTTCTCTGGAATTATTTTTTGGTGATTAATTTTCTTTGGGGGCGGAAAGGGCTGCGGGCAGCGCGTGCCCCGCTCGGAGCCGCGGGGCAGCCGGGCCTCCGACCCCGGCCCCGTCCTCCTCCCGAGGGGGAGCGGGCGGCGCTCGGGCGGTGAGTAACGCCGGAAAGGGAGCCGGGCTGGGAGCCGGGGTGGGGGGGAGACAGCGGGGGGCAAACATCTGGGCCCCATGGCAGAGGGGGGAGCACATTTGGGTGGGTGGGCAACATCTGGGTGGGAGGGCGGCGTGCGCCACACGGGGGACGGGGGAGCTAGAGGCTGGGCGCCCCCGCACTCTCCGACCGGCCAGCGGGGGGAGCCGGGGCCAGGGGAGGCCGAGCCGGGCCGTGTCGTGGGGGCCGGCCGCCGGAAGGGAGCGGTGGGAGCCGGAGCGCGGGGCTTGCGGGGGAGGTGCCCGCGCCGGGTCTCCCTGGATTGGGGGGCCGGGCCCTCCTCTGCTCCAATGGGCAGCGCCGGGCGGCCTCGCCCAATCGGCGGCCGTCGTTATGCCCAAGCCCCACCCCCTGGTCGGTTTCCGTGGCCGCCGCCCCCTTGGCTTAGCCGGCCGCTCCGGGCTCTGCGCCTGCGCGAGGCCTCCACCTGCCTTCTCCTTCCCCTCCTCTCCGTGGCCTTCCTGGTCCTGGGAAGCCGGGGGAGGGGGAGAGGGCGGAGGGCTCCGGAGAGGCAGCCCGGGCCAAGGCCTGTGGGTTCAAGTCCTAGCTCACCCACTGGGCGAGCCCCTCCGTACGGAAGGGGTTGGGGAGGGCTAGACCCCACCTCCGAAGGGCCTTGCAGTTCTAAGCCCGGGCTCCTTTGTTTGGAAACAAAGTGCAGTTCCACGCCCCGCGTCCCCAGAACCCCGGGCGGGGGGAGAGGGAGTCGCCGAGGGCAGTTCCCCCCCAGAAGGGCCCCGTTCGGGGCAGGCCGGTCCGGCCCAGGACAGCTGGCCTGCCCAGGCTTTCCTGAAGACCAGCTTTGGTCCTTTCTGTCAGTTGGCTGCGTCCGGTTGACAGCCGGCTCACCGCTTTATGTTCTCGCTCTAAATCTACCTGACCGGGCTTTCTAGATCTGTGGGTGGAGTGACAGGCGGAATATTGAGAGCGAAACAGGTTGGGGCTTTTTTTTTTTTTAAAGATCTTTTACTGATAAAGATCAGCCACACGTGGAGGTTAAGTGATTTAGGGTGAGCAGAGTGAACTTAAAACAGCACCTGCCTCTTAGGTTGATCTGGCACAGGGCCAGGCTGCCTCTGGATGGAGCACTTTGGAAAGATACTTGGGATTTTTTTTCAAGAGGCATCGTAATATTCACGCTCATCTCCCCTGGGTTTCCCAGCTGTCACTAGTCTTTTTGTTTGTTTTTTAACAAGAGACCATATTGTAACTAAGTGGCCTTGGACTGTGTTATCATTTTGCACAACCTTCAGAGGTAGCATTTATTTTCACCTTGTTCTGAGAACGCACAGTTAGTGTAATTATGTTATTTTTTCCTATTAGTAGCTACACTATTACCATTCTAAGAAAATAGTGAGAGAATTTCACATTTAATTGTTAAAATAAAATACTGAGATTCCTCCATGAGACAGTTTTCCTTAATCTTTAAGGGGAGTTTCTTTGGGTGTGTGTTGAGAAATTCCTGTTAAATTTTTTTTTTAAGAAGAATACAAAAATGCTTAACCTTTGCCAGCCTTGGAGAAAGAAGTGACCACTATCACAGTCATAAGTTGATGGTAAAGCCAAGAACTGAGTAACACACGTCCATAATTTACCAAACCCTGACTGAGGTTTGTGGCCACTTTGATTTTACTTCCATTAAAGTAAATGTGTGATAAGGAGTTTATATTTTAAAAATCATATCAATAGGGAATCATAGTTCATAAAAGAATGTTACAGAATTTATCCCCAGTTGCTCCTGTTTTTCAGGAAGAAAAAAATAAACAGCCCTGGCCAAATCTTTACTTGCTACCCACCCATACACTTACTCATCTAATCCACCTAGCCACTATTCTTTTCAAACCCAATTTGAGTTTTCACCACCTACTTACCTATTTGTGCTCAATCATCCTCTTTCATCCAGCAAACTGGCTGTGCCCTAAACTTTGTCCACCTACAGCCTGTAAGTGGGTAACTCCGTTTGTTGGGGGAGATCTGTGTGCAGTCTGCCTTTGCAAGCTTGTAGTAGGAGGTGGGTAGAGGGGGACATTGTAGGGAGGTGGGTGGAAGGGGCTGATGTGTCCAGGGAAAGTGGGAGTTCTGAATTTGTGTTGGAGTGCCTGGATATAGTTCTCCAAGTGTACAAGCTGTGGAAAGACAGAGCTAGAACTGGGTTTGATTCCAGGTAAAACTTAGAAACAATTTGAGCTAAAGGAGTAAGGGCTTTCCTCAGCTGGTACCATCCCCTCACCAGAGGACTTGAAGCAAAGCATGGCCATTGTAAGATATTGTCAGTGTTCAGATCTTGGTTGGATAAAATGTTCTCTTAGATTCCGGGATGGGGAAAGGGGGGCAGCAATGACTCTGGGGCCCCTGAGGGACCTTGGATCTATTTGATTATCTTTGTAGTTGTGCAAACCTGTATGGGGTTTTTTTGAATATGTTTCTGTGACCAGAAAGAGCTTGTCTTGGGGAGGGGAGAAGGACTTTCCCTCCGTGCCACCCACATGTCCTGCTTCCACCTGCCCTTTGGATGTGTTGCCTCCTGCTTTATCCTGGGTTACTCAATTTACTGATTAGCTCTGTTTTATGCATCTGGTGGCTGGCTGTCTTGAGGAGTCTTGCAGAATGAACATTATTTTTATAGAAAGAATGAGGGTTGCATTTTGTTAGCCGACTTAGCCAGAGAGATACTTGTGCCTTTAGAGTTTGTAAAGCTCCTTTTTCCCTGTATCTGATGAATTAGGTGGAATAAGAATGATGTCCATTTTAAAGATGAAGAGACTGAGGCAGAGAGGTTTAATAAACAGTTGCCCAAAGTGGCAGCAGCTGATTAGTGGAGGACTCTGAATAGTAATCCAGTTTCTGCTTCTCCTCTAACTTTGCATTCATGGAGTTTTGTCTGAACCAATGGAAACTGGCATGTCCCCAGCATTTGTCTTCATGTAAAAATGATTTTAATTAGTTCTGAAAGCAGCCTCCTCCCATCTAATTAAAAAAAATAACCAAATTTGAGATCTGGAAGTATTTGGGAAATGCTGGAAGCTGGTGTTTGGGAAATTAATTTTGACCAACTTTAAAACCTGTACTTTCTGTTAAGAAATGTGACAGTTTAACAAAAAGAATTATTGCATATGATCTAGTGACTTTTGTCCTGTTAAATTTAATGACTGCAACTCAGGGAGGATCCAGGGGTTATTTTTTTTAAGATGGGCATCTTGTTGGGGGAGAAATTTGATGTCTTTCTTTGAAAAAAAATCACTATTGTCTACATAGAAACCAGACATTCTGATAGGGATTGAATTGTCAAGTGCATTGATTGCCTCATCCAGCCCTCACCTTCCTGGTGTCTCCTACAGAGCATTAAACCCCTTTGACCTCCTGAGCCCACACCTGTCTTAGAGCCCGTTCCTTCCCTTTCTCTTTTGCTGGCTCCTGTTCCTTCTCCTGTCCGTTATATGTAGGTGTACATCAAGACTCCGGACCCCCTTCTTGGGAATTGCATGGTACAATAGAGTTGAACCTAGTTAGGATTGTAGAGACTGTTTTGTCTGACCCCTCTGAGGTCCAGAGAGGAAACATGATGTGCCTGCATATCCATCAAGGGCAGCTGATCGGAGATCTAGGGCAGCATCCTCCCAAGGAATGCTTCCACATTTTGTCTATTCCCTGCCCTTTGCATGTCATTCCCAGAGGCTACCAGGATGGACATCCCTTGAGCTCCTCAGCAGCTACCTAGACTGATCACTGATCCATTCACACTCAGGGTTCCTGCTCCATGTGTCTGATTGGTGGTGGTTCAACCTTTACTTTCAGACCTCCAGAGATGCTCCCACACCCACCCCTTCTGCCTCCCAAGGCAGCCCCTACATGTCTCATTTAGCCCAGATCCGGTACTTCTCCACTTGACTTTCTTCCCAATATCTGAAAACAGGCTGGCACTTCCTCTTTCAGTTGTCTAAAACCAACTCCTAATCTTTGGTTTCCTTCCCAACAACGACAGTCCTGGATGCTTGAAACTTTGGTGCCCTTTTGGACTTGGTGTCTTTTGTCTCCTCCAAACAGTGCCTGAGTCCCGTGTCTATTCCTCCAAGATAGTCTTTCCATTGTTTATTGACACGGCCCTCGAGGCTTTGGGTCCTTGTAGCCTTCTGTCTGGACTCTGGGAATAACCCCCCCAAGCAGTCCCCAGTCTTCTACCCTGGCCCAGGCCCCCTCGTTTTCCTGCCTCCTTCCTCGTGCATGTTGCAGGGCTTGTGGGATTGTGTGCATGTCTTTGTGGTCAGTGCTCCATTCTTAGGTAGACAAGTGCATGTGACCTGTAACTGTCTCAGTTCCCATTGGAGTTCTTGCTTAATAAACATTTGTTGAATTGAATGGAAAGACTTTTAGTTTTTGTTCGAGAATCTTTGTATGTTATAGACCATCTTACAGAACATAGAATGAACCTGGGAGTATTGGATATGCTTCTCCAAGTTCTGTGACATGACCATGACTCGGATTAGATCTTCCCCCTCCCCCCTGCTACTTGCAGCCCATGTATACGCATTACCTCCCCTCACTGCCCTCCTGCAGCCCCTCTGGCTTTCTGAGGGAGGGTCTTCTCCCTCCCACCCACCATGTAGGCAGCTGGGGGGCTCCACAGAGCCTTAAGGCTGGAGGCAGGAAGTTCCCAGTTCAGACACCTAGCTTTGTGACCCTGGACAAGCCATCTAAACTTTGTCTGCCTCGCTTTCCTCGTGTGTTAGATGGGGATGACAGCACCTCCTCCGAGGGTTGTTGTGAGGGCCAAATGAGTGAATATTTTTAAAACACTTAGCACAGTGCCTAGCAGTAGTCAGCCTTTGGTAAAGGTGGTCCCTCCTTCCATCACCAGCAATAAGTGTTCTCACCTCTGGTCTCAAGTCTCTTTTCACTGCCCTTTGCTGTTAATGAAGAATCATTCAACAGGAATTTATTAAAGAGTCCCTGCTGTCAAGAAACTTGTGTTCTCTAAGTGCCTTCCACTTAGAAACCCAGTTTTGCTTTAAAAGCAAAACTCTTGGAAACTTATTTAGTGGAAAACAAATATATGCATGGAAAGGTCTCATACTAGAACAGGGATATTACCCTAAAATTCTGTGACCCCAGCGATGGTCCTTGAGCCAGAGCAGCTGGGTACTGGGTAAGGCCTGAGTGAGGCTCAGCTCCTCACAGGTTGGGGCCAAGCAGCCATCGGTGGTGTTAAAGACTTATCTCCAAGTCAAAAGGCTAAGGTGGAAGATGGCTGGGTGTTTGCTTCCAGCCCATTTGGATCAGTAGAATTCTTCCAGGATATTACCCAAGAAAGAAGTTCCCCTTTTCCTGCTTATGCTCCTTGGTATTGGTGCCAGTGTGGGTCTAGGAGATGAGGATGCTTCCTGGTGTCTACCCTTCTGGAGCTGCGTCACTTGTGCTCCTGTTTGGGGCATCTCCATTGGCTCTGTTGGCAGCAGAGAGTTCAGGGAGGCCCTAATCTGGTAGAGTAGCAAAATTAGACAGAAATGACCCTTGCCACCACCAAAGATGCTAACAGCCTTCCATGGCTAAAATAAACACAAACCTTGGCCATCCTTGTCAGGAAGCTCACCTTTCTATTTTCCCCAGCTGAGAAAGCTTGAGTTACAGAGAGGTCACGAGGCCATCCACATAAAATGAATAGATCAAAATGATTGTGTAATGAAATGTCATTCTAGTGTTGGAAATCACGTTCTTTACCTGAAGAACTACAGAGTAAGCTTAAGTCAAAAAGTCACAGGATTCTGTGTCTAGACCTCACAGCCATCTGGGCTCCAACCTCCCCTCCTTCACTTTGCAGATAAATAAACTGAGGCCCAAAAGGATTAAGTTCCTTTGTCTAACAATTCGCTGGAGATCAGTCTCTGAGATGGCTCTTCAAACTCCTGACTTAGCTATGCCCGCGCTTGAATATCCATCCTATAGCTACCCCCTCCTTCTTTCCCAGATTGCTGAATTTTGAAGGAATATTTGTGGAGACTTTTGAGGGGGATAATGAGGTATTAGGGGTTGCTGAGAAATTGGTTCTTGACAGAACAAGAAATCTAATGGTTGGATTCATGTGGCTCAGCCCTAGTACCATCCCCCTACCCTGTGTTCAGACAGAACCCAGTTGGGTACTTGTGTGCCTCAGAAAGCAGGATCATTCATTGCTAGGTATCAGAGAGTAGTCTGTACCTCCCTTCCAGTAATGCTACAAATTGAAATACTGACCCAGTAGTTCTCAAAGAAAGGCAAAATACAACCTTCTACTGGGCAAGCAGTGAAGCCCTGAGAAGGGGGAGGAGGAAGGCTGCTGCCCCAGCTCCTCGCTGTAATGGAGCTGCCCCCTCCCTAGCTCAGTTGTGCAGCCCACTCCGTTTGGCTCTGGGTTTGGAGCCAAGGGATGTAAGCTGTTTTAAAGGCTGCAGGAAAAATACTTCAAGAATTGAGCAAATTCCCTGAGAGTGGACCCAGGGTTCATTAGATTTCTTCTCCTGGAGGGGAGTTTCAAGTCACTACCTTATTTGATCTACCCTTATTTTTAAGGGGGGCGGGGAGTATTATAATAGACTGTAGCTTATTAGCTAGTAGTGGATCTGTAAACAAAGGACTTCATAGCATTTACTGATTTTAAGCAACAAGCATTTATTAAGCGCCTGTTGTGTGCTGGCTACTGTACTAGAGGTAGGAGAGACCAGGTAGTCTCTGTCCTCAAGGTGCTTACTGTGTGGCATGGGGCTACGATGATATTCCCAAAGAAGTAAATGTAGTACACTTTGGAAAGCTGTGTGGATTGGTTGAGACAGGGCTGTCAGTGTTGGAGGGATCATGAAAGGCAAGGCCTTGGAAGAAGGCAGGTCCAGATTTTAAGCGGTGGCTCATTTGGAAATCTAAGAGATGCCCATCATTTGTGGAATGACTAGACAAGCTGTGGTATATGATTGTAATGGAATTTATTGTGCTGTAAGAAATGACAAGCAGGAGGATTTCAGAAAATCCTGGAAAGATCCACGTGAAGTGATGCAGAGTGAAGAGAGCAGAACCAGGGCAACATTGTAACAACAATCAACTGTGCGTGACCTGGCTCTTCCCAGCAGGACTCTAATCCAATACAGTCGCAAAGGACCAGTGATGAAGGAGACTGTCCACCTCCAGAGAAAGAGCTGAGAGTGACTGAACACAGACCAAAGCTGCTGTTTTTAGTTCCTTTCATTTTCCTTTTATTTGAGTCTTCTTGTACAAAATGCCTAAAATGAAAATATTTTACGGAATTGTGCAGGTATAACCTAATCTGATTGCTTACCTTCTTAGGTAGGGAGGAGAGGAGGAAGGGATAGAATTTGAAACTTGAAACTTGAAATAAAAATGTTAAACAGTTGTGGGGGGAGGGAGGGAGAAGTGGAAGAGAAAAAGTACCTTCCCACAGGGGAGACAGGTGTGTACAGAGGTAGGAGATGGTGTGTGTTCTTTGTTGCCATGCCATCAGGGAAATAATGACATTTGCACTTGACTTTGTTCTGAGTGCGGGAGTGCTGGGCAGGTCACCAGCCTCACTTCTCCAGAGCCATCTGAATCCAGTGACCAGATATTCATCAGAATGACTGGAGATGACCCAGGATGAGGCAGTTGGGGTTAAGTGACTTGCCCAAGGTCACACAGCTAGTGAGTGTCAAGTGTCTGAGGTGAGATTTGAATTCAGGTCCTCCTGACTCCTGCACTGGTGCTCTATCCACTGCACCACCTAGCTGCCCCTGGTAGGAGATGGAAAGAAGCCTAGAAGGATGGGCCAAAGCCCAGTTTGCAGGGTGAACATCTGGTCAGATGGGTCCTCAGTGAGGCCTGTCCACTTGTGTGTAGACACCAAGAGCACCCAGAAGCCCATTCTTGCCTCAGTCTTTTTCATTTCACGGAGGAATGTTCTTTTGCTCACATCCTCACCTCCCTCAAGAACTCAGCCCAGCTCTAAGTAAGAAGCTGGAATCTGGAGGCCAGGCCAGCTAGAAGCAAAGTCCTAACTCTCGGTCTTCTCCTGGGGTCTTCCTTCCCTTTGCTCTGATTTTACTTTGATGTACAATTCTACCAAGAGGGGTGTTCTGGCTTGGGGATATTCAGCAATTTGTATGAGCACTGATTAGAAAGGGGAGGCAGCAGGCTTTGAGAAGATGTGAAGAGACAGAAAGCCCCAGAACTAGGGATAAGTTCATAAGGAAGCAGCTAAATGGCACAGTGCACAAGAGCGCCAATCCTGAAGTCAGGAAGACTCATCTTCCTGACTTCAAATCTGGCCTCAGACACTTACTAGTTGTGTGACCCTGGGCAAGTCACTTCACCCTGTTTTGCCTCAGTTTCCTTGTCTGTAAAATGAGCTGGGGAAGGAAATGGCAAGCCACTCCAGTATCTCTGCCAAAAAAACCCCAAATGGGGTCATGAAGAGTTGGACACGACTCAAAAAATGACTAAACACAACTTGAATTAGGGGTCCCCTTTTGGGGGCAAGTTAGCCTCCATACATGCCCACAGGGAGAGTCACTGGAAGCAGCAGATGTTGGCCGGGGGAGGTGGCATTTGTCTGTAACCCCCGTGGAAGGGGAGACCAGTACTGGTCTTGTGGTCAGGAGCTGAAACTGCCATAGGGCTAATGCCCTGATAAAATGCAGTGAGGTACCCAGGATGCCCAGAGAGGGCCAGCTCTTCTGAAGTAGGTGCCAGGGAGCAATGGAATTGGGCCTGTGAGTTGCTGTTGCACTCCCAGTCTGGTCTAAGCTTGAGCAAACCCAGCCAGATCCCAGAAGGCATCCTGGTGTGGACAAGAGGCCTGGGGGGGATTCTTGGCTCTTACCTGCCAAATGTGTAACCGGGCAAATGATTTAACCCTCATCTATAAAATGGGGATAATCAGACTTGCCCTTGCTACTGCACAGGCTTGTTGTGAGGATCACTTGAGATAATGTCTGTGAAATACTTTGCAAGCCTAAGGTATTAGCTAAGTAACTGTCATGGATTCTGACAACAGCACCCAGATGGGTAAGACAGCTTTTATTACTCCCATTTTGAAAAAAGATGAGGAAGTCAAATCTATTCTTTAATATTTAAATTAAAAACAGCTTTTGAAAGACACTAGTAAAAATTTTTCAGATACTCAAATTTCAAAGGGCCTAATTTATGTCATTCAAAAGTTCAAAATTGCATTTTTATTAATGGATCATTTGGCCTATAATTCAGTGAAAATCTTCAGGGATAATTTGTATTATACTTTGATCTTAAAGAATAATTTGCTCAGTGTCTCAGTGCCAGTTTTGCCACCTTGTAGAATGCCAAGTCTCTGGCCATTTGTTTTTATTCCTTGGAATTGCGTTATTCTTTAGCACGCAGAAGTGGGAAGAAAAATTGATTGAATTTGTGTATTTTCATAATCTTTTAAATTAAAGAGAGAGTGGGAACTAATGGTGAAAATGAGTTTGGAAATAATCTGTATTTCATTTATTTCTGTTTTCCATTTATTAATATAGGTGGCTTATACTTTGAGCATTTTATTCAGAGTCATTTACTTAGTTTGCAGAAAATGATGGAATGGGAAATGGGAAGCCAGCTTCACTTTCCTGGGACAGACCCTTTAGTAACAAATTGAATGCAGAATATTAGCCATAGGGGGTGAATGGGATTTCCCCTTTTTCTGTTTCTCCTTTTAAATGCATTTGAATGAATTAATTTCATTCTCTACATGTTCTTTGTTTAAAATTTGGTCAGAACTATTTTGAAAGTTGTTTTGAGTATCTGAAATGATTTTTATTGGGGTTTGTCTAGGGCACATGAGAAGTTGCATGCTCCCGGCATGTGCCTTGACACTCATTTGCCATCTTATCCTTTTACATTTTCCTTCTTTCTCTTCCTGCAGTCAGATATAATTCAGAGCCCATCAGTAAAGTGTGGGGGGTGGGGACCCTGAGATTTGTCATCCACCTACCCCTGTGGGTAGGGACCAGAGAGCCGATGAGGGGCATGCCGCCACAGGACTTCTGCTCCGTGGTCTCGGCTTCCTTGCTAGGATGTGGGACAACATGGGTGCTTGGGAAAGCTGTCATTATATTGGGCCAGAGGCAGAGATTCAGTTTTGGACCACCTCACCCTTGCCATTAGGAGCTTGGCAGTGCCACAAAGTGATTATCATTTGAATATACCGCTTGGCACAGAGCCTGGCACCATCATTGCTCCTTAATTAAGGCTTGTTGTTGTACTATGATCCTATATCCATAGTAGCAAAATTATTTGTCTTTTATGTTGCTCAATAAGGTTGTATACGTTAGAAAAAGAAAACAGACACCCCCCCCCCCCAATAGTTCCTCCAGTTCTGTCACAGGCCTCCCACTTCTCCTAGAGCAACTGGCAGAGCAAGGCCTCCAGCTTCAGCCACTGCTGGTTAGTGCAGCCTCCACACCACATAGGTGTCATTCGTGGATTCATGAGCCAGTGTTGGGCGAGGAGGTCAGGGTGCTGGGCTTCTTTAATGATGGCACTCCTGGGGTTACTCACCTCAGTATCTGCAAAGCTTTTTGAGTGACTCTGGGAGTCATGCTTAGTGACTAGGATATTTTGATTGCTTATGGTCAGGGTCGTTAATAGATTTTGAAACTTCTTGATATAGAAGAACTTGTTATAATTCTAGTGTTGAAACATACCCAGTATTTAGGCATTAGGGATGCAATACAGGCCCTACCTTTGAGGAGCTCTAGATGGGGTGGGGTGTGCTGAGGCCAACCTCCCCCCAGTCATGCCTTGATTATGAAATCCAGGGTAGCGTCATTTCAGTGCTGGTCTTGGCTTTATTCCCATCTCCTTTCATGCCCGATGACTCTAAAGCTAGCTGCCCCCGCACTGTGCCCTCTGGATGCTGGCTCTGTGGGCACAATCTGGTATCTCCTCCTTTCCTACTCCTCTCATTCTCTAGATCCCTCCGGGTGACACATCCTCCATTTCCATCATCAGCTGTACTTTTGCTACTTCTCTCTGGACTCTCTGGTTTAAGTGTGAAAATTGGAGTACTCTTAGTTCCTCATGACCGCTTCAGGTTTTCCCACAACCATCGACTCCACCTTTCCTTCTTGAGTTCACCCCATCCATTTCTGCCACCCAAATCCTGATAACTGTTGTCTGTTGTCTCCTAACCTTCAGGATGCTCCCATTCTTTCCTCAGTGAGTTCAGTGTCTGGCTCAAAGGTTTTCTCTCTCCTCAACTCTTACCTTCATACTAGGGGACTTTCTCTCAAACAGCCTAACCTCCCAATTCCTCATCCTAGTCACTTCCCATGACCTACTCCTCCACTCCACCTCAAGCATGACCTGCTAATTCACCACTTCCATCCTCTGCTTTACAACCCTAAACCTTGTTCTTTGTCCATACTGCGGCTTTCAATCCTTCCCTCCTCCCCAGTCTTTCCCAGGCCATCACCCATTAAGTGGCTATATTCTTCTTCCTTCCCCATCTTGACTCTTTGGTGAATCAGGTCAGTTCTACACACATTCCCCTCCAAGTGTTCGTTCTGCACCCTGAACCTCTCACCCCTCTGTCAGGAAGTGGGTAGTATGTGTCATTGTTGATCCTCTGAAATCATGAGTGTTATTGTGAGAACAGTATACACAGCAGCATTGTAAAGACAAAGAACTGATCAACACAGCAAGACCCAGAGGATGGAAGTGCGTGATAGCTGAGATGGAGTGGAGCAATAGATAGTGGGAAGTGAGTTTCTCGTTGGTTCTTCTGCCTTCACTTGGAGGTTTTATTTTGGGAGCTGGGATGGGGGCGATGTGTGTCCTGGATTACTGAGCCAAGGGATAGGGGAGGAGAGAGAGCAAACACTGGACTGTGCAATGAAGTTAACATAGGTGGTTTTTGACATGCAGATTTCTTTCAGAATTCTTTATGTAAAGTCAAATTTACATAATGTGAATTTCCGGAAATTGAGAACTGTCTATATATCCCTTCCTTTTGCTGATTGGCAATTCATCCTTTATAACAAAACAACTAAAAACAGAACGCAAAGGCTGAGTCCTGGGGCTTATATTGTATCCCACACTTGTCCTACACCTCTTCGAAGAAGGGAGGGACTTCTCAGCTTTCAGAGCTTACCAAATCTCTTTCTCCTTTGACAGGAGACATTATTTATGTTATTTTACAAATATAAAGAGGAAGTGGGGCAGAGCCAAGGTAGTAGAGTAGAAGCAGCAATCCAGCTGAACTCCCTTAACAGTCCTGCCCCCCTACCCCAGACAGCTTTAAGATAATGCATCAGATCAAATTCTGGAGTTCCATAGTCAACAAAAGGGAGGGGTGAGATATTTTTCCAGGCCAAAACAACTTAGGTTTGAAGAAGAGGTCTGTGACACCAGGGTGGGGTCAGAATGCACAGGGCTGCAGCAACAGTGGTGAATCTTGGAGGTGGCTGCAACAGCAGGAACAGCTGCTTCTGAAACTCAAGCTAGAGACGTTCCAGGTCAAAGAAGAGCATTGGCACTTTTGGCTGCAGAGGATCAAAAGACCTGGTCATAGTTCAAGGGCAGAACTAGCACTTGTAGCTATAGGGTCCCTTCCTGGGTAAAGACCAGAGCAAAAATAAGTAGAGCAGTGACTATACATCTTCAAGCATCACACTGCCTTGGAAGCCCCCAAAACTAGCTCTGAGAATTTTGGTGTGGGAAAGACCCAAAACTTGGGATAGTGTCTTCAGACCCTTAAGTGAGTAGAGGCCAAATTGAACATAAAGCTCAAAGTCAAGGAAGAGACTAGAAAAATGAGCAGACAACAACAAAAAGAAACTACTAAGAGGGAAGATCCAAGACACTCAAAAGATGTGAACACAGCTATAAGTAAAGCCTCAAAAGAAAAATGTAAATTAGACACAAGCCCAACAAGAATTCCTGGAAGCGCTAAAAAAAGAGTTAAACGTGGTAGAGGAAAAATTAGGAAAAGAAATGAGAGTGATGCAAGAAAATTATGAAAAACAAATTAACTATCTGGTAAAAGAGGAACCCAAAAATTCGTGGAAGAAACTAACTCCTTAAAAGGGAGCCAAGTGGAAAAGGAGGTAAAAAAAAGTTCACTGAAGAATATAATTCCTTAAAAAATAGAATTAGTCAAATGGAAGCTAATGACTCCACAAGAGTCAAGAAGTAAGTAAACAGAACTGAAAGAATGAGAAAAAAATAGAAGAAAATTTGAAATAACTCCTTGGAAAAACAAGTGACCTGGAAAGTCAGTTGAGGAGATGTAAGAATTATTGGACTTTCTGAAACCCGTGATCAAGAAAAGAGCCTAGACATCATATTTGAAGAAATTATAAAGGAAAACTGCCACAATATTTTAGAGCCCGAGAGAGGGTAAAATAGAAATGGAAAGATCTGCCCGTTGCCTCTTAAAAGAGATCCCAAAATGAAAACTGTCAAGAATATTATATAAGCCAAATTTCAGAGCTCCCACATCAAAGAGGAAATACTCCAAGTTGCTGGAAAGAAACCATTCAAATATGGTGGAACCACAGGCGCAGGATCACACAAGATTTAGCAGCTTCTGTGTTGAAGGGAGTGTAGGGTTTGGAATATGATATTACAGAATACAAAGGAACTGGGATGACAACCGAGAATAACCTACCCAGCAAAACTGGGTTAATCCTTCAGGGGGGAAAATGAAAAACTTTTAATATAATAGAGGACTTTTAAGCATCCCTGATGAAAAGACCAGAGCTGAATAGAACTTTTGACATTCAGACTCAAGAGAAGCATTAAGAAGTAAGCATCAAAGAAAAATCATAAGGAACTTAAGAGGTGATACATGTAATGCTTAAGAACTTTGTCATTATTAGGGCAATTGGAAGGACTCTACATAGAGGGCACAAGAATGAGTTAATTATGTTGAGAATATCTTAAAAAATGGGTGGGTGGGAAAGAGGAATGCACTGGGAGAAGGGGAAGGGAGAGGCCAAATGGAGAAAATTATCTCATGTGAAAGAGGTACACAAGGGAAAACTTTTATGATTGAGGGGAAAATAGGGGTAGTGGTGGCAAGTAGTGCTTAAACCTCACTTTCATTGGAATTGGTTCAAAGAGGGAAGACTATATATAGTCTCTCTCTATATAGACTATGTACTGTATATACACACAGTTGGGTATAGAAATCTGCCTTAACCAACAGAGAAATAAGAAGGGAATGGGATAAAAGAAAGGGGGAGAGTGATAAAAAGGGAGGTAGTGGTCAGAAACAAAACA
Source organism: Notamacropus eugenii (assembly GCF_028372415.1). Lineage (NCBI taxonomy): Eukaryota > Metazoa > Chordata > Mammalia > Diprotodontia > Macropodidae > Notamacropus > Notamacropus eugenii. Next base: position 20,521,201 of record NC_092873.1, on the reverse strand, counting down.
GTGACTTTTGAGGAAGGAAAAGGTAAAAAGAGAGAGATGGATAAACAGAAGAAAGGAAGGAGGGAAATGCACAGTAATCATAACCATGAATGTGAATGAGGAGGAATGTCCCATAAAATGGAAATGAATTAGCAGAATGGATTAGAAACCAGAATCCAGTAATATGTTGCTTACAAGGAACACACGACACGGAAAGACATGTAGAGTTAAAATAAAGGATTGAAGTGGAATCTAGTATGCTTCAGCCAAGGTAAAAAAAAAAAAAAAGGCAGGGATAGCAATCATGATTTCAGACAAAGCAAAAGCCTACATGAACCTAATTAAAAGAAATAATCAGAGAATTTTCCGAGAAGGTACAATAGACAAGTAATATACTACTAATAAATGTGTATGGACCAAATGGCAATGCATCCAAATTCTTAAAGACACAAACAAAACAAATGCAGCCAAAATTAGAGGGAAAGCAGGAAACAAGCAGGGAAGTGGGGGCTGGGGGGGGACAGCAAATTTCTCTGGTAAAGGTGTCATTTCTTAAATATCTAGGGAAGTAAGCCAAATTTACAAAAATACGAGCTATTCCCTGATTGATAGAGAATATGAAGAAGAAGTTTTTGGAAGAAGAAATTAAAATTGTAGTCATATGAAAAAATGCTCTGAGATGTACTACCTCACACATATCAGATTGGCTAACATGGCAGAAAAGAAAAAATGACATGCTAGAAACGTAAGGACATAATGCATCGTTGGTAGAGCTGTGAACTGTTCCCAACCATCCTGGAGAACAATTTGGAACTACACTCAAAGGGCTATAAAACTGCATACCTTTTGACCCAGCAATACCACCACTACTAGGACTGTATCCCAAAGAGCTCAAAACAAAAAGAAAAGGACTGATATATACAGAAAGATTGATAACAGCTCTTTTTGTAGTAGCAAAGAATTGGAATCTAAGGGAATGCCCGGTAGTTGGGGAATGGCCAAACAAGTTCTGGTACATGATTGTGATGGAATATTATTGTGCTGTAAGAAGTCAAGGGGATGGGTTCAGAAAAACCTGGGAGGACTTCCATGAACTGATACAAAGTGAAGCAAGTAGAACCAGGAGAACATTGTACACAGTAGCAGCAACATTGTAACAGTGATCAGCTGGGAAAGACTTTGCTGCACTGATCAAGACAATTCCAAGGGACTCCTGATGCTCCAGAGAGAGACTGATGAATTCTGAGTGCAAAAGGAAGCAGGCTTTTTTCACTTTTTGTCAGTATGGCTAATATGGAAATATGTTTTGCTTGATTTCACATGTATAATGGATAGCAAATTGCTTGTCTTAAAGGATGGGGGAAGGGCAGGAGGGAAGGAGAGAATTTGGAAATTAAAAATTTTTAAGTGAATGTTGAAAGTAAATAAATAATGCATTTTTGTAAATTGAAAAAATGTAAAGGGGATACTAGTGTCATGTAGTAAAGAGAACAACAACTGCCGGATAGAAATTTATAAAGTTTTGGACTCCAGTACAGGTTAAAGAGAGTCAGCAAAAGTAATGAACGTTCATTAGTATTACCGACTTTGAGAGTGTTTGAGGAAAAGGAAACCAAGGTTTGGTTTTTTACAGACTCCTTGGCACTTGTTGCAGTAGGTTGTTCGGACTGTGCATTGGCTCTCATCTGTCTAAAGAGGTAGGGGCTCAGTGGGTTCATCTGTAAGCACTGGAATTGTGTGACCTTGTTGGTCACCAGGAGGGTTGTTGTGATTTAACTTCATTCCTCTCTGGAGTGAAGGCCTCAATCACCTTCATCTGCTTCCCTGCCAAAGTTAATGACTCCTTTTTTGGATCATCTTTTTTCTTTTTTTTTTTTTAAATGTGGAGACCAAATCTAGGTGTATGATCTGGACTGACGTGACATAGGAAAAAATGCTTCTTCCTTAGTCCTTTTTCCTTTAGTCTTAAATCTTCAGATGAACCAAGTGCCCTCTTATCCTCTTCCCCATACATGGTAAAAGAACATAACTTGAAAGTGTAGTAGTGGTTATTATGGGATCAGCTCACTGATATCTCAAAACAGATGTTCCCTTCTTTCCCCACCCCCCATGTCTCTTCACACCTTCAACTGGGGAGGCAGCAAATCTGCCCGAAGACAGCAGGAGTCCTATGGGAGGTGGGCTTGGGTCACAGGCACTTTCTAAAGGTGTTGGAGGAGGTAAGACAGGGAGCTTTCTTCACTTACCTCTAGTTTGAGGCTACTTTTGAAGCTTGGAACCTTGAACATTTGGAAAAGTAGATTGTAATCCACCAGCTGATTTTATTCTTACGGCCCTCTCATTATCCTCAAGTGACTTCACAAGTGTCCTTTGCACTGTTGTCCATAGGACTGAACCCAGTACTAGGTCTAAGAAGTAGGAAGCCTAGTGAATACTGGTTGGATCACAGTGAACCTCTTTCTTCTCAGAAATTTGAGCTCCTGTTTTTTATTTTAAATTGAAGGTCCCAGCAGGGATTTTTAGCATCACAAAGAGAACAAGTGAAATGGTTCGTATTTTTTGCTGTTTCTCTATCAGTCTTTCCATAAATCTTGGTATACTTTTCCTGTCTCTTGGGTCCCTATTTTTGCCGGGTTGGAGAAAGCTCCAAGCTTTAGAAACTTACCTTGGGGTTTGCTTTATTTGCCTATAGCTCAAAGGGGAAGGCATTTTATGCAATTAAAACTCTAAATAATTGTCAATGTCTTGTGGGGACTGTGGCCTTGACTAAGTTGGGGTACAGTTAGTGAAGATGGTTGAATTTGTTGCTTTTTTTTTCTTTCTAAAAATTGCCCAAAGTCTCCTGCTTGGCTTCAAGTCTTTGCCCCTTTTTTCCCAGAGGCATTTGTGATTATTTCACCATCACTGGGTAAAATATCCCAGGAGAAGCTGTTGGTATTCTAGTCTAAGAAGTGAACTCTGTCAGACGGGCCTTGGCCCACCCAGTAGTGCTCCAGACAAAACAGATCTACACAGTAGGAGCTAATAATAATCAGTATAATGGAATAACCCAGAAAGTGGAGATATCTGTCTAAAGGAAGTGCTTTTTTCTCTACAAGTAGAATTGACTGTGAAGAACCCTGGGCTCTGCCTTCTGATATTATCACTAGCAGGGTGTTCCTAGGGTTGTAATGGACAGCTTGAAATCCCTTCTTCAAACCATTTTTAGCTCCCACTCCTCATTGTAAGCATCCCCAGAAGTCTTTTGGTGACTGCATCTTGTTTTCTTTTATTTATGTTTGACAGTAGAAATAAGAATCGTCTACTTCTTTCTTCCTGTATTGGTTCTTTAGCCCTAATCTTAGCCCCTCCCTGTGGTCATCTTCAGTTTTTCTTGTGTTTAGCTTGTTTGTACAGAGCTATTTGCATGTCTCTCTCATTAGACTAGGAGCTCCTTGAGAGCGGGGACTCTTTTTTTGGGAGGGGGGATGACTTTCTTTGTATCCCTAGCACTTAGCACAATGTTGGGTATGTAGTAGGCATTTGATAAGCACTTGTTGACTTGACTTGGAAACCTGGACAATGGAAGTAGCTTTGGGAGCAGATTAGGCCCACACTCAAAGGCTGTAGGACTTGGCTTAAGGTATCTCAGCAGAAGTTCCATGGAGCCTCTAACTCTCCAGAGGCTCAGACACAAAAGCCTCCCACCAGTACTTGGAAGGACAGGTAGACAGATGCCCTCACTTGGAGAGGTCTAGTCACCTCAGCCAGAGGTATCAAGAAGAGTGAGGCCAAACCAGATTAAAATGGAGTTTGGAAATAGCTCACAAGATAAATAAAAATCCAGTGAGGCCAAGATAATATTCCATTTTAAAATAAAGTCAGTCATTACTACAGAGATCCTTACCTGTGGACTAGGGACCTCTTTTCTCTGAGTTGGAAGAGGAGGAGGATCCAAGAGACAGCTGCCCAGGATATGAAGCTGCAGGGGACTTCGAGGCTCCCAGCCCAACTCTCTCATTTTACAGAGGAGGAAACTGAGACCTGAGGTTATTCAGGAAGGGAGTAGAAGACTGTGACCAATCTGTCCTTCAGTACTACCTCCTCATCCACCTTCAGTGTTTCTTTTCAGAATCTTAAAAACCTTGTACTTTTCCTTCCAGGAAAGGATTGGCCATTAACTCCTTAGGACTTGGATTTTCTTTATCCAAACATTGCCACTCATCTCCCCATCTTTTTTACCTCTGCTTATGCAATGTTCTTTCTGAAACTAGGTTTCTAGATCCTCGGCAGATGTTGGCAGAATCAATGGTGCAGTCATCCGCGGACTTGGGCCCCTTTAAACAAGCATTGTTTTCCTCATGATCCTCTTTTACCCTGAGAAACTGGGGCAAGAAAGGACTTGTAGCCAAGGTGCAAGGATGGCTTCCCTGTCTTTTTTGTGTGTTTTGGGGTTAAAGGGAGAGAGTGTGCACTTAAAAGTGGGTTCTGTGGCTGTTCAGTCATTGAGGTTCAAATCCTGGCTCATCTGTATCACTCTGTGACCTCAAGTGAGTTCTCATCTTGGGACTGCAGTTCACCTCTGAATGTTCTAGATTGAATGAAGAAGATGCTCGAAGGTTCCTAAAGTGATTCTGTGGGAATGATGATGCTCATGAGTGCACTTAACTGGGTCCCATCAGACATTGCATCCTCTCTCTGTGAGAGGAGAAAGATCTAAGGTTCCTGAAATTGGCCCCTGTGATAAGATGCTGCTTTCCCATGTTGTTCCTCTACAGCAGCCTGTCACATGACCTTTGCTGGCTTTTGGAAAAAGTGGTGTGAAATGTCCTTGATGTCATCGTCAATGTTTATTTACTGTAGGATGTTTGGTGACCAGCATAGCCTCCAGACACTTAGCAGCCAAGTCATCAGGACTGACGTGGGCAGATTTGATGCTCAGAAAACAAAAAACATATATTGAACCTATCTGTCCATCAGAGCTCAATTCTCCAAACTGCCTGGCAGCTATTCAAAAAGGCATTAGAGTTTTTCTGGAAGGTCTTTCTTAAATAGGAATCACTTGTTGGCAGAAGGAAGGCTCCCTGCCTGCTCCAAAAAGTCAGGACTGGGTGTAACTCGGATACATGGGTGAAAGCCTGGCTAAGAATCTCTGTTACCAGGAAGAGGGAAGCTCCAGCAAAGAACAGGAACTTCAGTTACTTAATGGAGTAGAAATGTAGGGAGGCAACCATGGTGAGAGAGAGCCAGCCTCCCAGTCGGGAAGCCCTGTATGCAAATCCCAAACAAGTCAGTTCACCTCTAAGTGACAGGCTGAAATTGTGAACTGCAGCCATACATACGTACACACATGCACACATGCATCCATACAAAATGATGTTACAGAGAAAGTATCAGACCTGTAGTAGCAGATGGAGTTTCCTGTTGTTTTGTTCTGGTATCTTCTCTTGCCTCATTGTTGGCTCTTTACCCTCTCTCTAGCTTGTTTGTACACATTTGTGACTTTGTCATTTCCACTGCTAGACTATAAGCTCCTTGAGGGCAGGGACTATTTTTTACCTTTCTTTGTATTCCCAGACTTGGCACAGTGCCTGGCACACAGTAGCCTCTTAATGAATGTTTATTGACCGATTCTAGCAAAAGGAGCATACCTCTGTGTCAGGCCCCTGGAATCTTAACTGGTCTGTGCAGAGCTTGGAAGCCTTGCTGCACTGTTTGCTCTTCCGTGATTGTGGTCATGACAGAAGTTGCTTTCCTGGTTCAGCCCATACCACACTGCCTGCTTTTTCCCCAGTAATAAATAAGTAAGCTTGCCTGCCAGGGTTCACTCAGATCTTCCCAGTTTCCTTTGGATTCATAGTTGTCATTTTTATGGAACCACCATATTCTGTAAAATGAATGTGCCACATTCAGCCATCTCCCCACCAACAGACACCACATTCCCTCCAGTTCTTAACTTTTGTCCTCATGGGACCTTCCTCTCTGTCCTCGAACTCTCTGGGGCGTGGTGTGTGTGTGGTGTGTATGTGTGCGGTGTGTGTATGTAGTGTGTGGTGGGTGTGTGTGTGGTGTGTATATGTGTGGTATGTATGTGTGCGGTGTGTATGTTGTGTGTGTGTGGTGTGTATATGTGCGGTGTGTATATGTGCGGTGTGTATGTAGAGGGTGTGGTAGGTGGGTGTGATTTGTGTGTGTGTGTATGTAGTGTGTGTGTGGTGGGTGGGTGTGATTTGTGTGTGTGTGGTGTGTATATGTGTGGTGTGTATGTAGTGTGTGTGGTGTGTATATGTGCGGTGTGTATGTAGTGGGTGTGGTGGGTGGATGTGGTATGTGTGTGTGTGTGGTGGGTGGGTGTGATTTGGGTGGGTGTGGTGTGTATATGTGCGGTGTGTGTATGTAGTGTGTGTGGTGTGTGTGTGTGGTGTGTATATGTGTGGTGTGTATGTAGTGTGTGTGGTGTGTGTGTGTGTGGTGTGTATATGTGCGGTGTGTGTATGTAGTGTGTGTGGTGTGTATATGTGCGGTGTGTGTATGTAGTGTGTGTGGTGGGTGGGTGTGATTTGTGTGTGTGTGCGGTATGTGTGGTGTGTATATGTGTGGTGTGTGTGTGTAGTGTGTGTGGTGGGTGGGTGTGATTTGTGTGTGTGTGCGGTATGTGTGGTGTGTATATGTGTGGTGTGTGTATGTAGTGTGTGTGGTGTGTGTGTGTGTGTGTGGTGTGTATATGTGCAGTGTGTATGTAGTGGGTGTGGTGGGTGGATGTGGTGTGTGTGTGTGTGTGTGTGTGTGTGGTGGGTGGGTGTGATTTGGGTGGGTGTGCGGTGTGTGTGGTATGTATATGTGTGGTGTGTGTATGTAGTGTGTGTGTGTGTAGTGTGTGTGGTGGGTGGGTGTGGTTTGGGCGGTATCCCAGAGTCAAAGGCTGGAAACACATGGTTGAGTGAACTTTTCACATAATTTCCGGCGGTCCTTCAGAACAGCTGGATTGATTTACAGTTCCGCCGAGGGTGCGTTAGTGTGCCTGTTTTCCCATAGCTTTCCCCACCCCAATATATACTGTTTCTGGTCATCTCTTTCATTTGGTAAGTGTGAGGTACAACATCAGAATTGGTTTGTATTACTTTTATTCATGTTTTGGGATGTTTTTTCATGTGGTCATAAGCTTGTATTTCTTTTCAAGTCTGCATATCATTTAACTGATATTGACCTTTGTAATGCATTTGTATAAATATGGGTATCAATCTTGAATCAGCAACATCAGCTGTTAGAATCCCCCCCATAATGACTTCATTTTTTTTCTACTGCTAGCGACATTGGTTTTTTCATGTAGAAACTATTTTATGTTTTCAAAATTGTTCATTTCGTCATCTGTGATCACCTCTATTCCTGTTTAATTTTTTTCCTCACCGTAGTTGTTTAAAGCACTTCCTTCCCTTTTCCTCTTTTTGGGGGGACAAAAATATTTAAATATTAATAATAAATTTAATTAAATATTATTTAATTCATATATTCATTTGGAGTTTATTTTGGGATATGATGTAAAGTATTGGATTCACTCTAATTTCTGCCACGTTGCTTTCCAATTTTCCCAGCAATTTTTTTTAGAGAAGTTTCTGATCCAGTAGTTGGTATCTCTGGGTTTATCCAACAGTAACCTATTCTGTTGGCTTGCATATGGGATCTATATGGACATATTTTATACCAACTTCATAGGGAATGTGCTCTTTAAAAAATAATGAAATTGTTCCCGTCAGCAGTGACATAAATAATTGCCTGAAATTTCTTGTGCTTCAGTCCCATAAGTCAGCTAATGTTTCTCTGTCATCAGCAATTTATTCTCTGCTCTATTTAATTATTTTTTGCTACGGGGCCTTTGTGTATGAGAAAACACTTGTTTTTCCTTGGTTCTGTTGATGGCCTCCTCCTATAGCTAGTTAACACCTCCAGTTTAGAACTCAGGGTTATGTTTGAAGATGAAAGGTCTGAACTGTGGCATCTGGGGATTGCAGTTACTTCCAACTTGCTATTCCATTGTTACCATCCCTCTCCATTTCTTCTTCCTACCTCATGGACAAAAAGTGTTGCAAGATAGACTTTCCAGAGCCCCTGATGCCGTCTCTGTCATGGATTCTTCAGCAGAGATTTAGGCGCGTGGCTGGAACAACTGGATTACAGTTCAAGGGGCTGCCCTTGGTACTGGCCCCTGACCCTCTTCCCTGAATCTCCCATCTTTAATAAAGAACAGACTGGAGGGATTAACCATGGGTAGCCAAGGAGAACCCAAGCAGAGTGGGCAGGAGATAGTTGCTGCACTGTTGCCACACTACACATGCTGCGATCAGCACGGTCTAGCTTTGTGGCTGTGGACACTCAGGTCACTCGCGGTATTGCTTGTGAATCTTGGCCACGAAGAAGAGTGTTATTTATCAGTCACAGGTAGGAAAGTTTAAATTATACAGGCCTTCTGAGTGTTCTAAATCTTTCTGAATAGCTAGAATTTCAAGTTAAATCTTTGTCACTTATTTCCATATTAACCTAGTCAGACGCGTTGCATTAAGTTTGGTAAGAAAGTTGAATAAATGAACAGTTGTATAGCCTGTGGTGATGTCAAAATTGCCATCTTTTGTGCTCTCCTCTGCTGGAAGGCACTTCATGGCTCTGGATTTTAGTCATGATTTAGAACCAACTGGAAGACAGGCAAAGTAGAAGGTTTTAGTTTGATAGCTCAGTTTACCTGGGACAAGAACCAGTGTAACAAGGAACAGGTGTGTTAAGACAGCCTCTGGGCAGACTCCAATGCTGCTTCCACCTTTGCTTGGGCCTGCTGCTGCTGCAATCACTGGGACTTGAGGAGAAACGAATTTCTGAGAGCAGCTGTAGGAAATGGCTGTCCTTAGTTTTCTTTGCACAAAAAGTGGAGAAGATTGACTTCTCCAGGAGAGCAGAAAGAACCCTGGACTGAGTCAAAGACCTGAGTTCTGCTTGTAACATTGCCACTACCTGTCCACCCTGGAGGGGTGTGTCTTCCTTTTCTGGGTCTCAGTTTCCTTTTCCGTAAAACAAGAAGGTAAAGCTAGATTCTCTGATCCCTTCCAGCCAGGGATTTCACAGCTGACTCCCAGGGGAAAAAATGGCCTGTATTCACTTCTCCATCCCTGCCAGTTGGACTTCTAGCCTTCCCACTCAAGGGAAGCTGTTCTCTCCAGATTTTTATTAATCGCTAAATCCATGAGCCTTTTCTCAGCCTTTGCCTTCTTGAGCCTTTGGAGTATCTGACCTGCTGCTGTCCTCTCCTCTCTGGGCTTGGGGCTCTGTGTCCACTTCTTGACTCCCTCCCCACTATGCCAGTGAAGGATTTCTCTCTGTGGCTCACAACAATCTCTTTATTTCTAAGTCCAGTGGCTTTTCTCATGCCTTATCCTTTTTCATTTTTTCACAGCATTTGATATCACTGATCACCCAACCCTTCCTCTTGGGCATGTTTTCCTTATCACAACTGATCTTTGTAGTTCTCTTGATGTACATATTCTGTCTCTCTCTCCCTCCTTCTCTCTCTCCCTCTCTTCCCCCTCCTCTCTCTCTTTCCTCTCTATCTGTCCTCTCTCTTTCTCTTCTTTCTCATCTCTCTCTCTCTCTCCCCCCTCTCTGGATTTAGCTATCATCTCTATGTAGATAACCCTAAAAACTCCATACGCTGTCTAGAAATCGGCCTGTGTCCTGTGAGCATTTCACGTTTCATTATCTTTCTCCCTCTTCGTACCTTTCGCTATTGCTCTGGGCAGTGCCAGCCTTTCCATTGCCCCGGCTTGCAGCCTCAGCACGCTGTACAGCATCTTCTGCCATGTTCTTCTCAGAACTTGTCAGTCTCACCTCAATATCTCCTGCAACTCAGACCTTAACTGGCCTGGACCAGCAATATCACTTCTTAGGTGGTTTCTTTATGTCCAGACTCTCCCCTCCAATCCTTCCTTCACATTATGAACCTACAAAGTGAAGATGTCTCTTCCTGTCTTGTCCCCTCTTCAGCCTAGCTTCTAATAATAATTAATCATCATAGTAGATGGTGATAGGTTCCATTTAGATGTTGTCCCGGGATTGTAGAGCACCTGGCCTGCTTTGACATGGATAGAGAGGACTTAAGACTTAGGAGGTGATGCATTGTTTGTAGACTGCCTGCCAGTCAACAAAACAAGCTACATGATAGAAGGAGAGAGTAATGTTGGGCTTGGAGTCAGAAAGATGTGGGTTCAGATCTTACTTCAGGTATGATCGGGCTGATCATAGGCAAGGTACTTCACCTTGCACAGCCTTGGTTTCCTTATCCATAAAATGGGGATAATACCCATAGTACTTTTCTTCCAAGGGTTGTGGGGAAAACCAGATGAAGACATGCATGTCAAGGGCTTTGAGAACCTTAAAATCCCATGTAATTGTCTGTCTATTAACAGATAATTTAGCTGAGTAACAGTGGCTGTGAGGATTTGTACCTCAGATGTCATTATAACAAGTAATTAAGTAAAGTAGGTACCACTTGCTAACCATAGAGGTCTTTGACACCCTTTCAGGAGAGTAGGGTGGCCCAGCTTTTAGGGCTGCATTCCCAGGAGTGAGATTGTGGGGGATTCAGAAGTACTAGGAATGTTCCAAAGAGTAGAGCCGTTCTGTTACTGTTATTGTGGATGAGCGCCATTCTCACGTGTCTGTTTAGCATAATGAGCTCCCTTGTAATTACCTCCCCAATTAATTTGTTTTCCATATTTTCTTTCTGTTAGGAGAGAAAATTGAAGTTATTCTCTAAGCTACTTGAAGAGAGTGACTAAATGCCACTGGGTCGGGCTGTCTGTGGGTATGAAGTGGTTGGGAGACTCCAAGAACATGGTGGTGAATGGCAGGAGAAATGGAGGCAAGTTGTCTAACGAACACCAGCCAAGTCAATCCAAATTTCAGCACCCGGGGAAGGACGCCCTGAAGGCTGGCCGAAATGCAGTTGAGAGAAGGTCGAGCCGATGTAGGTACACGCTTAACCTCTGGGGCGTTTTCGTTGTTGTCGGGGTCCAGTAATACGCTTTGTTTTCTTTTTGTCTTTGACAGTTTTCATCATGTGTCTCAGAAGAGTCATTTATTTCTATTTTAAAACTGCCCTCATTCAGCTCTTGTTATGTTGAGATGCAGAAATCCTGCCTGTGTGCTTGGGGTCTGCAGCTGGAGACTTCTGTAGAGTTTCTGTCAAAATGCTGGCCAGGACAGTCGCCTCGCAGTGTGTCAGGCTGTCCAGAGAGCTTTTAAAATCGTCAGAAAGTAGTCAGTTCTCCCTCTCAGTGTTTGTGGAATGCAATAGGGCCGAGGCCTGGGGTCAGGCCTGCTGCAGCAGGAGCGATTTTACCTGCCCCAGCCAGGCAGCGTAGCAGTTCCCCTTGGGATGTATTAGTGCGCAATGAAACAATTGTTTAATTGCCTGCTCGCCTCCTACTTGGAAGGGAACCACTTTTTTTCGACTTTCTGACATTTGTACTTAAAGTTTTGAGTTCCAAATTCTATCCCTCCCTCTGCCTCACCCCAGCCCCCATTTTTTATTTTGAGAAATTGTGGGCTTAGTCCATTCTTATTGGTGTCCATTTCAAGGGTGAGGGGCAGAAGGGCGGGGCACCTTGAACTGGCCTTGGAGCCAGGAAGACTGGAGTCTGGTCAGGTCACTTCCTTGCTCAGGGCTCTCTTCAAGACTCAGCTGCAGAGCAGGTGCCAGCCTTCCCCAGGGGGCGGGGGGAAGGACTTCCCTATACTCTGTGACTCAGGATGAACACAGAACTGTAGATAAGATGGTCCCAAGGTTGTTCCAAGGGCCCGGGAGGGCCAGCAATTGCCGAACTTCTCAAATGTGGCTTGAGATCAAGTGCTTTCAGGCCTGAGCCCCAGTCTTTCCTATTTTAAGCAGATACCACGCTGATTCGGTGCTGGTCTCACTCAGTCTAGCCCTCAGGGTGTATGGTCCAAGCCTGTTCAAGTTCTGTAGACTATTAACACCAAACTCTCCTAGGGTCAGGATAGGAGGGATCAAGAATTAGCCTGGTATTCCCTGAACCCTGGAGACTAGACAGAGCCGAAGGCTTGCTAGGGCCTCCTCCTTCCTCCGGAACAAAACATCCATCAAACACCCCAAACTTAAGACTTGTCAGACTTGCTCATGGGTCAGAGCAGGACTGTGGGAGCAGGGAGAAGGAACAAGGTGGAAAGAGCCCTGAATGACAAAGGCAGAGACAGAGCCACCTTTCCTTGTGTCATGACACACGGGCCTGTGATGAAGAAGGTGTAGACAGCCATCGCTGTGGCTTCTCCTGCTTCTTCCATTCCTAAAAACCAGGTCACAACCAGCAGCGTCCCACCTTTCACCCTGGGGCCCTTGACTTTTGGGCCTTGGCTTCTATTCTTTGCTATGTCCACACCTGTTCTTCCAAACTAGCATTCAGTCCATTCTCTCATTTCCTTCCAGACCCTGAAATTCCTGGGAATGAGCAATCAGACAGTCCTCATACCCCTTACTACCTGTGGGGGGAACTTTAGGCAAGGGTGCTCGATGGCCCTTTGTGCCCTCACCTGTCAGGTGGCAGTGAGTACTCACCTCCAGTAAAGGCCAGGGGCTAGGCCACCTTTCCTCCTGAGGCCCTTGTTAGAGCCAAGATCCAGACCCTGCCTCTACTTGCTGAAAGCTCTTTATGCCCCGCCCCCCAACCACCTATTACCTCTTATTTATTTTCCCCCATGGCCTCCTTTATTACCATATTAAAGCTGTGGGATTGTCCTCCCAGGTTCCCACCTGTGCAGTGAGGGAGCAGAAGTCCCCTGGGTCACCTAACCAGGCCCCGTGGTTGGGAGGTGGCGTGTTCCTCAGGCAACAGCAAACCCAAATGCCATTGCCCAGGCCTTGAAGGAGGCTGGGCCCCAGATAACCACAAGGGCTGTCTGTCTGACTGCTCACTCTTTGATTGGGACAAGGAATTGCTGATTTGGTTCATTGGAAAACTCAGGAGATGAACGCAGCAGCCTGCAGTGAGTGACCCCTGTGCTTCTTGCTTTCCCAGGTAGCGGTGCTTCGGGGTTCGAAGGGCAGAGTCGCTATGTCCCTTCTTCTGGGATGTCTGCCAAGGAGCTGTGTGAAAATGACGATCTAGCCACCAGTCTGGTGCTCGACCCCTACCTAGGCTTTCAGACTCACAAAATGAACACTAGGTAATTTTCTTGTCTTTATCCTGAAGGGGAACAAGGAAAGTGTTGATTTTCAGAAACTAGAAGGTAAACCTGAAGCTTTCTTTATATCAGTGAGGAACTTGGAGGAAGGGGAGTCGGAGCTGGTGGAGCTCCAGGATTGCGCTCCCCCCACCCCCAGCCCTGCTTCTAGCCCCAAGAAAGGTCAGCACACTGGTTCTTGTGTGGGGTGGGAGCCTTTGCCACTCCCTGGGGGACCTGGACAGGGACTAAGGGGGAAAGCAGAGGTGGACTTGCTCCTCATTTAGCCGTGGCTGATGCTGATGGCCTTTTAATGAGGATCCCACTACAGAAGTCACTGGGTATGCTTGAGAGCTTTCTTCCAAGAGGTTCCATGAGAATGGGGTTTTCCTTTGTTGTTGTGCTTGTCCTTTGTTCTTAAAGATGATGACATGACTTGTAGTTGACTTTGATCTGAGTGAGGGAGGGCTGTGCAAGGCCACCAACCTCACTGTCTTCTCCTGCGCTATCTGGGCCCAGTGGCCTGGCTTTCATCAGGACAACTGGAGATGGCCCAGTGGGTTTTTCCTTGAGGCCAACAGTGGCAAGGTGATTTGGGCCTGTAGCTTAGCCTATCCACTGGTGCTGGTGGGGTGGGCTGCTCAGTGTCCATGCCCTGTGTCAGGTGAATGCTTCTAAAGACTGTGCAATGGGAGACACAGCAGGAGATCGAGGGGAAATGGCAAGTGTGCCAAGTGCAAGTTGAGCATAGAACAACATTCGTTGATGATGCTCTTGGCAAGGAAGACAGCCACAATGGGGGAAGGATAATGAATTTGAGGTTAGGTCTGTTGGATTGAGTGGGGCAGACTTAGCTATGTCCAGCAGAACATCTTCATCTAGTCATTGTCCATACTAAGTCTAGGGCCTGGGAATGGAGGTCATAATCTGCATTGGGAGAGTGAGAAGGAGGAGACATCTCTGAGGGCCACGAGCCCCCTCCAGGAGGGTGTGCATCCCAGTCTTTCACAGAAGCCAGTGTCCAGGGCTGGGCTCACGAGTGTACCTGGTTGGGCATTTTGGTGAGATGACCCAGACATACCAATCAGTGGCCAGCCACCTAGACCTGATCTCCCTTTAGTAAGGAATCCAGAACTATTGGAAAGGGTCAGGGCAGAGTGATGTGGAATGGAGAGGGCACTGACCTTGGAGGCAGGATTGGAACCTGGGTCACTCTCTAATATTTGTTGTTTGACCTTGGGCAAATCATTAGTGACCTCTCTGCCTTGTTGTGCCTTGTTGTCTCTAAGATGGGGGGCCCCTTCAGCTCTGCATCACTTATGTCTGACATAGGATATCATCTGAGATGGCTTGTTTGGGCCCATGGGAGTGAAGAGACTAACCCAGACCCTGCTTAATTCTAGGCTTCCAGTAAAGACACAGAATCTTTAATTGTCCAAGTTAATTGGAAAAGATGGGCTCAGGGCTTGGATTCTGTTGGAATTAGGCTATGAGGCCCCCAGCAGGTTGGGGTGGGCAGCTCCCTTGGGGCAGAGTTGGGCCCCAATGGCTTCTCTTGCACCATTTCTAGGAAGGGTGGTGCAGATCCCTCCGCTTCCCTGCCCACCTGGATGTATTCCCCTAGACTTTTTTAGTGGCTGAGTGGTCAGATGTTGGGAATGGCTCTTGTCATTAGTTTGAAACTAAGTTGAGGGAAGGGGTGCAGAAGTGTTATAGTGTAAGGCCTGTTTCTGGCCCTCTGCCCAGGTCTTCTACCACCCTGGGCTTGTTAGGGCCTTCTCACCACTAACCCCAGTCTCTCACAGTTGCTGTTTGTTTTTGCATCTCTCTAGCGCCTTTCCTTGGAGGAGTTCCAGGCATTTTACCAAATCTGACAGTTGCCCTCACACCCACCCGGTGAGGTAGGTAGAACATGATGCCCTCCCCTGAGATAATGATGCACCCCACCCCTTCTTCTGAACAGATCCAGTAAGTCCTGGCTAGGTGGCATTTCTAAGAGAGCCGGATGGGGGCCTCAGCGGATTGTGGACCTCAGCCAGGTACGTTTGGGGGCCTCTTCTTTTCAGGTCTGGAGATGAAGAGTTCAATCTCATGGGAATCTGGCCCAACGCCTGGTGAGCCCCTCTGTTGGTGGCCTCCCTTTGGACAGCCTCTCTCTAAATGTTCTGTCCTCTCTGAGCCCCCCCCATTGCTCTCTTCTCTCCCCATTGCCTTTGGCCACTTCCAGCACCTCCCACTGTCTTGTGCCAGTATAGAGAGAGCTTTAGCAGCAGAGGGCCTCCCAGCCCTCTTGATCAGATGGCAAGAGACCATTTCTGGTGAGGGACATACGTATGTGTGCGTGCGTGCCCATGTTGAAAAACAGCTTTGTGAATGGATGGCCCCTCTTTAGTTGCTGGTCATACCAGACACCAGTCCTGGAAAGCCAAAGCAGTCTACTTGGTTGTGAAACAATAGCTTCCCCACCCCCATTTAAAGGAGGGGGGGGACTTGGAGGTGTTAGACTCTGCTTTGTCCCCTCCCCCCCTCCTCTTCACCAGTACTTCAATATCTTGCGATGGAGCATCCTTCTCCCATCCTGCTTTCACTCTCTGGTTAATCCTGTTGTCCGTCTGACATCCTTGCCAACTGTGAGAAGAGCTTCAGTTTTGGTGGCCTGGTTCTTTATTAAGTTTAGCTAAGGCCTTGGCCTTGAGACATAGTTTGTAGGGGACTGTGGTGAAGCCACTTAGAGTTCAGGTCTGCCGTTTGTGTCAAAACTTAAGTCTGACTGTCAGGTAGTCTCGGGACACCACCAGCACTCCACAGGTCCCTGATTTGATTTGGGTTGATGGTCTTTTGACAGGACCAGCCTACTAAAGAATATTCTTGAGCATTTTCATGGCATGGCGTAGTATGTGATCAGGATGGTCATCTCTGGATTGGTCAGGCCAAGTTGGTCAGAAATGGAAATTATTTTGGCAGTTTGTTATCTGGGTTTGGCGATAGACCTTCCAGCTTAAGTATTGAGTGAAATCATGTAGAGGCCCTGAAACTGTTGACTTTACTATGAAGATCTTCACCATAGGCACCATCCTATACCTCAGCTCTGAATCTTATCACTTTACTTTCTGAGGGACCTTCTTCCATGGCCTCTCAGTTCTTCCCTACTGGCTCCTCCCTCATGCTCTGACACTGTCCAAGCTGCATCTGGCTTGCTTGAAGAGCAAAACTTTGGCTTTTATGGCCCTTCATGGTTAAAGTTCTTCATTGGCCTGTGCTCTGGTTCTTTACCATTGTTGAGCCCTCAGCATGTGCAGGTGCTGGGTCGGACACAGGAATATGTGTGGCAGCCATTGAAGGCATGGGCAAGGAGAGTGGTACCTGGCTCGTCACCAGGAGAACAATACAGATAAAGTCAGAGTGGTCCAAGAGAAACCAGTCACTCCTGTCTGTTCTTCTGGATGTTGTGATTACCTTGTCTTTCTCTAACTCTTCTATCACATTTTAAGTGTTGTGCAGCTGGTGAAATGTGAAATAACTGGGGAAACAAAGGTTTAAGCTTCTGATCATACTGATGTATTAAGTCATGCATACCAATTGCATAACAAATCAGGACCAGGCTTCCTCTGCTTGACATTGGACCCCCAGTACAGGGGAAGACAACTTCTTATGCATTAAAGGAAAATTGACAGCATATAAACAGGATATAAGATTAGGTACTGGAGGAAAGATTAGAGACGTTCTGAGTTGGGAGGGGGATGAATAAGTTTCACAAGTTGGGAGTGTGGAGAACAAGCTGTTAGACTTTTGCATATGTGAAATGGGATGGCACTCAGTTCCCACAATTGGCAAGCAGGTAGAATTTCAGGAAAATGAAACTCAGGTCATGAAATGGAGTCAGCTTTACAGGACAGAGTTGGGATGGTTCACACAATTCCTACAGTTCTTTAAATTCCTCACTTTGATTCATGGTGGAGAAGCCAGTCCACTCCCATCATGGATCACTTACCTATAGGCCAAATTTATAAGGTTGTTTAATATGCTCATGCACATTGTCAACACTGTCAAGAAGGATCATCCTCTTGCACAGCTTACATAGCTTAGTACAATAGCTAACAGAGGCTAAGAATAATAGGGATAATATGCAAATATACAAATAGGGATAATATTACAAATCTTGTCAGATAGACTCTCTAGGTAAACCAAGTCAGGCTACAGATCAAACTATGTAGAGGGCTCACAGTGGACTAATTTTGAGAGGGGAGATTTACGTGTCACTAGGGTAACCAAGATAATTCTGCAAACAAACACCATAAAACAAAAAGCCAACGCAATACATTAAGCAACATCCGGTCTCCTTGTATCTTAGTAAATCCTTCCCAATGTCCATTTCATTTTGTCTTGAGTCCCAGATGTCCCATGTATTGTGTAGTCCTTGGAAATACCTTCTCTTGAACATTCTGAAATAGGCCTTATTCTCAGGGAACCTCTGAAGGGGACTTTGCTCCTCCGGTTCCCAGACACAGAAATTCCTAGGTAACTAGGTGGCACAATAGATAGAGTCCTGGGCTTGGAGTCAGCAAGAGTGCAGACTGCCTGAGACACTTATTAGCTGTGTGACCCTGGGTAAGTCACTTTACCCTGTTTGCCTCCGTTTCCTCATCTGTAAAATGAGCTGGAGAAGGAAATGACAAACCACTCCAGTATCTCTGCCAAGGAAACCCCAAATGGGGCCATGGAGAGTTGGACACAACTGAAATGACTGAACAACAGCCTACTACATTTGGTTTTCCAGTAACAAGTTCATGTAGTGAAAAGCAGTTCAAACTTTGTGGAGCTAATCTTATTAGCAGAGCTATAAGAACATTAAATTAGGAACCCATAACTCACCTGAGACTTTAGAGAATTTCAGTTTTTATATATCATCTGCTATTTTAAAATTTACCTAAGCCCTGTACTTGATATAAGAATTTTTAAGAAAAATTCATGTGAGTATAACTTATGAAATGAACCTTTCTGTTTTTAAAATTATCAGATATTTTAGAATGAGAAAATAATTTTACTCCTTTTGCCATTATGCAAAATCCTTGATATAGTTTTGAGAGCTTGTTATTAAAATGTACTCAAAGCCTGAATTTTGTTAGAAACATTGGGAAGCCAATCATACATATATGTATGTAACCTAGAAAACAGACTAATCTTGTTGCTTTCTCAAGATTTGCTATCCCATTTAGTTAGAAAACTTTACATTATCATTTGATTGCAAATACAGATTAAAATTGCACGATTTTTCATATTGGCATTCTATTATAGATGTTCTAGTTCCCATCTTTTAATTAATAGATTTATTACCATGCTTACAAAACTTCTACTACCCACCCACTCTGACTATGGAAATTTACTATGAAAGGAAAAGGAAAGATGTAGTTACAACAGTGTGAAGAGCCATCCCCTCGAGGCCACAGACTGACCTGACATACATCATTACAGGGGAAAAACTCCCTTAACTCTGGCAGATTCCAGGCACAAGTCATTTCTGATAGCCAGTCATTTAGTAAAGCTCCACATTATTCACAGGGTATCAAAAGCCGGCTCAGGATTAACGAGGTAGGGAAATTTCCTGTTAAGAAAGTAAATAGGACCATTGGGAAACTGAGTCAAGAGGATGCTATGTCGAACCACATCAAGGTCATCCCCTCAGTCTCCTCAACGTTAGACTGCTGTACATGGCATTTTCTCCTTGACAGGTAGAGTATTGCTTAATAACAGTGCCAGCAACCAAAACTAAAATCATACTCAAAACCATATTATGGTCCCAAGAGTTTTTACCTCAAATAGCAAAATTTCACTAACCAAGACTTAGGGCTTGAATGTGATTAGTTTTCTCATGTTTCCTTAACATTTAGATGTCATTTATGTGTTGCTTATAAATTAAAATTTACTGCATTCTGGTCTTTCAGACAGAAAAAATACCTGAAAGTTAACTCATTGGTTTTTTGAAATTACATCTTTAAGCCACCCTATACAGTTTCATAATTTTTATAAGTGGTAGCCAAAAGTTTTCATATGAAATTCATTCTTTATTATAGTAAATGAACAGGTCTCCCCCCCAGTGGGAGTGGGAGGGAGGATCCTATTTTTTCTCAGTTTTAGGTTCTTAAGCTTCAATAATTTAGATTTTACAACATGTGGTCAGTAGAACTAATCAACTTTTATCATCCTGTCTGAATACAGACTCTCAAGGGACCTCACACATAAGAATCTTGAAAGGTCTGTGCAACTTTTCCCCCAAACAGGCAGTTATTACCTATTTCAAAACAAAATATACTACATTTAATATCTGACTCTTTGTGACCCTGTTTAGAGTTTTCTTGGCAAAGATCCTAGAGTGATTGAACATCTTCCTCTCCAGCCCCTTTTACAAATAAGGAAACTGAGGAACATAGGATTAAGTGATTTGCCTGAGGTCACACATCAGTGGTCAGATGTAAACTTAGGTCTTTCTCACTCTGGGCCTGATGCTCTATCCACTGAGCTTTCAAATGCCTATTTTTAAAAATCACGTTCTTTTAACAGCTCAATTTGTAATCTAAGAGCATCTAGATTTTTTAAAACAAAGTTGTTTTTCTAACAGGATTTCTAGTACAATGATTTCTCAGATTTCACAATATGAGAATTTAGTGATAACATACTTATATAATAATAAATAATAATGACATACATAAAATCATGTTATAGAAGAGGAGACAAACCTTATTACCAGTCAGATGACATCAGTTCGGCCTAATACATTTCCGAATTATCTTACATAAATCCCAGTAGAGAGTAATTCATCATGAGGCAACCACATTTAATTTAAAAAAAAAGTAATTGCTCTGTACCAGACCATTTCAGATGGTAGAGGGTCATCACATTATACAGTCATTTTGGATGCCCTGGCTCCTTCTCTCCAGCCCCATGTCTGAGCCCAGACTCCTAGATGAATTTATCCCCCAGGGTCTCTTAGTCAGCATGCCCTGATCCTTGCCCCTCCAAGATGGAGGCCTCTGCTCTTTGGGAGCACAGGCACCCCCAGATGGGGCTCTCTAAGCCTTGGTTTCCTCATCTGTGCAATGGGGGGTAAGAGTCAACATTGTCTCAAGTCCCTTCTAACTCTCAATCCATAATTCACTGGCCCATGTCATCATATGGCCAAGTCAGTCAACACATACTTATAGTTTGTACTTGTGATACAACATTGGTTTTTATTGATAGGTTGGGATGCAGTATGGTGTCTACTGCCTGGGAATCAGGAGATAAAGTTTCCAGCCCCAACTCTGCCATTCCCAATCATCCCTTTGGGCCTCAGTTTCCTTTTCTACTAAAATGAGGGTAGACCTAAATAATAGGGTCAGAGGCTCCTAGAGTTTGGGCTGAATGGGCCTGCAGAGGCTCCCTGGCCCCACTGTCCCATTTGACAGAACCTGAGGTCCATAGACACGTGTCCCCGAAGTGGGCATCTGAGGTGCAGTTGGATTCTAGGTCCTCTGGCTTCCACTTGTGTCTCTACTGGAAGGTGAGCCAAGCTTCTGAGGCCCTCCAGCAACTGTTGCCCATTCCACGAACCTCTCTGTCACTCCCCTTTGTGTCCTCACCCCCCTGATTCCCCTGCCTAGAATGTCCTCCTTTGTCTTGGCCTGTCTAAGTGAAACACTCTCTTCCCAGCTCATCGTGGCCATCTCTTGTTAAATTCACATACTTTCATTATCCTTACATTTTAATTTGGACCTTGACTGGCATTGGTGGGGGTGCTTGGTCCATGCCTGCCAGAGGAGGCCAGCCTCCTAATCTTCAGATGGGGAGTGGACTCCTGCCATCGCTCTCGTTGTTCCACACGTCATTTTCTGTAACCCTGTAGACCCTACAAGCCAACTTCCTCCTCCACAGCTCGCAGGAGCCTCCTCCGTGGCCTCCTGCCTCAAGGCTCTCCCCAGTCCCATCCATCTCAGGTGGTAGGACCAACTCTGTCTTTGCACTCTTGCATCAGCTCTGCAGGCTCCAGAATCATCCTCCCTTTTAAAGTTCAGATTTGTGTTTTATGAGATCCATAGTTACTATGCATGTAGTATGCAATATGCCATCTATGATACATGTAGTACATGCATAGAATGTATACACAGTATGTTTATAAGTAAGTATGTATTTATATATGCATACAAATATGCAAAATGCGCATGTGCACGGTGCGCCCTCAGAGACTTTTTATTGTACAGAAACATCTGGCAACTGCTGGTTCCAACCCTTTGGGCCTTTTGAGTGACAGATAATAACAGTGCACATTTGTATAGTACCTACTATGTGCCAGGTGCTGTGCTGAGGGCTTTAGGGTCAGGATCCTGTTTGATCCTCACCACCATCCTGGGAGGGAAGCATCATTATTGTCCCCATTTTACAGATGAGGAACTGAGGCAAACAGGGGATCTGAGTCAGGACTTGAATTCAGGTCTTTCTGGCTCCAGGTCTGCTGTGGAGCACCTTTGGTGGGAGCCTGCCTGTGCCTTTCCCAAACCTTATTCCAGGATGCTTTTTTAAATGTGTGTACATTATAGAGATAAGAAAGGAGACATTTGGCTTGGGAGTTAGTTATTTTCTTGGTCATCTTTTGGGAGTTAAAATAAGGTCTAAAATTTTTTCCAGACTACCAGTTTTATCCCTTCTTTCAGGTAGTCAGTGCAACAGACATTGATTAACTCCCTGCTATGTGCAGGATACTACACAGAGACAAAAGGAGCTTATACTCTCCTGGACTGCCCTGCAACGTGGCCCCTCATAGCATCAAGAAGGCATCCCCTGGGGCAGAGTCCTGTCTGGAGCCAGCTGTTCTTGGGGGTGTAGAAGGACAGTGGGAGGCAGCATCTGATGCGCACCAGCCTCTGGTTCTGGAATGACCATCATGTCAGGCACCATTCAAGCATGCTCCCTGTGGTTGTTGCTGGTTTGACCACATCTGGCGACTCTCAGGTTCTCTCTTCTGGGAAAGCGTGTGTGGTGCCCAGAGGTGACTCTTTTCCATGCTCAGGCCACCCTTCTGCCCATTCTCCTGGTTGCCACCCTTTTGACTCCAGTCTCCCCCATGTCTTGGGCCCCTTCCTTCCCCACTAGCTGCAGGTGTGCCCAGGGAGATGCTGTGGTCCCTTCCAGTGCCTTGGCAGCCACATTCCTAGGGGAAGCTACCTGCCCTCATGGCCTCCACTTCCTCTCCCCTCAGTCATTTCTCAGAGGTGCAGAGCAGCTCCAACCCGAGCTTGGCTGTAGCTTCTTTCTGTAGCATTACTAGTGAGCTCTTAAAAATCTGCTGCATTCTGTCTTGACATCACCTGTATTTCCCCCTGCATGCTTCTCCTAATGGCTCCCAGAGAGCCTCTTTTAGAGTAAAGAAGCATATAAGCCCCCGCTGCATGCCATCATCACATCATCCGATCCTTTCTGCCACTCTGGGAGGGTAGATGCTCTTCCCAGCTCCACCGAGACAAACAAAGGTCACACAGCTAGTAAGTGTCTGAGGCCAGGTTTGAACTCAGGTCTTCCTGACTCCAGGCCTGGTGCTTTGTCCCTTCTGTCACTAGTTGACTCTGAAGAAGAGGGGGAAACTAACACAAACCAAGAAACATAAGTAAATTCTGAAGTTGTAAGTTCTTTGCACAGCCCCAACCCCCTGCTTCCTCCTCTGCAGAGCTGGGGGCCTTTATAGCTGAGCTCAGTGGCCTCTTCTCCTCCTCATCCCTCATGCCTGCCCCCTTGACTCGAGGTCCCCTGGAGCCTCCCTTGGGCCACATTCTCATTGCCATGCAGGTGACTCTCCCCAGGTGGCTGCTGGGCAGCTGTGCCCGATGTGCCTCCCCCGCCTGCTCTGGCCTGGATTTCTGTCATTCTTCTAGTCTCCCTCACCCCCACCAGCTGTCCCTTTGGCTCCCACACCTTGTCGTGCCCACTTTCTGCTTCTGCTGTCAGCTCCCTGCCACGGTGGCCTTCTGATTGGCCTCCTTCTCAGGTCTCTGCCCACTTCCTTCCATCTTTGTGTTGCCCTCCAGGCTCCAACACAAACCCTTTCCAGCCTCGTTGTCCCTCTCCAGGTTGATTATAGATGGTTTCCCTTGAGGCTCTTTAGTGCTGCCAGACTGGCTTTCTTACCATTGGTCATATCATCTCTCCACACCTTGGTGCATGGACAATGCCTCTAGGAGTCCTGAGTTTATTTGTATGTGCAGATTTTGTCTTTCCTGAGAGAATATAAGCTTCCTGAGGACAAAGGCTACTTCCTTTTGTCTATGAGGTGAGAGTCATTTCAGCCCCAGAGGTTGGTGTTTAATCAGGCCCAACATTATTGGACCTGGTGTCGTCCATGAGCAACCAGTGATGGAGAAGAGCTGTACTGTGGTCTTGGGCTGGAGGGGACCCCACTCCGAGCTCGTTATGGTCCCATGTGTTTTCAGGATATCCAGTAGAATGTTGATCTCCTGGCAGAGAGGAGTCGTTGATCTGGTAGCTCTAGCTCTTGCTTTGGAGTCATGTTTTTGCAGACCTCTTTGGGCCTCCTTGGGCTGCACCATCTTTGCCTTGAAGACACTGGATGTGAAGAGTCTCTCCTCATGTGGTTTGTCTTCTCTTCCTCTTCAGAGCTTGACTTGGGAGCTGCAGTCATTTTCCTGCTCATTTGTTTGCTTTTTCCTTTTGGGGCAAAGGAGGCAGATACGTTCCCTGAGTGCTTCCTGCCCTGTGGAGTGACCAGCTGTGCTGTGATCTTCGATTTCTTGTTGGTTTTGGAAGTGCATTGAAACCGCCCCCTCCTTCCCTTCCTCGCTTCTCCGAGGAGAGCCTTTGAGCCCGCCCTCTGTTCAGCCGCAGTTTCCTTTTTCCCTTTGGTTTGATTTACGTTATGATTGCTGTGTTTCAGGTATCACAGTGTTGATGTCTTGTGAGCTCTGACAGGACACCCCCTCCTCGCCCAGATATTTTTAGCACTTGGGCTGCAGAGATGGGAGAGTATCCGTGCTCGGCTTCCTGGGTCGCAGGACCAAAGACCTCCCCCGACCTTGATCATTCCCCTGTGGTGGAGCATCCCTGCCTTTGGCAGTACAGGTGCTCCCGCACCCCAAGAGGGGAGGCTCCTGCATGAAGCTGACACCCGTCCAGGTCAGGATGAGCCTGTCCAGACTCTTTGCAGGCTGCCCTGGTTTGGCCACCAGAGGGCAGGCTCCTCCCTCTTCTAACCTGGCCCTTTCATAGACTTTAAGGACTCAGGGGGCCCCAATGCCGCTCTGCCTCTGCCCACAGAGCACCACCAATAGTGAGTGAGGATTTCTCATCATGGGAGCTCTGTTTCTTTGGAGGCCACATCCCAGCTCTGTGACTTTCCAGGTCAGCCAGGCTTCCTCGGGCATGGTTCACCCTGTGGTGGGCATAGTGAGGGCAGTGCTAGCCAGCTCCTTGCCAGCTGGGGTTTATTTCCCCTGACGCTTTAGCATTGTCTTGGGAATGTGAAGTCATGTATAATCGGTGTCATATTTCTTGCCTTCTGAAGGGGTTGGGGAGGAACAGGAGGGAGAGAATTTGGAGCTCACAAATTTTTAAAAAGTGAATTTTTAAAGTACTTTACATGTGGTTGTAATGTTTAATGAAGTAAATTAAAGAAATTTAGTGAAAAAAAATAAAGAAGATGCTGTGACAAGGAACAGCCGTGCAAGTCTTCAGGGAAAAAATTGTCTTGTGGCAACATCTGCTCATTGCTCCCTGCTTGGTGACTGGGCGTCGTTGTGGGGCCTGGGCCTTGAGCCTAGTGACCAGGTGGAGCGCGAGCTCGACACCTTTCTTTGTGTTTTCTTTCAGATTTCGTCCTATTAAAGGAAGACAGGAAGAGTTGAAGGAAGTGATCGAACGCTTCAAAAAAGATGAGCACTTGGAGAAAGCCTTCAAATGCCTGACCTCGGGCGAGTGGGCTCGGCACTATTTTCTTAACAAGAATAAAACGCAAGAGCGATTGTTCAAAGAACATGTAGGTGTCTGCAGTGACAGCAAGTCTCCCTTCTGTCCAGTAGAACCAGAAGGCCCCCCAGCTCTCAGGTTTAGGGCAGCATTTCTTACCCTCACTGTGGGACAGGGGCGTCAGCCAGCCAGGAGAGCAAGAGCTTGGTCTGGGAAGGGGCTGTGTGTATTCAGGGTCACGCAGGTACTGAGTAGCAGAGCCCGGATTCAGATGCAGGACTCTCCGCTAGGACTTGTGCAGGCTCCTCAGAAGCTGGGCTGCCCACGGGCCCGTCACTTGACCTCTCTGTGGAGGTGAGGAGGGTCCATGGTTCCCTGGTTGGAAGAAATGTCCACAAGGAAGAAATCTGTAGATTTGTGGACATATCTTAGTGAGGAGTTGGCTGTGTTTAAAGTTCACTGTTTAATGATGGAACGATAAATGAATACGTACTGTGGCTTTAGTTACTGGTTTTCCTTTTATGGGAAATCATGAAGATAACAAAATAGGGGAGAGAGCTGATTGAACTGATGTCCAGAAAGAAACTTGGAGTCTGTGTGAGTGTTGAGAAGGGCTCTAATGCAGCCCCTGAGGAGAGCCTGCAACCCCAGGAATAGCCCTCCAGGTCACAGTCTGAGGACACGTTTTCTGGTGATGGGTTCCAAGAAAGCTGATGGTGAGGCGGTTTAGTACAGGTTCACACCAAAATGTTTTTCCCCCATTTTAGGTATTTATTTATCTGCGAATGTTTGCAACTGACAGTGGATTTGAAATCCTGCCGTGCAATCGATATTCATCAGAACAGAATGGAGCCAAAATTGTTGCAACGAAAGAGTGGTAACTATGAGACTCAGATGGCCCTGGGAGGGATGAGCATGAACCCCTGAGGCCCAGGGCGTGAGGGGGCAGCTGATATGGGGGACTCCCCAAGCCCAGTACTCTTGGGAAGTGCCAAGGGAGAGTGGCAGGAACCTAATGTGAGAGCCCCTGGTGTGTGCGGGTGGACACCGCTGGACTGGCTTGAGGTGGCTGGGCACCCCCTTTGCCCAGGGGGCACTTTGGCCATTCCCAGCTTCTGGGCTGGCCGGATTAATTTATTGAGAGCAAAGCCCTGATCACTGTTCTGTGCATGTGTTTTCAACAGGAAACGCAATGACAAGATTGAGTTGCTGGTGGGTTGCATCGCTGAACTCTCTGAAATTGAGGAGAACATGCTCCTTAGACATGGAGAGAATGATTTCAGCGTCATGTACTCCACCAGGAAAAACTGTGCTCAGCTCTGGCTCGGCCCGGCTGCCTTTATAAACCACGGTAAGATGGATGGGGCCGGCGGTCAGCTCTACACCTTCTTGGCTAGTGAGGACCAGCCTGACCCCAGGCGTGAGCCTGCCCCTTGCCAGCTCCCTAGACTAGAACCCTCCCCTGTCCCCCTGACTGAATGCTGCCGTTGCTGCCTCTCTCTTAGCGCAAGCTTCAGCACGGCTTTGAAAGCTTATTTCAGGCTTCTGGAATTATTCATGTTTCAGATCTTATCAGCACTTAATTGACTTTATCTTTTGGACATTTTTCAGATTGCAGACCCAACTGTAAGGTAGGTATTGTTTGTTTTAAAAACAAATCAGTGTCTGAATTCTGAGCCCTCTTCAAATCAGACCCTTTATTTAACAAATTCTTTGTTGTGTTACAGTTTGTTTCAACTGGTCGGGACACAGCATGCGTGAAAGCCCTGAGAGACATCGAGCCTGGAGAAGAAATATCTTGTTATTATGGAGATGGGTTTTTTGGAGAAAATAACGAGTATTGCGAGTGTTACACTTGTGAAAGGTACATTCTTGGTCTCCAGAATGCAGTGAGTTACTGTAGGAAAGACTTAGAGGCATTGAAGGCTGGCGTTGGAGGGTTAGTGCTGGAGGCATGCAGGAATGCTGTGACCTTCAGTGCCTCAGAGTCATTCCTGGAGGAAATGGTTAAGACAGGCTCTCCTTCCTGTCTTTCTCCCTGCATCTCCCCTCCTTTTGCCTCCTAGGCTTTCTCTCTATGTCTTCTCTCAGCCTCTTTCTCCCTATTCTATCTCCCTATGTATGTCTCTCTCTTTTCCTCTCTCTCACTCTCCCTCTGTGTGTGTGTTACTCTCTCTCTCTATCTCTTCTTCCTGTGTATGTGTCTCTCTTTCTCCCCTCTCTCTGTCTCCCAGTCTCTCTCTTTTGTCTTTCTCCCTCTCTCCACTGTTTTTCTCTTCTCTTATTACTGTCTCTGCCTCACTAATGTCCTCTGACAAGGGCCTTCAAACTTTGCTGCCTAAGTCCCACTCGGTGCATTTTTAGCAAACTGTTTGTTAGAAAGTTGTTTTTTTTTCCTATGGTCAAGCCTTACTTTGCTTCTTGGAGGTTTCCACTCAGGATGAATCCTGCCCAGGACCCCCTGAGCCAAGGGTGAGACTGTCTGTGTCTTCTCACCTCGGGGTCTTAAGGAACCAAAAGCAGCCTGAGCATCTCTGCCACAGGAGAAGTGACTGCTCGCGGTGTATCCTCTGTTTTCCTCTAACCCAGACTGGGGTTGAAGGTCATAGAGAGAGAGTGGGGGGATCCCGTAAGTGCCATCATGTGCTCCTTTCACTCCTTGTTTTTCAGCTGAGTGGCCAAGACCAGGAAGCCATCTTGCCTCAGCCACTTACTGGCTGTGTGACCCTGGGCAAGTCCCTTATCTGTGACTCCCTCATTTTCCTCATCTTTGGAACGAGGATGATCACAGCCCTTGCTCACAGGGGGTGGTGAGGGTACCAGGAGACCCCCCTCTCCAATCCTGAGTGCCTGCTGTCCATTTCTGCTTGCCTTTTTCTTTCTCATGCTGGAGGTGGGATTATTGTTGATTGTTCAGTGATGCAGCAAACTTTTTGAGAGTCCTTGATCTCAAAGTGTGCGTGCCATCTAGAAGGGAAAAGTAAGAGGTGAAGACACCCCCCCACCCATGGAGAGGGTTTGCCCAGTGAGATTATCTGAGAATATTTGAGAACGACCCCTTTGTGTGACCCCCTCCATTATTTTGGAAGTATGCATTACCCCATAGATTGTTGAAATTCTGGGTGCCAAGTCGGCAGGGCTCCTAAGGCACGTGGGCCATGGTTAAATTAGTTTTAATTACCATAAATTCTAGGCCTAAAAATGCGTTCTCTTCATGTCATCTGTAATTCACCCTGGCCTTCCCAGGTCTTCCAGATTAACTGTCCAGATCTAGCCGGATGACCAGAGTGTAAATAGAACTCAAAGGAAAGACGATGAAAGTCTTTAAAGATTTCTTCTCGTCTGTTCACTCAACGTTCGTGTTGAATCAAACTTGTTTGGTTAGACAGATTAGCTGAAACATGAGTCCCTTGGGCTTTCCTTACTCTCCTTTGCTGAAGTAAATCAATGAATTAAAGAAAGGAAAAGTATTTACTGAACTTTCTTGTGTGTCAAGTACTGTTCTAAACCAAAAGTGACCAATACAAAAGCAAAGAGAGCCCTGGCCTCTGGGAACTTCCATTCCAAGAGGATAGGCTGAACAGAGAGGGCTGTGGTGGCCTGAGGGGTCTGGGAGGATTAGCACGGAGGCCAGAGTGGCTCATGTGACTGTTCTCCTCCAGGGCCCATCGGCAGAGCTGATGCCGTCATGCTTCTTGGTTTGCCCAGGTCAGAGTGGGAGGATAAGGGTGGGGAAGGGGGTAGAGGGAGTTAAGTGACCAGTGGGGGCCAGGGTTCTCCTGGAGTAGATGGCCTCTAGGTGTGGGGGGGCACAAAGGTTTTCATGCAGCAGTCACACACGCACACATGCACACATGTACATGTACGCACGCATGTGCGCATGCACGCGTGTGCTGCCACAGGGGTTATAATAATTGCCCTCCGCAAGTCTCTCCCCACTCAGGCCTTTGGACTTTCTTTGTATCCCCAGAACTTAACTCAGCACCTGACACACAGTAGGCACTTACTATTTGCTTATCGACTTAACTCGTATAGTTGAGAGTCGTCTCTGGGTCACCTGGCCCCAGTAGAGACATCTGGATGACCCCTGCTTTCCATAGGCCCTTTCCTCATCCTGGACACTTGGCATAGCATGTGAAACTCAGTCTAGACAGTGCTTCCTCCTCAGCTTTGTGCCCCAGACCCCCTGGGCAGTCACTCTGGTAGAGACTGAGGACCCTTCTCAGAATCACGTTTTAAAATGCATACGAGCAGATATATGGGGTAACCCCGAACACAGCCACCAAAATAATGAAAGACAAGTTTACAGGCCTCCACTTGCCTCTGTCCTTAGTAAATCTCAGACGTGGGGGAGGGCTAGGGTGTGTCCCAGCATCTAAGGCTCAGCTCAGGAGTGTGCCTGCCTGCACATTTAGGCCCGATGACCAGTGGCCAGTCATCCAGCTCATTTTGTAAGGAAAAGGCACAGATCCCTCAGACCCGAGAACCCAGAGCTTGGCGTGCAGAGAGGAGGATGCTGAACTTGGAGACAGGATTTGAGCCCAGGTCATCCTTCCTCTGACAGTGTTGTTTGACCTTAGGCAAGTCACTAGTGACCTCTGTGCCTCCTCACTCATTGTCCTCTGCCTAACAAGGAATCTTTTTAGTCTTTTGTCTACAATTGGTCTTGTCAGAACTGCCCTCCACCAAACTCACCAAATCTCAGGGCTTCCCCTGCCCAGCCTCTTCTCTCCTTGGCATGTAAAGCTCCCTCCTCTGCTTCCAGCCATAGCTTGTTTCTCCTTTTCCCACCTCCCTGACCTTTTTCTAAGCTATGCCCCATATCTGGCATGCTGCCTCCTGTCTGTGGCCTTACCTAGTGCTCCTCCTCTGTTAGCCCTTGATCCTTTTGAAACTTTATGGTTTCTTTATGTATCTTTTTATTTGTGTATGTCTAAGCTTCTCTGGGCCTCAGTTTCCTCACTTTTAAAATGGGGGGAAGAGGTTGCTGTAGATGACTGCATCCCCTTCTTCCTGTCTGGAGTTCTAGGACACCATGTTGTGTCCTCTTAGGAGGATGGCAACTTCCTGAGGTTCAGGGCCTGGAGCCTCTGGTCCCCTGGCACGGAGCCTGCTCCTTTTGGCCACTTAAGAAGTGGCTGGGGAATTAAATCAGCAAGTTGATTTTTTTAATCATGTTTTTTTTTTTAATAGCTGCTCTTATCCATTGTGTTCAAAATCTCTTGAGCCTTGGAGGAGATTCTTTAGTGCAGGAGGGGAGGGGCCCAGTCAAATGGGTCCTGTGGCCTGTCCCTTCAGCCACCACCCCAGGTGTGGGCACCACTGCCAGCATTCTCTTCTCTCTTCCAGACGGGGAACTGGTGCTTTTAAATCAAGAGTGGGACTGCCCACACCTGCTCCTGTCATCAATAGTAAATATGGGCTGAGAGAGACCGACAAGCGCTTAAATAGGCTGAAAAAGCTCGGGGACAGCGGCAAGAATTCAGACAGCCAGTCCGTCAGCTCCAACACGGATGCAGACACCACTCAGGAAAAAAATGATGCAAGTAAGTAAGGGGTGGGCTCTGTGTGCTCTGTATCCTTGCACACAGGCCTCCTTCATCAGGAAACCATTCCTCCCCTCGAGCAGGCCTAGCCAGCCCAGAGGGCTCAGATCAGTGTGGTGAGGCAAAGGGCTCAGGCCAGGCCAGAGTGTTCAGGCCTGCCCAGCAGCTGGACCCCTGCTGTGTGGCTACATTAGGTCCCTCTCTTCCCCTGGAGCTCAGCCAGGCGGGAGGACTTGGACCAGCTTGGTGAGTCTGGTTCAGCCAGGCCAGAGGTCTCAGTGAGACTGGAGGGCTCAGGCCAGCTTGGTGAGGCCGGAGGAGTTGGGCTGGCAGCTTGGCCCCTGCTGTGTGGCAGCTTGGAAATGCCTCATTGTGTTGGACTTTTAGAGAAATCTCACCACAGTTTGTTTCCCAGGTGAAATGTGGTGACTCTTGTAAGTAGCTAAAGCCTGTGGAAGAAACAGCTTTAGAATATTGTTCATCTCAGCAGCATCATAAATGAAAGGGAGAGGGCTTTGAGTTGATATGGGAGACAAGAGGACCCAGTCTTTATGAGACTAGCCTTCGAAGGGAAGGGATTAAACCATTGACAAGTTTGAGCCCCAGGTCCTTCCCCCTTGGTTAGCGTTCAGGATGAAGTGGAGGCAAGGTCCTTAGATCTCCACTAGTGTGAGTTTTCTCCTCTGCTTCCTAATCCAATCAGTTATTTCAGAATTTAATGTTCATTTTCTGTCTTTTCCTTGACCAGATGAATCCGTACCACTGTGCTAAAGAGGATGAAGTTTGCCTCTGGGAGTTCCTGGGGGTGGGAAGGGGCGACACCGAGGGTCTTAGAGAAGCATAGCCAGGGCCTGTTCTGATCCCAGTGAGAGCTGTCTTCAGGCTGTCACTGGTGACAGTGTCTGATGGCAGGATTGAAAGTGAGTTAGAGCCCTTCAAACTAATAAGTCGATTATTGGGAATATCCCCTGAGAACAATACCAGAGGAGAACAGAAGAAGATGCAGTTGGCACAGAGACATTCACAGGAGCATCGTTTAGCTTTTGTCTAGAGATGGTGGCTCAGGAGTGACCTGTACTTTTAATGTGCTCCTGCGATGCTGCCAGGTTTGGTGAGTAGGAGGAGTTTAAAGAAACTTACGGTGGTCTTTAAAACAAAATGTAAAGCCCCCCCAAACGCCCAACCCAAAAAGAGAGGACTTAGTCATGAACCATGTCAGAAGGGGAGCAGTGACCCAAGGATCCTGTTGGAGAGGCCCTTTTGCAGGGGCAGCACTAACAGGTCCCTACATGAATTTAGGCATAAAGAGAGCCATGCCACTGTGTCATCCCCTGTAGACCATCAGCCACAAGGATGAGCTGACTGTGTGTCCCAGGGTCCCCACCTGTAGCAGGAGTGGGGGGAAGAGGAGTCCCAGGGGTAGCTGTGGGGCAGGCTCAGAGAGGACACAGACAAAAAACCGGCAAGACTGACGAAGACCTCCAGGACATCCAGTGGGCTGTTAGGGCAGCGGTCTGCAGAGAGCTGGGTGGTCCTTGGTCGCTGCGATGCCTGTCTTCCCTAGTCCTTGTCTAGAGCACTCTCCTGATGCTGTTTCCTGGCCTACGTTGGACCCGGCTTCCTCCGCTCCTTTCCTGGGGCCAACCTTTCTTTCTAGTTCTCATCTACATGTGGTGTCTGTAGGTGCCTTGCTTTTTGTCTGTGACCTCTTGGAGCATATGCCTGGCATATGGACCTCTGACCAAATCATCTCAAATATTCATTTTGCATTTCCAAGGCTCATTGACTCCTTTCATAAGCCTAGGGCATCTTCATAGCTGGAAACATGTTGGATTCTTGCATCTGTACTCTTGACATCAAGGATCACATATTCACCGTTGACATATGTGTGCATGCTGACATAAGAGTGCACAGTCGGCTGGCTTTAAAAGGGATCTTGGTGATTCTCTGAGAAGGCAACCCTGGGGCAGCCCAGAGAACACACCTGCCCCTCATGGGCTTCCTGAATGTTCACAGACTTGGAGAGTGGGGCTGGAATTTGGAGGCTTCTGGCAGCCAGGGCTTCATCTTTCCAGGGTCCTTCCAGCCCGGGTCAGCCAGCCCTCCAGGGCTTTTCAGTTCCCCTAAGTGGTTTTCCACATGTCCCACAGCTGTTGGGAGCAGTAGCCCTGCTTGAAAATGAGCATGTTTCTGCATTTGCATTGCCTCATGTAAACTAGAACATTTTATTCGAATGGCAAAGCTTTAGGGCTGGAATTGGAATCAGTCACCAGGCAGCTCATGGAGTACCAAGCCACAGGGTCACCCAGCTCCTGCTTGAGAAGACATGTCCATGGAGACAACAGAGACAAGGGGATTGGATGATAAAACCCTAACACCAGGCCTAAGGAAAGGCCTCCTTCTTCTAGAAGGTCCTGCTTGTCTGAGCCTTGAAGGAAACCAGGACTTCTGAGCAGAAGTTAGGAGACGGTACATGCCACGCATGGCCAAGGACTGTACCAAGGCCAGCCGAATCCGCCTTCGTAATGTGCATGCAGAGAGCTGTGGTTCGAGACAGACCGTCAAGACCAAGTGGAGGACTTGAGATTGTTCTCACAGGACTAGGGAGACATTGCAGTGACTGGAGGAGGGCAGAGACATGGGCACACCTGCCCTTGAGGAATGTTACCCTGGCAGCAGTGTGGAGAAGGGAGAAACATAATTTAAACATGTGGTTTCTGATTCTGAGAAACATCTGTGTGTTTCAGTAATGGAAAAGTAAGTCTGAGTTGTCAGTAGGGTAACGATTGTTTTGTTCCATCTGTTTCTCCCAAAATAATTGTTGAAGACTGTCAGGTGGGCAGAGTGCATTGGCACAGAGGAGCGTTGGGGTTTCCCCGGATCATTCCTTCAGCATCCACACTTTAGACTAGTCTCAGAGTTCAATTATATCTTTTTATTTTTTAAATCAATTTCATTAATATCTTCTGGTTTTTTACATCACTAGAGTTTTTTTCCCAGCATATTTTCTTACCTCTCCTCCCCAAAATTCATCCATATATCAAATAATACTTTTTTAAAGGAAAAAAAAGGAAAAAGAAAAAAACCAGCAAAACTTGACTCATACATTGAAAAGTTACGTATTCTTGGTGTGGCCCTTCCAGCTCTGGAGAGGAGTGGGCCGGGCACGTCTCCTGTGTCTTCCATGGAACCATGCTTGTTCTTTGTAAGGCGGCCACGTTCCCTTCTGATTGTTTGGGGAGGAGGGTCGTCATTGTTCACCATCAGTTCCTGTCCCCTGGTGCTCTGTGGCGTGAGTCACACTGTGTGACGTCCCGTGCTATTCCATATTTGGTCTTTGGGGCCACAAAAAGGGCTGCTTTCAGCATTTGTGGGTCACAAGGACTTCCTTCTGTCAGTGGCCTCCATGGGGCATAAGCCTTAGAAGGGTAGAGGCACTGGAGTTCCTTGATTCTCCTAATTGTGGTGGCTTTCCAAAGTGGGTGTGCTCCCAACTTCGCCCACAGTGTGCCACAGTGCCCACCTTCCCACCCTAAGGCCTCGAGGGCCCTATGATTGTCATCTTTGCCAACGCCCTCGGGGTTTGGGGATTGGCATTTCTGTCCCATTCATTTGATGTCTTTTCTTCTCGTTGGGGCGTGTGATTGGAAGCTTCTCTGTTTCATGCAGTCAAAGATCTGTCTTACCTTGGTGAAGAAGCTGTCTCCTCCCCAGGGGTTTGGGAGGACATGTGTTTTAGTTCTCCAGACTTCTTATGGATGATGTAGTAGATAGAGCGCTGAGCCTGGAGTCAAGAAGACTCTTCTTCTTGAGTTTCAATCTGGCCTCAGACACTTACTAGTGTGGGACCCTGTTTGCCTCAGTTTCTTCATCTGTAAAGTGGAGATAACATTGGCCCCTCCCTCCCGAGGTGGTTTTGAGGATCAGATGAGATCACATCCTTAGCCCAGGGCCTGGCACAGAGTAGGCGTTATGTAAATAACAGCTACGTTGTTATGGTAACTTTGGTATGAAGACTGAGTGTTCACTTTGAATTGGTTGTGAATTGGGCACAAGACGCTGCCCTCCCCTCATTGCTGCCACTGCTTATTCTGTCAGACAAGACGTTCCTTCCTAAGTCATCGATGTTCTCCAGCATAGTCAACTGGGTTATTGATTTCCTTTGTTTCTGGTTCTCCTTGACTGATTTGTTCCGTTGTTCCTTTGATCTGTCTTCTGAACAGCGCCAAGTGGCCACCATGTCAGTTGGATTCTTTCATGTTTTCTTTTACATTTTATTTCTTTCTGTTGTTGATCACTTGTTTGTGTGTGAGAGACAGACTGAAGTGTCCGTATAATGCAGATGGCCGTATTGAGTCCCCCCCAAAGGAAGTAGCTGTGGGAAATGAGAAGCAAGTGCATCCTTTTTTTCATGGCTGCCAGTCTTCCTCACCCAGTTCAACCTTTAGATTCCATTGGCTTTTTTTTTTTATTGAGAAACTTCCTCTTGTCCACCATGCTAATGCCTTTGAAAGTTGCCAGAGAAACTGTGACCTTATGTTGCTTCCCTTTCTGCAGCCTGAGAGAGAAGGCCAGGAGAGACCTGAGGGCACCGTCCCATTCTGCTAGTCAAGATGCCTTGGTGAGGTCCAAACCAGTTTGCAGGGGCAGAGTCACATTCAAACAGGAGCTCGTGTTGCCCACCCAATGGGGATTTGGATGTGCACTGTCCTAACTCTGGGTCTGCCGAGTCTTGACAAGGGACACATCACAGAAAGCTGGCTTTCACACAGGGTCAGCTGCTTAGCGTGCTTGATACGGATACTTGTGCTTTGTTGGCTCCTTTTTCCACAGCTAAATTCCATCGATGGAGTCTGTAATCTCAGAGAATAGTAGACCTGTTTATGTACTTGGACACCTCAGTTCTCCATCCTGCTGCCCAGCCAGTAGCTGTCACTACCTCCTTCTGAGCCCACAGTCATGCTATGTGCCCTGGCATCACCTCAGTGTTTTGTGGCTCTTGTCTGCCCAAATGCCACAGGGACCCAGGCCCTTTGCTAACAACATCCCTTAGGAGTGGCAGCACCCAACAGACTGCACGTCCTGCTGCCCTGTCCAGCCATTGTAGCTGTTGTTGGGGGAAGCGGCTCCTGTGGAAAGACACTGACCAGTCTGCCTTGAGTGGGGAGACACCCTCCAGGGGAAATAGGAGTCAACATGCATTGGGCATGTCAAACCCCTACCCCCGCCCTGATGGCCATTGCCCCTCAGACCCTGATAAAAATCAGTCCAGGGCCTGAGCACAAGAGCCTGGGAAGAGCTGAGCCTTTGTGTTCTGGGGTCATCCTGGGGAGACGCAACAGGGTCCTGATCCTGCAGGGGCTTGCAGCTACAGCCGCTGGGGGACCCAGAAGGGAAAGTTGCGGCTCCCAAAGTCCTGGCCCCTGTCCGTGATTCACCATCAGGAGCTGGAGTGATTCTATCAGTGGGAATGACATCAAAGAAACAGCCTGACACCCACTTGGTGGCTGTTGCTCCCTGAGGGCTGCGGGCCTCCTCCATCTGAAGGGCAGCTGAGACCTTCCCCATGTGTGATCTCCCACATTGGAGTGGGAGCTCCCTGAGGGCAGGACTCTTGGTATTCCCAGTACTTAACCTAGGATTTGCATATGATATGCGTTTAATAAATGCTTTCATTCATTCAGTTCATGCAAAATGGGGGATAGGGGGGTTGTGCAGCCTTGAACCTCCAGCCACTGAGGAGAGTGAACTGCCTGGGAACGACCTGCCACCAGTGACCTCTCTGCACAGCCCCCCTCCTCAGACATACTCCAGGATCCTGAATGCTTCTCAGTGTTTGGTTTTTAACATCTGTCCCCTCAGGACTCTCATTGGCCTGCCGGCACCTCTCACTTTTCTCAGGAGCATTAGTTTTCTTTAGGTTGGTCACTGTCCCATTGGATTCACAGATCACTATTGCTTAGAGTGTGTTATGGGTCCCCCACGGAACAGAATGGACCAATATATAAAGAGAGGTGTGATCAGCACACTTGAGCCAGCTGTGACAAGATCCATCCCTTCTGTTTGGATAGGGCAGTGGTAGAGAAATGTATGATAGAACAGCCTGTTCTAGATCAGTCTAGAACATAGACATTCATAACGCAGTCATTGAGCTCCTATCAGTCAGGGGGTCCCTGTTGTCTTTTGAGGTCATTGAGCTGGACACAGTGGGTAGGAAAGGGTAGCTTAGGGAACCTGTTTGTCGTCCAGAGACGGCATCAGGGTGATCTCAGAGGAGGGGGGAGGGTGGTGTGGCTGAGGGTTGGGCACAGTAGTGGGATTGAGCATAGATCATCTAGAAAGAGGGAGGGCGCGTGTCTGATGTGAGCTTTGGCTCCCTGTTCTGCCTGTCTCTTCACTTTCCTAGGCCAATCCCCATTCTAAGGGGACATGTCTTTGTGCCCCTGGGCTTCAGTTCTCCTGTTTTATACCTACTTAAACTGCTTGTAGGGACTGACTGCCCACGTGAGCCTGTGCCTGCTCTGCGTGTGCTGGACTTGGCTCCTTCTTGCTCGTCTGCGTTTGGCAGTAGCCATTACTTGAGTGATTCATTCAAACCCATTGCTGTTTGCTTTCCTCTAAACAAGATTTGGGGAGGGAATGTGAATTTTACTTATTTTCTCTAGTGTTCTAAGAGGTGGAAAAATAAAGGGGGAGAATTATGGAATGGTTTTGTTTTGGTCTAGCATTAGGAGGAGATTAAGGAAAGGCTGACCATGGAATCTGAATTCCTAATGATAAGAGTTATTTAACCATGAAATAGTTTTCCCTCAAAAATGGAAGCATTTGAAAAGTAATTGGTGGAAAGAATATGTACATCCCACACCATCGTGCTGCCCAGAGCTGTGGCCCATTCCCGCTTGGCCCAGAGCTTTCTAATGCCTTTGATTTCTGTCAGATACTTTGGTTTCTGGCTTTTCTCTAATTCTCTGTTGGGTTTTTTTTCTTGCAGCTGCTAACAGGAAATCGTCTGTTGGTGTGAAAAAGAGCAGCAAGAACCGATCATTAACACGACCATCGTCATCGGTGTCACGGATCCCAGCATCCTCCAACTCTACCTCATCGAAACTCACTCCTCTCCACAATGCCAGGGTACCAAAGAAACTGAAAAGGCCTGTCATCAAGCCTTTACTTTCCAAGATAAAGCTAAGAAATCAGTGCAGAAGGCCAGAGCCGAAGAGCACCTCAAGGAAGCTTGAAGTGGGAAACCTGGTCCTCAAAGAGCCCAAAGTGGTTCTCTATAAAAACTTGCCCATTAAAAAGGACAAAACAGCCGAGGGACCAGCGAGCGCTGCTACGGGTAGTGGGTGCCTGACCCGCCATGCAGCCCGAGAACACCGGCAGGGGCCCATAAATGGGGCTCCCGAGCAGGAGGGGGGCTCACCCTGCGCCTACATCACTCGGAGGTCAGTGAGGACGAGAATGAATTGGAGGGAGACCTCTGAGCCAGCCCTTGAACCCAACTTGTCAGGCAGCTCTCCCAGCAACTGGACAGGCATGGGCCCTGGCACAGACACAGACAGTGTGGAGCCACCCACCACTCATGCAGTGCATGACCAGGAAAAGGCTCATGAAACCACGTCCCCAAAAGGGGAGGGAAGGTCTCCAAAGGAGGACGTAAGTGTGGCCAAAAAGAAATCACGGCAAGGAAAACTTCTGAAACAGTTTGCGAAAGCAGAGGAAGCTGTTCCAGTCGTGGACGCCCCTGAGAGTGACGAAGCGATGCCCGACCTCATCAGCTCTCCTGACCACGGAGAGCCCAGGGACAGAGCGGATGGGCCAGCGGGCCACCAGGACTGCATGCCTCCTGCTGTGGGGGGGTGTTCTCTTGGGACACCTGATCATTTCAAAACAAAGGACAACTTTAGAACTGCAAAAAGCAAAAAAAAACGGCGCATCACGAGGTATGACGCACAGCTAATCCTAGAGAACAGCTCTGGGATTCCCAAATTGACTCTTCGGAGGCGCCATGACAGCAGCAGTAAGGCCAATGACCAAGACAGCGATGGAATGAATTCTTCAAAAATCAGCATCAAATTAAGTAAAGACCATGACAAAGATAACAGTCTCTATGTAGCCAAGCTTAATAATGGATTTAGCTCAGGATCAGGTGGCGGCAGCTCCACCAAGTTAAAGATTCAGCTCAAGCGGGAAGAAGAAAGCCGAGGCCCCTATGCAGAGGAGCTCCGCGAGAATGGGGTGTGCTGCCAGGAGACCCTCTCCCTCCTGGAGTCGAGGATGGACGTGGACGACTACGGCCAGTACGAGGAGGAGAGCGCTGAGGAGTCGTCCTCGTCCGACGAAGATGAGGATGAAGACGAGGACGAGGAGGACTATGAGGACGACGACTTCGAAGACGACTTCATCCCCCTCCCGCCGGCCAAGAGGCTGCGGCTCATCGTCGGCAAGGACTCCATAGACATCGACATCTCTTCCCGAAGGCGGGAAGACCAGTCCTTGCGGCTCAACGCCTGAGCCGCGGCTCCGGCCTCTCCAGCGTCTCCGCCGGAGAGAAGGAACCAGAATTCCAGTCTCAATGATTCCCCCACAGAAAAGTCTGCGTGCCGCACTTGTCCTGTGTTCATTTATCACCCTAACTCATGTTGTAGAGTGCGCAGTGCGCGCCTGACAGGCGGGTGCGCCTTTTTATTGTACTTTTTAAATAGCCTTCTTACGTGCAATTCTGAGGTCGAGGGGATGATGCCCTGTGGTGAAATAAGGCTCGAAGAACATTGTCCAGAGAGATGCGCTTTCCCTGCAGGATGGTGGGAACAGTGATATGGCTACACAACGATTTTTAACCCCCGAGAGCCGGCTCTTCGATATCTGACTAAACCGTCATTCACAGAATCACCGTAGCAGCGTAGTGACCTTTCTGAGTACATGTTACTATCACCAGCAATGGCCTGTGGCTCTTTGATTTACGTGGTAGGCGTGTTCCCTGGAGTCTTGTCCGTTTGACACCGTACACTGTCCCAGATGGACTCTTGGTGGCCTTGGTCCTGTAGCAAACCCTTGGTTGGAAGTCAAACCGATTTCTTTTTTTAAAAAAAGTGCGATGACAAAGGTGTTGACAGTTTGCTGACTTTGCAGTACATTGTATGTACGAGGGTAGCCGTGTGCAGAACGGAAGTTTGGGTGTGGTGTATTTATTGCTTGTTATGTAAATTAAACACCTTGTATTTAACACTTTTCAATACTTTTAGATAAAATTGTTCTTTGCAAGAATGATTGGTGCTTATTTTTTCAGAAATTTGCTGTGAAACCATGTGGTGACACCAGGCAACATCGACCCCATGACCCACAGCTCGCCATTCGGTTCTTCATCGCTTTCTGTTGCACTTGTAAAATGCTACAAGGAATATAAAGAAACCTATTCACTTTAACTTATAACAGTTTATGAAATAAAAACATGAGTCACAGCTTTTGTTCTGTGGTGCCCTGTAAAAATGTTCGTCTTGGAGATTCCGTGGAAAGGACTGCAAACGCTGTACGTGTTGTAGATATTTGTGTGTTGTGAGAAACTCTTGTCATGAGACATTAAAAGAACTTACCAGGAAGGTTCCTCTACACCCATGCCAATGCCATAGGCCACCCCGTGTCAGCGGGCCCTCCTGGCTCGCAGCCAGCAGGAGTGCTGCAGTAAACGCTTGGAGGAGAGGGAAGATGAATTCCTAATAATTTAATGAACAAAGCAACTTTGGTTACAACTTGTTGTCGATGCCAGCCTCTTGTACGATTTCTGTGGATTATCTTATAAATCACTGAACTTGGAGCTTGAAAGGCTGCTGTGCCAGGCGGTGGCCATGAGGCCTGGGGCTCCCTTCTGGCTATGTCTGGAAAATCGAGCCCAGGCCTGGCAGGAAGCAGTAAGGGGGAATGGGCTGGGATGGGAAGGAGCCATCAGAGTCTGCCCCCCTCCACAGACAGACCTTGTCAGGCTCCCTCTTTCCACTGAAATGCCAAGGGGTGACCAGAGAGCAGGGCCTTCCTACCTTCTGGTTCTGGTTTTGTTTTTTTTTTTATCCTACTTCTCATTGTCCCAGGAGGGAGTTCCCTAGTCTTGTCTTCTCTGTTTCCTGTGGGGTCTAGCCCTTCACATGTTCCAGCCTTGTCTCTAGGTGGTGGGCATAGATTTCTTAGGCTGCCAGATAATAGTTGGTCTACAAGCACGATGATCTGTCTGTGAGGGTTTCAAGCTCCTCTGGACATTAACTAATCCTTACAGCACTCCTATGTAAGAAAAAGAGGGTGGGCCGGGAGGCCAGGTAATGTCTCAGAAAAGGACGACGACTCCAGGGCTCAGAATCATGTCCTGTCCTTTAGATCACTAGTTCTTGTTGGGGCCTGGGGCACTGGGAGATCCGAGTCGGGGAGGGTTGAGGAATGTCCTGGGCTGGTTCTTTGCATACTTGGGGCCACCCTTCCGTGGGTTCTAGCTTGCGTTGTAAAGTAATAAAAGATCTTTAATTACGTTTCTCATTTTTCTTGCTTTTGAAGTTGAGGTTTATTTTTTTCCTTATTTATTTTGTGTCAGTCTCTTTTGAGATTTCTTTCCCACGGGTCTCATGCCATCAGTTCCCTGATGGAAGACTCACTGCCGTAGCTTGCTGCCTCTCAGGGGTTGGTTTGCACAAGCATCCAGAAGCCACTGACAAGGCCATCTCAAGAGTCTGACCTTCCACGTTAGGGCAGGAGGTTCAGAGCTGCTGGGGGCCTGGAAAGAGAAGAGAGTTGAGAGTCGTGGGCTGGGGGCCAGTTTGGGACCGAGGACAGGAGGTCAAAACACTTGGCTTGAGCTTATGTGATGATGGGTAAAGATTCAAACATTGTGAGAGCTTAGGAGATAAGCGGAGAAATCTATGTAAAGATCCCATTTTAAATCACTTTTCAAATGACTGTTTAAATTGTTTGACTGAGTTGTAATACTTTTGAGATACTCTGTATTCCTTGTACTGAAAGAATGAATGCCAAAAGGCCTTTTTCAGCATTTGAGGTAAGTTCTTTACAATTCATTAAAAAAAAACAAAACATTTTTTTACAAAAATTTTGTACATGGACTTGCAGTATTGAGGTTAATCATTTTAATAAATTCAAAAATGAAAACATTTTGGCCACTGTATAGTGTATATAATAGAACAAGATGAAGACGCTGAAACTTGCAGATTTGGAGGGAGAGGGCCTGGGTTTGGATGCCGACTGCCCTGTACATGGTGCATGTATGCCCTTGTCCAGGTCACTTGCACATCTGGGAAATGATGGGGTTGCGCTACCTGACCTCCCCAGCCCTCTCTGGTCTAGCTTCAGGGTCCTGGGATTGGCCAAGAGTAGACTTTGGATAAAGGAGTCTGTGGAATGGGATGGGCTGAGGTGAAGCTGGATTGGGAAGCGGGAGGAATCCGGGGCACCTCTTAAAAGTGCTTGACATGGGCCAGGTAGTAGATGAGCAGGCTCACTCTCAGGTGCGCTCAGCACCCTAATGCCACTGTTCCACTGTCCATTGTCACTGGTCACATGAGGCAGGACAAGCCCTGGGTTTAGGAGTTACGGGTTTCAAATCTCCTGTTTGCTAGGAGACTTTGGGTAAGTCCTTTTCCCTACCCTGCATCATCCTGCAATACTGTCAGGAAAGGTAGCAAAGGTCATCTCCCTATGTAAGAGAAACCTTGCCTGGAGGTTTGGCTTCCTCCCCTCCCCTCCCCTCATTCCCTATGCTAAAATAGTGGTAATTTGTTATTGTTTTTTTCAACCAGGTGCCACCTGTTTTCTGAAAATTGCAGAGGCCATAGCCAGGTTTGATGTTGACACCTGCCAGCTTATCTGTCTGCCTGTCTGTCCACATTTTCACAGCATTCCTTAACCCATACATAAAATCTTCCTTGGTCAATACAGGGAGGGTTTGCCCTTCTCCCATCTAGAAGTGATAGGCTCCAGCTGGTTGCCATCTCCAAGATGTTCCCAGGCTGGAGGCTGTTAACCCCGGTCTGTGTCCTTCCACCTGCACCAGTGGTGCCTGCATCAGGGATGATGGGAAGAATCAGGAAGAGGGTAGCTAGGGGGTACCTGCAGTGTGGACCTCTATGTCCTGTGGTCTGCTTTCTGCCTCTGCCTCACATCTCCTTTAGCTTTCAAATCTTGCCTTTGACAAGAACTGTGCTAGATCAGGGTTAAGTCATCACTTCTCTGAGCATCTACAAAATGAGGTCCACAGCAGGACCCCAGTGACTGCAGCTCATTCCACCAGGGGTCAAGAGCATAGCTTGGCACACTTGGAGGGGCAGTGTCAAACACCAGCTGCTCCTTCTTCCTAGGCCCCTCGAGTGTCTCTGCCTCCTGTTTGCTGCGATTCTGGGCATGCCTTGCAGTCTTTTCCTGTGTAGGGCATCTGTGCTTACATCTCCATGCCATCCCCTAAACACCTTTAGGACAGGCCCGTCTACAGTGCTTCCTTTCATCACACCACAGGCCCCTGGGCTGTCCCCTTGATAGGATGCTCAGTCCCCCACCCCCATTACATATTGTATGTCTGTGTTCTGAAAACTCCAATGCCAATCAAATTTGGATAGCAAACTCTATCTTAGAAGATCAAGGCTTGGAAGAGGCCATCATTATCATTTTACTGATAGGGTCCAGAGAGGGGCAGGGACCCCTCGAAGCCACCGTAGCTAGCAAGCAGATGGAGGGTTTGAACCCAGAGCCCCTGATTCCAAAGCTGGTCCTGTCTGCTGCATGGTGACA
The DNA here is from genome assembly GCF_028372415.1 of Notamacropus eugenii. Taxonomy (NCBI): domain Eukaryota; kingdom Metazoa; phylum Chordata; class Mammalia; order Diprotodontia; family Macropodidae; genus Notamacropus; species Notamacropus eugenii. Next base: position 20,477,756 of record NC_092873.1, on the reverse strand, counting down.
CCTCCTTCCAATGTCTGCCGTTGACCTCGAGATGCAAGAGTAACTCTGAGGCCTCAAGGAAGGGACTCCAGAACCTCTGGTAGCAGAGCACCACCCCTTCTGTTATCTTCCCCCCTGCTGGTCCCCTCGGACCAAGAGCCTGTGCTAAGAGAGGCTTTTTCTTAGTGCAGGGCAACCCTGATGATTCATTCAGCATTTTGGGATTAGGGGATTATCCTCATCTTTCTACTCCCTTATCCCCAGTGTAGGGACTTCAGATCGTTTCTTTTCACATTTAGTCTTGGGATAACATGGATATTCACACTGAGCAGGCATCCCTAGAGGACACGAAGTCAAGGACCTGCGATTTCATGGGTATGGGAAGCCCCTGCACCAATGCATTACTACTTGCCTGAGGCTAAAAAAGTCACCCAGCTTCTGATTGATTGTCAGGGGCAGGATATGAAGACTTTCCTCTCCTGTAAACTCCCAGACAAGTGGACATCCAGCCTTTGCTGAAAGACCCCCAGTAAAGGTACGCTCACCATTCTAGGGGCGGCCTGATGCTCTCTGGGGCAACTCTGATGGCTGGAATATTCTTCCTTAAATCCAGCCTAAATCTGCCTCTCTGGCTATCCATTCCATCCCCAAAATGCTCCAGTTCTATCCACACACACACCCCCATTCCTCCTGGGTCATGTTCACGGGACCCTACACTGATCTGGCTGCCTTCTCCAGACAGCTTCCAAATGATCAACATCCTTCCTAAAATGTTTCCAGAACTGAACCAAGTCCTCTACAGGTGGCCTGACCACAACAGAGGAACTGGCCATCACCCAGTGCGGCCAAGGTCCCATTCTCTGTCTTCACACATGTGGACTCACCTTTACTTCCAGTCTGCTGGAAGCTCCCAAATTCTCTTTCTGATGAAGGTGATGCTCTCCACACGTCCCCATCTTGTGCTTGTGACATTGAATTGTTGAATTCAAATGCTCACCTTGACAGTTATCCCTGAGCATTTTGATTCTATGATCCCCTGTTGAGACCTTTTGAAATCCTGACTCTCTCCCTCATCTGCTGAATCATTGATTTTATCTGTTTTCTTTTTTGTCACTTGCAAATTTGATAGATATATTTCTTAGATATCTGTCCAGGTCATCAGTCATTTTCTACAGCACAAGGCCAGACCCCAGTGCAAATCGACATTAACCCATTCATGACCTCCTAGCACAGTACCTGGCACACAGTAGGCATTTTTAAAATTTTTAAAAATTTAAAAATTTTTAAAATGCTTATTGACTGACTACTCTTTGAGTTCAGTTGTCCAATCGGTTCCAAACTCTAACTCATTATACTGTGGTCTGTCTGAGGCATGTCTAGCTTGGCTGGGGTGGGAGGGGGAAGACTGGAGGGGTGGAATTTCCTTGAAAAGATGAGTCTTTGTTCTGGGATCATTAAAATTTCCAAAATGTGATTCACAATTTCCCATCTGTAATCTATCCCTTTGGCAATACATTCTAGAATTTTGCCAGGATTTGGTCAGATGAGAACCTGTATTAACTGCTCCAGGGTTCTCCTCTTTGTCTGTCTTTACAGCCTTGTAACAGGCTGCAGCACCCCATCTGCCTGACCTTTCCATGTCCTAGGACATGTTTCTTCCTGGATCTTCCTCTTCTAATATGCTCAGACTCAGAACAAAATCTTCTTGCTTACGTTAACTGTTCTCACCCTTCCTTTGCCCATTCTGGCCTCTTGAACCCTGAAACCTTTTGTCATTGTCAATCCTAGCCTCCATTTTCAATATATGATTAAAAAAAAAACTAGGTTGATTGGTGAGTCCACTGTGCATCCCCATCTATCCTTTCTCATAATTCTTCCTTTGTTTCTCTATCTAAAATGTTTATTTTTGTGTTTTCTGAATTTCATTCATGACAGCTTCCCTCTCACCCTCACCAGTCACCTGTGCTCACTTCTCACTTTGAAGAATTTTGGTCCATGGGACCTCCCAGTCCACCCTCTGAGCCCTGTGAAATCTGCTCTTTCTGAGCCCAGGATGCATGTTTGCCCTCTCTCCTACCACACACTCTAAGATGGAGGGATCAATTTCCTTCAAAATCTAATCATTTCTAGCTCCCCTTTGGTGGGGATTCAGCCCAGAACGGCAGGTCCCCTCCAGTTCTCTGTCATTTTGAAAGATGAAATTATTGTCATAATGGAACATGGACATTAGTAGCTGTTTTGTTTTTGGTGGGACTGGCTGGATGCTTACACCATCCCTTCCCAACCTGACCCTGTCACTACTGAATTATGTCTCCAGTTCAGGAGGGTGATCCAGGTTGAAAAGTTTTGTCCTGTATCACTGACAACAGTAATGCTCTGGCTCCGGCTCTGTTATCTTACCCTGAAGAGGGAGTTCCCTCACCAGGAAATTCCCTATACCCATAACATTCATCTTTGTCGCTGTCTCCCCAGCTCCCAGAGTGGTGCGGCACAAAGCAGATACTTCACAAGTACTGGTTGAATCAAATTGAACCCAGGACAGTTGACACTTTCTTCGCAATGGGTATCCTTCCCCCGTTTAATAGACTGTTAATACTGACTTCTGCTAAGTGGTCAGAGATTTCATTAGGGAGGGAGGTCATGATATGCTCTGAAACTGGATGTTGTCAACTGTCAGTCAACATTTATTAAGCACCTACTATGTGCCCAGTGCTGTGCTAAGTGCCAGGGTTACAAGAAAGGCAGAAGACTGTGCCTGCTCACAAGGAGCACAGAGTCCAATGGGGGAGAAAACACACAAGAGAAAAGGGTAGGGTGGGGAGGGCACCAGATTGGGCATGATTGTGATGGAGGCCAGGCTCCAGAAGTGTGACTGGGAAGAAATGAAGCCTGTGGCCATTGGCAAGTGGGTCTGATAGGAAAATGCCTTGGACACTGGATTTTGCCCAGGACCACCTTTCTGACCCTGTGTCTTTCATGCCCCCAGTCTGTAAGGAGGCAGAGACTTTGGCCAAACTGGGTAAAAGGAGGTGGTGAGGCCTCATCCTGATGCCTATTTTCTGGTTGCTTGGGCAGGGGTAGGGGTGGCATTGACACTACAAGCCTCCCTGGTTTCCAGGGCATCAGCCTGTCCTTGGAGCCCTTACCCTGGAGGACTCTGGGCGGGGGGGGGGGGGGGGGGGGGCACAGACCAGAAGTCACTGCCTTGGAGGCCAACAGGAATGATTCCTCAGCAGCTGAGATCACCACTACCCAGGAGACCAGTTGGGGAGGAAATGGAGTTCTCGCTGCTCGATTTAACATGAAATAATCAATAAAAAGCTACTAGGCACCCACTTTGTGCCGGGTGAGGAGCAGGGTGTCAAAGTGAGCAGCACTCAACAAAATGAGCAGGGAAAACCCTGTCTCTGCTCTCCTGTCTACATGATCTTGGATAAATATTTGACCTCAAAGTGTTTCCCTCCAAATGATAAATGGCAGAAAAGGTGTTAGTCTCCATCGGTGCAGGAGATTATCACCTGGGGCTCCCCAGTAATGAAATCAAAGGTCTGGTTAAAATTTTTGAAAAGCCACAAGTGGCAGCAACTGGCCACGGACGGTTCCTGGCCATTCACAGGATCTTCTGCTCCAAGGTGGGGGGCGGCCTGTGGTTTGGGGGGCTGGCTCTCAGGAGCACTGGGTGGATGTGCAGAGAGTTAGGATTGTGGAAAGAGAAAATTCAAAATGGCCCCCAAATGAAATGGGCTTCTTTAGGAAGTAGTGAGCTCTCTGTCACTGCATTTCTTGTCAGGGATTCCTGTTCAGTTACATGTTGGACTAGGGCCAAAAAATGCATGGGGCCTCAGAGACCATCTAGTCTAACCTCCTTCTGTGACTGAGGGGGAAACTAAGGCACAGAGAGCATAAATTGCTTGCCTGAGGTCTCAGAACTAGGAAATGGTAAAGGGGAAACATGAACCCAGGACTTTCTGACTCCAGGTATACCAGTTCCCTTGATAGAGGAGGAAACTGCTTCTGGCCCTCCACCCCGGGTTGGGGTTACACCCTGGACAAATGCCTAGTCTGGGGCTGGGCTGGGGGCTGGGACAGAACACACGTCTTTTGGTGTCTGATAAATGGTGTTTGTGTTTCAGCCATAAACAGTGGGGGAAAGGGGGGAGTTAATCTTTAACTGTCTGCCTGGTCCCTTGCCCTGTATGTTTGCCCTCCCAGTTCCCAAGGGTAGTACCCTTCCTGCTGGGCTGGCCCAGTCAATACATGCCTGCCCCTTGGCTCTTTGCCCTCACCCTTTACTATCACTCTCTCTTTCTCCCTCCCTCCTTCTCCCCTCTCTCTTTCTTTTTCTCCCCCTCCCCTTCCCTCCCTCCTTCTCTGTCTCTCTCCTCTCTGTCTCTGTTTCTCTCTGTCTCTTTGTTTCTCTACCTCTGTGTGTGTCTCTCTGTCTCTTTTCTCTATCTCTGTCTCTCCTGTCTCTGTCTCTCTCTCCTCCACCCCACCTCACCACATTCTCTTTTTAAACTCAGTTTGAAGGAGGCAGACTGGTCCTGGTCCCTCTGAACAAGTGCTGGACCTGAAGTCCCAGGATCTGGAGTTCTGACACCAGCTCTGCTCTCTGCTATCTGTGGGACCTTGGACAGGTCACTCTGCCCCAGCGGGCCTCCCTCTGGGTTAGCTCTCTCTGTTCCAGGATGAGGGTTTCTAAAGGCCCTTTCCCATGCCAGTGGCTCACTCTCTTTCCAGGCTCTTCGCTTATCAGAGCCTTCTGAAGCAGCGGCACCCAGAGTGTCTGCAGAGCTCCCCAAGATCAGAGCACCTGGTGACAGCATCCCTTTCTGGCCTCTCTTGGGTACTACTGCTGGTTGGTCTTTTCAGTCCTGGCCAACTCTATGGCCTTGCTGGGCAGAGATGCCTGAGTGCTGTGCCATTTCTCTTTAGGTGATCTGAGATTGGACCTGTGTTGTTGGCTGCCTCTCAGGGTGAAGGTGGTCCCCAGGGCACCCCTGGATCTTCCGCAAACTGCTGCCTGGTCATGTGTTTGTGAAGGTGGTTTTTTGAACCTGAGTAGACATTTATCCTTTATTATCATTATGAATAACAGCTAGCTTTTGGGTGACACTTTTAAAGTTTACAAAGCACTGTCCTATCTCATTGATCCTCACAACAACCCTGAGAGGGAGGTATTCATATTATCCCCATTGTAATTACAGATGAGGAAACTGAGGCAGACAGAGGTTAAGTGGCTTGCCCAGGGTCAAACAGCTAGGCTGAATTTGAATTCAAGTCTTCCTCATTCCAAATCTAGCTCTTTATCTTCTGCACCAGCCTAGGTAGGAGGGATGGAGATGGTTCTTGCCCATTCCCCAAACTTCCAAACTTCTATAAAGCCAGAGGGAAGCTAAGGCATGGAAGTCATTCTCCAGAATCTCAGAAACTTCCCGAAGCCTGGCTGCCATTTGCTCCAGGGTCTTCCAGATCCAAGAGACTTTGTACCACAAAGGTCAACAGTCCGATATGGAATCACCCCAGATATGCCCTCAGACCACCCAGAAAACCGAAAGGGAAGTGACTTGTCTTTTGGCTTAGAGGCATTTCCTTGTGGCTGCCGGATAAGAAGGGGCAAGGCCTCCCTGAAGGTCAGGGGGCAGAGCCTAGGGGTTTGTTTGCTTGGCATGTTTGTTTAAATGGTTTGGGTTTTATTTTTGTTCCTTTTTGTTCGTTGAAATTTTGTTTATTGAAAACAAACGATATTTTTAAAAAGGAAGGTCAGGAGTCGGGAGATGGAACGTCATGACTGGAAGGCCACTTGCCTAGAGGGTTGTGCCCAAAGTCCCCTGTAATCACTGGGTTTGGGAAGGGTTTTAGGAGGCGATTGCTTTAGCCCCTGGGGCACTAGGGGGCCAGGGCAGCTTTTCCAGCTAGGGGTGTTGGGGAGAACACCTGAGGGAGAAAGGCTGCCTGCCCTGTTGGAATACTAAATGACAGAAAGCTAACATTGCCAGGACCATAAGAATGAAGACGACAAATTGGAAATTATTCTTATCCTGATGCAAGTCCCACAGAACATCCCAAAGCAAAGAAAAATTCCTTTGGAGGGAAGATCAAAGGAAAAGTGTTTAGACTTTGGGGCACAAGACCCCGTAGAGGAAGAAGCCCTTGACATGCTTCTATGGGGGAGGGAAATAGTGATGGACCAACAGACTCCTCTTGGAGCCTTCTGAGGGGTGGGCCGGGAGGTAGGGAGGAGCCCACTTGGGTTCTACCAAGAATTCTTGCCAAATAGGTGCTAAGCTTGGTTGTTCGTACATGCTGAAGGAATAGAATCACCTCCAAATTTTGGCACTCTGTAACAAAGCTTCAGTCACCCAACCCTAGTTATAGTGCAAACACTCTATTTAATTGCTTGGCACATAGTGAAACCAGGACAGACATTACATAATTAGTAGGCATTTATTCTACATCTATTCTGCATTCAAACCTATGCAAAGAGTTCTGGGAGATGTGGCAGAAGAACATTTTAATTCAGTGAAATGAATATTGATGTAATGTGGAGCATCTTTTGCCTAGGAGGGTGGGGTTAAGGATCCTGATTCCTGAAGAGGTTCTGGAATGGAAAAGCCTTGGGGGATGGCTGAGTAGGTGTAGATATTCCTTACTTGATATGATCAGCACTTTGGTTGACTATTCAGTCTTAGAAGATTTCTTGGATTCTTTCCTTCACCAGCATCTGGAGAGAAAAGAGGCTTTAAAGAGAGAGACCTTGGGATGCCCGCGTTGTCAGGGACCCCCAGTCACTGGTTCACCCCACTTCTCACCCACTCTCAGGGCTGCCCCACCTCTCCACTCAGCTCCCCTTTATCCTGTGTCTTCCCCTATTAGAAGGGAAGCTTTTTGAGGGCAGGAGCTGTCCTTGTGTTCAGTGATCAGTACAGCGCCGGGAAATAGTAAGCACTTCATCAGCGTTTTGTCCTGGCTTCCTCCAAGCTCCAGCCAAAACTCCGTCTTCTACAAGAAGCCTCATCTGATCCCTTAAACCTTAGTGTTTTCCCTTTGAAACTATCCCCACTTTATTCTTTATTTTTATTTGTTCTAGTTCAGTCATTCTCAGTCACGTCTGACTCTTCATGGCTCCATTTGGGGTTTTCTTGGCAGATACCAGAGTGGTGTGCCATTTCCTTCTCCACTCATTTTGTAGATGAGGAAACTGAGGCAAACAGGGTGAAGTGACTTTACCATGGTCATATATGTCTGAGCCTAGATTTGAACTCAGGAAAATGAGTCTTCCTGACTCCAGGCCTGGTACAATGCCCCTCAACCTTCCCAAACTTCAGTGTCCTCACCTGTGAAAGGAAGGCATCAGTGTCAATAGCCTCCAAGGTCCCTCCTAAATCTGTGATCACTAAATCTATGATCCTATAGCCTTGGACCCTTAATAAATGCTTGCTGGTTGTCCTCTGTGTTTGTTGGACAGAGAGTAGGAAAAGGTTTAGGGTCACACACACACACACACACACACACATACACACACACACACACACACACTCACACACGTTTGTTATAGGTGGTCAGAGGAGGCTATACTTTCTTTCCGGGGGCCTCTATGTCCTGTGCCGTGACTCTGCCTCATAGAGGCCTTGGCCCAGAACTTCCAGGGACTGCTTGGGACGGAACTGGACTTTACCATCTATCTCCAGGAGATGGCGAGCACCTCCCAGCCTCGCCTTTGGAGGAGGCCAGTCTGCCTGACAGGAGGGAGGGCTGGGGCCAGAGAAGTGAGACTCAGGGTTAGAGGCAGCTGCCTCCCATCCCTGGCTGTCCCTCAGAGGCTGCTGTGATCTCTCAACTCTGTGTGTACATGTACGTGTATGTGAATGTGTGTGTTGGTGTGTATATCTGAGTGTGTGAGCATGTATGTGTATGTATGTGAGAATGTATATGTGTATATGTGACTGTGTGCATGTGTGAGTGTATGTGTGTGTATGTGAGTATGTGTGTGTGAGTATATGTATGTATATGTGACAGTGTGTATGTGTGTTTGTAAGTGTGTGTGAGTGTATGGGTGTTTGTGAATGTGTGTGCCCTCCTGCAGCGTTTACCTGGGCTGAGGAAGGGCTGCAAAGGAACTGGGGAGGCATCCAAAGGGGAACTCTGGGCCTGGCGACAAGTTACTCTCAGAGCAACCTTGGGGTGAGGTTCACTAGCCTCTGCGCAATGAGGACACACAACCATAAGTCCTGGGGAAGCTGCTTGGGGCAGGAGGTCAGCAGCAGGGAGGGCTGGGAGAGCTTTTAGAAGGAGAAAGGCACACACATGCAGACGTCTTACATGCCTGGGGCAGAAGGGCAGCTAGGAGGGCAGGGTTGGGGGAAGGGGCAGGCACATAGCAGAAGTTTTAATACACACTTGTTGATTGGCAGCCTGATCCTAATGCCACCAGCTGCTATAACCGAGGACTGAGAAAAGAAACATTGGATTTGGAAATGGAGAACCTGGGTTCCAGTCCCTCCTATGCAATCTGTAAAATGCGCTGGCTAACTTCAGAGGTCCCCTCCAAACCCAGGGCAGGAGCCTGGGCACTGCTTTTCTCTTGCTGGGTCTCAGTTTCCACATCTGTCAAATGCAGTGGTCTGCTCCCTTTCGAGATGTACTTATGCTCCTAGGCCAGGATGGGTTGGAGGGGAGGCTCCAGGTCCTCCCCTACCCCTCCCTGTCCTGGTCACTCTGTCCTGCATGGGGTTGGGGGAGGGGGCTGTGCAGGAGGGAGAGGCCATGAGTACGCAGTGCCTAGGAAGGTGGCTCGGGGAGGGAGCAGGCCCAGGGGATGGGGAACAGACATGGGGCCCTTCCAGACTCCTGCAGAACACAGAAGGGAAGGCAGAGCCTGTCCTAGGGTGGGCGCCCTTGCCCATTCCTAGAATCTATACCTTGGCCTCCGGAATCTCCCAGAAAGACAGGGGAGGGCTGCCTCACTTTCTGTGCAGGTGCTGGGGTCCCACTGAGCAGAGGCCAGGGGGCTGCTGCCTGATTTCTGAGTCCTGGCAAGGGCAGGGTGGTCAGAGCCTAGCAGAGGCAGCAGCAGAGCTGTAGGGGATGGGGAGGGGCGCAGAGGGAGAGAAACCTGAAAGCTCAGCACCTGCCCTCAAGGAGCTCCTGCTTGAATGGGTGGAGGTCTGAGCCCAAGACAGAGGGAAGTTCCCCTGGTCCTTGTGGGGCAGGGGCAGGGGCAGGGCAGCTGGCCGGGTCTCTACTTTCAGGCCGTCTCATTCCTGATGGACAGGGCTCAGGACTCTCCTTCCTGGGCTGTGGCCTCACCACCACTGGTTATCAGACTTGACTCCAGTTATTAAAGAGGCCGCAAAGCTGGGGGGCAGGGAAGGAGGACAGAATGGAAGAGGAGGGGGAGGGCACCAAAGCCAACGTAGACCCTTCCCCCAAATGGAGGTTCCAAGAAGAACCTCAGGAGCAGTCAGGAGGCTGCAACATTGATTATTTCTGAACATTCATTATTTCTGAATGACAGATGGCGAAACTGAGGCTGAGAATGTTTAAGGCAGGATTTGAACCTCTGGTCTTCCTGGTCCCACATCCAGTACCCAATCCAATCCCCTCCACGAACCTCCATGGCTCTTCTGTGTGAACATGTCAGGGGCTTCTGAAGGAAAGACCTTAGTTTGAGGACTCAGAATTTCAGGAAGCAGGAAGAGATCTGGGAGCCCCCTTTGGGCCATTTGATCCTGGGGCTATTGGCAGCCACTTACTTTGCCTATGTCTAGGCCAGCTGTGGATGTGGGTGTTAGCCCCTTGCCCAGGCCAGGGGTGAGTGAACAGATGACCCATGCGAAGCTTTGACTGGTCTTTGGCAGGCTGCATCTCAGAGCTGGGGTTCCGGAGAGAAGAAGGGGCACCCATGCCGACCTGAGGTCGGGAGGCCTCGCTTCTGATCCCAGCTATCCCCTTTTCTGACTTTCGAATAAGGGAGGTGGCCATGGTGGTCTTCTGGTGCCCAGTGAATTTCAGGTGACCCAAGTGCAAGCTTGCCAAGTTGCTCTGCCTTCTCCGCCCCTTCCAGCGGGGTCTCTGGGGCACAAGCCTGGCATTCACCCACGGCGCTCTCTCTGCCTCTGTTCGCCCTCGCTCGCAGCTGCCTGGCCCAGCTCCCCTTGGCACGGCGGGGCCAGGGCACAGACAGCCTGGGGAAATGTGAGAAAGGCTGGGGCCCCTCCCCCTTTCCCACAAGAGCCCTTTCTTTTTCCATCTCTCTCCGCCTGGCTTTGCTTCAAACCCTGAGTGTCGGCCCTAGAGCTCACCCTACAGAACATCGCCGCCCGTTGCTCAGAGGGATCGGACGGTCACTCTGCCCAAGCGCCTTCCCCTCGAGCAGGGACTCGTGAAGCTGGGGAGGCCGCAAAGAGCAATAATGAGGAGACCAGAGGACTGACAACCACACGGAACTCGCAGGTTCGCGCCGCGCTGCCGGTGCATTCTCGAGCCGAGTCTGGCAGGTGCTACGCTTACGGGATTCAAAGATGAATAAACTGAAGCTCTGAGTGGTTCGGTGATTCGCTCAGGATCGCAGTTAGTGTCAGAGGCAGAACTGAAAATCTCGTCCTTCGGGACGCCAGGCTCCCTCCCCATCTCTGGTACTCCCGCGGGTTGCTTCTCCTCCCGGAACCTCCGTTTCTCCATCTCTAAAATGGAAGTAATAACACCTGAAGCAGCTGTGTGATAGGGATGCGAGGCGGCACACTTGGAGTCAAGAGGACCTGAGTTCAAATTTTGCTTCAGATATTTTCTGTGTGACCCTGGGTGTGTCACTGAGCCTTTCTCAGCCTCAATTTCCACCCCTGGAAGTGGTCTCCTAGCCACAAGTCTCTCCCCACTCCAGTCCATCCTCCCTCAGCTGTGACGGTGTGACCATGGCAACTCCCCACTGAGTAACCTCCAGGGCATCCCTACCCTTCCTAGAATCAACTAGAAAACCCTCTTTTTGGTGTTCAAAGTCCTTCCTATCCTACCCCTGCTTTCAGGTTTCTCACCCTCCTTCCACTCAACCGCATTCTTCCATCCCATGCCCCCCACCTCCTGGCTGTTCCTCAAACACACACTTCATCTCATCTCCAGACGTTGCCTCTGGCTGTCCCCCTTGCCTGGCATGCCCTCCCTTGTCATCTCTCACCTCCTGACTTCCTTGCTTCCTTCAAATGCCAGATAAAACCCCACCTTCTCCAGGAAGTCCTCCCCTGCCCCTGTTAATTCTGGTGCCTGTCTCCAGTCTACCCCACCTAGTGCTTGTTTGTACACATTATGTCCTCATTAGATCGTGAGTTCCTTAAGAGGACTATCATTTGCCTTTGTACCGTTAGCCCTTAGCACCATGACTGGCAAATAATTGGCACTTAATAAGTGCCAAGTGGTTGACTGACTGCTTGACTACCTCCCAGAGTTGTTGTGGGGATCACATGATCTAACATAACTTAAAGCACTTTGCAGACCTTAAAGGGTTATGTAAATGTTATGATGATTAATTATTATATACGTATATTAATTATATATGTGTATATACTCATATACACATATACATATATACACATATATTTGGAGGTTTCCTGTCTCTTACTGTGTGACCCTGGACAAGCCCCTTCTGCTCTCTGGGCCTCAGTTTCCTTATCTGTAAAATGACAAGGTTGGACTAGGATCTCCAGGGTTCATTCCAGGTCTAATGATCTGTCACTGAACAGGACAAAGGATGGGTCAAAGGGGTTGCACTCAGTGATGAAGGACAGACTGGACCTTTGAGCTCCATCCCTGAGTGCCTGGCAGGAGGGCCTGGATGCAAGAGTGGAGAGTTTCAGAACATCTCAGTGGTGAGGAAGCCAAAGTCTCACCTTCGTCTCACTCCAATACCCCCAAGGCTCCTGACCTCCTTGGAGGATACTCCCTGCATGGATGCACACCATCACCTCAACCTGCTTCCAGCCTGAGAATCCCCATCTGCCATTTTCTGTAAATCCCAGATGTGGGGGTTTAGCCAATGGGTGGGAAGCTCTCCTTTTCCTTTTTCAGTGCCAGTCAAGAATACTAAAGGCACTGACTTTATTTTGCCTCTCTTCCCCTGGGACCTCTTGCAGGGCTGCGCACAGTAGGAGCTTGTTGTATCCACTGGGGAGTCTCTGACTCAGCCCTCACTTTTGCTTGTGGATAGGGCCATCTGCCTGCTTTGCCAGTCACATTGTTCTGCATGATTTGTGCCATTTCACGTCTTGTCAGCACATCTTGTACATAGTAGGTATGTCATAAGTGGTGATGGAATTAAACATCTGACAGCCAACTTCTACCCACCATCCTCCTTGCAGTCACTGTCCCTGTAAAACTTCCCCCTCTTGTCCCTAGTCCTGGGTGACTGAAAGACCAGAGCTTGGCACTTAGTAGGTGCCTAATAAACACTTGACGACGACCTGGCACATCAGGTCTAGACCAGAAGGACCTTAGATTATCCAGTCATAGGCTTCAGTTTCTACGTCAGAGTTGTTCCTGTGTAGTTGTATATAGTCCATATAAAACACACATGCAATGTCTATATGTGTGTATATATGTGTGCATATACATATATACACACACACACATGTGTACATACATGCACACACACACCCCCTCCTGGGAACAAAAAAAACTCATCTGGGTGCCACCAGCTTCCACCGTGAATAGGTCTGACAGTGACTGTAAACAACTTTCGGTTTTCCAGTTTCCCACCTGGGTAGTGCGTTTAGTAGGCTGGGACTGGAGCTTTCTTTTTATCATTTTCTCCATCAGATAATGGGGCCTGGTCACCTGGCATGTTGGCCCCAGGCCTGGACTACCTGTTTCTAATTTGGAAGCAATCACTTAGCTGGGGAACTAGGTGACCAACATCAGAAAGGCGCTGGTCTATGGGGTCAAGTCAACATCCCAACAACAGCCAGAGTTCACAGGAGGGAATGTGAGCCTCCTCCTAATGGCTTCCTGAGCATGTTAGGGGTGGGGCCTGGGAAGGGAAGCAGGAGGGAAGATAAAGGTTTCCAGGAGGTGAAGTTAGATGTCCAGAAGCAGGTTCCAGCTGCTGACGTGTCCATCCAAAGAGCACAGGCCAGTCAGCTGAGTCTTTGCAGCTCTCCTTTTATGACAGGATGGCCTTAGACTTTGTTCCTCCTCAGGCCCCCAAACAACTGGAAACTTCCCGAATCACTCCTACACAGGCCTGCCCCCTTCCCTGGAGCTGCTGGCCTCAAGGGCTTGACCCTCAGCACTAGCTTACTCTTTGAGCTTGCTATTGGCTGGGGTGGGCAATGTTTGTGCCAAAACAGGTCAGGCAAGCCCAGAAGGGCCACTGGGTCAAATGGCAGCTGTCCTGTGGGCCTGGTATGTGTATGGCCCCACAGCATGTATTTGCCAGGGCAACCAACCAGAGGAGACTATTCCATTGCCACTCTTCTCCCTGCCTCCTTCTTGGTCTGACTCAGCATAGAGAGAGGCAGACCCCCCAGAAATAGGACAGAGAGTCCTAAGGTATTCTTCCCCAGTCAGACCACATCAAAAGGATTGGATTCAGTCCATTCTGGAGGCCCACAGTTTAAGAAGGAAGTTGATACGTCACACCCTTCAGATTGGCAATAATTTTTGTTTGAAGGAAAACAACCATTGTTAGAGAGGTTCTGGGAAAACAGATCGATTAAATGTTGTCACATTCCTTGGGGAAATCACTTCATCTCTGCCTCAGTTTCCTCAACTGTAGAATGAAAATAAAAGCAGCACCCACCTACAAGGGTTGTTGTGGGGTTCAAATGTGATAATATTGGGCCTGGCACATAGTAGGGGCTTAATAAATGTTAGAAATTATTATTATTACTGGAGCTGGAAAAATATTATTATTGACCCAGAAAGCAGTTTGGAACTATAAACTTGTGCATATACTCTTTGACTCAGGAATAGGCCTGCACCCTAGAGAGATCAAAGAAAGAGGTAAAGGATTCTTTTGTACAAAAAAATTTATGGCAGGTGTGTGTGTGTGTGTGTGTGTGTGTGTGTGTGTGTGTGTGTGTGTGTTGGGGGAAGTTGTAGCAAAGAACTGAAAATAAGGGGATACCTATCCACTGAGGGAGCATTCACCTACTATGGTATGTTAATGTCATGGAATATGATTTCTCATAAGAAATATGGAAGAGACAGCTTTGGAGAAACCTGGGAAGACTTGTGCGAACTGATGCAGATTGAAGGGACCAGAACCAGGAGAACAATTTATAGAATTACAATAGTGTTGCAAAGATAAAGAGCTTTGAAGGACTTAAGAACTCTGGTGAGGACAACAACCCATCACAGTTTTCAAGGGCTGATTCTAAAGCCTGTCACTTGCCTCCTGGCAGAAATGAACTGGTGATGCCAAAGGACGCAGGCGTTTATGAATGCAGTCAATGTGGGAATGGATTTTACTTGACTATGCATATTTGTTAAAAAGAGCTTTGACTTTTCTTCTTTTTCAATGGAACAGAGGAGAGTGAGAAAGAAGGAAAATAAATGCTTATTACTTGAAAAAAAAGTTTTCCAAAAATGGAGGGTGATAAGCTGAAGGTTGTCCAGAGGGAAGACACCAAGATGGTGAGGGCCCCTCAAGTCATGCCAGATGTGGGATCCTTGAAGGAACTGGGGATGTGAGACCTGAGGGGGAACCTGAGAGCCACCTTCCAGGATTCAAAGGACCATCTAATAGATAAGAAATTAGACTGATTCGGCTTTTCCCAGTTAGAATCCTAAAAGGCCAGTAATTTAAGTTCAGTATTTGAAAATCTTCCTAACACCTAGGAGTGGGAGGGGCTGGGCTGCTCCATGGTGCAGGCCTCCTAATGGAGGCTGGAATTTGGCTTTAGGTTAAGATGGAATAAAATGCTCCTCCCCTTGGGCCAGAAAATTCATTGTTAGTATTCACCCTAAATGGACCAGAGATGGACCCCAGAAACACACAGATATCCACAGCAGGCTTTTTTGTGGTAGCAGAGACCTGGAAACAGAGCAGATATGGGCCATCTATCTCCCTACAACCCTAGCCTCCACGATGGCCCCGGGTTGGCCCCTTCCTGCCAGTCTCTGTCCTCTCCAATCCAGCCTCCACACAGCTGCCCAAGTGATACTCCCAAAGGGCAGGTCTGACTCCTCCTGCTCAAGAATATTCCTTGGCTCCCTATGACCTTGAGGACCAAAGGCAAACTTCTCTATTTGGAATTTCAAATCCTTCACATTGTGGCTCCAGTTGACCTCTCTGAATTGGTCCAGTCAAGCTGACCTCCCGACATTTGCCTCCCATGCCCAGAACACTCTCCTTCCACTTTCTGCCTCTTAGAATTCTGAGCTTCCTTTGGAATTTAGCCCAGTTTGATCCAGAAGACCTCTCCTGATCTCCCCAGCTAAAGAATGCACTTAGGATAAATATTGTCTTTCCTCATGTATGTACATGGGACCAGAGATTTGGAGCTGCAAGGGATATAAGCTGTCATTTAATCCAATGCCCTCATTTTACAGATGAGTAAACTGAGGTTTAGAAGGATCAACACAGGCAGGACCTCAGAGGCTGCGACTAAACCTAGTCCTTCCTGAGTGTGAGGCCACCTCTCTCACCATTATACTACATGGCTTCTCACATGATGGGAGTTTAATAAATACTTGGTGATTGGTTGATGGGCTGGCCTGGATGATGCAGAGGTTCCTCCTAACCCTGAAGTTCTGGCTTCTGTGAATGCATAGCATGAATGCTGAATGGGCCAAAGGGCCTAATTGTGGATGGCAAGGGCAGGATCTCTACCCTGTCATATGGACCATCTGTGCCCAACCTGTGGTAGAGCCTTCCAAGCTTGTATCCATCTGATCAGCCACAATCAGCAGTGCTCTACCTCGACCCCAACATAGTGGTATCATTTTGGTCTTCTTCAAGAAAGAAGAACAACATTTTTACAGCTAAGCTCGGGGATAAAGGCCTCATTTCTAGAATATATAGAGAACTGATCCAAATGTATAATCATACAAGTCATTCCCCAATTGATAAATGGTCAAAGGATATGAACAGGCAATTTTCAGAGGAAGAAATTAAAGCTATCTATAATCATATGAAAAAATGCTCTAAATCACTATTGATTAGAGAGATGCAAATCAAAACAACTCTGAGGTACCACATCACACCTATAAGATTGGCAAACATGACAGAACAAGAAAATGATAAATGCTGGAGAGGATGTGGGAAAGTTGGAACACTAATTCATTGTTGGTGGAGCTGCGAGCGCATCCAACCATTCTGGAGAGCAATTTGGAACTATGCCCAAAGGGCTACAAAAATGTGCATACCCTTTGACCCAGCAATATCGCTACTAGGACTATATCCCCAAGAGATCATAAAAATGGGAAAGGGTCCCACATGTACAAAAATATTTATAGCAGCACTCTATGTAGTTGCCAAAAACTGGAAGTCAGGGGGATGTCCATCAATTGGGGAATGGCTGAATAAATTATGGTATATGAATGTAATGGAGTACTATTGTGCCATAAGAAATGATGAACAAGAAGACTTCAGAGAGGCCTGGAAGGACTTATATGACCTGATGCTGAGTGAAAGGAGCAGAACCAGGAGAACTTTATGCACAGCAACGACCACAGTGTGTGAGAGTTTTTTCTGGTAGACTTAGATTTGTGTAATAACACAAGAACTTCTTACCAAAAAAAAAAAAAAATCCCAATGGAGGATCTCAAGGCAAAATGCCTGCCACACTCAGAGAGAGAAATATGGAAGTCACTCACATATTGTAGCAGATCATGTTTGTGTATGTGTATGTGTTTGTGTATCATGTTCTGATTTGTTATACGATTTCTTTCATTTATCTTAGTCTGACTACATAGCATGACTATAGTGAAAATATACTCAATAGGAAAGTATATGTAGAATCTATACAGAATTGTATGCAGTCGTGGGGAGGGAGGGGGGGAGTGGGGGGTAGGTGGGGGGGATAAAATCACAATTGTATGGCAGTGATTGTTAAACATTACAAAATAAAAATAAATAAATAAATAAATAAAATAAATAAAAAAAAAAAAAAGAAAGAAGAACAACAACCTGCCAGCCCTGTCTCCCTTCCTCTGACCCCCATACCTCTCTTGTCCCTAACCTCAGCGGCCTGCCGAGGAATCCTGGTGAACTAATAATGGAGGGGTAAGATGAGAGGGTGAGACTCTCTCCCTGGCACCTTTGTGTGACAGCCAGGAAGTCAGACCAGGCACAGCTATTTGGGCCACAGAGCAGCGAACTGGCCTGGTCACCAGATGGCTGGGCATTCTCTGACCCTACTGGTTAAAGTGGACCAGGGTGCCCAGGCTTGAATGAGCATCTTCTGCCTATTCACAAGGTATCAGCAGTTGACCTTTGACTAGCTGCCAGCCTTTGGCATAACTTGTTGTTAGTATGGTTGAGGCTATGTGGTTTCCTCTCTCTCCTCCTTCCCCTCTCCTTCACCCCAGCTCATAGTGGCAGGAGGGAGTGCCTGGCAGCCAAT
This sequence comes from Notamacropus eugenii, assembly GCF_028372415.1. Taxonomy (NCBI): domain Eukaryota; kingdom Metazoa; phylum Chordata; class Mammalia; order Diprotodontia; family Macropodidae; genus Notamacropus; species Notamacropus eugenii. The sequence continues at coordinate 20,460,219 of NC_092873.1, read as the reverse complement.
CAAAGGCAGAGTTTGGGGAAACCTAGGGAAGACCCACAAGGCTGCAGAGTGACTCACCTCATTCTTTTGGAATTCCCTCTGGCCACCTGAGTCATAGGAGAGGCTCAGAAATGTGAGCCTGGATGTCAAGGCTGTGATTCGCTCTCCCTGCTCACCTCAGAGTAGAGTACCCTGGCCCCTGGCCCCTCTTAGGTCCTCCCCAATGGGCCTTGTCCTGGCAGACAGGAGGGAGTCCCCAGGGCATGGGTTGGTCAGTTCACTGTGGAAGATGAGACTAGAAATGGCTATAATTATCCTAATAATCCAAATGATTTTTTACAGAGGAGAACTGTTAAATAAGTGCAGCAGCCTCATCCCTGAAGGCCAGGCCAGGCTGCCTTTGGTCAGCTCACAATGACCCCAACACAGCCCAGCTGGCAGCGCCCCCCACAAGCAAGGTCATAGAAAAGTCCAGCTAAGTGAGGAAACTGGGGACCTGAGATAGGATGGCATCTTAGAAGAGGGGATGTCAGAGCTGGGAGGGGCCTTAGAACAGGGGATGTCAGGGCTGGGAGGGGCCTTAGAACAGGGGATGTCAGGGCTGGGAGGGGCCTTAGAACAGGGGATGTCAGGGCTTGGGGGGCCCACACATGTGCTGTCCTATACTGCTCCTACTGAAATCCTTTTGCCTTCTCCCAGTTCCATGACACCTTATTCTGTACTTCCAGGCTCTCCAGAGAAGCACCAGCCCTTGCCCAGCCCATAAGCCGGAGGGGACACATTGCCAAGACTCAGTGAGCCAGTGTCCGGCCCCTGGCCTGATAGGAGGGCGGAGGGCTCTGAATGAGCAGATTGCTTTTTCCTGCCTCTTCCTTCCCTTCCCTTCCCCAGGAAGGAAGCTGGGAGGCGATTGTGAGTCCTGGAGAGAGACGATACAGTGACCTTACCCAGAGCCAGAGGGCCAGAGAAGAGCCTGAACTCTGAGCAAATGTGTCCCTCAAAGTCCTAATTCTGCCATATGCGGGTATAAGATGAAAGGAAGCCTGGGGATGGCTCCACAGGCAATGTCCCCCTTTGGACAACATCACACCTCTGCTTGTGGTTCAGTTTCAGCTAGAGGACACTCAGCTGCTGAGACGACTTGACTGGGTCACACAGTGAGTACGTGGCAGTCAGGATTTGAACACAGACCCTCTCAGGCCATAGAAATCCTTCTCCAGCAGGTGAGGACTTTGGTGGGGGGAAGCCAAGAGGCCCAGGCTCTGACCACATCTCTTCTATGCCTCTCTCAGTGACCTGGGGCTAAGTTGCTAGAATGCTCCACCCTCAGTTCCCCACTCTGTAAAATTGGCAGGATATTCATGGCCTTCAAAATTTGTAGTTGTCCAGTCATTTTTCAGTCATGTCCGACTCTTGGTGACCCTATATGAGGTTTTCTCTGCAGAGATCCTGGAATGGCTTGTCATTTCTTTCTTCATTTTATCGATGAGGAATCTGAGGCAAATGCTGCGAAGTGACTTGCCCAGGGTCATACAACTAGGAAGTGGCTGAGGCTGGATTTGAACTGACTCCAGGCCCAGGGTTCTATTCACTGTGGTGCCCCCTAGATGACCTCCAAGGTCCCTTCCAGCTCAGTTCTACTCTCAGCGTCTCCCCTTACTAGGGAGGTGGCTATTTAATTCCAATCGGAGGCAAAGATAAGAAGGGGGAAAGTCCCCACCTTCAAGAAACTTATGGTCCATTAGGGTAAACAACCTATAGATAACTGGACAAAAAGTACTAAGGAATCTTTCTGTAGGGAGTACAAATCATCTCAGTGGGAGGTGGGGGTAGGTAGGGGAGAATCAAGAAAGGCTTCCTGTAAGAAGTGGCCCTGGAGTCCTTGGAGGGTATTATGAAACTCCCTTCACTGAGCCTCAGTTTCCCCAAATGGGGATAACATTTTGCTCTCTCACTGGGCTGCTCTGAGGGCATTGCTTTGTGAAGCTTTGGAATGCTCTAGGAACAGGCAGGGCCCATAGCCCCACTGGGTGATTCTTGGGCCTCCTATAACACTCACAGTCATGATTTTTCAGCTTCTCCAAATATCCCTGCGATGTTGGCAAAGTCATAAGTATTATGCCGGTTTTACAAAAGAGGGAACAGAGGCCCAGAGAGATTAGGCAACTTAACCTCCAGGTCACAGAGAGAGGCCATGGCAGAGATGGGACTGGAACCCACACCTGTGGACTCCTAGCCCAGAGCTCCTTTCCTCACAGCCCCCTGCTTGGTGCCAGGATCCAGGTCCAAGTCCTAACCCAGCCAGATCTATATTGCCTTGGATCCTCAATCTCCTCCTTTGTAACATGAATCAGTTTGGCTAGATGAGTCCGACCGGTCCTCCAGACGTATAAACCCCTGTTGCCTTCTATTAACAAAGAAAGACATTCACGTTGGCAGAAAGATTCCCCTCCTATTGTCTTCAGAATCATTATGGTTGGAGGCTGAAATGGACCTTGACCAACATCAAAGGAGGGGCAGACCCAAGTCATGGTAGATGGAGTGATAGCCACTGACATGGCCAGGATTTTATCTCGCTAGGTTGAAAAGGATCAGCAGTTAAGTTTCTGGCTCATGGATTCTTTGCCAGTGAGGCTTGTGCCCCCATTCCGCACCCCAGGGTTAGCATTGGGCTCCCCCTCCTTTAGAGGTAGCCTGTCCACTAAATGGAAGTCTAACTTGCAAGCTCAATTAGTTTGTCCCACTCCCATCCCTCTGGGAGCTCAAAATAGCTTCCTCCATCTCCCTGACACAGACTCCCCCTCTTTTCCTCTGGGTCCAAGAAAGGCAGCTAGTACTAGCCACATATCTCTAGCAAAGGACCCAGGGGGGCTAGTGTGAGGGTCACAGATGGAGAAAGAGAAGGGACCTTCAAGACCAAGTTAACCGACCCTTTGAGGCTGGGTGATTTCAATGCAAAAATTAGTCTAGGGGAAGACAGTGGAGAGTATGGGGAGGAAATGTGACTCAGATTAAAGTGAAAGATTCCAAGGGCTTGGAGATGACTCAGAGGCTTCTTGCTTGGGACATTGCACCTGTACTTTCTCCAAGTAGCATAGAAAGGCATGAGACATGATGAGCAACAATCATCACACACACATCTGACTATGTCTTAAGACAGAGGAAGCAACTGATCTCTCCCAGGGAGTAATTTCTGAATCAACTTTCTGAGTGAAATCAGACTGTCAACTACTTAGAGAAAAGATCAAAGCCAACACTGAGTTAAGTGAAAGATAAAGACAAGAGGTCACTGCTTGTGATTAATGCATCTCCAACCTGACCTATTCAAGCAATCCTTTGACACTGAAAAATAGGAAAAGGAAAAAGGCAAAGATATTGACTCAGAAGACCTCATTTCCTTTATGTTTAATCTATCTAATGCAGTCAACAAAGTACAAAGAGTCCAGCAATGACCTCAGCCCAAAGACGTTTGCTTTTCCTTGCCAAGTGTATTCCTGAGCAGCGTTCCTGAAGAATATCACAGATTATGAGCAGAGTCACTTCACAAAACAGGAAGAGGCAATGGGGGAGAAAACAAGTCCACAGCAGAGAGTGTGTCATGAGATCTAGCTAAGTCAAATCATCCCTAAACATTGATAGGTGAAACTATCAGGAAGACAACAAAGAGGCAAAAACAAAAACAGAAACAAATCAGATTTTTAAAAGAGGCTCAATAATAATCTATTTTCATCATCCATAGTAGAACCATCATGTTTAGATTCTAAATATCTCAATGTCTGATGTGTTCTATGAGCTTAGAACTTAAGAATCTAGAGCCTCTCCCTTTAAAGTTACCTTCCATGTACTCTGTCTGGTGTATGCTTAATTATTTCCACCTCTCCACCTGCCTTGTGATCCAATTCTATTCTTCACCCAGGCAGCTAGGTGGTGCAGTGAATAAAGCACCAGTACAGGAGTCAGGAGGACCTGAGTTCAAATCTCACCTCAGACACTTGACACTCACTCACTAGCTGTGTGAACCTGGGCAAGTCACTTAACCCCAATTGCTTCATCCTGGGTCGTCTTCAATCATCCTGATGAATATATGGTCACTGAATTCAGATGGCTCTGGAGGAGAAGTGAGGCTGGTGACCTGCACAGCCCTCCCTCACTCAAATCTGAGTCATCTGCAAGTCAAGTCACCATTCCCTGATGTCATGGTTCTCTTCAAGAACGAAGGACAAACACAAGTCCCCTACCTTCAGTATTTCACTGCTATTCTCATTTTTGCCCATGGACTCGATGACAATCACAATGCTGAAGATTCTCAGATCTATTTATCAAGCCCAGCCTCTCTCCTGACTTCCAGACTTGTATCTCCAGTTTCCTATTGGAAATCTTGAACTGGGTGTCTTACTGATATCTTAAAATCAACATATTCAAAACTGAATTCATTATCTTTTACCCTCAAATCTCTCCTCTTCCTAAGTTCCCTATTATTATTGAGGGAGCCACTATCTTTCTAGAAACCAAAGCTTGAAACCTTGTATTAACCTCAATTTCTCACTCTCCTCCCCCCATCGTATCCAATCTGTGGCCATTTTCTGTCAATTCCATTTTCACATCTCTCACATATACCCCTTCTTTCCTCTGATATGATCCCCACCCCGGCCACAGGCCCTCAGCATCTCACACCTGGACTATTGCTACAGACTTTCCTGCCTCAGTCTCTCCCCTCTTCAGTCCATTCTCCATTTAACTACCAAAGTGATCTTCCTAAATACATCTGGTCATGTCCCCCTTCCCTCCCACCCACCCCTCCATAGATAACTTCTCCCTGTTACATACAGGAACAAATAGAAGTTATTTCTATCATTTCTATCACCTTTCACTCATGGTCCCCCATGCCTGGAATTTTCTTCCTCCTCATTTTTGCCTTTGAACTTCAGTAGTTCCCTTCAAATCCCAGCTAAAATCCCATCTTCTCCAAGAAGCCTCTCCCCACTCGCTGAGATTACCCTCAATACATCCTGTCTATGACTTGTTTGCCTACAGTCGATTGTGTATTGTCTCCCCGGAAGACCTGAGCTCCCTGAGGGTGGAGACTAGTGTTTGGTTTTTGCCTTTCTTTGAATCCCAAACTCTAAGCACAGTGCCTGGCATTTAGCACTTACTAAATGGGAGTCAGTGGACCAATCAGAGTCAGGAAGTGCAGTAGGACAAGATCAACTAGGCTGTAGGAACACTGTGCCAAAGATGAAACCTTGAAAGCAAAGAAGGATTATTTTACAGGATATCTCAGGGAGGGGATGCTCCAAAAGAAAGGGAAAAAAACAGTTCACCCATAGTATTGTTGCCAAGAAAAGGAAACCTATCCAGGAAAAAAACCAAATGGGAGATAAATGTCTATTGTCTACACATGGCATTAAGTTAGACTGTTGAATTAATATATTAATACTTATATCAATCAAAAGATGACAGACTTAGAACTGGAAGAGGCCTTCAATGACATTTGTGCAGCCTTTCATTTTACAGAGGAGGACACGAAGGCTCAGAAAGGTTGTTACTTGCCCACTGTCACACAAATAGTTAACTAATAGAGGCAGGATTTAAAAAATATATATTCTGATTATATATAAAACCAATTTTTAACATTTCTTTTCTTAAGTTTGAGTTCCAAATTCTCTCTCTTTCCTCCCTCCTCATCAAGAAGGCAAGCAATTTGATATGGATTATATATGTGCAATCATGTAAAATATATTTCCATATTAGTCATGTTGGGAAAAAAACACAGGCCAAAAAAACCCCCCAGCAACCAAGAAGAATAAATTTTTTAAAAGTCTGCTTTGATTTGCATTCAGATTCTGTCAGTTCTTTCTCTGGAGGCAGATAGCATGTTTCCCATGAGTTCTTTAGAATTGTCTTGCAACATTGTATTGCTTAGTTTAGCTAAATTATTCACAGCTGATCATTGTTACAATGTTGCTATTGTGCTATACAATGTTCTCCTGGTTCTGTTCACTTCACTCTGCAACAATTCACGTAAGTCTTCTCAGCTTTTTATGAAAGCATCCTGCTTGCCATGAGAGGCAGAATTTGACCAGTCTTCTCTTTCCACTGTACAATCCTTCCTCAATTAGTCATTTATTATTTGCCATTTATTATTATTTTTTATTATATTATTATCAACCAGTATTTATTAATTGCCTGCCATGTGCCCAGCACTGTGTTAAACACTGGGGAGTATAACAACCAAAATTCAGAAGTCCTTGGTCTCCAGAAGCTTCCATTCTATGTATCGAGGATAGCCACTGTCAGTGGCCAAGGAACTCAGCCTCAAATTGAAGCAGAATCAGAGAACAGTCTGGATTGTCTCTGAGGAACAATGACAGACTGTGCTCTGAAATAAAAGCCTCATAGAGCTGCAAACCATAGACTACCGTGGTTTCTTTCTGAAGAATCAGAATTATGAGGGGTCCAAATAGGAATGGAAAGATATTTGGTGCATATTTCCAGTGATATCTTATCTGCAAAAGTGACAAAGCGACACTCAGATAACGCAGGGTCAGGAAAGGAAGTGGGTTTGTCACAGAAGGGGATGGACAGCCTGAGAGATACATGGGTCCTCCCATGGAGTAGGAGTCAGAGGAAGATCTCCTAGGGTAGTTATCCTCTGGAAGTACATTTCTCTCTTGTAGGGGCTCACGAAGTTCTTAGGATGGAGCCCTTCGCTGAGTACTTCTGTTGAGTCTCCCTATTGTCATTGCCATCCTCCATCCGCTGTTTTCCCATAGCTGTCTATAGGCACTTCCATTTGTTGTATACCGCTACCACTCTGATGAACTCTGCCACTGACTTGTCATTGGATCTCTGATCATGAGACAATGAGTGGAATAATAGATAGAGTACTGGGCCTAGACTCAGGAAGAACTAAGTTAAAATCCATTTTCAGACGTGTACTAGCTGTGTGACCCTGGACAAGTCACTTAACCTCTGTCTGCCTCAGTTTCTTCAGCTGTAGAATGGAGAATTTTTGCCTCCAGTGTCAGGAAGGAAAATCAAGAGATTGCTGGGCAACCCTTCTTGTATAAGAGCTCAGCCCTGGCTTAGCCTATCTTAAACCTTCCTTGTTTGTCTCTGCAACCAATTAAAGACATTTTGTTATCACACAACACCAGCCTTTTGAGTTCCCTGTCTTGTATCAGACCCAGACTGGGGACATCTTTACATACTCTGTATAATACAGGAAGGGCAAGTCTGTTCATACTGTAAGGACTGGTTTTTCATTGGTCTGTCTCTCTCCACTTCCCCCTATTCCCAATTACAAACATTTCCAATCCACTCATAGAATCATAGATGTAGACCTGGAAGGAATGTTAGAGATCATTGATTCCAGCCCCTTTATTTTACAGATAAGGAAACTGAGGCACATACCAGTTATGTGGCTTGCTTATGGTCACACAGATAGTGATGTCTGAGCCAGGATTCGAACCTAGGCTTTGCACTGCTTCCTAACTCCTGATCGAAGGTGTCCCAGGTGGTGACTGTCCTGGTTTGCCCCAAGTGGGAGGTAGGAGCCGTGGGGAGGAGGCTCCCTGGGCTGGAACCCTCTTGAACTACGATTGTCCTCTGGGCTTCCTTCCCTTCCCCCTTCGGCTCACCTGAGAGCTAGAGCTTCCTTCCCCAAACCCTCCTCAATTCATTGAAGGATTCTTGGAAAGGAGAGGAATTGGGAGTGGGGGGGGGGGGTTGGAGGTGGGGAGGGCAACTGGCCTCAAGGTAAAAGATCAGCAGGCGATTAGCTCTGGCAGAAAGGGCACTGAGGCTCCTGAGGACCAATGGGAGTTTCCCTGTTACAGAAAGCTGGTCTGAGTAGACAGGACTCAGAACCTGTCCAACCAGATTCTATCCAGGAAATGGCCAGTCTCCAGGAAGAAGTCAAGTGTCTGGGTCAGCTCCATTTTAACCATTCTAGGGTCTGAATAGTTTAGATTTGGGGAGAGCTGATGTCAAAGGATTAAAGGAAAGAAAGGGAGGGTCTTGTGGACTTTTAGAAAAAGGAAGTCAGAGTCAGAGCAATGGGAAACCTGAGACTGGGAATCTGAAGGTACAGAGAGAAATGACCCCTGAGGAAGGGGGACAGCACAGAGTAGCAGAAAGGCCTTTGACTATGGAGTCAAAGAGCCTGGGTTCGAATCCCACCTCTGCCACTTGCAACCTGAGTGAGCCTGGGCAGATTGCTTCACCTTTCAGGGCCTCAGTTTCCTAATCTGTAAAATGAGGGGTTGGACCAGACAGCTTCTAACCTCCATTCCTACTTTAGATTTATGAGTGAATGATGCCAAAGGGGAAAAGGATATTTATTTAAGACTTGTGTTGAAAAACAAGGAACTCACCTGTCAAGTAGATTTTCAGAAGACAGTCGATTTATTTATTTATAAATTTATAAAGATAAATGAATATGAAAAGACAAATATGAGAGTGAAGGCCCAGACTTACAAGAATAGGGTCAGGAGAACTCAATCCCAGAATAAGCTAAGGCTGATGAGGAAAGCTCCAGACAAACCATAAAGGGCCCTTCAGATCAACTGAGGAAAGAGAGCAAACAGAGAAGGAATGAGGCAGATGTTCAGGGTGTCCAGAACAATGATGAGGCAGAGGGCAGAAGGCTTTGTTGTTGAACTCTATTTCACATGTGGTTGACTCAGCCAGATAGAGTGGTCTTTATATGGGACAAGACAAAACTGGGGGCAGATAGCTAAGATAAAGAAGGAGGTAGGACACCCACTCCCCCAGCCCCTGCCTTTGATGAATCAGATCAGTGGATCCTGAGGAGCTGACCCTGCAGATCCTGAGAGGAAAGGTTATTGGGCTGTTATCAGTGACCTCTGAAAGGCCCTGGAGGACAGGAGAAGTGACCCAGGGCTGGAGAAGAGCAAAAATGACTTCAGTCTTCAAAAAAGGGAGAAAAACAGAGGCTACCACTTGTAGACCAGGGAGCTGGACATATCACTTCAGAGAGAGTTAGCAAACCTCTAGAAAAGGAAGCCAACATGGCCATGCACTGTCAGATAGGAGTAGTTTGGGTGCCATCAAATGACTTCATCTCACTGGAAGTGCAATGTGGGTTTGATAAGTGGGCAGAGTGCCTCTAATGGGGTCATTCCACAGGCTGAGGAGCCTGCTTGTAGAAGAGGGGTGAGGATGTGAAATGGAAGTGACTTAGAAAGATTGGAAGGTGTGTAGACATTCTGCAACTCGTTCTTTCTGTACTGGTTCTGTACCTGGAGGCTCTTTGATGGGCTACAGAGTCATTCCCAAAGGCATGTCCGCTGAAGCCTCCTGCTCTTCCCTCAACCCTCTTGGGGAAGCTCAATTATGCCTTCAATCCCAGGGACAAGTGAAGGGAGTGATGGCTACAATCATGTGATGTGAGTTTGAAGGTCTGGGGGCTCCAGAGTCTATTGCAGAATCAATGCCTTGAGAAGGAAGGAATGTCCTTTGGTAATGGTCTTTGGGAGAAACCTTTGGCGCCCCAGCCCAGTGGGAGCTGAGATAAGGACTCATCCTGCAGTGATACTGTCTTCACACATAAACTTGGTGGGACAGGTATTATGTAAGAACTGAGTGAAATTGAACCTATTCTCCCCAAAGACTGAGGTGGTATAGGGGAGAGTAGGCCCCTTAGATATTGGTGGAAATGTTTGTATTTTGCTCATTCTGTATCTTTGAATTAACTATCCCTTTGGAAAAGCCACCCCATCTTAAGTAATTAGATGGGCCTGGAGATTGGTCCCTAACAAGGAGGGAGGGAGACATAGCCAATGGGAGCTCCAGTCAAGAGCAGTAAAGAAAAGATACCTCAGTCCTTCAAGGTTATTTTCTGGAACACAAAAGGGTGGATTACCTGATCCAGCTCTAGGAGAGAGATCCAAGTTATACACATCACAAAAAAGAGTGTCAGGATGTTAAGCCTTGATACATTTATCTGGTGAGAACACACTATTCTTCACTAAGTGAACTAAGGCCTGAATACCTCCCTAAATGCAATGGGAAGTCTGTTCAGATTCTCTAAGAGACTTGGTCATTCTCTCTGGGGCCTGTAGAAAACTATCAAACTAGGATATTTGAGCCTCTTCCGGCAGCACAGAAGAGAACACCACTCTGGAGAAGGAATTTAGTGAGGGGGGCCATGAGAAGAACACCTTGACATCCAACTTGCTCTCTTACTTCCCTCCCATGAACTGGAGAGGGACCATTATGAACACAGGAGCACAGGAGGATTGGAACTTTTTAATCAGCTTCCTAGCAGCATCCCTGGTGACAAGGTCTACATCAGGAGCCAAGAACAGACTGAACATGATGAAGAACAGAAAGCCAAGTCTCCCCAAGAAAAGTTGCACTACCATAAAGGAAGCCATCCTGAGGACTCCAGCAAAAGTACCACCAGGAACTGTGAGTGACCTCTAAGCCTGAACCCACTCTCCCCTGGATAGAGTATATACCTATGGTGGAAATGGGAATGTTTTATACCAGTGATTCTTACTGTACCCCCTTAGTAAATACTACTCCCTAAAAACTAATTGTTATCAACTAATAAGTAGAGTAGCCTATCAGTAAGCGTTCTTGAGCCACAGCATTACAAAGACAACCTCCAGCCCTTCAGGGTGAACCCTTAGAAGTTTGGGAGTACCCACACTCTGGGGACCTGAGCGTTCAGGTTGAATTGGGGTTAGGAGAGCAACTCCAGTGCATGACCTACTCATTCCTTTGATTTCTTTTTCTTGTCATTTCTATAGATAAAATTTCTAGTGCAATGTTAAATAGTGGTGATGATAATGGGCATTCTTGCTTTACCAATGATTTTATTGGAAGGGATTCTAACTTTTTTTCAATATATATATATAATGTTTGCTTTTAGATTTTGATGGATATTAAGGAAGTATATTAAGAATATTAAATATATGTTAACTGTATTAAGTATATTAATACACTTATATTTAATACATTAATATCATGTATTAATAAAAATATATTAAGTATGTTGAATGCATTATATTATGGAAGTGTCCATTTATTTCTATGCTTCCTAGTATTTTTTAAAAATAGGAACAGATGTTGAATTTTGTCAAAAAAGTCTTTTCAGTATCTATCAATAAAACCATCCCTTTTTTATTATTTATGTTATTAAAAATGATTTTCAGATTTATTGTCTTCCTTATATTGAACCAACCCTGTATTTCTGGTACAAACCAACCTTGTTATATAGTGTATAATCTTTCTAACATGTTGTTAGAGCTTATTTGCTAATATTTATTTAAAATTTTTGTGTCAATGTTCATTAGGGATACTGGTGTACAATTTTCTTTCCTTTTTTCATCTCTCCCTGGTTTAACTATCAAGATCATATTTATATCATAAAAAGAAATTGGAAGGATGCCACATTTTCTCATTATATTTGTTCAATATTGGAATTAATTGTACATTCAATATTTGATAGAATTCACTTGAAAATTCATTTGGTCTTGGAGTTCTTGCCCCAGTTCCCCCACATTGGGAGTTTATTTCTGGTTTATTCAATTTGTTTATAGTGGATTACTTAGTTTTTCTTCTTTTGTTAATGTGAGTCTTTTGTATTTTTTGTAAGTATTCATTTCTAGTTCCTTTACATTGTCAGTTTTGTTGGCACATAATTAGATAAAATAGTTTCAATAATTTCCTTTGTTATGTCTTCAGGTGTTTTGAATGCTCTTTTTTATTTTTTGATAAATTTCCATTTTCCTCTCTTTCTTAAAATTAGACTAGATTTTATCACCACTTTTAAAAATAGCTATTTTTAATCAATTTAATAGTGGGATTTTTATTTGAATTTTCAGTCATCTCTTTTTTAATTTTCAGAACTTTAATTTCAGAATTCATTGTCTAGTTGAGACTTTTTGATTGATTATTGTTCAGTATTTTTTTAGCTGCATGCTCAATTGCCCAATTCATTGCTTTATTATTTTTCTCTTCTGTTAATATAAGCATATAGAGAAATGAATTTCCCTTTCATAACTGCTTTATCTGAGTCCTTTAAATTTGGGTATGTTGTGTATTTAGTGTCATTTTCTTTGATGAAATTTTCTATTGTTTCTCCAATTTGTATTTTGACTCACTAGTTCTTTAGAATTGTGCTATCTTATTTCCAATTATTTTTTAATTCTTTCCTCAGGGAATCGTTATTGAATAGAACTTTCTCTCATCATGATCAGTAAATTATATCTTTAGTATTTCTGCCTTTCCGTATTTTTATGAAATCTTTATGCCCCCCCAAACATTGTCAATATCTCACATACAGTTAAGAAATATGTAAAGTACCTTCTTTTCACATTTAGTAGTCATCAGAGAGCTACAATTTCTAGTTTTTTAAAAGTTTTATTTAGGTCCTTAACTTCTTTCTTTATCTTTTGTTAAGACTTATCTATGTCTGAAAGGGGTATACTGAGGAGCCTCACTGTTATAGATTTGATCCTCTAATTTCATTAACTTTTAGTCTAAATATTTAGATATTTAAATTTGTGCATATAGTAAGTATTGATATTGACTTGTTACTTATGGTTCTGTCTAGCGTAATGTAATTCCTTGCTTCTACCCTTGCTTTTTGAGTTTAGAGTAAACATAATAGACTTCATTCCACCCAGTCTTTCATTTGAACTCCATGTTTCTTGTAAGCCTATATTGTTGGATTTTTTTTTCTAATCCAATCTACCTTCCTCTTCTCTTTTATGGGTGAATTAATCCCCTTCATGTTCAGTTATAACTGTTAATTGTGCACCTCCTTTCATCTTGTCCTCTTGAACTTCTTCTCTTTGCTCTCACCACCTCTTTACAAATTAGTAGAAGGTGGTAAAAGAGAGGTAGTTTTCCTGACATTTGCATTCTATAAATAAAGTAGTCCATTTCTGCTCTTTTGAAGCTCTTTTCTTCCTCTTGTATCACTCTTAATCCCAGGTTTTTACTCTTTCTTTCCTTTTCCTCTCCCTTTCACATTTTTCTCTCCAGCATTCAAATTTGTCATATTTATGACTATTTCCATACCTATCCTGTCCTTCATCTTAAACTCCTCTTTCCCTTTCCCTTGTCCCTGCCCTTTCATATTTCTCTTTTGAGAGGAATAGATGTCTATACTCAGGTGTACGTGCATGTGTGTTAGATGTGTATGTATAACTGTATTTGATCTTCCTTTCTCCAATTCAAATGAAAATAAAATACATAAGATGACCATTCCCTCCGTCCTTTTCTCCATGATTAAATACTCTCCACTTTATGCACCTCTGTTCTGTGATCGTAGTTTCTATCTCCTTTCTCCTCTTTTCTTCTATAGTCTCCTGTTCCTCCCCTTTTGTTGTCTTCTCCTGGGACCGTCAAAATAGAACAAAATCACCTACTGGCCCTCTGTGCTATTTACCTTTCTCTGTCACTCTTACACAGAGAAGACATTTTTTTTCTGTTTTCCCTTAGGTAAATAACACAAATAATTTGTCCCCACACATTCACTTCCAATAAACCTGGTGTCTACCTTTCTGTGTTTCTCTTGGCTACTGCATTTGCATTCAAAAATGTCTGCTCTATTCTAGCCTTTTCATTAGAAAAGCTTCAAAATCCTCAGTTCATTAAAGGTCTATTTTTTTTCCCTATGGAATTATGCTTAGTTTTCCTGGATAGGTTATTTGTGATTGTAAGAATTTATCTTTGGCCTTTTGGAATATCAGATTCTAAGATCTCTTCTCTTTTATGGCGGCAGCTGCCAAATCATTTGCAATCCTTGGTTTCTTGGGGTTTGATACTTGAACACTCTCTTTTTTTAATGCTTGTATTATTTTTTTATTTTGGGGGGGACCTGGAAGCTCTGGATTTTGGATATAATCTTCCTTGGAATTTTTATTTTGGGATGTGTTACAAGAGGTTACTGTTTTGTTTTTTTTCTAACTTCAATTTGATCTCTAATTCTAAGAGTTTGAGTAAGCTTTCATTTATAATTTCTTGAAATATGGTACACAGGCTTTTTGGCAGGGTGGATTTTTAGATAATCTGATAATTCTAAGATGATCTCTCCTTGACCTGTTTTCCGGTTCAGTTGTGTGGCAGTGAAATGACTGAGGAAACAAAGGTTCACTCTTCTTAGTTTATTGATTTATTAAGCAATGCACACCAATTGCTTAACAAATTGGGACCGGACTTCCACAACTTGGACCTGGGCCCCAAATACGTGGAGACTTTTGTACATTCAAAGCAATTAACTAAATAGGGTCAATTAATTAAAAGGAAGCAATACAGCATTAGGTCATCTGATTTCTAACTGGAGGATAGATTAGGGACTTTCCAAGTTGAGAGGGAGAGAGTGAACAGATACAATTCCCTGAACGCAGAAAAGGAGGTGTTCCACTTCCCAAAGTATGTGTTAATAGTCAAGGGAACTGATTGGTCAATACAGGACCAGTTTTCCTGGGAAGACAAATGGATTGCTTGAGATGTATAATTGTGAGAAAGCTCCTTGCATCAGTCTTTGGATCTGTTTCTGGTCCACATAACTGAGGTCCTTGGTTAAAGGCTTCTAAGCAGCAGGTGGGGGTGGTCTAGCTTTCCAGCCACATGAGGCTTGGTTCAAACAATGCAATAAGGTTTTCTCCCAATTCCCACAATTGAATAAAGTTTTCTCACAGGACAGAAGTTGGACTAGACCCATAATTGCATAGAAACTAAGCCAGCTCCACGATTGAGTCACAAGATAGAGTCCGTGTGATAACCTCACTTCCCACTTAACCATTTGCTGTCCCAATCCCCTCCATTCCCTCGCTTGTTTTTGATAATATAGTTCTTATATTTGCTTCTTTTTTCTTTTTGATTTTGTGATTTTGTTATAGCATTTTTTGTTGTCTCATTGAATTGTTTTCTATTTTGCCTCACTTTAATTTTCAGAGCATTCCTTTCGAGATAGTTTTCCACTATTTGCTCTAAGGTGTCAGTTTTGCTTGTCATTTTTTTCACTCTTCCATCTTGGATCTCATTCAATTTCTGCTAGGTACTCTTGTAGCTCTTGTGGCCAGGACATTTTTTCTCTCCAAAGTTTTCCATTAGAAGTCTTAAAACAAAGGATAGTTGGTTACTTTTCGGTTATATTCATAGCATCATAGGTTTAGAGTTGGAAGAGACTCTAGAGGTCCCATAGTCTAACCCCCCTTCCCTTATTTTACAGATCAGGAAACTGAATCCCAAAGAGGGGAAGTGGTTTAGCCAGCATCCCATACGTAGTAAGGAGCAGAGCCAGGATTAAAAACCAGGGCTTCTGCTTCTGTTTGCTAACCCAGCACAAAATCATCCTTGTACGCTTTGCTACTGAGCAAGGTAAATGCCTTCAACACATGACTTGGCTGCCTTATAGGTAGGTGGCAGGTGGGAGTTTCTGGCTAGAGAAATTTATCTTCAGGAAGATAGACAGTCTGAAAAGAGAGCACGGGTTCAAATCCTGCCTTAGACACTGCTTAGCATGGAGATCTTGGACTAGTCTCCTTGCCTCACTTCTCTGGGTCTCACTTTCCCCATCTGGAAGAAAGAGATAATCCTGGTGCCTACGTGTCAATGTTCTGAGGCCAAATGAAATCAAGGCTGTAAAGAGCTTTGGGATCCTTAAAGTGCTATTAAAAATGTGCCTCTTCTTTATCTTGTAAGAGGCAGATGCCTGGGGCAGTGGGAGAGTCATCCTCCCAGTTGGGAAAGCCAAATCTTACTTCTGACTGTGAGGCATAAAGGACAATTTATCGATGAGGAAAGGTCATACAGGTGGACAGGAAGATTTGAACCAGATTCTCGGCAGGAATTGCCAATCGCATCTGTCAGGGGACATCCATAGATGAAATCACAGCCCTGAGCCCAAAGAACAGATGCTGCTGTCCCTTTGGAGTCAAGTCTGTACTCCTGGGCCTCCACCAGAAGGTACAGGCTTCTGCCCTGGGGATGTGTTGTGTCACATAAGACTTGCTCTTTCACCTTAGTCCTGACAGAAGTGGGGTTCAGGGGTCCTGACCATGGAACAGCCAAGCTGCAGACAGAGAAGCCCACACAAATCATAGATTTGGAACTTGGAAAGAATGGGGAAGTCTGTCTAGTTCAACTCTTTCATTACACAGCTGTGGAAACTGAGGCCAAAAGGGTAAGTCACTTGCCCAAGCTAAGTGGTCAAGCTAGGACTCACACCTGGGTCCTGTACCTCTCAGCCCAGCATTCTTCCCTTGGCTGCTTGGCTTTGTCCAGGAGCCAAAGGGCAGCTCCAGGGAAGGCTTTCAATACAACCTCCATCTTATCTGGTCCAAAGATATCCTAGCTCAGTGGAAAAAACCCAGCAGGAGTCCTGGTGAAAGACTGGCTACCCAGATGGCCTTGGTAGGGAGGATCTGAGGGGGAGACTCCAAGCTTATCAACAAGGTCAGGCCCACCCAGAAAGCTTCTCCCAGCCCCTCCCCTGGGGCTTTGTTGATGGCTGGAGATCACGCCTGTATTTCTGGGCATCTCCCTCTTCCAGGAGGGGAACCAGTTAGAAAGGGGGAGGGGAGGATAAGCAGCTCTGATGCCCCACCCCCCACCCTTGGAATAACCTGAGAGTCAACAAAGGTTCTCAAGGTCTGTCTCTGAACAAAGCCCTCAGATCTCCCCCCCTTTCTCCATCTACTCGTTCTCTTCTATTTCTGAAAAGGACAGGGCAGAGACTAGGACAGGAACGGAGAGCAAAGTTGTTTGCTTAGGGCTTGTCGAGGCAGGACTTTAAGAGATCTTTAAGAGAAGATATGGCTAGATAAAAGGCTATGTGATTCCTGGGAGGGAAGTGTGCCTTTTTCCTGGCATAGTGGAAAGAGCCCTGAGTCTCCAGTTTAAGCCCAGCTCAGCCACTGACTAGCAGTGTGATCTTGGGCAAGTGGCTTGCACAATTTTTCTGTGGCTCAGTTTCTCCCTCTGGACCACATGCCCTCTGAGGCCCATTCCAGCTCCTTCAATCCTCCTCTCAACAGAGAGGTGATGGGCTACCGATGTGAAATGAGGCCTGCTTTATCACACAACATGTTGGTTTGTTTTGCTTGTCTGTGCCTGGGTGTTAACAAGGGAGAGTCATTGCAGAAAGAACAGCAATATTTGTAAATTGTCAATAAAAGATTTTAACAAATAAATTGTTATTTAACACGTTTATTTAACAAATAATATTTTAACAAAAACCCCCAAATTAAAAAAAAAACAAAAATAATAAAGCAAACATTTAGGGTTTATGTGGTCAAATGGTTTACAAATTTTCAGAAGAGATGAAGATTATGGGCATGTGGCCAGGAGAGACAACCTGGCAAGGAAAAGGAAGCTGCTCCTTCTCCACATTGGCAGCTGGGGGCCCAGAGCCCTCCAAGCACGTCGTTCCTGAGGGAATGACACAGTGTCTGTTGACTCCAAAGCAGGGTGGGAGCATCTGGAGACAGACAAGGGCTAAGGAGCACAGAGTTCTTCTGTGTTGATGAAGGAAGACTGGCTGTTGGACTGTGCCGTCAGGTTCAGATCCTGAGTCTGGCTCTCCCTACCTGTTGACTGTTGGGTTAGTCCCTGACACTCTCCAGGGTTCAGTTTCTTCTTCTGTAAGATGGAGGGCATGGACCAGAAGATCATTATGGGTTTTTTTTTAATGTTTATTTATTTTTAGTTTTCAATATTCATTTCCACAAAATTTTGAGTTCCAAATTTCCTCCCCATCTCTCCCCTCCCCCACCTTACAACACCTTGCATTCTGATTATCCCTTCCCCCAATCTGCCCTTTCTTCCCTTATCCCCATCTTCTCTCTTTTCTTGTAGGGCAAGATAGATTTCTATACCCTGTTACCTGTATTTCTTATTTCTCAGTTGTATGCAAAAACAATTCTCAACATTCATTCCTAAAACTTTGAGTTCCAACTTCTCTCCCTTCCTCCCTCCCCACCCATCCCCACTGAGAAAGCAAGCAACTCAATATAGACTATATATGTGTAATTTTGCAAAAGAATTCCATAATAGTCATGTTATGTAAGACTAACTATATTTCCCTCCATCCTATCCTACCCCCCATTAATTCTATTCTCTCTTTTGACCTTGTCCCTCCCCTAAAGTGTTTACTTCTAATTACTCCCTCCTCCCATTTGCCCTCCCTTCTTCTATCATCCCCCCCCCCCACCCCAGTTATCCTCTTCTCCTCTACTTTCCTGTAAGATAGATTTTCATACCAAATTGAGTGAGGATATCATTCCCTCCTTAAGCCAAATGTGATGAGAGTAAGCTTCACTTTTCCCCTCTCACCTCCTCCCTTTTCTTCTCCATTGAAAAAGCTTTTTCTTACTTGTTTTATGAGAGATAATTTGCCCTTCCATTTCTCCCTTTCTCCTCCTAATATATTCCTCCCTCACCCCTTAATTTTATTTCTGTAGATATCATCCCTTCTTATTCAACTCACCCTGTGCTGTCTATATCTATATATCTGTGTGTGCGTGTGTGCGTGTGTGTGTGTGTGTGTGTGTGTGTGTGTGTGTGTGTGTGTGTGTGTGTAATCCCTCCAACTACCCAAATACTGAGAAAAGTCTCAAGAGTTTCCGTGTAGGAACAGAAACAGTTCAACTTTAGAAAGTCCCTTATTGTTTCTCTTTCCTATTTTTTCATGCTTCTCTTGATTCTTGTGTTTGAAAGCCAAATTTTCTATTCTGCTCTGGTCTTTTCATTGAATGACCATTTCCCCCCTGAAGTATTATACTCAGTTTTGCTGTGTAGGTGATTCTTGGTTTTAATCCTAGTTTCTTTGACTTCTGAAATATCATATTCCAAGCCTTTCCGTCCCTTAATGTAGAAGCTGCCAGATCTTGTGTTATCCTGATTGTATTTCCACAATACTCTAATTGTTTCTTTCTAGCTGCTTGCAATATTTTCTCCTTGACCAGGAAACTCTGGAATTTGGCTACAATATTCCTAGCAGTTTCTCTTTTCAGATCTCTTTCAGGAAGTGATCAGTGGATCCTTTCAACATTTATTTTGCCCTCTGGTTCTAGAATATCAGGACAGTTTTCCTTGATAATTTCATGAAAGTGATATCTAGGCTCTTTTTTTGAGCATGGCTTTTAGGATGTCCCATAATTTTTAAATTGTCTCTCCTGGATCTATTTTCCAGGTCAGTTGTTTTTCCAATGAAAAATATATCTAATTTCACATTGTCTTCTATTTTTTCATTCTTTTGGTTTCTTTTTGTGGTTTTTTTTTTGTAGTATCTTGGTTTCTCATAAAGTCATTAGCTTCCATCTGTTCCATTCTAATTGTTAAAGAACTATTATCTTCAGTGAGCTTTTGAACCTCCTTTCCATTTGGCTAATTCTGCTCTTTAAAGCATTCTTCTCCTCATTGGCTGTTTGGACCTCTTTTGCCAATTGAGTTAGCCTATTTTTAAAGCTGTTATTTTCTTCAGCATTTTTTATTGGGGGGGGGGGTCTCCTTTAGCAAGCTGTTGACTCACTTTTCATGATTTTCTTGCATTGCTCTCATTTCTCTTCCCAATTTTTCCTCCACCTCTCTTACTTGATTTTCAAAATCCTTTTTGAGCTTTCCCATGGCCTGAGATCATTGCATATTTATTTTGGAGGTTTTGGATGCAGAAGCCTTGACTTCCTCTGATGGTAAGCATTGTTCTTCCTCATCCAAAAGGATGGAAGAAAATACCTGTTCACCAAGAAAGTAACCTTCTATAGTCTAATTTTTTTCCCTTTTTTGGGCATTTTCCCAGCCAGTTACTTTGTCAAGTCCTTTGTCAAGAGGGGGTATATTCTGGGGACCTGTAAGTTCTCAGTTCCTCCAAGGTGGCACAATCAAGGGAGAAGAGTTTCCTCCTCTTCTGGCCTGCACACTGATCTGGGAGCAATCAAAAACTTTTCTGCCCAGAATCTTGAAGTAGAATTCCCTCTTCACAACCACCTCCAGCTCCATCACACCAGCACTCCTCCTCACCCCAGGGCTATGCTCAGGGCTGATACTCAGGGCAGAGGCTCAATTCCCCCAGGCACTTTAGGTGGAGGACTCCAAAAATCGACACTGCTGCTGCAGTATCTGCTGCCAGAGATCCAGACTGCATTCCTTTCTCCTGGGTGAAGGAGCTTTCTCACTGACCTTTGAAGCAGTCTTTGGTGTTTGTGGGTTGAGCAATCTGGGAATTGCTGCTGCTGATGGCATCCTGAAGGACCTGTCCCTGCCACACCCTGTGGCCCATGCTGGGCTGTGCTCCACTCCATGCCTGCTGTGATAGACCTTTCCTTTCATCCTTCTAGGCTGTCTTGGGCTGGAAATCTCTTTTACTCTGTCGTTTTGTGGCTTCTGCTGCTCTAGAATTTGTTTAGAGTAATTTTTTACAGATATCTTATGGGCTATGTTGGGGAGCTTCTACAAGTCTGTGTTCCTACTCTGCCATCTTGGCTATGTCCCCATCGATCACTATGGTTTTTTTTCCAACTAGCAGATTCTACACTATGGGATTCTACTGCTCTTGACCAAAACTGAAGTTCTTGGTTGCCTGCGGCTTTCCCTACATGAGCAGGTTGGAGCCTCACCACAGCCTTGGGGTGACTGCCACCAGCACTTCTTTCACAGAAGAGTTTAGAGAGATTAAGCAACTGCCCATACTCACCCAGCCAGGTTAAGTGCTCTATCCACTGAACCACCCTGCCTGTGCCTCCAACATCACTTTGATTATGGCCTTTGCTGATCCGCTCGGCTTTTCTAAGTAAAACATCATGTTGTTAGATTTGCCCACATTTATGCCCTTTAGTTGGGGGGAGGGCTTATTTTTACCTCTGGCATCTCTAGGACTGTGTTAAATAATAAGGAGGAAAGAGAATGTCTGTTTTGTTTTACTATTACTACAAGTTATTATCCAATATTATAAATTTAATATTATATATCCAAGATTACTCCAATATCTCAAGAAATCATTCCCTCCCAGTATTTTTCCCCCAGGGGAGTGTAAGCCCTTGCTGTTTCCCCCATGAAGCCCCCATCCTAGCCCAGGTCCTCCTCATCTCTTCCCTAGATGAATGCCATGGCCTTTTCAGAGATCTCTTTGCCTGGAGACTCTCCCCACCTCAGGCCTGTCTGCTGCCAAAGTGAACCCCAGTCCAGAGGCTCCCCATAGCCTCCAGGATCACCAGGAGCTCTTCCTGTCTAGTTTTCAAAGCTCTTCCTAGCCTATCTCCCGGCTTCCTTGGACATTGCTCTTTGCCTGCCCCACTCCCCCATTCTGCCACCCAGCTCAGCTGGCCTTCTCTTCCTGTTCCTCGCTGTGACCTTCTATCTGTACAAGCCATGCCCTATGCGTGGAACACATTCCTTCTTTATCTCTCCTTCACTGGGTCCTTAAAGCACTTTGTACAGGGCCTGGCACCTAATAGGTGACATATAAGTATTTTCCCCCTTCCTTCCCTTTCTCCTGCCTCACTGAGGCCTTCATGTCCCTTGAGATGCTAACTTCTTCATCTTCTAACTTCATCTTCTTTGGGAAGCCTAATCCCCCCCAACCCCTAGAGTCCTCCCAAATTACCCTGCATTTAATCACTTTAGAGATACTCATTTAACATTTGTGCTGCATATGTTTTTCTATGTTGCCATCTCCCCCATTAGAATTCCCATCATCTCCTTGCTGGTGGGCATTGTTTCACTCTTTGTACCTTTCCCATTCCCCAGTGCCTAGCACACAGTAGGCACTTAATAAGTATTTGTTGATTAATTGGTTAAATACTTTGTTAGGAAGGGAATACTTTCTGGAACCTCAGAGAGGATCCAATCACTCCTCAGCCTTCCTAGAGACACAGAGGTTGCTCTAATCACACAAATTAAAGCTGCCTAGTGTTTGTACTTAAGTAATCACATCTTCAAGCTAGTAATAGTAATACCCAACATTTATAAAGTGCCCACTAAGTGCCAGGCACTATCTTCACAATGGACCCTGGGAGATAGGTGCTCTTACTATTCCTGTTTTACAGTTGAGGAAACTGAGATAGATAGAAGTTCAATGACTTGCCCAGGGGCCCACAGCTAGTAAGAGGCTGAGGCCTGACTTGAACTCAGGTCTCCTTGACTCCAGGCCCAGCATTCTATCTGCTGCACCAGCTAATTGGCTGACTAAAAAAAGCAAACACATCTGTGGGGGCTCATGAGCTATGGGGGTCTTTTTTTAATTGATTTGGACTTGTGGAGCATCTTGAACCTCAGTGTCTTTTATGGTAGGGACGCTATATTCAAGGAAGCGGATTGGGGCAGGTGCTACCTATATTGTTTCCTTCTTTCATCTGGGACTAGCTTTGGCAGCTTATGTTCAGTCAAGGGAAGCAATGAATTGTTTTTCAGCAAAGGTGGACCCAGGGGAATGACGGTGATGATCGTTGGCTGGGAATTAACAATCATGTTATTGTCAAAATGACTGGGGGGGGGGGAGGAGGTACCTCTGGGCCTAGAAGAAGGCTCTTCCCCTAAATAAAAACCAAAGCTCCCTGAGCTTAGGGATCAGTTATTGAATGAGTCACAAGTGATCACTGGAGCCAGTTGGTAGGATGATCCCGCCCCCTTCCTTCCCCGTGCCTCCCAGAGTGATCTGAGCCCACAGAGAAGTATTTTTTAAGTCAAAACCTGAGCAGGAGAGGTCGGGGACAGGGCCTAGATCCTACCAGGGCTGCTGACCGCTGTTCACTGACTGTGACCTCAGGCAAGTCCTTCTTTCAGATCTGCCTCTTGGAAAGAGGGTCAAGTTTTGTCTATTGCTCTACAAAGCTCTGGCCTGGATATCCCACGTAAAGAGAATGAAGAGAATGTTTTTGTGAGTCTCACAGACTCACTGTGGGTAGGAAGTCCACTGCACTTGGGACCTTTGTAGGAAACCAGCCCAAGGGAAGCAGGTAAGGGTGCTGGCTGAAT
This sequence comes from Notamacropus eugenii, assembly GCF_028372415.1. Lineage (NCBI taxonomy): Eukaryota > Metazoa > Chordata > Mammalia > Diprotodontia > Macropodidae > Notamacropus > Notamacropus eugenii. The sequence goes on along the minus strand of NC_092873.1, from coordinate 20,437,284 downwards.
ATGCCCTGCCTGAAGAACAGGGATACCAATTGGGCCAACCTGGAGGGATGAATGAGAGATGGCAGCCTTTCAGTGATTCCTCCCTTTCTGGAGGCTTCCAATTAGGTCTTAGCCTAGATGCTGGCTCATCAAATTGCCCTGATTCTCCTGTGCCTTAAGTTTCCTTCCTGGAAAATGGATGTGCTGATGGTGATCCTGCAGGAGGTGGTACTGCCTTGCTTCTCCCAGGAAAAAGGATCACAGAGGATTTAGGGCTAGAAGAGATTGGGTGCTTATTGGACCTTAGGTCTGGAAGGGACGTCAGAGGTCAAGTCCAAGCCTCTCATTTTTAGAAAGGAGAAAACTGAGACTCAGGGACAGGAAGGAAGCAATTTGCCCAAGTCAGCCAGGTAGTAAGTAGCAAGAAGCAAGTTGCAACAGCATCTTCTCCTGGCTAAGGCTGCAGTCTTCCCCAGGCCCTGAGAAGCATGAGTGCCAACCATGGTGGCCTCCAAGGGAGGCCATGGGAGTAACTGAGGGGGCAAGGCTAGAAGGTCAGCATATTGTTACTGGCTGGGCCCAGCTCTCTACACGAGGCCTCTTTCTCACCCCAACTGTACCAGCTAAAAACGTGAGCCAGGACCCCTTCAAAATCACCCCCTTTTCAATATCTGAAATGATCTAATCCCTTTCTGGTATCCCACTGGGATTAGGTACTTTGCACATGGGCCTGTGGATCAGCATTAGCATTGTCCAAGCCCCAACCACTTCAGTTATAAAATTTGTTCTAGGATTTCACTTGAGGTGACCTAGGGGTCAGCTTTTCTCTTCTATATTAATTTTTTTTTTGAAAACTGGACTGGGGAGCCCCCAAGGAAGAATTTCCTTTATAGTCAATTAGGCCAGGTAACTATACCTAACCAGTACTCTTTGTGTTTGAGAGTGGGATTGAATTGACGAACTTTCAGCTGCACCTTGCTGGCCCTCTTTAGGTTAATCCTTTATATAATCTCACATACTTAGAATCCTTATTTGTAGCATGACCTTAGATAAGTCACCTCCCCTCTTCTGAGGGTTCTAGTTTCCCCCTTGTTAAAATAGGAGGTTTGCCTTGGATCATGGGAGCCTTCCTTACCAACCGTGGGACTTTAGGACCATCGCTCTCCCTCTTTCTTGGAGAAATGGCACCACTGACCTAGGTGATTTCTAAGGCCCCTCCCAGCTCTAAAGTGACTCTCTTATCCTCCCAGTGTCAGAAGAGGGACTCATACCCTGGAGTTCTCCCTCCCTTAACCACTACTCTTCTATTCCTATAGGTTGCCTCTATCCATACAAGGGCTTTCGTACTATTGGCCGCCATGATACTGGAAGCCTCTGCTGATGTGTTTGGTGTCTGGTCATCCCCCACCCCTTTTATCCCACTAAGGAGGCAGCTCAGAATCAGACTGTAATTAAATACTGGTGACTGTTTACCCAGAATTTCACTCTAAAGCCTAAGAAAAAGAGGTTGGTGAAAATATATCTGGAAGGGGTCTCAGACAATGATCCAATCAACCCATCAATAAGCATTTTGAATCACCTGCTGCATGCTAACCCATTGTTCACAGTGAATATACATGCAGTGACCTGCCTGTCACACTGGCATGATCCAGGACTAGTGGCAGGTCTCCTGGTTCTCCCTCCAAGGCATTCTCCACTACCACCCTGGCTCTGTGGGACAAGCTGCCTTGCGACAAGTGATTCACTTTTCTCTTTGCATCCCTCCTTCCAGGATCTTCTGTAGATAAGAAGCTGGTTGTGTATTCTATGTGTAATGGGGATCTGGAGCATGCTGATCCACTTGAAGCACCTACAATGTGCCAGAAACTGTGCTAAGTCCAGAGTCTCTCAGATGACTTCTCCATAGGAAGGTGCTAGAGGTTTGCTTGCAGGAGAGAAGGGGACCAAGTATTTATTTAGCATCTACTATATGCCAGGCATTGTGCTAAATGCTTTACAGATATTATCTCATCTGAGTCCAAGAGTTTCATGATGATGACTACATAGTATGTGTAGGTGTTCTATAACATGCACATGAAGAGGAGACTCTTGGACTGACTGCAGAGGCATGCTCTCTGCAGCCTCCTGCTCTTTGGCTCAGCACTCTTGGAGGGGCCCAGTGTCCACTGAATGGAGACCTGGGCAGTTCAGAAGGTAAGAGGGTTTCTCAGCATCCCATCTTTCCAGAGTCTGGGTTTTGTGGCCAATATGGCATTGATGCCCAAAAGTATAAGGAGTGACTTCTGATAGCAATCTTTGGATCCCAGCCCAGTACTAACTGAGATCAAGTTCACCTAACAATCATGCCACATCTGGATATGAAATCGGTGGAAACAATCCTCTGTAGGAACTGAGCCAGGATGTGAGAAATGAAATGACAGAGGGAGGATTAGATAGACCTCCAAGATTAGATTAGACCTCTGTTGTGTTTGTGCTGCTGTGTCCTTGAAGGAAATAACCCTTTGTAAAAACCAGTTCATGTTAAATAGTTAAATGGAGCTGGTGCTGCTTGTCACTAGTCCACTAACAATGGAATGTAGCAGCTAGTGGGGGCTGCAACTCATAGCAGTAGAAAACTCTAAGGCACCTGAACTTGGGAGAGAAGGGGCGGAGTAAACCCATGCTACCTCAGTAAATAAGAGTGTCTATAGATGTTAACGAGTGTTGCCTGGACCCAGAAATGGAATGAAAGCCATGGCTAAGCTCCATTTAGAGGAGGAGAGGTAGAGAGTCCAGCAATAGGAAATAAAAAGAGAGACTGGATGATGGGGAGCCAGAGGACCATGGAGTCACAACTGTGATTAATGCACACAGCGTGTTAAGGTTTGAAAACCACTTCATTACGTGCACTGAAGTGGGTGTTCTCATTATGCCCATTTTATAGGTGAGAAAACTGAGGCCCGGAGACAGATACTAGCATCGGCCATACAAGTGGTATCATTCTATGTTTTCTACATCCCTCCACTCATTCTCCCCAAGTTCACTGCTCTGCTCCCTTTTCTTTTCCCTTTTTATACCAGCAGAGGTGGGATCTGAACCCAAGGCCACTGACTCCAAATTCAGGGGCCTTTCCATTGTACCAAGTGGCCATGGTAGAAGGAAGATGGTTGGGGCTTCCTGGAGCCTGAGTCAAAGGGTGGGTCCTGAAGAATCCCAATAAGGCACCCCTCATCCTCTGAGATGCAGTGACCCCAGCCTCCTGGATACCCCCTGACTTCTGACTCTGGCTGACCCCTGCCCCAAGGCTGTCCCCCTCAGCTGCTCCTCCCAGGTCCTTCACATCTCAGCCTTCTTCAGAAAGTCTTTCCCAGTTCCCTTGTGATTTTCCTGACCACCTGCTCTCTCTCCCTTCCTGTTTATCCTGTCTAGAGTTTGCTTAGATAGAGTTGTTTGCACGTTGATTCCCCCCTTAGACCTTGAGCTCCCTGGAGACAGGGAGTGGTTTTTGCCTTTGTTTGTGTCTCCAGGGCTTTGCACAGTGTGTAGCACAAAGTAGGTGATTAATAAATACCTGTTTGTTGACTGATTGATAGTAGAAATTCATGAGAGCAGGACATTGGAAGTGGTGGTCTGATTCTAGAGTAACTGTCCAAGTGACACTTGGCCCCATCATGGCACTGATAATAATAATGTCTCGTGGAAACATGAACAGGAAGTGGGATGGGACAGGATGAAGACAACAGCAGGGGGGACTAGCTTGACAAGAGAGATGGGTGAGAATACAGCGAGATTTTTCATGTAGATTTATTCCATGAAATTGGCAAAAGTAGACCCCCTCCCTCCCAAGAAAGACTGGACAACTCGTGGTATATGAATGTCATGGAATATTATTGAGCAAAAAGAAATGACAAGCAGGAAGATTTCAGAGAAACCTGGGAAGACTTACTGATACTGAGTGAAGTGAGCAGAACCAGGAGAACATTGTACACAGTAACAGTAACATTGTAACAATGTAACCAATGAAATGACTCAGCTATTCTCAGTAATACAATGATCTAAGACAATTCCAAAGGACTCATGTTGGAAAATGCATCTACCTCCAGAGAAAGGATTGATAGAGTCCAAATGTAGACTGAAGCAGATTATTTTCACTTTATTTGTTTTGTTGTTTTTTTGTAAATCTTTTTCTTCTTTTTTAAAATTCCTAACATGGACATATGTTTTATATGATTGCACACATACACACACATATATGTATGTGTGTGTATATATAAAACTATATCAAATTGCTAACTGTCTTAGGAAAGGGGGAAAGGGAGGAAATCTAGAACTCAATTTTTTTTATATTCATTTTATAAAATGAATGTTAAAATTGTTGTTACATGTAATTGGAAAAAATAGTTGTTGTTGCTGTGTTCATCCTTTGTTGCTGAAGAAGACCATGCCATCAGGGGAATAATGAAATGACTTGCACTTGACATTGTTTTGGGTGAGGGAGGGCTGTGCAGGTCACCAGCCTCACTTCTCCTCCAGAGTCATCTGAATCCAGTGACCAGATATTCATTAAGATGACTGGAATATCACCTACATTTATTTAAAAATAAAAAATAGAACCCTAACTGATGGTGTCATGAAAAGAACCCTGGATTTTGAGCCAGAAGACCAGGGTTTGAATGCTGCCTCTGATACTTGCTCCCTGTATGATTTATCTCTCTGGGTCTCAGTTTCCTCATCTATAAAATGGAGGGGTTGGATTTGATGAGTTCTGAGTTCTCTTTTTTAAATCCCATGATCCTTCCATGATTAAATTCTGTATTGGCAGGGATACAGACAAACAGTCATGCCAATGCAGTGTTGGTGGCACTGCAGATCCAATATTTTGGAAAACTGCCAGGCCTAGAGGCCTGAGGGCTACCCGAGTCTTACCTTACCTATTGCAGGTCTTCGGCTGGCCAAACCGGATAAATGTATGAGAGAAGAGACTTTCCAGAGTCGAACAAGGGTTAGGCTTTATTCAGGGTCTTGGTTACATGTGCAGGGGGAACTCTTCCTTAGGAGAGAGAGAGATCTCCCAAGGAGGCAAAGATCTTACAGTAAGAGAATGAAAGAAGAAGTGGAAGTGGGAAGAGAGGGGAGAGGGAAGAGAGAAGGAAGAGGGGCCTTCTGTCCTCTAAGGGCCCCTCAGCGCTAAGAGCGCCTTCAGGCTTTCTTCACCCTACTTTAGCTCTCCCTCCGCATAGTTTGCACCTTAATACCATGCCTGTTAGATAACAATAGGTGTGCTCAGATCTGGGCCAATCTCGAGGGCGAGGGCGGGGATGCTCTCTCCCATCACGTTTCCCACGGGAAGAGGCAGAAATGCACGAGATAGCTCGGTCTCACACCTCAATTCCCTGCTGTTCCCTGGGGGGCCTCATGAGAACTCTAAGGTTTAGAAGTCCTCACTTTTACCTGCCCGAGACTGTCCACATGGAACTGAGCTTACACCCCCAACAGAAAACAATCTAAAAATATGCAGAGTTCACTAATCATGCCTTTTAACACAGTGATTCTTTGACTAGGGCTTTATCCTAAGGGTAATAAAAAGGGCAGGGGGGAGAACTTGGTTGACAATGAAATATTAAAGATACTTTATTTGTATTAGTAGAGATAACTTATATGGCCAATGAATGGGAAATAGCTAAATTAAGGCTTATTAATATAATGGCATAAATGGCACTATGGAAAAAAGAGATTATAAATACAAAGAAATAATTTTAATCAATAGTCAACCAATAAACATTTATTAAGCCCCTACTGTCTAGTAGGCACTGGGCTAAGCTAAGGATTTAGCTTAAATGGCTGCCTAAACAGAGGCAGATCTCCCAGCTCTCAAATATCTGCTCCAGCAAAAAAACTAAAAATTGCATCAAACCAAACAATGATTAAAAAAATTCCAATGACAAACTACATTAAATGGCATCTTTCATCCAAGGTCTACTAAAAAAAATATCTGCCAGAAGGTAATGGGCCATAGGAAAGGAGGCCAACAGTAGCATGGACAAATAAGCCTGCAGCTTTCCAGCCTAATCAGATATGATTAGGAACTATGTGTAGCATACTAGGCTTTGTGGCTGGAGGAGCAAGATCAAAGGGGCCCTGATAAAGTCCCCAGGAACTCAGAAAGCCTCAGAGCACTGATCTGGGGAGCCCTGGGGAGAAGTTCTGGAAGACAGGAGTCATCAAAGCAACTGGAGGTACACAACAGCTTAAATCAAGACAGCCTCTGCCTAGGGGCTTGAATATCCCTAACACTCTATATGGAGATGTCATAAAGGACCCTGAAGATCCAGAGCTTCTAACCTTAAAGATCTAGGTGGGGTGGGGAAGACTAACCCTGGGATCTGGGAGTCAGAGCAGGAACCCAGGGCAAGATCAAACCACATCACCCATCTCACCTAAAAGCACAATGAAGAGCACAAAGCCCCAGTTCAGGAATTAAAGTGAGAAAGATGAGAAAATATAACACAATGTCTAGTTTAAAAAATTATCGTAGATCTAAGAGAGTCCCCAAGAGAGGAATCAAGTACCTCTAGGACAACTGCAAGCAGTAACTCAGTACTAATGGTATTTCCACAAGCAAAAAACTAAAAAAAATGGAAGAAAGAATTAGGAGAATAAAACTTACAAGAAAAATTAGGAGAATAAGCTCACAAGAGAAATATATATTATATGTTTATAAATCTTACCCAAGTAACAGATTCCCTGAAAACTAGAATACATCAGACATCAATAGCTACATGAGGAAGTAAGAAATGTTAGAACAAAATTGAGACTGAAAAATATAAAATATTTGATATCAGAAACAACCAACAAGTAGAAATAATTTAAAAATCATTCCATTCCCTGAAAACTATAATTAAAAAAAAAAAAAACACAACAAACCTGACCACTAAGCATAATGCTAATGGGAGAAAAGTGGATCTTTCATGTAATAGAGGACTTTCAAGCATATCTGATGAAAAGACCTGAACCAAGTAAGAATTTTGAAATACAAACACAGTAATTCAGAAAAACCTAGAAAAGTACATTTATCTGAGGAATTGGAAAGGGTTGAATGATACAATGTTAACATTCTAATAGGAAAGAACCTTAATGTCTTTAGAGGATACTGAGGGAGCTAGAAAAACTGAGGTCCTGAGCATGGACTAGTTCTGCTCTGTGAGTTTTAAGAGGGGAAAGAAAAGAAAAAATAAAAGGAATATACTAAGGCAGATAGGAGAACCCCTATTTCTTGGGGTATGTAAGAAAATTACATAAACATGGAAGAAGAAAGTGAGACTTTAGGCATCAGACGAACATCATTCTGATCTGAAATGGACAAAGAAGGTTGTCACACACACACACACACACAGAGGCAGTTTTGTGTAGAAATACATCAAACACAGGGAAACAAGCAGGGATAAGGAGAAAGGCAGATTAAAAGGAAGGATAATAATTGCAAGAAAAATAAACTTCCTCAATCTGAAGGGGAGATTAAAAAGGAGATTTGAGGAGATCAATGGGGGAATTGCTAAACAAATTATGGTATATGAATGTAATAGAATATAGAATATTATTGGGCCATAATAAATGATTAAAAGTGCAGATTTTAGAAGCCTGGGTACTATGAACTGATAGAGAGCAAAGAGAGAAGAACCAGAAAAACAACAACATTGTAAATGAAAGCTAAAGCATTCTAATCAAAACGATGATCCATCCTGTGAAGGGAAGACTCGTGATGAAGCATGTTATCTGCCTCCTGACAGAGAAAGAATGGGCACAAGGTGCAGAAAGAGACATGTTCTGCTTGACTTTGTTTATTTGTAACAATGCTTTGGCTTTTTTCTCTTTGTTTTAAATGGAGGAGGAGGAGAGGGGAGGGAAGGCAATGCCAAAAGATAAGAAAGATGATGTAAAAAAAAAAGATGGCTAATGAAATCTAGTTTAAAAATACACCAAAGAGAACTGAAAGAAGATCAGAAGGGAGCACATGTGAGTAGGACAGTTTTGAAAGTAATGTGTTGCATTATGATATCCTTTGAAAAAAGAAGTTGTGTGAAATGGAGATCCATAGTTTCATCTGTAATCATCTTTTTTGTGTCCTGTGGATATGGAAGTGTTCTTTTTCCTGTTTAAGTTCAGAAAAAATGAAAAAATTGTTGTTCATTCTTCACTTTCTAAGAGGCTCAATGACATTATGGTTGATATCGTGACTCACACAAGAATTGGATTTAAGTGAGGCAGAGCTGCACCAAGACACAAGCCTCACTCTCTTCCAGAGAGTCATCAAGTCCAGAGGCAGGACAAAAGTTAGGATGATGGTAATGGATGACTTTGGCTGCTCTGACCAAGCTCTAAGTGCTCCACAACACCTTCTTTAGCTGCCTTCATGGCCAAAGGAACAAATTGTTCTTATCCTTCCCCTTCTGCTGGGGGAAGTCAATGCTTGGGGTAGGCACCTCCCTTAACTCCCTGAATGGGTTTGAGGACTGTCTGTTACACGATGATTTACCAGGGTGTGGCCACTGCGCACACTCCAGGTTTTTGGAAACACAGGTAAGGGCTGGTTGACAGGTAGACATCAAAGTTGGATGAGCAGCCCCAAAAGAGCTCAGCAGCCCTCCCACCAGAGGGGCTTGTCTTCCCTGACCCTCATAACAAGCAAATATGAAAAGACATGAAGCGACAAAAAAATGAAGTTAGCTGAGTAAGAAGTGACATGCACATCAATTACTAATGTATTTTTAAAGCACACACACACACAAACACACACACACACATACTCAAACACCAAATTTAGCAATTTTGTATGTACACAGATGAATACGGGAGACTCAAATATCTTTTTAAAGAAATTCCTTTTTGGTAAAATGTATGCTATATATTCCTTTTTTCATTAGGAAGCTTCTTTCAGGGTGGGAGAGTTTCATAGCATGCACAGGCACTTACTAAATGCTTGTCAAAATGAATTGGCTTCAATTTTAGCATGCGTTTAGACTTGCCCAATATTTGGTTGATTATTGATTGATGAATATTTGCTACAAATATTAAGGACATAAAGATGGCAGAAAAGAAATCTTGGAGTGTAACTATTGAACAACTAAGGCAACAAATGGAATGGCCCCACACTGGATGGCTCAAGTTTTCTCTGGCAAATAAATCACCAGTTGTGAATAAAGGAGAAGAAGGAAGGGGACCAAGGATGTAAACTCAACATTTTTTGGACAATAAGAAACCTTACAGAATATCTAATCTTACTGACAGGGAAACTAACACTCAGAGAGAGGAAGAAACTTGACCAGGGTCACATAGCTCTTGGTAGGAGGGTTTAGGACCGTGGGAAAGGTTGGAACCCCTGATATGCAGAACTAAAGCATCAACAAGTAATGAGATTGCTGATTGGCAGAAATGGGCGGGAATTTGTCCCAGACCTGTGAAGGACAGTTCTGTGCCCTCCTGTTCAGAGACACATATTGAGCCCAATCTGGAGAGCATGGTCAGGAGAGCATGTGATCAGGTGTGTATATGGACAGGGGAAGCTCATGGCCAGACCTTAGTTGGGAGCTGGGCAGGCAGATGTGGTAGGAGGTCAGGATGATGAGGTTTTCCAGGGTGACTCTGGGGCCCCAGCTGGGCATGGAAGCCAGTGAGACCAGAGGAAGCTGATGTGCTGGGAGAAGAAAGAGGAAGTCAGTGGCACCAGCACTGGTGCCCCAGGCAGCATAAGGAAAACAGATGTGCTATTGGTGCTCTCTGAGAAATGGAGAAAGGTCTTTATCTTCGTTTTTAAAAAGGAGAAGGTACCTCCCTCAAATGAAAAGTGCTCAAAGAATATGAGCACACACAAGGACACTTCTCAAAAGAACAGTTGCAAAGTATTCATGACTGTAAAAGAGATAATTACGCTAAGAACTCAGCTCTCCAGAGCACGTGCTTCTCTGAGCTGTACCCACCTGCCATGTGAAAGCTGGAGCGCAGGCAGGTATTCTGGGAGGTGTCCAGCCGGCTTCCTGTGGGCCTCTTTGAATAGCCATCGATCCAGCAACAAGGAGGATGAACTACTGTGGGTAGATGCAGAGAGGAGGCATCTCAGGCCTTCTCTCCCCTGGGGTCCTTGCTGAGAGCCCCAGTGCCAGGGCCAATGCCAAGAATATGCTCTCCCTACCCAGGGAGATATGAACATATGGCCTTATTGTGAATTCTTTCTCTGTCTATTCTGCTTCTAAGAGCAGAGGAAAGGAGTACTGGGAGATGGCCACAACCTTGGGAGTTTCTAAAGATTGAAGATCGTTCAAAAGGTTGCCCACAGCTAGACCTGGTGAGATCCAAGCAGATTGTTCGGAGAGGAAACTACCTAGCCTTGTTCTGGGGGACCTCATTAGAGTTGGGATAAGGACTCCCACAGTCTTATAGGGGAGAAAGACAGACAAACTGATGGATAAGTGGCACAGTGGATGGAGTGCCAGGCCTAGGGTCAGGAAGACTCATTTTCTTGAGTTTAAATATGGCCTCCAAGAGTTACTAGCTGCGTGACCTTGGGCTAGTCGCTTAACCCTATTTGCCTTGACTTCCTCATCTGTAAAATGAACTGGAGGAGGAAATGGCAAACCCGCCCAGTATCTTTTCCAAGAAAACCCTAAATGGGGGTCACAGAGAGTGAGACACACTGAAACACCTGAACAATAACAAAAAATAGATTAGACGGATAGATGTGGATGGATAGAGAATTTATTGAATACTTAATGTATCAAACATTGTGTGAAGACTGAGTCAGATCACAAATAAGAGAAACAACAATTTTAAAACTCTGGAGTTTCATCTCATACCTAGAAAACTGATTAAAAATGACAAAAGACGAGAACAATTGACCTTGGAGATATTATGGGAAGAACATCGTTGATGGAGCTGTGAACTGGCCCAACCATCTGGAAAACGATTTGGAATCATGCAAAGAAAATTGGCTCACATGCCCTTTTCCTTCTATCCAGAAATTCCATTCCCCAATAATTGCACTGACAAAAAGAACCTGGAGATACTAAAATATAATGGCACTTTTTGTATTAACAAGGAACCAGAAACAAACCAGATGACCATCCATTAGGGAATGGCCAAACACAGCATGGTACATGAATATAATAGAATACAATTGTATGATAATAAGAAATAAACATTAACCTAGAGAAACATGGGAAGACTCATCCTGAGAGGTGGCAGTGAGCAGAACCAGGATGATGATATTATTGAAGTGGACGTTATTCCCCGCCTCCCAGAGCCCCTGGGTTGAGAAATGTTTGTTGAGTTTCTAGGCAGGGTTGGTCCCTTCTTGCCTAGTAGCCACTTTCTGTTGTGCCCCCTTGCCTAGCAGCAACTTGGGCCCCCATCAAAACTGTTTTGTGAGATATGTTTGCTGTTAAAACTGCAAAGCTGTATCGGGAAGTGCCGAGATGCTTAAAAGGCACACACACACCTTAGTTCGGGGCTGCCTCCTCTGGGTTTTTCCATGAGACAGCTGCCGGCACAGCTAATAAAGATGCTCTCAAAATTCCCAATTGACTCTTGCCTGTGCTTTTTCTCGGTCTGTCCATTTCAGTTATAGCAACCTGGAAATGCAAATAACACCAGGACAATGAAACACAAAATAAGGAAACTCTAATTGTGAATTTGGTCCTAAGGAAGAGATGTGGGAAGACACCTCTCCCCACAATCCTTTGCAGAGCTGGGGTGACTTCATATGGTGTCAGACTTTTCAATATATTGGTCAATTTTGCTTCACTGGTTTTTTTCTCCGTTTTGTATTCTTTGTTATAAAGTCAGATGGAGACAGAGAAATGTAGGTGATGTAAAAACTAAATATAGCATTAGATTTTTTTTTTTAAGGACAAGCAACTGGTAACCATATGGAACCAGTACAGATTCACAACGAATAAGTCGGGATCAATTTTTGGTCTTTGACTTTGTCAGTTACTAGACCAATCAATTGGGAAATTGCTGTAAACAGTGGCTCTGGATTTCAGCAAGCCATCTGGCAATGCTTCATAATAGCCTCACGGACAAGATGGAAAAATGTTGGCTAGGTAAATAACTCAAAGGGAGTAATGATCATATGTTAATCTGGAAGGAAGAAATGGTCACCTGACAATGTCCTTGGTTGGCCCCATTAGGTACAACCTTTTTTTATCATTAACTTGAAGATGTGATTGGCAGGGAGGTAGGTGTAGCAAAACAAGTCACATGAACAAGGGTTTTGGTTGGCTGCAAGGTTGTCATTCCATTCCCCACATTTCTGTGAATCACCATGTGCAGGGCATTGAAGTAGGCACTGGAGGTGAGTCGAGTGGAACAGGATGCCAAAAGTCCTAATGAGCTCATCAGCTGTAGTAGCAGAGGTATTGCCAAAGAAGGGGCTACTCTAGGGTGACCCTGGAGCCCTGGGATCAATGGAAGAGATCAGGAAGGATGCCAGTCACTCACTTGGGGTCCCAGCATGATGAGGCTACACTTCTACTCAGAAGTAACCAATCAAATCCTTTGGCTTGAGGAGCCTGCCCCTTGAGGCTTCACTATTTAAACATTGTCCATAGGGTCATGAAAGCATGGTACTGGGTGAATCTGCCCATAGGTATACATTTGTTAATTTCCCTCAGTCAACATAGCAATACTCCATTTCCATTAAAGTGCAAGGGATGAGGACAACTTGGGAAGGACATTTGGTGCTGGGCAGTGTTGGGCTGAGAGGTCTCTATCTGCCTGGTCCTTCAGGCTCTCAACCCAGTGACATCCTGGATGCCTCCCTTGCTCTCTCTCTCACTCCTCACATCCAATATTGTGCCAAGGTGGCCTCTGTACCATCTCTCCAATTTGTCCCCTTGTCTCCCCTGAGGCTGTTCCCACCCAGATACAGGCACCCCATCACCTCAGGCCTGGATTACTGCAAGAGCTGCTGGGGGAGGGGGTCTGCCTGCCTGGTCTTCCAATCCATGCTCTACCCGGCTATCAAAGCCATCTTCCTACAGCAAAGGTCTGACTCATTTGCCTGTTTGATCAACTGCAATGGCTCTCTACCACCTCCAAGATCAAATATAAAATCTACTGCTTGGTTTTTAAAGCCTTTCATAACCTCCTACCTTTCCAGTCTTCTAATACCTCCCCTTTCTTTCCACTCAGTGAGCCCTGGCCCCTTCATTTTACTCATGAGGACTTTGAGACCCAGAGTAAACTGGCTTGCTCAGGGTCACACAACTAGGAAATGGTAGATCCAGCATCTGAACCTGGATTCTGACTCACAATCCATCTCTCCATTGCACCACAAAACACTCCTCTGGCTCAGTTTCCTTTCTTGTAAAAAAGAGGACACAAATATTTGCATAACCTCCCTCATAAGGCTGTGATCATTTAATGAAATCACATACACACACACAGAGTGTTTTATGAACCTTGAAGCACAAAATAATTGCAAATTATTAGTTACTGTTTTTACTGAAGTTTCCTGATGAATGAAGACTAGGAGGCAGAAGGAGGGGAGAAATATTAGCCGGGAGGGGTCAAGGAGAGGGCTAAGAGATTAATAGTTTGCTCACTATTAAATGATATAACAAAATACGCTTGTAAAATCCTATCTGGATTCAATTTTATTGGCATTTTGTGAGACAAGGTGTCTTCTAGGATGAGAAAGCTGAGGTTCAGAGAGGTGGCGAGTAGCCCAAGGTCCCTCAGCTGGAGCTAAGCTAGACCTCACAGTCAGGCCTTTGGCCCAAAGTCCAGAAGGAACAGTCACATCTGAATGCCTGATTTTTTGCTAATGTGAGTTTTTTCCTCCCCCTCCAAAAAAGGAACTAAACCAAGTTCCCCCAGTCTTAAAGAGAATGAACTGAAAAACCCTCAATTAAGAAACCAAAGCTCTAAGCAGTGTTCATCAACTTGGGAGTAAATAAACCAGCAGCAGGGGAGTCTTGGGATACTGGCAGGGGCCTGGACGCCATGGGCTCTCACAGCCAGCTCTCCCACAGCTTGCTCTTTGCAGGGTCTGAGCTCTTGGGAATTTCTATAATATCCTTAATGAGGCAACTTCTCTGTTCCCCCCAGGGGGGCCTCGGTCCCACAAAAGCTACCCTGGCTTTTCACAGCTCAACAGAGCAGAGATCGGAGAAGAAAGTAACTGTTTCACTGTGCACTTTGCCCCCCTTCCCTGGTTTCCCTCTTTTCTCCTTGGGAGATTTCCAGAATTCCTCCAAGATTAACCAGACTCATGGTATTAGTTAGTGGGACAAAGGGGACTGTCACCTGGAAGGTTTGGGTAACCAGCTGCACCTTGGCAGCTGAAACCTTCTCTGAAATGACTGCCCTGCCCCAGAGACCTTGGGTTCTGCCATCTTGCTCTCCAGCTCCCCATCTAGAGAAGAGGAAGGCCTGCCTCCAAAGGTCTCTAGCTATTGACTGAAGGGTTTGGAATGGGAGGGTAGCCCAAGCTTAGGTCCACAGAGACATATTTCAGTTTCCTCCAGGAGACTGCCAGGCACCTCTGTAAAATGACACCTTTCTGGTATCCTTGGAATCTGGGGGAGGGGGGGGGCCCAAGTTTTCCAGGGCAAAAGGCAGGAACTCTAAAAGCAGGCTTTTCTGACACTGACAGGGAGAGAAGAGGGAACCCAGGGCCAGCATGGCTGAGGGCCCAGGGAGGGCTCTGCAAACATCACCTTCGGCCTGATCACCCAGGCCTAGTGCAGGGGAGGGCAGCGTGGGCAGCGGAGGTCAAGGCTTCCCCGGGCAGCTGACCGGCCGGCCGTGGGTCTGTGGCCATCCCCTGGAGACTGCCTGGCTCTGGGGCAGAGTCAGCACCCTGCGAGAGTGAACAGCTGCCCCGGGAGAAGCGGCCCAGCTAGCGGCTCCGCTTCAAGCACTCAGGTGCCTCCTCTGGCCTGCCGGGCCAGGGTCCGAGCCCCCCGGGTCATCCCCAACTGCCCCGGCCTCCTGGCCTCCCCTCCCCCACTCGGGCTAACGTCAGTACATCCTCCAAGGCCCCAAAAAGGGTCCGATAAAGGCCTGTGACCAGTCAGTCCCCTGGCCTCCTGCTGGACTCCCCGGGACCTCTGCAGGCCAGGCTGGGGGGAGGGGGCTGGGAGGGAGGCCCCCCCTTCCTCCCCTCCCCCCATCTCGCCCTCCTCTCCTTTTTCCCTGTTTCCCCCCCAGGCCTTCCCTCCTTCTCCTCCGTCCCCTCCCCCTCCCCTTTCAGCCTTCCCTTCCGCCAGTCCTTCCCCTCCCAGCCCCTCCCTTCAGTTTCCTCCTCCACCTGTTCCCCTCTTCTGGCCGAGCCCCTCCCACTCCGTTTTCCCCTCCACCTGTTCCTCCCTTTCCTTTCCCTTCCCGCCCCCCCCCCCCCCCCGCCCCTCCGTTCCCCCCTCTCCTCCCCCTCCTCGACCCTCCGTCCTGACCTAGCCCCGCCCCCTGCCCTCCCCTTCCCTCCCCTGCCCTCCCCTCCCCGCTAGGATGTCCAGCCCGAGGCGCCGGGGGGCGGAGCCCGGTCTCTCCCCGCCTCCTCGCCGGGCGCCGGCCGACCGTTGGTTGCGAGGCGGGCCTCGGGGCGGGGACTGTCTCGCGGGCACCAATGGGAGCGGGCGGGCTGTGACGCCGCGGGCGGCGGGGGCTCCTCGTGCCGCGCGCCGGGAGGTGTAGTCAGCGCCGAGCCCGCGACCGCTTCAGACGCGCCGACCGCCGCGGACCGCGCTCAGGCTCCCGCTCCCGCCACCGCCGCCGCCGCCGCCCGCAGCTCCCCCCCGCCGCCGCCCCTGCCGGCCCCTCCAGCCGCTGAGCCCGCGCCCGAGCCCGAGGCTGCGGCCCAGACGTCCCCACTCCCCTCCCGCAGGCCGGCCGGCCTCCCCGCGCTGCGCCGCGGCCCCTTTGTGCGCCGCCCCCGGCTCCGAGCCCCCGGCCCGGCCCCGAGCCCCCAGCCCGGCCCGCCCCGGCGCCATGAAGACCAAGTTCTGTAACGGCGGCGAAGCCGACCCGGCGCCCCTGGGGCTGCTGCTCAGCTGCGGGGGGGGAGGGGGCGGCGGGGGAGGGGGCGCCCCCACGCCGGGCGGGGGGCCGGCGCAGCAGCGCGACGCGGAGGCCGTGCTCGAGGCCGAGGAGCGCGGAGGGGGCGAGGGAGGGGGAGGCCTGTGCCGCCCGTCGCCGCCCCTGCCGGCGCCCGAGCGGGACGAGGAGCCGGAGGAGCCCGAGGACGCGGCCGAGGACGCGGCCCCCGAGCCCCGCACCCGCCGCAAGGCCTACCTCTGGTGCAAGGAGTTCCTGCCAGGAGCCTGGAGGGCGCTGCCCGAGGACCAGTTCCACATCAGCGTCGTCAGGTCAGGGCCGGGCAGGGAAACTGAGGCCCCGACCCGAGGGCCCTCCGGCCTCCGCCCATCCAGGAGGCCCGGGGTGGGGGGCGACGACTTGGTGACTCCTGGGGCCCAGACCCCTAGAGCAGGAGGGGACCCGAGGCAGAGCCCAGCCTGAATAGGGCAGGAGTCCGGGCTCGGGGGCTGTGCAGGTGGGTTTGGAACCTTAAACCAGCCCCGGATTTTGCGGAGGACTTGGGAGGGGAAGGACGAGGGGAGGCAAGGCTCTCCCTACTGCTTGCATGTGGCGGTAAATGAGGGTTACGGACCCTTCCTCCTCCTCTCCCCCACCCCCCAGCAGCCTTGGGCAACTGGTGTCCTCGGAGGGCCGGGGGAGATTTGTGGGATAGTAGTGGATTCTTTGTATGGGAAGACTGGCACTGCCCCCAAAAAGGCCCTGAAGGATCAACCCTTATCTGGTGACCTGATTCATTTCCCAAGGCCACTGCCTCTGGGTAGGCCTGCCTCCCTATACTCCCTTCTGAGGAACTCCCAGACTTACCACAACATCCATACTTGTGATTTCTAGAACTTAGGTGTTCCAGAAAATAGGCGTCTGAACCCCCCCCCCCCTTCTATTTGAGAGCCAGAAAGCTCATGGAATCCAGTTCCTTAATTGTATAGAGAGGGAAATTGAGGCTCAGTAGGGAAGGAGCCCAGCCCAAGGTCACTCAGGTTACTGGAGTGATCGACTCCAGACAGAGTATTGGGAATCTCAATGAATTTAGCTCAGTTCCTTTTTCTTCTTTGAAGAGATGTCATTGGGCATTGGCTCCCAAGACTGCTTTTTAAAAACCCTTAAGAATGTATTCCTCTTTAAGGAAACAAGTATATGTTTAAAGGGAAAAGATAATAGTCTTCTAATAGTCACATTTAGATATCAATCATAAAACATCCAGAAAGCTGTTGCCTTGGAACTCTCTCCATGAGAAAAGAAGGTATGTCCTCGGTGTTGACTGTTTCGGCTTAGAATCTGTAGCTTTTATTTAAAATCTTGAGGGTGGTTAGTGTGTTAAGGGATCCCTGAATTCTTGTATGGGTATCTGTATATGGTTTTCCCTTGGATTTGCTTGAGAACATTTAGCCTGCCAAGCACAGGTCCACATAGTGATGAGCACGGTGCAGTGGGATGGCAGCATTAACACATACAACCAGCTGAGGAATCAGTTGTCAGTGGGCTGGTCCTGGGGTGAGGGGAGTGATACCCACACAGAATGCCCAGGCTCAAATTTAGTCAGTTTCAATTTCTCTGCTGAATGTAGCACATGTAACCGATCTGACCTTCACTTCCTCTTTATACCCCCAGAAGCTTAGGCCCTGCAGAACCCCCCTCTGGCGAGTCCTGAGTTTCATTGCCATCAGATGGACTTTCTTACTTGGGTGTTAGTGAACCTCCTCCCTAGGCAGGTATCTCTCGGAGCATGCAGAAGCGTCCAAGGGCAAGACGGGAACAGAAGAACCAGGATGCTGTCTGAGCAGTGTACAGATGGCATTCCCCTAGCCTCTAGCTGCCAATCACAGAGATGGGCTTTGCCAGAGGAGGCTTACTGAATTTTAAGAAGGAGAAGGATCCAAAATGAGTGGCCTAAAGAATGTGAAAAGGGGCAGGGGCCACACATAGCAGTTATTGGCAGTATTCCTGATGTGACTTTCCTCACGATTTGAGGTGGGGGCGGTGATTTCAGGCGTTTTCTGATGCCTGTGAATCTGCCCTCAGCTCCTATTTGAGGCCTTGTGGTGGTGACCTGTGATGACTTGTGTGCTACCTTGTACCTTTCCATCTCAGAGAGAATGGAGGCAGTGGGTGCAGTCAGTTGGGCATCATGGAGTTAGGGAGTTACTCACTGCCTGTTATATGCCAGGCCCTGTGCTGAGAGTTGAGCATACAAAAAGAAGCAAAAGACAGGCCTTGTGGGCTAGGAGCTCACTATCAGTGACAAACACAATACAAATCAAGCTATCTACAAGGTAAATGTTAAATCTTTAACTGGGAAGGCTTCCTGGAACTGGTGGGCTTCTAGCTGGAACTTTAAGGAAGTCTGGAGGTCGAGTTGAGGAAGAATTCCCTGGGGGCCTAGGAGACAGATATTACACCAAACTGAGATATTGAGGGGAGGGGGGGGTCTTGTTCATGAAACAGCCTGAAGCTGATGGAAGAAGACATGTCAGGGAGTGAGGTATAGGAAGCCTGGAAAGGTGGTTAGAGGGTGGGATGTGGGGGAGGATCCAGCAAAGGAGACAAGGAGCAGGCATCCTGAAAACCTAGAGAAAGGAGAGGGTGACCTACAGTGGCAGAGGGTGCAGAGGTCAAGGATAACGAGGGCGACAAAGAGTTTTGTTAGAAACTTTGGAAAGAGCCATTTTGATGGATGGATGAAGTCAGAAACTCAGGGGTTAAAGAGAGTGAGGAGGAGTCACAGACTTGGCTCCTGCCAGCCCAAGGAGGAGGCCAGTTCTGTGATAGTTACTGAAATAAGAGCTTCTTGATAATGAAACAATCTAATCCCTTTAAGAAAAGGTGGAGCTCTCTTTACCTGCAAAGTCCTGGGGGTAGAAAGATTGACATCATTTTCCTCAAGGATTTTATAATCTGGTGTGTGTGGGGGAGATAGGATTTACCTCTTATCCTACCTTGTACTTACTTAGAGAAAATGAGATAATAAAGGAGACATAAAGAAAGCTTGAGATTTTCCTTGTGCCCTCTGCTCTGGAACCTTTTAGGATGAGAGTATTTTTTTTTTTTGGAAGTTCAGCCAGGCTGTGCTCATTGTGTTGTGGCAGTTAGCCTTCTCTTCCTTTTGAAATAAATCACTTTTTGTTTTTATCTGTATTTTGTGTTTAATCTCCTCCTGGAAGGATAGAGGGACCCATTTATTTTGGTCACATCCCACCGGTGCCTGGTTAATAGTCAGGGCTTAATGGATTTGTATTCAGTTAGAGATGGCAGGTCTATGTGCCTTGGTGGGACGTCCCCCTTGGTAAAGAGGTCATTATGAAGATGATTGTGGTGACCCCTTGGAATTGGAATGGATCTTTTATTCAGTAGTGCTAATGAAGGGAATGTGGATTTAATGAAACTGTTTGGTAGAGTGTAGAAGAAGTCCTTGCAAACCCTAAGATTTCTCAGTCATCTGCCATAATTCATGCTTCCCAAATGGACTGCATATCATCTGTGCCCATATCCCTATCACCTCTAGGTGAAAACTGAGCTGGATACTGCGCCTATGGTAATCTGAGCCTGATGAGATCGCTGCGGACTCCCACGTAGATCCAGTGTGTGTCTATTTCTTGTTTGTTAATAGGAAGGTGGTGTTTAAAACCTAATGGTGTTCGCTGATCTTGGTTTTCTAATATATGTTTATATTTAAGTTTTTCATAGTAATTTTGTCCGGTATTGATTGTTCTGATGAGGCTTTACTTCTGAAACCTTAATTTCTTCTCAGTATTGGTGATGATGGGTGCTCGTTTTTGAGTCATTTTAGCCGTGTCCGACTCTTCAAGACCCCATTTGAGGTTTTCTTGGCAGAGATACTGGAGTGGTTTGCCATTTCCTTCTCCAGCTCATTTTACTTGCCCAGGGTTGCCCAGCTGGTGTCTGAGGTTAGATTTGCACTCAGGTCTTCCTGACTCCAGCCAGGCTCAGTGCTCTATCTACTGGGCCACCTAGCTGTTAATAATAGAAGTGGCCTGATGCTTCTGTTTTAGAATGAACTGTGTGGATAATTGTCACAGTAGCCACTGCTACTGTGTAGAAGGCAAATTTGGCACCTCTTGGAGTTTTAAGTGGCCGCCTACAGTTTGTGCCTCAGGACAGTAGGAAAAGAAGGGGTAGAGGAGACAGGCAGGAGAAGAGAACATTAGACCTCTTAAGTTGTAGAAGAAATGGTGAGCGACCTCCCGCGGAACTCGAGCAAGCTGCAGGGTCTAGGATTGGCTCAGATTGCTTCAGAGACCAGGAAAGATGCACAGCAGCCCTGCCAGAGCAATTCAGAACCAGAGCAATTGTGGGTCAGCCAGGGAGGAGAAATGACTCACAAGGACTAAGAAGGATTCACTGGACCCCTCCTCGCAGGAACCGTTTTCCCCCTGGCCTCTTGGCAGAAGAGCCTGATGGATGGACTCAGCAGAGATTCTGGCCAACAGTATCTTGTGCCTTCCATCTGCAGGTCTCTTTAAGGACGCTGATCCCGCTGCAGGAGGATTTCTGATGAAACCTTTGGTTTGCAGGACCTGGTGTGTAGAAAGCAGCTTACAGATTGATTAACTAGAAAAGCAGATTATACCTATCATCTAGTTACTTGTAATGGAGAGACAGTGAAAAGAGGACAACTGTCTTCATTTGAATCTTCAGAAAACTTCAGTTGTGAACTCTGGGGGAAGGAGCAAGATCTTGACTTCAAAGTCTGGCTGGTCCATCCCTGTGAGGCAACTGGTTATATCGCCCTCACTGGAAGACCTTGTTGGGGCAGGGGCGGTGTAATGCTTCCTGAGGCAGCTCCTTCCACTTGGGGATGACTCTCATTGTTAGAAAGTTAGACCTTGCAGCAAGCAAGCCTCCATCTGCCTCTCTCCCATTTCTGGCCCACTGGGGCCACACTAAATAAGCTTTATATCCTCAGAAAGGATTATGGAAGGCTTTTGTTTTTATGCACAAGAGAAGAGAGGACAGCTTTGAAAGTGACAGGCTGTCTTATATTATACTTTGATGCACATCGTGGGAATTTGCAGTTTCATGCCTACTCTTCTGTTTTACTTTGGTCATGGAATAAACCTGCAGGTCATATGGAAGGGACCTTGGAGATGTAGTTCATTTTACAGATGAGAAAACTGAGGGGCAACTGGGATGTGAGCTCAGATCTTCTAATTTCAAATCCAGCTCCTGACGACTTTGTCACCCTTCCTCGACAGATTGCCCATGGGAGTGTCAGGAGCACATTGGTATTTGCCATGATAACACTGAATGAAACTCATGGCCCACTGAACCTTTCTCAGACAGACGGGTGTCCTGCCAGGTTTTCTCCTTCTTGTACTTGCAAGATTCTGTTTTCAGGCCTGTGTAACACAAAAGATGCTTGTTCCCATTAAGTATAACAGGGCAATACTTGACCCAGCATTCCAGTCTGTCACCTTCTATGTTATCCATGCTGCCTAACTTGGTACTGCCGAGTTGATCTGAGGGTGAGCCTTATTTCCCCGATAAAAGCATGGCAAAATCCTGTTGTAAAAATGCTGATTCTTTTGTCTTCCTACAGAACCTGCCTTTTAAAAGTCTTAAGCTGGTAGGTAAGTGCCTCATATGTCTACAGAAGTCACTTTCAAGACTGCCTCCTCTTTCTCATTGGATGGAATGTCCTCAGAATTTCACCCCTTCTGGACAAGCTTTCTCCCTTAGAGTTAACTTAAGTCCTAGAAGCCTTTCTCTATACTCTTAGAAATCTGCCCTCCTCAGATCTAGGGACCTCCTAGACTCCGCATCCATTTCTTCTGTCTTTCCTGCCCCAGCAGCTTGTGGTTCAGATATGGACTTCTGAAGCTACCTTTTTGGGCATCAGCCGTTTTGCTTTCGGGAGAGTGAGTGCTCTGGGGGACATCCTCAAAATTGAAGTGTTGGCCTATGTGACTATGTCACGCTTTCATGAGTCCCTCCTATTTCTTCCTTCTACCTAGGTGGTCTGTAGTATACTCCAGAGGCAGTAGGTTTCTGCCTCTGATGTGCCTGAATTTCTTTACCATCTCTTTTTACTTTGGAAGAAGAGATAGAATTCAGAGCCCAGACTCTGTGTTATACAGTCCTATAAGGTGGAATGTTCCTGCTGTGGTAGGATCTCTGGTTTCTTCTGTGGTGTTCAGAGTTGGTGCATCGTACGCCAGCAGCTGCAGCCACAGATTTTATTGCTAGCTCCTTTCTTGAGTTTCATCTTCTGTGAATTGCTGGGGTTTCCTGCTGTTCTCCCTACATTTTAGCGATCCCCTTTGGTGTCCAGTTTGTAGACCGCCAAAAGCTGTTCTCTCCCTCCCTTTCTCTGTTTTGAGTTGGGTGAAGCAAGACTCCTTGCTGTTTACCAGCCCTTGTCAGCCATGCTCCATTGCTGGCCACGAACATGTTATCTTCTAAACCATAGAGCCCACAAATGTGAGTCTTTTCTCAGACACCAACTTCTTAGCTAGCCCTTCCCAAACCTCCCTTCTTCTGAAGCCCTTAGGGCGGCAAGGACCCTGGAGCACTGAAGGTCATTTCCTTTGCCAGTGGATTAAGGCAAACAGGCTAAGTGACTTGCCTGCTTGCCTAGGATCACCCAACTTGTGCTTCGAGTCTGAGGCCAGATTTTCTCTGTGTTCTTTCCGACTCTGGGCCCAGTGCTCTAGCCGCTGACTTATCTAGCTGTCGCTAATTTTTTTATTTCCTAGATGTTATTTAAAAAGGACAAATGGTGTGCTTATATTCAAAATGGGAAAAATGATGAGCAGGCAAACTGAATGTTGATGCTTTGGACTATATGAGTTTGGAGTTAGGATATGAGCTAGGGGAGTAAACATAATTTGTGAAGAGGAAATAGGACTGGGATGATTTGCCTTCTGATAGAGGAGATCAGGCATGGAGAGAAGTCGAGAGAGACTCTATTGCATTCCATTAGGGGATGACCCGAGCTGGGCAGCTGGTTTGGAGATTTTATCTTTACCTTATCCCTTCGAGCGCTTTAAGTCTCATGGAGTACTTGACAACCACAACCCTGTGAGGGAGGTGGAGGAGGGGAGTCGATTCTGTCTGAGAAGGGTGGGTAATGCAACTGGGAAGTGTCTGGGGCAGGATTCTAACTCCCCTGAACCCTCTAGGCATAGGTTCCAAGAGCAGGTAATACTGCCCCCTAGGAGGCTCTGGAAGGCATGGTAGTAGCCTGGGGGCAATTGGGGGGCCTTTAATAAAAGCAAAGTTTAACCTAACCTGAAGGGTTGGGGGTGCTGAGCAATTTTTTTTAAGAGGGCAGTAGGCCAAAGAAGTATATGGGAACCTCTGAAAGAGTAATGAAATGGATGGTCTTGTGTCTCATTCTAACCCCTTCCAGGTTCTAGAACATATTGTACATAATGAGTGAGCAGTCGGTGGCCCTGAGCAATAGATCTAGTTTTTAGTCAGCATTTACTAAGTGCCTGCTATGTGTCCTGTAGACACACATTTTGCCAGATGCTAGTCCTGGATTCAGTTCCACTCAAACCGAAGAATAAAGTGTCCTCATTGGTACTTACTTTTCTAAAAGTAGAGGATTTGTTCAGATGGTCACCCCTGGAGTCTGACTTTTGGTGGGTGCTCAAGTAGCTCTGGGGACTCTTTCGAGTTTTTATCAGCAAGTGTCAGAAGCCCCTCAGGAGGACTCCTTCCTCTTGTCTTTGCCTCATTCCATTACCCAAAGGCGGCATTGGCAGGGTAGACAGCGTACAGCTCCATGTGGAGTTGGGAGATGTGGGCTTTGCAGCCTTCCTAAATGGCCGCAGCCAGCTACACGGAGAGGAGGTTGAGTGGAGTTGCTTATTCTGTCTTGGAACTATGTTGTCAGTGTTGTGGACCTTTTTTCTTGGCCCTTCAATGTTGGATATTTTGTGGAACCGACTCATGGAGGGCCGTAAGCCCCAGTGTTCCTAGGAAGAACCAGTAAGAGCCATTGAGCTGTGCAGAGACACCAGGTGTAGGCAGGGTCACACAGGATGTGTGTTTCACAGAGTCTAACAATCCCTTCTCTTCCTCTGCAAGCCAGCTTAGTACCAATGAAAGAAGGGAAATAAAAGCATTGAACCAAATGAACTCAGAGTGGGATCTCTGCAGTGCCTCTCCCCTGGTGAGTGAGGCACGGTGCTAAGTCCTGAGGATACAAAGAAAGGCAGAGACTCCCCAAATCACTGTGGACAGACAAGCTACATAGGCCATACTATGGGGAGGCCCCAAGGTGAAGGGGAGACCTGGGAAGGACTTCCTGCAGAAGTGGGGACTTTCAGGGGAAACCAGGAGTCAGAGTGAAGGAAGCTGGAGTCCTGAACATGGAGGACAAGCCAGTGAAAACTCTGGAAATTCGTGGGGATGGAATGGAGCGTTTTGTTCAAGGAACAGCAGAGGAGGCCAGGGCTTGGAGGGGAGTGAATGTGTGAGAAAACTGGGAAGGTAGGAAGGGGCCAGATGGTGAAGGCCTCCGAATGCCAAGCAGAGGGTTTGGTGTTTGATCCTGGATGTTTATTGAGTGTATGGGACAGGGATGATGCTCACACCCATGTTTTAGGAAGGTCACTTGAGCAGCTGAGTGAGGAGAGACTTGAGGCCCCCAACCTGCCTTCCCTCTGCCCCAGCAGCTGTTGCCATAATCCAGGCAAGGTGCTGAGACCTGTACCAGCAGGTGTGACATTGTCAGAGGAGAGATACTAGAAGGTGGGGTGACTGGGAGGATGGCAGGACAGGAAGAGGGGAGGCTTTGGGGGGAAAGCTAATATATTCTGGACAAGTCTAAGAGGATCTCTACAGGACAATCAGTTTTGGCAACTAACAGGATGGGTTTCACTGTCAGTTGTAACTTCTCAGCAATCCAGCTGTCCCCACAAATGGGATGAGATGTCTTGGGGAGGGAGGGAGGCTGAGAGATGTCTGGGAAGGCATGTAATAGAAGTCAGGGCCACATCAGCCTCTAAGTTGTTGCAATTTTAAAACTGCCTGTTGGCACAGAATTGGGTCAACACGAATGCTTGGCAAAGTTGGCATCTACAGCGATGAGCATCTGCAATGACCACTTGGTGATGACATCATAAGAAGGTTAGCTGGAGCGAGGGCACATTGGCTGTGTTACCTCAGTGAAGAAATCAGAATTGTCTGTGGCATTTGGGCGTAGGAGAGAACTCTGGTCAGAACAAAGCATCTGCCCCAGCAGAGCCTTTAGGTGGTTTCTTGTATCAGTAATGAGTATAGCCTTCATGGCAGCTGGCCAGAAGCTGAGTGACCTTCAGATGGATCAAGAGGCTTTCAGAGGCGAGACAGTGTAGCTTCAAGGTGTCCTTGGATCGCTCCCCACTAGGGAAGCATTTTTCTACCACTGAGCTGTTCACTAGCAGGATAGTGGAGATTTTACCCTAGTCCACCTGTCAGTGCGCATGCATTTTGAAGTGGCAGGAGTAACCACGCTGTGCTGGAGACTGTGCCCAGTAAGGATCCAGAGGCATTTCTGGGGGCTCCCCTCTATTCTCTAGGGGGTGTAACTTTTTTTGAATTCTTTTTTCTTTCTCATTCTCCTCCTTATCCCCTAATGGGACTAGTAGCTATTATTTTTAGCTCTTTGGTGACAGTTGAGGTCAGGTAAGCTACTAACCTCTGCTCCAAGGGAGAGAAAGAGTGTGTGTGTGTGTGTGTGTGCGTGCGTGCGTGCGTGCGTGTGTGCGCGTGCGTGCGTGCGCATGTGCACACTCATGTGCACATACTTAAAATATTCTTCAGAAGTTTGGGAGGCAAAGTCAGGTCATGGCTCTCAGTGGGGGCTGGGGGTAGGGGCAGGGAGGTGGGCCCCTCATCCTGAGACATTTGAAATGTTTGCCAAGATTTCTCCTGCAGTCATAATCATTTTTGCTAAGTCCATCTCCCTATAGGAGCAGAAGGGCCAGGACTTGCACGCCTCCCCCTTCCACATTTACTTCTAAATGCTGAGGCCTAGCTCTGACCAGTCACACGTGTCTGTGTGTACATTGCTTGCTGTCCCCTGGTTACACTCACACAATTTCCTCTTTATCGTTGAATCTTCTGAAGGCTCTGACAATAGAAACCACAATGAGTCTCAGGTTTCCTGGGTCCCTGGGAGAAAGGGACTTTGGAGCAGCTCGGATGAGGGATTGTGGGGTCTGAGGAGGAAACCAGATCCCATTTAGAGTCAGAAGGTGTCCTGCACTCTCTTCTAGGCCAGGTCTTTTGGCTTCCAAGCTACGGTTCTGTGTGTGATGTCTGTCTGCCCTCATTTGCAAAGACTTAGCCTGACAGCCCTCATTTCTGCCATTCCAGCCTCGTTGTCTCCGTCATGCTGAGTAAATTGCTGGGACAAGCAAGACGGTGGCTGGAAATACCAGAGAGCACCTGGTGATTGCATATGACCACATGTAATTGGTCAATTCACTGACAAGAAGGAGAGACATCCTTTCATTGCTTGCCAGAAGCTGATGCCTGTTGGTGTCGGAGGAGAGATGAAAGACAGAGAAGTGATATTGGCCAAGACATAGTGGCCCTGCAGTCTGGAGCTGCGCAGCTGAATTAGGGTGAATCGGGGAAAGATGTCATTTCTAGTTTAATTTGCCCTCTGTCCTGTGGTGGCATGTGTTCACTACCTTTGAATAACCGCAGCTCTCCTTGGTGGTCACCAAATCGCTACAGACACTTGTTGGTGTGGGCAATGATGGGCAGGGCTGCAGCAGAGCAGCTCAGGCTGAGGACAGCATCTCCATCTCCTTTCTCCTGCTGGTGTTAGCACGTCAGTATTGTGGGATTTGTGCAGTACACGCTGGGGGATCTCACACAACATTCCTGAGTCTTAGACACCTGCAGAGCTCTGGGTAACTTTAAGAGCCTAGTCACTTCTCGCACTTGTATAAAGAATATTTGGCCCTCTCTGTCTCCTCTCCTCTGCTCTGCCGGCAGCTCTTCAGTTTTGCCCCTCACCCCTTGAGAATGTATGCCTGCGCCAAGTTCATCTGTGCCCCTGCCCTTGTGAGGAGCAGCTCTCAGTTACTGAGTAGACCTTTATCTGTAGTGGTGCTAAGATGGCCAGAGCTTCAGACAGATGAGAACCTCAGCATTTTGGCAGCATCAGGTCCCTTGACCTCACTTGTCCCCAGATGTGGATTCCAAACTAGCGCCATCTCAAGGGACATTGACACAGCAGCCATGTTTATTGGAGCTGGGGCTGCCACCGTAGGGGTGGCTGGCTCTGGAGCTGGTATCGGGGCAGTCTCATCATTGGTTATGCCAGGAACCCCTCCTTGAAGCAGCAGCTCTTTTCCTACGCCATCCTGGGCTTTGGGGCCTGAGGCCATGGGGCTCTTTTGCCTGATGGTGGCCTTCCTCATCCTGGTCCTTCCATGTCTCTTGCAGCCTATGAATACCTCCCCCTCCATCTTACCAGACAGTCCTGGGGAAAGTCACAGGCTCAAAATAAATACTGTATGAATGAGCTGAAGAAAAAAAGTATTTGGGAGAATTTACCTATTTACAAATCACTGTGTGAACCTTGTTTTCACTTGTTTTCTTTGAGAGAGAAGGGCTTTCTCAGGCAGACATTTATTCACAAGAGACTTTCTAAAGTGGAGCTTGATAAAAACCTCCCAGATTCACTTGATCCTTTAGGCTTTTGTAGATCACTTGCCCCACACAGTTTTGTTACCTAGTGATAGGAATGTTCTTCTGACTGCTAAGAGTGCCCAGGCTTCCTTGGCTGCCAGCTTTCCCACAGAATGTATTTCTACTTTCATATTCTTGTGATGTGGAATGTGAGTCAGTTGTTGCATGCCAGGAGCCCAGTAGGTAAGCACAGTACTGGGTCTGGAAATGGTGAAATGCCTCTTGACCAGAAGAGCAGGCTGCTGCTTCCACTGACTGCTGCTTGTCCTCTCAAACCTCTGCTTTCTAGGAGGTGTACTCTGTGAAACTTGAGATCTGGTGAGTTGGTTTTATTTGATAACAATATTTTGATCAATTAGGTATCTTGTGGACTTTGACCAGGCCATGAAATCATGGCCTGGTTACTGAGTTCAGGGTAGAGTCCCCTAATCTTAGACCAGATAGAGCTCACAAGCTTCTGCCACCCTCTCCGTCACAATGCCAGGCATCTCATTTGAATGTCCATTGGAGGTGACTGTTCTAACCTTGGGGTCAGTGGCCCTTTCTTCCTGTTGAGTGCTTCTCATGAAAAAGTAATTGACAGTTACCTTCCTGTAGCTAAAGCCTATTGGGCAACAATTCCAAAGCCTTATACAGAAAATAGGACAGCTGATGCCAGTTCCCAGGTTGTTAGGAACCTCTTGGTGTAAGCCAAGCTGGCCTGCCTACCCATTCAGGAATACAGGGATAGACTGAATTCAGTAGTCCAGTTGAGAACAGTAGTTCATCTGTTTGCTCAAGCTTTTAGCTGCACTTTTAACAGTGTGACAGGAAGGGGATGAAGGTTTCCCTTGAATGTAGTGCCAGTCTTGTTGCTTGGCAACCAGAAGCTCATTTGGGTCATGTCTGGCACTACAATAGAATTTGGAAAAGATCATACGAATAGAGCAGACTGGCTTTGGACAAACATCTAAGAACTCTCAGATGGATTCTTTTCCCCCGTATTTTTTTGGGTGAAAACATTACCCGCCTTCTAAGAGCTTGGTCTTTCCCAGGCATGTGTTTCCTCCCCACTGACCCACCCAAACCAGTCCTTCCTTACTGCCTATTTGTTTGGCTTTCCCTTCACCCCAGTGACTCTGATTGATTCTGTGACTGTGAGTGTTTTTTAAGCAGTGAAAAGTGGGCAAAGAACCCCGGATTTTGCTTTCTCCCTTTATTTCAGTGTTATAAACTAAAACCACTTAATAATGAGAGACAGTGTTTTCGTGGAAGACAGGAGACTTCCATTGTGCTCTTGCCGCCTTCTTTGGGCTCCTTCTTCACAGCCAAGGAAGTTGGATGGTCTCCCCAGCTCTGTCAGAAAACACTGCCCCAAAGTTGTAGCGTGGGCTTAGGGTAATGGGACTGGGAGGCCAACCGAGGCCAGTCACTTTGCTTTACCATGACAAATGTGAACTCTGTGATGTGATGGAGTTTCCTGTTGTCTTACTGCACTTATTCAAAAAATCTTGTCATTGTTTTCTCGGTTCATGCTTTTGGGTCTTCCCAAGATTAAATAGATCAAAATGTGGCCCACATCTTAACGATGCCACTACCTCAAGCTGCTATTCTGTGACTTTACATTTAGATTTCTCCTGGCTTCCTTTGTTGTTCTTAGGTGGTTTTCACCAAAGACGATGGAGAGGACAGGGAGCTTAGACAAAATAAGTTCATCTGGTTAGGTTCCTCCCTTTGAATCAGAAGACTGTAGTTCTGGTAGGAGGTAGATTGAGGAGCCAGAGCATGAGGGAGCTGTCCACCTGACACGCCTGCTCCCTCTGGACTAATTCTCCTGGTAGAGTCCTGTCCCTGGATCTTTCTTCCAACCCCAGAGTCTAGGTCTTCAGGGTTCTCTTTACAGGTAAAGGAACTGAGGCCAGAACAAGATCCCCAGGTCACATGAGGAATAGCAGCTGAGATTCCCCTCCAGGCTGGCCAGCCACACATGCTGGCTCCCGCTCACCAGGAATTATCTCTGTTTGCTTGTGAATACATGGTGTCTCTGAAATAGGCTGCTCTTTCATTTTTATCAGTCCTTTCGTGGCCAGTCTCAGTTCTGTCCCCAGGACTTGTGCTCTACATAAATAGGGAAGTGTTGAAATTATGCTGACCTTGCAAAGCCTTGAGTGTATGCTTTTGGTGTTTGAACCCTTGGAGTTAATGGAGATCAGTAGTTTCCTTAGTCCTCAGCATCCTTGCTCTGGAAGTAGTTGGGCTTAGACCAACCATACTGACTGACTCCCAGGAGACGATCACATTTGACTGTGGTTTAGTCAGATTTGTGTCACTTGAAGGGGATGGTGTCACGCTGTCCCCGTCCTTTTGCTTTCCATAACCTTTGTTAGGGTCATTTGAAGTCTTTCAGAGCTCCCTGTATAATGGTCTGTTGGCACTGCAGTGTAAAGCTGCTCTGTGCATTGGTGAATGGTTCCTGGATAGAAGAAATATCCCAATCAATAGCACTGTGGGGGGCACTGATGGGGAAAGCCTTGCCTGAGGCCAGCTGGTTCTTAGGCTTCTCTGCCTCGAGCGGGACCTGGCGGCTGCTCTGCCTAGGTTCTGTCTCTTCCTCCTGGTAGGACTGCATCGAAGGGATGCCTTCCTGCTGCTTTCCCAGCCTTCCCTGCACTACTGCTCATGGAATAGTTGTAGTACTTACAGTGTCACTGGCTGACAATCGTGTTGTGTTTAAAGTTGGTAAAGTTCCTTGTGTTGGTCCACTGGCTCCAGCTGTGCCTGTCACCATGTTCGTTTTATAGATGAAGCCGAAGGTTGAAAGACACTTGGCTTGCCCAGGGTCATGCTTGTCATCATGATCTGAGGTGGGGTTGGACCTTAAGTCTTCCTGATCTCCATGTCCACTGTTCTCTCCTGTGGGAACAATCTCTCTCTTCTTTGGACACCTTGATTCATTTTCCTGCTTGTTAGCTGAAGGGCTTGGGCAGTGATGAGGAGGGCTAGATTTTCCCTTAACAGTCCCCAAAAGTTAACACTGCAAGTTGTTAGAAAGTTTGCCCATGTGGTCAATCGAGACGAGCCCATGTTTGAGGAGAGGAGGCTTCCATCAACAGTGGGTGGATTCTTGGAACTTCAGAAGGGAAACAATTGCCTCCCTTTTTTGCATTTAACTGTGGAAGGAAAGGTTTGAAGAATGCCCTATGAGGAGCAGTTAGAAGTTATAGAAATGTGTCTGAAGCTGATGGAGAATTGGGCCATGGGAGCGTGGGGGAATTGTACATTATTTA
Organism: Notamacropus eugenii; assembly: GCF_028372415.1. Lineage (NCBI taxonomy): Eukaryota > Metazoa > Chordata > Mammalia > Diprotodontia > Macropodidae > Notamacropus > Notamacropus eugenii. The sequence continues at coordinate 20,406,316 of NC_092873.1, read as the reverse complement.
AATATCATCATGTGATGATGACCGTTGGATACCCCGCTCCCTGTTCCCAGAGTTAGATCTTGAGGGAGAAACTCAGCATCAGTCCAAGAGTGGCCACAATGACTTTGTTGTCTCCTCTCCACCAGAGGCGGCCTCAGCAACATGCTGTTCCTCTGCTCCTTGCCTGACTCCGTCCAGTCTGTCTCAGACGAGCCGCGGAAGGTGCTTCTGCGCCTCTATGGCGCCATTCTGCAGATGGTGAGTTGATTTTTGGGGAGCGGGGGAGGAGGAGGCTGGCCTAGTCTGTCACTGTTGAGATGTAGGCATTTGGAGGCGGTGAGAAGGTACCTGTATTTCTTGCTCTGCTTTCTCGAGTTCCATTCTTGTTCTGATTGAGGTTCCCCTGGTGCGGACCTCCCACCAAGCCAGACCCCGCTGTCCAGCAGGGCTGGAGGGTGGGCTAGGCATAAATCAAAGCTGTGTTTTCTAAAACCCAGGAAAATGTTCTCTTCAGAGCCTCCACAGCCTGGAAGGGACTCTTGCAGAGGGGAATTTTTGCCTGACATGGTTGGCAAATTTTAAAGCATTCCTGCCATTAAAAGTTTTAAGAGGACACAGGCTCCTTATGCCCTCAGAGGTTTTGAGGCAAGAGCTTTGAATTAGGTACAGATTCATAATCCATCATTTCTAGATTACCTAAAACTAGGCTAATTTGTATATGTACCTAAAAATGTAGTCCAGTTTAGAGTTTGAAAGGCCACTGTTTGCTGAATTGCCTTCAGGATAGTGTTTTTTAACTTGCAAATGTGAAATCCTAAATATTGGTTTGCCAGAATATTTAAGCTATGTAATACATTTTAATGACCATAAAAAGAAATGTTTGTCAATATGAACCTTGTATATGAGCATACTTGATTACGTTGACTTGCTTTTGGAAGGGTCCATTCACAGAACTACCAAAATTGGCATTCTACTCGAAGAGGGAATGCCTGTCTACCTGGCAGTTTCTCCTTACAATTCCTCTTGCTGCCATATGTAACCCCTGGCCCTAACTGGGTCCAAACACCAAGCCCTTCTTGTAGAAGGGTGTGTGAATTAGGTCTGGCTGATCTTTAGGAGGCTCTCTTTTTGTTTGCCCCATGGCCTCTCTGGGACCCGGGGCCATGGGCCCCACTCCTGAGCAGCCTTCCTAGACACTGCTGCCCTGGCAGCTTTGCCTGAGAATAAAAAGATCCAGCTCTTCTTTCAGTGGAGGGAGACTTTTCTGTGTGAATAGGCCCTTTCATTATGCAATCTTCCCTTTATCGTGTCAGGACATGAAAATGACCAAGATGTGAAAGTGCTGGGAACAGTGTCCTGTTTGGGACCTCTTAGGCCCTTCCTTCCCTTCAACAGTGGCATTTTACAACCACCAATCTCAGGGCCTTTGGTTCCTGTGGGCTCTTGTGAGCATGGCTGGGGCTATGGTCTGTGACCTCTGAAAATCCACGTTAGAAACAAAGAATGACCGAATGAACTCAGGAACACCCATCTGGGCCCATGGTGGCCTGGCAGTACTGAAAGCAGGCTCTTTCAGCTCTGAAGGCACCTTTAATTAATGTGTAGGAAGTGATAGCACGTTCTGCAGCACTTTGGGCTTCTCTTTAGCCCATTTATTTCTTGTGCCTTTTTGAAAACATTAATGACTTCCGTGGCAGCTGAGCCTTGAACAATAGTCCAGCATTCCCAACCATTGCAATTCTGACTTTGTTACTGAGAGCCAGGCTCTTCTGAAATGCAGTTTAATCTGAATTGTTATAACCTACACTAAATTCATTCTTGAATGAGTAAGGGTTAGGGGCAGGGCACCTCACAGGACAGCAGAACTAAGCATTTCTGCTTTGATTGAGATGGCTGTAGCCACTTACTGAGATAGCAAATTCTTTGGAGATGCTTAAGTAAAAAGTAAAAAGAGCTATTATCAGCCGTAACTATCCCCAAATGTTTCAACTACAGAACTCCTACTTAACTGATCGCTTCCTTAGCCAATTTAAGATTTTATGAGTTTCCATTCCCAGAGGACGCAGGCCCAGGTGAGGTAGATCAGGCTTCCTAGAAGCACACACATCGAGGAGGGGTGGAGCTTTATGTAGCCACTGCTCCAGATCATTGAGACAACACTGGGCCCTTTCTTGAGGCTGTGAAGCATGTTGATCCCCACACAGCAGACTTTTATTTCCAGTTTAAGAATACAGACAGTACTTTTTAAAGCAGATTTGTTTGATCGCATTTCGAACCTATAAAATTGGATTTTTAAGACATTAATCCACTTTGTAGGACCTGAAACCTTAAATTTAAGACATCTTCCCATGATATACGAGAGCAGTGTTTGCTCTTAGAAGACCCCAGGTTAACTCTCTTAATCGAACAAACTGAAGGGCAGCCAGGCTCAGGATGTGAATTGAGAGTACGAAATAACTGCTTTTGGTCTGTGGCTCTACCTGCCACAATCCAGAAGGGCTCGCCTCACATCTGTCACGGCCCAGTCTCACTAAGTCCAAATGCCCAGTTCTGTGATGGGATTGTTAGAAAATAGGGTTTGCTTTACAGAATTTTGAGTAATTACCTGCCTGGAATGACTTTTCAGAAAGGAACAGATTCTGCTCCAACGTAGCTTTTGTCAGCTGCCACCATGGGCCTTGCTGTGTAAACACAGAGCCCTGCCAAGGTGTGTCCTGGCCTTGGCTGTCCTAGGGTGGCTGACACCGCAGGGTGTACACTGTCCCTTTGTCCCCCAGATCATTACAATGGGTGCTTATGCTGACCTGGGCCAGACTCCCCCAGCGGTGATGGGAAAGTGTGTGTATGAGTGGGGGAGGGGGTCAAGATTCGGGTCTCCTGGGTGTTTTGAGATGTCTAATCTCCTTTATTTCCATAGTGGCAATGAAATGACACTAAGGTTTAAGTAGCAGAGTCCAGGTAAAACTTTGAGATTGCCCTGGGGGGGTGCACTTTCTGTGCCCAAACATCTGTCTCTGTACGTAAGAGAAACCTAAGTAACTTTCCCTGTCGTTCTGGAGACTTCTTTGGGGCTGGATCTGTGTGAGCGTTTAGGTGGCATGTGCACATGGAGGGGAGGGGGAAGCAGCCCAAATGAGATCACCAAGACATCCACACGCTGTTTTTTCTGTTTTATTTTGTTTCCAAAAGCCAAACATTTCCAGCATCCCCAGAACACTTATTAAGTACATTCTGGGATCTATTCACAGAAATACAACTATTTCAGATTTCCTCCTGATAATTCTTAATAGGCTGATGCAGGAGGATGGCCCCCATTTTAACAAACCAGGCCACCTGGGACAAGGGAGCTGGACAAATCTGACTCTAGTAAAGCAGGGCAGTTTGTGTTCTAACTCATAGAAATGAGAGGGCAAGGATGAAGGGTGCCACCTAGCTGGTGGAAGAGCACCTGAAAGAGGACCTTGAGAGTTCTGACTCCCTGCTCTCTCCTCTCTGCTCTTGGGAAGGCAGAGCAGCAGCCAGTGTGGCAGCTTTCCAAACCACCCATCACCAGTTTGGGAAGACACAAATAGTCAGTCTGTGATGCTCATTCGATGGAACCTCTGGCGATTGGCTACATTAGCCACAGAGGAACACTTTGTACCTTCCTCAGGCAGAATTGTGATTCTCTGTTTAAACCAATTCCTGTACATGAATGGGAAGATTTGGCCTTGCCATTATGGGCAGTCCCCTGGCATGAATGTCTGTATCCATACACATCAAGGGGCCTCTCGATTGGGGGTTTGAGTTGGCTTTTTTTTTTAATTTAACAATAGAATGCTAATATTAGTGCTTGTTTGAATACTAACCATAATGAAGTTAAAAGGTTCGAGGCCCAAGGCAGATATGCTTAATCATTCAAAAAAAGATACTTGGGAGAAAACATTTTTTTTTCTTTTTACCTTTCCAGCTGGTTTCCCAGGAAACCGATCTCCTTCCCTTCCTCCCTCTTTTCTAATTGAATATAAATACTTGCTTGTAGTAGCTTGGTAACCATTAACTGTAAAGCATCATGTCCTCTTAAGCAGAGGGACTCTGTTATTTTCCTCCCTTAGGAAACCAGAGCCCCTCGGTTTGGGATCTCCCAAATTTAATAACTGTATTCGTCTCATATCACTTTGGGAGCACTCCTGTTAACAGATTGTTGTTCCGGATAATACTTTTCAGAAAGTATTTGGTTTGGTTAATTCCCTTGAATCCATGAAAAACTCCTTTCCTTTGTGTGATGAATACTTTATAACAATAAGCTGCCACAAACTAAAAATAAAACTTTGAATTCAATTTGTTTTCATTGCTAATAGAATCACTGACTCAGTTACATTTACTCTTGTTCAGTTGCTTAAAAACCAAACCAAACCAAGCAGCCAGCACAGTGCCATTCAGCTTGAGCAAGAGTCAGGCCACAGCTGCTTTGAACATTATGGCCCAGACCGACTCTCATCTAAAGAAAAAAATTCTTGGCACTATATATGCCCATTAAGTGTCCATATCCCCGAGCTGATCCCGGAGCCTTGATGGTGGCCATACCACTGCCCAGAGCCCTCCCACACCTGCTCCATTGTCTGATCTCGACAGTCCGAGTCTCTTTGTGTGACTGGGGGTTTGTCGCATGCTGCCAACACAGATGCCTGGTGCCTGGCTGAGCACCTCAGATGGGGATGCGGCTGTGCTGGGGGGCGCGAAGGGGTGTGGAGGGTAATGTACCACTTTAGCTGTATGTGCATGTGTTCTCTGCTGCAGGCTTGCCCATGCGATCGTGCCTAGAGCACTCTGGTTTCCAGGTGACAGACACGATTCACGGTATAGTATCTGAGACCTCTGAAGTGGGAGCATTCTCTACAGCTCTCATTTCTTTCTTTTAGTTCTTGGTTTCAAGAAATGCTTTTTAAAAAGAAAGTTGTAATGCTTATTTAAGTAGCACCAGCCACCTAAGTCTGGGCTGGGTTTGCAGAGCTCGGCAGTGGCTGCCAGTCCCCATGGGGGATGCTGGGTCCTTGGACCAAGGCAAACCAGACACCTGGTTTCTGTTTCCTCAGTAAAGAATGGTGCTGAATCATCTGGTCCCTGATGGGGACCCTTGCTTCTCAGGATCTCGATGAAGCGTTGGAGGCTTGGAGGCTTCCTTCCTCCACACCACTTTGAATATGCAGTAAATCCTCTCTGTCCAAGTTGGAGACTTGATTCTCTGGAGCTCCAACCCCTAGAATTTGACATCAGGCCCATCCCCACCCCTACCCCCAAATCTTAGGACATGACGTTTTCAGTGTCATTTAAGTGCATTTGAAATTAGATTTCTTAATCGGAGACATTCTGGGGCACACCAGACTGAGGGTTGGAAATCACTAGTCCAGTATTTTTCTTCTGTCACTGCTCCTTGTACCAATTCCTTCACAAAAGAAAACTTGCCCTCCAGCACTTTAAAATTCACTGGGACATTACAAGTTTGGAGCCCAAGCACTGCTGGCCTTACTTGGGTTAAAAGGAGACTCCAGGCTAAGGAGAGAGACATTATTTTCCCTACTACACAATCCGTTTGATCCTGGAGCTCAGGCTGACCCTTGGATACACATGACCTTAAACTTCCTGGCTCTCAGTTTTCTCTTCTATGAAATGAAAAAGTTGGGTGACCTTTGAGTTCCTATAATCCCATCCCCGAGGAATCCAGGTGTGGACAGCACAGAGGGGGCTGCCTGCCCCCCATGAACAGCATCTGAAAGGCCAGCCCTGGCTTCCGAGCTCCTCTTGTGTTTAGCTTGGCATAGCCATCGTTGTGCTCTTTAACATCTTGTTTCCATGGCCGCTGCGGTATTTATTGATGAGCTTTTTTGACACCATAGCTGCTTTCCCCCCAAATGCTCAGATGGATTCCTTTATGAATGAGATTGCCATTTCTTCTGGCCCATAAGCACCTGAGGTCTAATTGGGTGCTGTTATTAAAGATAACCCAAGGCCCGTCAGTCCGACTTTTACTGGTCTTGAAATCCATTTGTGTCCCTTGGGTAGAATTTCAAGGATCCCTCCCAGTGAATTCACCTAGCTTCCTCACCGAAGGAGATTTTGTTCTGTCTTTACTCATCTCAGTCTGCCTCTTGCTCCTTCTCCTGCATCTCCCAACATGATTTGGAGAAGCCTTGTCTTCTATACTGAGGAAACAGACCAGAGCCGGGCTGCCTTCCTGGTGGTGCTGCTCTTTCAGACCATCTCCCATTCAGCGGAGGGGGAGGAGGAGGGAGACAAGGGAGGACGGCAGATTCCTTTGTAAAGGAGCTAACTGTTAAAAGGGGTGATGGCGTTAACAAAGACAAACGGTGTGGCCTTACAGGCCTTGCGAAAAAGAAGCAATTTGTAACTTTGGTTGGAATGACTTTCTTTCAGGAGCACCATTAGGTAAGGCAAAGGGGCTTCTTCCATTGGCAGAGTAACCTTTTAACTGTGTCACCCCCGAGAAGATACAGCTCTTGTTATAACAGTGAGGTAATGACCGTAGCTCTGTTTAGAATTTGTATGCAGGTCAAATCCCGTTACAACACATTGTAGACAGATAGGCACATTGCTTTTGGTTTAGTTTTTCTCAAGTAGTTTCATTAGCACTGGGAGGTTGGAGGGGAAAGTGGTATGGGCCAGAAGAGAGGAACGGGGGAAGGGAAGATTGCATTTATCAGGGTGCACACCTGGGTTGACCCCACAGCCTAGTTCATATGCCCTTAGAGAGAGGTTTGGGGTCCCTGGATCTAAAGCATTCAGAGCTGTCAGCCAGCTCCTCAGGCCTGACTTGGGAGTGTTCCCCCAGCGTCTTCCCTTGCCTCTTATTCCCTACTGGGGTGCCCAGCACTAGACTTTAAAGGCTACCTTCTGAAAACATGATCTAGTTGGAGGGGAGAGATTTCTTTCTGGGACCTTTGGAGTCTAATTCTAAGGCAGTGGATGGTAGCTAACATTTATATTTCTTTAAGGTTTGCAAAGTGCTTTACACACAATCTCACTTGAGCCTCACAACAACCCTGTGAGGTTGGTGCTGTTTTTATCCTCGTTTTACAGGTGAGAGAACTGATTTCAAGAGGGGTTATTTGACTTGTCCAGGGTAGCACACCTATTAGGAAGTGTCTGAAGTGGGATTCGAACTCAGGTCTTCCTGACTCCAAGTCCAACACTCTCTCCACTGTACCCAGCTGCCTCCCAATAAGAGGAGTGAGTGCTTAGTTGGAGGACAAAACTAGAGTGTTAATTACACTGATCTCACAAAGCAGGATTTCTTTAGGGTGAGGTCAGGGCCTAGAAATAGGTTTTTTCCAAACTTTGAGTTGTCATGACTTTCCTTGTAACGGGATTTGACCTATAGCACCTTTGCTCTAAGGGAGTTAAGAATTTCATGAAATGGCCCCACTTGTCCTTTAGTCCAGCTGCTTAGCTGTGTTTCACTCAGTGCTTAGGAAGGAATGAGTGAGTCTGTGAAGTTGGGCCTGGAGGGCACCTTCCTCATGAGCCTTCATTTTGTTTCTTTGCAACTTGGGTCTAGAAAGCAGGCTCCTTTAGCGCCATGTACTCCCTGAGAATCAGTCTCATGATGGGTGGTCTCCCTGCTGCCAGAGTAGCTGGAGAGGCTTACCTGGCCTTCAGAGCCACCCTGCCACCTTGGGCACAGGTGTTTTTGATTAAGCTGTGGGACCGGAAGGTGTGCTGCTCACGAGATGTTCCAAAACCTCTGGTGCCTTTTTTGAAATTTAGAAAAAAGAGGCTTCCCTTATGGGCTTCTTTGTGTTTGTTCTTTAGCTGTGTAGAACAAGTTGTATTTGGGGAGGCACTCTGTGAAGGTCAAGATTGCTAACTGTGACAATTACCTTGCCCACTTCCTTCTTCCCCATCCCCCTATTAACGATGGCAGAGCCCAGGGGATGGATGGGACAGGGAGGGTGGTGGTGCATTTTTAAAAGCTTTTCTAGAGCTTTTAATGAAATCTTTGTTTAATAACATCCTGGTAGGCATAGAATTTATTTTACAATTTCATTGTGGAAAGTGATATAAAATGATCTCCTACCTAGGAGGGAAGAACCTAACCTTCTGGGGAGATTTCACTTAAATTCTCATAACCTCGTTTGTGATGGAGGAAAAAGGAGACGACTAATTACTTGGGTAACTGCTTTGAAAAGTCAGTGACTAGATAGGTGAGCAAGAAGTGTTTCTGCCTGTGCATGGGGAGAGCTCACTTGGGCCTGGTCAGGGCAGACGCCGGGCCAGCTTCCTGCCTTGGCAGCACATTTCAGCTCTAGCACGGTCAGGCTTAGCTGCCCATGTCCAGCTTAGTTGTCCTGGGAGGAGGGAAGCGTAGACTTGACCATTGATTTTGATGCCTCACCCTCAACCCCTAGAAATTCCTATTGGAAAATCGAAGTATTCCAGTTACTTTCCTCTAGCAATGAAATTGTTCATAGGTGCCAGGGTGGCTATTGAAAGGTGAAGTGGCTCTTTGGACTCATGTCTCAGTCTTTTTCTCATTAAGATATTTGGAGCCATTGCTAAGTGTTGGCACTTAGTTACGTTGGACTTTGTGGTGTAGTTTAGGCTGATGCTTCTCACATCTAGCTCTCCTAGTTCTGTGATTTGGTTTTGTCTAGTTGTGATGGCTACAAGTTAAAGTCTACATTTTCTTTCACCGCCTCACTGCAAGTGTTTGCTTTTTCTCATTCATAGAGATCCTGTAATAAAGAAGGAGCCGGACAGACCCAGACTGAGAATGTATGCCAAGTGAGTAATCATGGGAGACGTGAGGCGGACAGACCAGAAACTGAACCTTCCTCAGAGAAGGGCCCTGAGGTTTCTGCTGCTGTCGCCCTCCTACCCTGTCTGCCCTCATCTGCAGTGGTGGGTTCAGGTCTGGGCAAGGCAGTGTGACAAGCTAGAGGGTCTAGAGGTGGGCAGCCAGCTTGGGGAAGAGCTCAGCTGGGATGACTGGCCTCAAAGATTGCCAGGCTGTTGGAGAAACCATTAGGCTTGTTCTTTGTAGCCCCTCAGGCCATGGGCATCTGTCCACAGCCAAGGCTGGTGCCCACTGAAGTCCAGCCCCTCATGTTTTCCCTTTGATTACTGCCTTCTAGCCTGAAAGAAAAACTGATATTGGGGGGAGGGGACCACTATGAGACCTCCAGGCAGAGGCTGTTTACTGGAGGTCTCAGAGGGTTGGACTAGAGAGGGGCTGGGAGTGGCAGGAAAGTAGAACTTCAGATGATATGGCCTTGGGGCTTGGGGCTTGGGGCTTGGGGCTCAGTGCAGGCCTAGGAGGGGGAGTCACATGTAACTCCCCTCCCCCAGATCTGATCAGGCACAAAAGCTCAGCAGGAGGCGCTGTTGGTCATTTCTAAAACAGGGTGAGTGATTGTTCTTTCTTCTTTGCGTCTGTAGGGTGCCGAGGCCATGGTGCTGGAAAGCGTTATGTTCGCCATTCTTGCCGAGCGGTCCCTTGGCCCAAAGCTGTATGGAATCTTCCCCCAGGGCCGCCTGGAGCAGTTTATCCCTGTAAGGGTCCTTCCTTTTCCATGGATGCTTTTGTGAGAGGAGCAGTTTCCAAAAGTGGTTTTATTATATGCATTACTAGCTTGAAAAAAGTGCACCTGGTTCCCTCAGGATTCTGTTTCTTAACTGGGTATTAAAAAAGTGTTCAACATCAGATAGATTTGAGCTGTAGCAGCAGTCAGCGGCCTTCTTCTTTTGCAAGTGTAACTGTCCTGCAAAGACAGCCCAGGGCAGGGAGGACCTGCATGCAGAACATCAGACTGTGAGCGTCCTGAGCTGTGCTGGATCCCTACACTCCCTTTGGCAGAATTTTGAACCCCCCTCTCATTGGCTCAATTAAGAGCAGAACTGGGAGAGTAAGCGGGGACCTCTGTGCTGGAGTCTTAGAGGCTCACCCCCTTGGAAGGTTTCCTGCTCTGGAGTACTTTGCCAGTTGGTGGCCCACTTCAAGCCCCGCTGAGCAGCCTCTCAGACTTGGGGTTTCTGAACCTTGTGGGGCTTAGGAGAAGTAGCCTCTCTCCGAGCTCCCAAGAGATGAAGATCTGTCGCTGGTGTAGCCAGAGGGAAGGCTCCTTCTGAGTCAGTCACCTGGGCCTTCAGAATGTCCTCTTCCCTGCTGATTTTTCAGGCAGCTTTTCCCATGTCTCAGGTAACTTCCCTCCACAGACTTGTATTCCACGAGATGCTGCTTGCCCCTTTTTTGAGGCCTCTGGTGTCAATGGCATCTTCCAGGAGATGGACTGTATGCCTCTGGCCTTCCTTTTTTAGAGTTGACTAGGGGGAGGGGCTCACTCCCTACCACTGTCACCCAGGTTTCTTGTCATTAGTGCCTAGTTCTTCCTGATCACTTGTGGTTGTGATGGTCAGGGTTAAGTGCTTCTCCCTCTGTCCCTGCCAGATGAGAGGTCGCAGGCCACTGTCTGTGTGTCCTGTTCAGGGCTGCTGGAATGACCAGATGATTTTGCATGGGTGAACAGGGTTGAGAGGCCTGATTTTTAACCAGAATGTGTCTGGATCTCTTTGGCTTCCACCTTTTTAAGCATCATGTGAATATTGTCACATGTCACTGTCTCTGAGGACAGGACCCACTTTCATAGTTCTGTTCCTGTGCGTGGAATTGTGAGGCCTGTCTGCAAGTGAGCCTTGGTTTTGGGTGTTGTGTCTCAGTTTCCTCATCTGTAAAATGGGGATCGTGATAGAACCTGCTTCCCAAGGTGGTTGTGAGGATCCCACGAGAGAATGTTTGGCACATGGGAGGGCACTTAGTGCTTATTTCGTTCCTTCCTTCTTGAGGGGAGAACCAGACTAGAAACAGTCAGTGTGACAAATGAGCATTTTCCTTTGACAGTGATTAAACGTACAGTGGGAATTTGTAGCCAGAATGAGTACTTGGAATCTTAGGCTATCTTGTCTGAAGCTGGAGAACCTGCCAGACTGTCCTGGCCAGACCACCCTGGAGGATCATGGTCGGCCGGACCACCCTGGAGGATCATGGTCAGCTGGAGCACCCCATTTGGACCCACAGAAAGTGACCAGCATTGCACAGGGGCCCCAGAGAGGCTGTTTGAGGATAAGGAGATGAGAGAGGGTTGTTTTCAAACAGCCGAGGGGGATCAGAGCTGCTCTGGGTGACTCCCAAGGATGGCAAGTTGTGCAGATTGTGATGTGGTGTGGGGATAATGGCACCTGCCCTGCATGGTGGCAGAAGGGCTGGGCCATCCCCAGAGAGAGCATCTTCTGCTTTGCACAGGCCAGGAGGGAAATGTGACCATGTTTTCTTTTTCTCTTTCTAGAGCCGCCGGCTAGACACTGAGGAGTTAAGTTTGCCAGATATCTCTGCAGAAATAGCTGAGAAAATGGCCACGTTTCATGGTATGAAGATGCCTTTCAATAAAGAACCCAAATGGCTTTTTGGAACCATGGAGAAGTAAGTGGTTGGAGTGGGCTGGCTGGTGTGGCGTCGTCCGTAAATAGTGCCTTCGTTTGTCTGCCGCTTCCTTGAAGTGGTCGGTGCAGTTTGTAGTTTGCTAAATTGCACTTCCTCTGATGTGAGACGTGGCCGAGCCTGGTCCTGCCTGCTCCTCTGTCTGGTGAAGGGCTCGGCCCCTTCAGCCTCTAAGTTCTGTGAAATGCCCCTGAACGGGTTGCTGGCTGGCAGAGCCGCTGTCCCAGGCTCCCCAGTCGTCCCTGGCTTAGACTGGATGGTGGAGGGTTCTCCCTAGGAACGTAGGATTGCATTGGTGAGCTTGGTCAGGTTCATCACTGTCTGTAGAACAAGCACAAAGGGCTCAAATCAATTGTCTAAGCTTCCTTTTTCTTTTTTTCACAAAGATATTTAAATCAAGTTCTGAGAATTAAATTTACCAGAGAATCCAGAGTTAAAAAACTAAACAAACTCCTCAGTTATAATCTGCCTTTGGAAATGGAAAATCTAAGGTGAGTTTTCCTTTTATTTTTTGATCCTATGAATTAGTCTATCTAAAATAGTAAGTTTTCTCACTGTCACCATAGCCATCTCATAATTGACTAAAAAATGTAAGATCCCATTGTTTGCTTTGGAAAAGGCCCTGGGCTCTGCCAGAAGAACACAAGGCTGCCTTAGTGGTGCCTTCAGGGTCAGGGACTCTGTTGCATGGCTTCTGGTCTGAACATCTGGTGAGGCACAAAAGGTGTGTCCTCAGCGTTGATGGAGGACACCCAGGGCAGAAAGCAGGACAAGGATGTAAGGTCTGGGCCTCTGCGCCTGAGACCCCGCCAAGTTTCCCGAAAGAGATCTGTGGCCACTCTGAAGGAGTTTGGCTTCACCCTCCGTGCAGTAAAGACCAAGGGAAGAAACCATCTCTTGACCAGGTTTCACCACACACCTGGGTGGAAACTCTTTACAGCTTGTCTGGCAGCATCTGGGACAAGCAGTACCAGTGGGCAGTGAGCTGGGCCCAGAGCTGAACAAAGAAGATGAGGTAGGCTGGATTGTGTGACAGGAAGATGAGGAGATGGTCACTTGTCAAGAGGGAAAGATGGCAGGAGAGCCAGAGTGCTCCGCTGGTGCGCCACCATCGCTATTCAGAGACAAGGAGGAGGCCATCCACTCCCTGGCCAGGTTTGGGGAGGATTCTCTGCATTCTTGGATGAAACTCACACATTAATGAGGTCACAGACACCAGAACCATGCTGGGTACCCAGAACTCACGTACTGGAAAACTCTGTGGGCATCTTAGGGAGTGAAGGGGAGCACCCAGAGGGGTACCCTCCAAAGGTGGCTGCATGTAGCCTGGGCATTGCTCAGAGAGGGGATGCCTTATGGGGGGGCAGCTGTCAGAGTCCCATCTCTAGACATCAGGAGACAGCTTTTTTTCTCTAGGCCTTGGTTGCTTTCTAGAGGAGGTCAGTTTTAGGAGCTAGCCAAATGATGGAAGAGAAATTTGTGAGCCAGGGGCGCTGCTGGACACACTGAGCCATGCCCAGGGGCTGGGCCTCCCTTACTTTCCTCCCCTCTGGGCCCAGGGTGTGTCAGGGCTTGCTGCTGAGGGAGGAGGTGCCCAGACCACAGCATCCAGCCCCTTGTGCTCACCCTTCCCACCTTTGCCTCGAGCTTCTGAAGCATGTGCTCAGTGCTTGTTCACCAAGTATGTAAGTGTGATAATGAAAAGCACCTCCTTTTCTAGGTCTTTGCTGGAATCAACGTCATCGCCAGTGGTGTTCTGCCATAATGACTGCCAAGAAGGTAGGAGGCCCTGTCCCATGGCCACTTCACAGGGCTGGTGGGTTGGACCCAAAGGTTGTGGGTGGGATCTCCTGTACTTGCTTTACCACAAATAACTTGCCCTTCAGAGTACTGCCTGACCCTGAGTGGACAGAAAACCACTCTAAAACATTTAAAACTTAAGGAATTTATGAATCCCACCCAAATAGATAGTAAAGGCAACTAGGGGGCTCCACAGAGCACTGAGCCTGGAGTTAGAAATACCCTTGTTCAGATCCAGCCTCAGCGCTCACTAGTTGTGTGACATTGGACAAGTCACTTCACTTGTCTGCCCAAGTTTCCTCCACTGTAAAATGGGGATCATATTAGCCCCTGCTTAGAAGATGAGATGAGAGCACCTGGCACACAGCAGGTGCTTAATGTATGTTCGATCCCTTCCTCCAGAATGTACTGGTTTCCTTGTGCCATTAGACACATGAGTGTCCCATGTCTTATGGCCATTAATGCCTTCAGTTATGGAACCAGACATTAGTTATTGGGTGGGGCTTAGCAGGGATGCCAAACCAGGCACTGGGCTCTTCTCTCCTCCTGCCAAGCGTATCAGAGGGTGACATCTGTGGGCTGCTGTCGAGATGTTGCACTTAGGTTAGCATAGTTAGAGGATCCCAGTGGAAGGGACTCCATTGGCCGCCCCTGGATTCCAGGAGAGCATACTGAAGTGGCGAGCTGCTCCTCATCTCCCCGAGGAGGAGTAGACCAAGCCACCCAGTGAGTGCCTCCTGGGGTGACTTTCACCAAGGGGTCACACTCCTCAATAAAAGGTCTGTGTGTGTCCAACTCTGTTGTAGGGAACATCCTTCTTCTGGAGGGTGAGGAGAACTGGGAAAAACAGAAGCTGATGCTCATTGACTTTGAATACAGCAGTTACAACTACAGGTAATGAGTCCAGAGCCTTTCAGCTGCTGGGCATCTGTCTGGCTATTTGGAAATGACTCTTGTGGATAAATCAGGAAGCCAGACCTGCTTCTCTGGGTGGTACACAGGTCAGGGGAACCTGGCGAGGAAGGACCAGCAGAGGGGCAGGCTGCGGTCATCGACCATCCTTCATTTTTATGATACTAAAAGTAGCTTTAGATGAACAAGCAGACTTCAGCGAGGCCTGGAAAGACTTATATGATCCGATGCTGAGTGAAAGGAGCAGAACCAGCAGAACTTTGTGCTCAGCAACAGCCACAGTGTGTGAGAGTTTTTTCTGGTAGGCTTAGTACTTCATTGCAATGCAAGGACTTAAGAAAATTCCCAGTGGTCTTTTAAGGCAAAATGTCTTCCACGTGCAGAGAAAGAACTATGGAATTCAATCGCGGAATGTAGCAGATCATTTTCTTTTGTGTTATGTTTTGGTTTGTTATATGATTTCCCATTCATTTTAATTCTTCTCTGTAACATGACTAAGGTGAAAATGTAATTAATAGGAATGTGTGTGTAGAACCTATATAAAATCGTATGCTGTCTCAGGGAGGGAGGGGGAAGTCTAAGTTTATATGGTAGTGATTGTAGAACACTGGAAAATATTAATTTTTAAAAAAAGAGTTTTAAAGATAATGGGACAATGGAGAGGAGCAAGGTTGAAAACTATAATGTTTGAACCTAAGAGTGCACAGTTCTGAAGAAAGGGAGGGAGTCACTTTTCAACACAAGCAGTTCTAAGAGAAGCTGACAGTTCCTTGGGGAGATGAAAAGAACTAGACCATCATCTTATGCTATAAACTATCATAAATGTCACGCAAGTCGGGGACGTAAGTATTAAAGAGGCATATATATCACTTTTTAAAATGAGAGAATAGAAGGTTATCTCTTTCACAGATTTAACCAGTCATGACTTGAAGGAAATGGAGACAAAATTGGTAGATTTAGTTGTGTCTAAAGGGAAGGATGCACAACCAAAAGCAATGAGCCCAGAATAAGGAGGAAAGATAACGAAGGGGAAGATATTTACAGCAAACATTTCTAACAAGTCAGATAGCCAGAATTCCAGGAACTGACGCCAATCTATAAGTCATTTTCTAACAAAGAAGTGGTCAGAGGGTATGAATAGCACTTCTTAAAATAAATATAGTTGCACCTAAATAATCATCTTCTCTCTATTCAGTTGGTAAAGATAGTAATAAAAAAGGATAAAGTTGATAAAGTTGCGCATGCTGCACCAATGCCCACCTCTGACCAGCCCTTTCAGAAAGCAGTCTGGAATCACATAACAAGAGCTAGAAAGAAATGATCCCATTACTATCCCTAAGGGTGTTCATATTTTTTTCCAATTACATGTCAGGATAGCTTTTAACATTACTCTTTTATAAGATTTTGAATTCTGAACATACATCTGTATTCCTAAGCAGCAGATGTGCAGGGAACAGTTGACTAAGTGGGAATAAATATTCTGGCTCTCTTAAGAAATGACTGGCATGTGATTGTGTGAATCCACACAGAGCCAAATGGTGCCACATAGAGACCTCGGGTATTGTGCTGTTGAGTGCACGGTTTACCACCACTATTGATTTTGTTGTTTGGTCATGTCTGACCCTGTGTGACCCCTTTTGGGGTTTTCTTGGCAGAGATCCTGGAGTGCTTTGCCATTTTCTTCTTCAGCTCATTTTACAGATGAGGAAACTGAGGCACACAGGGGAAAGTGACCTGCCACAGTGAACATCTGAGGTTAGATCTGACTCCAGGCCTGGCACTCTATCCACTGTACCATCAAATGTAAAAGCTGGAGGGTTGTTGTGCTCCAGGTTCCCAATAAGGCTAGCCTTATCCCATGTCATAGGAAGGCAGAGAACTGGTGTCCCATGTCACCTGGGTGATCTTGGGCCAGTTCCTTCGCATCCCTGGGCCTCAGTTGCCTTGTCTGTCAAATGAGAGGGTTGCACTCTCTTGTGACCCAAATGAAATCTTTGTAGATCAGCAAGATGACAGGTTATCTATCACATCCTGAGCATGGCAATTGATTTTCTTATTGTAGAGGCTTTGACATCGGCAATCACTTCTGTGAGTGGATGTATGACTACACTTATGAGAAGTACCCCTTTTTCAGAGCTGACACCCTGAAGTACCCCACCAAGAAACAACAGGTATGTCCATGTCCTGGGTGGCTTTGTCAGTTGGGATTGGTCCCCTCAGCTGGAAGCAGACAGACAAGTTTCCCTGGAGAATCCTGCACAGGGGAGCTTTGGGAGGGGGCAAAATACAGGGAGGCTTTTGGAGAGTGTGCAGTGTGGGGAGCCTGTGGTTATGAGAGAGCTCAGATTCTTAGAGGCCTGGAGAAAAGCAAAGGTTGGGTTTCCTTTGTAATCCTGTGATTATGATTTTATACACTAAAAGCCATGATTCTGGGAAGGAGCCCCAAGGCCCTCTGGGCACATCATGCATGGCCTACCCCCAGGAGGGATTTTTTGCTCATCTCATACATTCTGTGCAGAGAAGTCACACAGTGGCCTTTTGTTGGACCTGCCAGGGCTGTGGTGACCAGACAGGTCAAAGGCCCAGGGATACACGAGGCCTTTATGCTCAATGGGCACCCAGGGAATGTCTGAGATTCCAAAACGGGGTTTGAATGAACTGTAGCCTGAGTGGGAGCCAGCAGGCCAGAAACCAGTAACCTGGGGCTGCCTTAGTAGAAGAAGCCTATTGGGCAAGATGAGAGAGGAGGGAGCCCTGTGAAAGGGTGGGAGGGCGCCTCTTCTCCATTCCTGTGGTGTCATCCCTTGCTCCCTCCTCCTTGGGCCCCTCTCCTCACCAGGTTAGCCCTCTGGCTGTACTGTGAGTGCCTGCCTGTCCTGTCTTCTGCAGACAGTCTCTGTGGTCTCCTCATGTCACCCTCTCTTCTTCTCTGTGCCTTACATACACAACTAGCGCTCCCCCATCGAGAAACACCTGAAGGCCTGCCAGCCTCAGGGGCTCTCGTCTAGTGTCTATGTGTCCCATGCGTTCGATTGTCCCAGCAACTGCTGCTTCTACCCTTTGTCTCTATTTGCCCTCCTCTCTCCTCACCCTTCTGTCAGCTGGCAGAGGCATCTCATGGGTGCTCTGGACATTCTGTCCCATAGTAGCCTTATCCATTCCCGGGAGCTCCGTCGTTCCTTCTATGCAGGTGGCTTCTGGGGTTGTATTGCGAGCCCCAAGTCTTGCAGCTTAGCTGGCATGCTATGGGAAGCAGAATGTTTTTTCTTTTCTCCTCTCCCACAACCAGGCTCTGGTGAGGGTGAGGGATGACAGACAGACAGACAGCCACCTTGCAAGGTCCCCAGAACACTGGATGAACTGAGGGGAGGTCAGGTCCAGAATGGGCAGGCACATAGGAATCTGGAGACTATTTGTATGGGGCGGTCTATTTGTGTAAATGTTGAGCTTCCCCCTCCCCTTCCCTTCCTTGAGGGTCGGACCTGCTTCATTGCAAGGTGGCTAGTATATAGTAGGCCCTTTAAATCCATACACCCTTGTCCTTGGTCTGAAGCATACATGGGAGGAGCCTTAGAATGTATTATCTGAGGGGTGGGGTTGGGGGGCGGGCCTGGCTCATGCTCAGAGCTCCACATGAAGGAGAACAACCTTGGGGCTCAGGCCGTCTCCCCAAACCAGCCCCCGCATTCCCCTGCCCAGTGACTGCAGGGCAGAGGACCCACCCCCAGAGCTAGTGTAGAAAGAATCCTGCTTCAGGAAGAGGGTGTGCCTTTGTGGGGCCTGGAAGCTGAAACTAAGCCCCATGCTGCCCTCTAGTGGGCTGCCCTACCACCTCTCCCCTGAAGCCAGGAAACAGGTTGGTTCTAAAACCCTAGTGTTTGAAAAACTGGAGAAAGGGAACAGTGTAGGCACACCTTTAGGGAAGATGGGGGCAGGGATGTCCTCGGTGGCAGGCTGTGGAGGGAGAAGAGCACAGTGTTTAGGAAAGAGCAGGGGCATGGGAGGGGTGGGAAAGCCTTGTGAGTTTGGCCACTTGCATGCCTGGGGCACAAAAGCGGGCAGGCACCTGGATTCAGGGCTGCATCTTCCTGCCTCTTGCGGGAGGGGGCCTGGTGCCTGGTACGATATGGGCTAGTTCAGTGGGAAAAACAGGAGAAATAGCTTTGGAATTCATCAGACCTTTCAGGAGACCTTGGAGTGAGCCTTGCCTCGGTGGCCCTGGAGTGGGACGGCCCAGCTCCTGACAAGACTCGTGCAGTGGCCTCTTCTCATTTTCAGGTCTTTCTTTTTCAAAACACCTGGTACAATTTCTCTGGTCTGTCTTCTTGCTTCTGGTACCTTAAACTGATTCAGTGTTGCTTTGACACCCACTGTGTGCCAGGGACTGTCCTAAGCACTGGGGACACAGAAAAGGCCCCCAGACAGCTTCCATTCGAATATGAAAGGCGGTGATTGGAAGTTCACAGCCCTACTGACCTTTTCTTTCTTTTTCTCCTTACTTTGTTTTTACGAATTCCTTCAGCCCTCTCACTCAGTCTCACCTGCAGTGACCTTGCCCCATGCTGCCTGTTAAGTGAGAGAGAGGTCACAGCCCCTGCATCTGGTGACAGCGGCTGCGGCAGGCCTCGACTCCATCAGGGGACTCACACAGATATTAGTGTCTTGTTTGTGACTGATCCTTTTTTTTTTCAGCTTCATTTTATTTCTAACTATTTGGCTGCTTTCCAAAATGGATTTGAAAACCTTAGCAACGAAGAGAAGTCCAGAATGGAGGAAGAAATGTTGGTGGAGATCAACAGGTGAGTCTTCTACTTCATTGTGTGGGGAAGACTTGTCGTCCAGTGTATCCCATGTGTCTGAGGGGAGCTCCGGGCCTCAGGTTTGCACAAGGGGATGTGATTGGCCACTTTTGCCCTGTAGCCAGGACTGGGTCACATTTCCTGCTCCGTTTAGTGACAGAGCCTGCTGCTGGCAGACTTGAAGTAAGTGCCTGGCTGGCTCTTAGTAGAAAATCTTAAAAATAGTGCTTTGAGTCTTTCCTTGGGACATCTTCTGTCCTGTGAGTCTCTGTTAGAATGTTCCTGGAATGGGACCTTCAGGGACCTGAGAATTCTACAGGACATTCCCCATATAGCTCACCTGCTGGGAAAAGGCTGCTCAGTAAGGAGTGGCCTTGTAGGTTAGGGCAGCAGAGAGGGTCAGGGGCTCTGCTGGACCACAAGGAGCCTCTGACTTTGTCTTTGACCCTGCCCCTGCCTCGGGTCCAGGTTCATTGCCTTGTGCCCAGCATTACCTCATCTCAGCCTCTTCCCCCAGATGGAAGCACCATTAATTACTGAGATTGGCACAGGGACTGGGGGCAGGGGCAGAAATTGGAGAGGGGGCACTGAGGAGCTGAAACACCAAGGTATGTGGGAGGGAGGGAAGGACAATTTGGAGTGGGCTGAAGGAATTCTTGAAAGAAATGTGTAGAAAAACGTTCTGAGCAACTTGTTTTCATTCTAAATTCTACCCTGAACCAAAGTACTTGAGGATGGGCTCTTGTGGCCCCCTGGCCTGCTTCACCTCCCACCACTGTGGCTCTTTCTTCTTGGCAGCCCAGTGTCGTTCTAAGCTGGGGTGGGCACTGTGAGGCCTTGAGGCCACGTGTGCCTTACAGGTCCTCAGGTGCAGCCTTTTATGAAAGGGATTTGTTCTGCAAAGTTTAGAACCTAAACCCACACAGTAAGATGCACAGTAACAACATCTCCTGGGTGGAGAATGGGCAGCATTGCATCCTCCTCTTTCTCTCCTTCTGTCTTGAGAGAGAGAATGCTCCCGTAGTTTTTCTGAAGGGAGTGTGGCATTAAATTTTGCAAATTCAATTATACCTCTTGGTATAAAAACAAAATTATACATCCGTGAAGCAGTCATAACTCAGTGCAAGCAGATGCCCTGGGGTGGGTGTGAGAAGGGAGAGGTGAGTCTGCCCTCTGACCTCCAGCAGGCAGGGCAGAGTTGGGGACACTCCTCCAGCCCTCAGAGACAGCCTTCCTCTTGAGGTTACCGACCCACCTGTCCAGCCGGCTTCCCTTGCGTTCTGTTCTTGTGGAGGATTTTGGCTAGACCATTTTCACCTGGCATGCTGATCCCAGAGCCTTATGCCTGCATAAAGATGTGACTCCCCAAGATGGAAAATAAGAGTCTCTGGCCATTGTTTTAGTGAGGGTAAGGAGAGACAGCCAGCCTTGGTTTCTTTTTTGCTCGGTTTTTTTCAAAGCCTGCTCTTTATAAGTTTTTTCTCTGGACCTGCAAGGGGGTTGGGGGGGTGCCCCCATACCACAGGCCTCCCTCAGTACTGGCTGCTTTAATTGGCTGGGATCCAGGCATCTGTTGGAATATGGCAGGACAGTCACAGTTCTGAAAAACAGATGTGATTCTGGTGGGGATTTGCCCTTCCAGAGGAGGATATATATGGGAAGCCCTAACCAGACCTTTGGACGTCTGACACCCTGTTCTAGAAGGTATCTCACAATGTTTTCTTGTTTCTTATTTACCATTATAGGTTTGCCTTGGCGTCCCATTTCTTCTGGGGACTTTGGTCAATTGTACAAGCCAAAATTTCATCTATTGAGTTTGGGTACATGGTATGTGTCCTGTCATTTTTCTCCTCCGTTCTCACTCCCCCACCCCTCAGAGAAGTTATGGAGGGAGCGGTTGGGCTTTTAAAAGCAGCGACTGGCAGATTGTCCGATTGTTTCCCTCTCTTGTGCCAGGGTGGTCCGGAAGAGGCCAGCCCTGCCTTGGGAGTCCGGTGTGGTCCCTGTGTCCCTTAGCTGTCCTAGGTGCTGGAAGGGCCACTGTGGCTAAATTCAGACGGGGCACATTTGGATGTCCCCACTTTGCATTGGCTTGGAGACCTTCGGTGAGGGGGTACCGGGAGCTCATGCTGCCATTTCCCACAGTGGCCCATTCATCTTTGGAAGACCTTGTTAGAAAGTTCTCCGTTACTGCTCCCTGTTCTTCCTTAGTGATCACAGTCATGGCAGTGGACGTGTGCCCTGGCCCTGAGGATGGCTCTCCTTTCTTGTCTCTCTGAGCTCTGTGGATAAGAGAGAAGAGCTTGCCCAACCCCCTATCCCCCACTGTATCAGGACTCTGGTCCCTGAGGCCTGCCTGTTCTCTTTCCCTTAGGACTACGCACTAGCCAGGTTTGATGCCTATTTTGACCAGAAGAGGAAACTTGGTGTGTGAGCCTTAGAGCCACTTGAATGAAGCAGGAGGTCCCTGCACTGTTTGTATGAAGAGAGCAGCTGGGCGGGATTTCTCCTCTGTGCTTGACTCCTGCACCTGCAGCCAAGGAGGCTTGGCCAGCCTCCTTTGGGAACACCGATGTGTGTGAGACCACAGAGACTATATTAAAGCTGAGTGACGTTTATTTCCTATCTCGTTGACGATTTCACTCGGAGTCTTTGACATGAGATTGGGAAGCAAACCAGATTGTGCAAGTTGAGTGTCTCATCATTGTTTACTCCTCCTTCCAGCAGGTGGGGAGCTTGTCCCCCGTACACCAAGAGCAAGCAGCATTCTGTGGGGGGGGGGGGGGGCTGTTTCTTATTGTTTCATGGTTATGTATTTTTTTAAACGTACTGGTGAAGGTTGTGGCCAGGATGTTTGGCGGTAGCCATGCGTTATAGACACTACTAGCTTGCAGAAGAAACCAGGAGCTGCCCACAGCATCTCTTCTTGGAGGGCCTGCTGTATGCACCTGCAGCTCCAGGACTACTGTTCCAACCCTTGGGTCCAAATCGCCAATGCTCAAGAAAGCACATTGACTGAGCTCACACTGTAGCTTCCTTGTGACTGGTGTACATGCTTTATTATCCAGAGGTATCTTACTGTAACTGGAAGAATCCCCCAATTGCTGGACTGCTTGTGAAGGGGGCCAGAGTGCCTGGGGCGGGCCAGAGGGCTGGGGACAGTGGGGAGGGACAGTTTCCACGGGCTTCCACCTGCTGATGGGGCATGGTAGAACTCTCCTCTCCCCTTGGCCTCCCCCAGCCTAGATCTTCCTGGATGGTGGGGAAAGGAGTGACAGCACTTGGTCCTCCTCCTTCCTCATTTGTGGGGTGGGAAGGGAATCTTTGTAAAAGTTGAGAAGCCCCAGCTACTCCCATAGCCCCCACTTTTCCTTCATGGCACCCCACGAGTACTATAATTGGGGTGACCAGTGGACTGTGCTGAGAAATGGGGACCCCAGAAGAATCGCTGTGAAATGTCCATAGGTATTAAATGAGCCTTTGGGCTAAACGTTGAGCTCTTTTTGACTGAACTTTGGAGTTTCATGTGCAAACATTTCAGCCACCACAGATTGTACTATACTAAAAATAAAAGTTTTAAAATCAGACCTAGCTTGGGGTTACAGTGTTGTTAACCTGGGTTTTTTGGTTTTGGTTTTTGTGTGGGGGAGGGAAAAGACTGGGAAGATACAGACAACGCAGAAAACAAAAGCTATAAATACCTTTTAAAGAAATGTCGTTGCTTACTGAAACTTGCCTCTTATCTGAAGGGCAGTCGACTCATTGATCCACTAGTTTGAGCATCCCTTCTGGGCTCTGGACACTCAAATCTTAGCATCTATGTAGTTCAGATGATGAATCTGCCTTGGCCAGCCTTGGCTGTCCTGTGACCCAAAAATCTATGGGGAAAGTTCTGTGAGTGAGAGCAAGTCCCCGAGAGATAAGTAGAGGACAGAATCAGGTAGAAGAAATGCAAACTACAAAGTACCATATGGAAAAACCCTTCAGCTCACTAATAATGAGGAGAATTACAACAGCTCTGGCCGTTATCTCACACCCATCAGATTGGCCAAGGTTAAAGAGATTGTGGGAGAACAGGTGGTCACACTTATGTACTTTGGGAGCTCACTGGGTTTTGTACTCAGCAGTCCCAGGAGCATATGTATACTGCAGAGAATCCATATCTAAGAAATGTAGAGCAGAACTTGGTGGGGGTGGGGTGACCAAAAATGCGTGCTCATTGGGGGATGGGTGGACAAATATTAACAAATCCGAGTGCCTTCAGAAGTGAGAAAGGTGAAGAATTCCAAGGGGCTGTAGCATGGACTAATGAAATCTGCTAAGTGGAGCCAGAATGATGGAAACAAGGAAAATACAGACACCCACTTGTCATCCATCCATTCATCCCTCTGTCCACCCACAGTTATCAATGCAGTGAGCCATCCCTGCTCTTGATAGAGGTGTGGACCAGAGCTGTAGAAGGAGGGTGAGTGTGACTGGGGTTTGGCTTAGTTTGCTGTTGGGCCACATGTCTACATGACCTATGCCCCCAAGCCTGTGCCAGCCTGGAGAAAGGCTGGTTCAATGAGAAAAGCATGGACTCCATGTGGTGGGATTTCAAAAATTTGGTTTTGTCACATCACAGCTGTGTGGTCTTGGACTAGTCCTTCTGCTTTCAGGAATGATTTATATCCATAAAACAGTTTGAAAGGGACTTTTGTGGGCAGCTAATGCAGCCCCTCCCTACAGTGAGCCCCCTTAAGGTGGGTTGGTGAATAGAGCCCTTTGCTGGACCTACATTCAAACCCTCCCAGCTCTCCAACCCTCAGTCATTTCACCGCTCTGCCTCAGTTTCCTCATCTTTAAAACGCTTTGGCAGCCTTAAGGTGCTACGTTACTGTAGCCACTGGCATTTTTACTGTCATCATTCTTATTCTCTCTGTCAGGTGGTCACCCAGACTTGGGGAGGGAGAGCCCAGGACAGCTCAGGGCAGCAGGTCTTAGTTTGGAGCCACGGACTAGTTAGTTTGTTGTTTTCCACAGCCATGTAATGGCTCTGAGAAGTGGCCTCCTGTGCCCTGCAAGCCTCTTCCCCACATTAAATATGCTCAATTCCTTCAACTGATCCCCTGAGGCACAGCCTAGGTGCCTTCCTTTGGGCTGCTCCAGCTTTCCATCATCTCATTCTTGGAAGCTCCTTCCCTCTTAATGGAGTCCAAGATCTCCTTGGCTTTCTGGACCACCACATCAGACTGCTGATATGTATTTTTTCCAAATAGCTGCCCACCTCCCCACTCCCATCTCAAATTTATGAAGTTGATTTTGGGAGATGACACTGTTCTGTAGTGAGCATAAGCTGGATTCAAAGTGGTGAGATCTTTCTCAGTCCTGACTCCCCCAGGCTTCAGTGCCACCAATGCAGCCAGAGGTTTGCACAGGGCTGCTACACATCCCTGGGAGGGAGCTCGACAACAGTATCTGGCACTGGGGAGTGGCATCAAGACGAAAGAGGTTTCTTAGGCCACAGCCCAGCCAAAGAGCTCATCTTCCATTACAAGCCTTATGTTCTCTCCCTGCCAGGTCAGCCAAGAGGCTCAAATCCTGCCAGAGCCAGGAGCAAGGCCAAGGCCGAGTCTGCACTGCGTTGGCCACAAAAGGGGCTTTGTCCTCCCACCTCCCACCCCCCACCCTGAGCCATCAGGAAGGATCCTTTGCCTCCTGGGTGCAGGCTGAGAAAGCGCCTCCTCATCCCCTCCCAGAGAAGGAGGCAGAGGCAGGACCCAGAGCCACCCCCGTTTCCTGTCCTAACTGGCCTCCAGACTCCCATGGCCGATGCCCCGCCCCTTGGGGTATCCCATAACTCCCCTCATAACTTCAAGGCACATTATACAAGAATTCCTCAGCCTATTTTTTTACAAATCAAGAAACTGAGGCTTGGAGGGGTGAAGGGACTTGTTCAGGGTCTCACAGCTTATAAAGCTAATAATGTCAGGGTTCAAAAGTAGGTTTCAGAATGACAAGCTCAGTGCTTCTCCTCCTCCCCTGCGCCATAGCACTTAGTGAGCTAACAGGCTTAGCTTCTCTAGAATTCAGGCGCAGCTTAGTTTTAATAGAAGCCAGCAAACAGCCAAACATCCTCCCCATCCCCTGCTGGCAAGGCTTACATTCCAGCTCCACTCCCAGGGGTGAGCCTGGGACAAAATCACTCCTGTCTTCTCATCTGGAAATTGCCAATAATGCCCTTAAACATCGAGCCCTTAGCCAACATTGAAAGTTCTGGGTCGGTGAAGGTCATTGTTTCCTGGCCGGAGCGTGCAGGTGCAGGGGTCAGGGTGTAAGGAGATTAAGGTACACTCAGCTGATACCTATCTAGTGACAACCTTGGTGCCTTATGGAGAAGCAAACAGATCAGGGGAATGTGACTGCCAGTGGGGAAGTCTGAGAATAGGTGGGGAAGGGTCTGACTCTTTTATCTCTAGCACTTAGCACACAGTAGGTGCTTAGTTAATGTTGAGGATGACAGTTTGCACACCAACCCTATGGGAAGGGGTGCAAAGATCACTCAGGTTGCCTCGTCACTGGTCACACAGCTAGAGAGTGACAAGCGGGCTTCAACACCCAAACACCCGGAGATACGTGTGCAGGCAGATATGGTCCCCTCCTGGCCCACACCCCCAACCAACCAAGCAAAAGAAGCTGAGCCGGGGCCCTTTCAATTCTCCTGTATTGCTCTTTGGTAGCACTCTGGGGGTTACAGGTGTGCATCACGTGCAGCTCTACAGGGCGCTCTCCTCCACCTTGAAGGTAAACGGACTCAGCTTGTAGCCGGTGCCAGCATAAAACTTGTTCTGGAACTCCACCCTGTGGGCCAAGCCGGGCCATGAGAGGGGTAGGCAGTTGGGGGAGGCCGCAATACCCAGGTCCACGATCAGCAGCCCCTTCTCCCCCAACTCACCAGTGCAGACGCAGGGCATGCAGGAAAGCAGACAGCCCCTCCATCACCAGCAGGATGGCCACGGTGAGGACCGCAAAGGCAGCAAAGACGGGCACCAGCACCAAGCTGCCCACCCTCATGTCCCGGCCCATGCCCAGACCAATGCGCATCACCATGGCCCACAACACCTCTGAGAGCTCTGCAGGGGGCACAGAGGTGTATGTATGCTCATTCTGATTCTGCAGAAGAGAAAACTGAGGCCCAGAGCACCCCCAATCCCCCCAACCATTTACCCTGTGGTGTCTTTAGTCATCCATCTATCCATCCATCCATCCATCCCCATTCTAACTCACTCCATGTCTTTTATTCTCTGAACTTTGGTTTCCCCACTTGTAAAATGAGGGAGGTT
The DNA here is from genome assembly GCF_028372415.1 of Notamacropus eugenii. Taxonomy (NCBI): domain Eukaryota; kingdom Metazoa; phylum Chordata; class Mammalia; order Diprotodontia; family Macropodidae; genus Notamacropus; species Notamacropus eugenii. The sequence goes on along the minus strand of NC_092873.1, from coordinate 20,380,013 downwards.
GGCCCAGGGGTTCTAAAGGTCTCCCATAAAACCCCCTCTGACCAGCCCAGCTCCAAGGATCCACCCCAGCCAAGGACTGCGAGTCTGTACTGAGCAAGAAGGTCCATCTCAGCTCCTAGCTTTGACTGACCTGGAAAATGCACAGGCCTTATCTCCCCCAAAACTAACATGGAGAGCCTGGAAACTCCCCAAGGCTAAGGAAGGGGTGGGTCTGCCTGCACAGGGAGCCAGCCGGCTGGGGGCTGGGGGCCAGGACTCCTGGACCTCGGGGACAGCTGCTGGATCCTCAGACACTGGGGAAAAGGATGCCTGAGCCCCTCAGGCAGGGTGACCCAGTCCCTGTAGCAGTGGTGGTACTCACGGGCATGGGCCAGGCTCAGGGCCCAGAGACGAAGGTAGGAGGCAGTGTTGGAGATGCAGCCCAGACAGTACTCGATGGTATGAATGGCCTGGTGCATGAAGACTTCTGAGAATTCAAACTACAAGGGGTGGGAACGAGGAGGAGGGCGTGAGGCTCACGGAGCAGGAAGAAGGGACGGAAAAACGCAGGTGCTCCCATCTCAGCATCCCATCCAGGTATGCCAAGCCTGGGAGCACCCCCACTTTACAGATGGGGAAACTGAGGCTCAGAAAAGGAAGTGACTTGCCAGTGGTCACACAACTATGAAATGTCTGAGGTGGGCGTCCAACCCACAACTTCCTGGTCCCATGCCCAGCTGTCCGTGAATTCCAGAAATCAGGCTGGGTGGAAGAGGAGGGGGGCTGTGCCCAGCAAGTATGTATGATGTGCCCCTTCTTACATAGGAGGATGTGGAGGTTCAGAGCAGGGGGTTCCCACAGATGAGGATCCCAAGGGTGAGGGGAGTAGGAGGGGCAGGGACTCACTTTGGGCTCCTCCTCTGCATGACTGGCTTTCTCCTCATCTTCCTCGGCCCCATGTCCGTTCAGCGAGGGTTCTGCCTCGGTCACCCCCAGAAGGTGGGTCTTCTCCGAGGAGCCCTAGTCTCAGACAGATGGGTCAGGCTGTGTCAGGTGGGCAGGAAGGCAGGGTCCCCCATGCCCATGCCCTTTGTCCATCTCTCCCCCACTACAGTGCCCACTCCCAGTTCCATACCTGCAGTTGGTGGCCCAGCCGTCTCCTCCGATGGTGCTGGGAGTACAGATATAGGGGTGTCCCCAGAAGAAGGACGGGCACAGAGGCCAGAGCCAGGATCACCAGAAACATCTGCACGGGCTCCTGTGGACAACAGAGTGACACGACTACAAGGCAGAGACCAGAGTCAGGGCCCCCAGCCGTACCCAACACACTTCCCACCCCTCCAGACACTGGCGATGTCACTTCAGCCATGGAGGCCTCCCTGATGAGAAGAATAGCCCCCCAGACTCCCTGCCTAACCCTCGGGATGTGTCTGCCAGGCCCTGGGAGGGAGCTGGCTGATCTCTCCAGCCCAGAGAATACAGCATTGTTATGTACAGGCGGCCTCAGCCCTTCCATCTCCTGAAGGAAGCAGGTTTTCCAATTCTTAATGATTGGCTTAAAGGAGGGGACTGTACTTTGCCACCTCATCCCAGAGGATGATGCCCCAGGGACACCCCCATGGGAGCAGCCTCCCTTCTCTAGCCCTGACCCTGATCCCCAGGGAAGGACAGGGGACTCACTACCTCCCAAGGCAGTGCATTCTTACTAATTATTAGGAAGTTTTTTTCTTATACCAACTAGGTGTATGGTGTAGCATACCACATGTATGTACACCTATTCATGTATATATGGACACGCTGGCTGTTTGATGGGTAGACCACTGGGGAGGGGTATAAGACAAAAGTGGGGGGAGCATGTATAGCCTGGAGAAGAGAAGATTCAGGAACCTGAGAACTACTGTAACCTTCCTGAAAGACTTGGGGAGGAGGCAGCAATCTGGGCACAATGTGGGGGAGAATAAAAAGATGCCTCTTGAAGCTGATGTCAGGGGGACCACCCTCAAAGAAAGGAGCTGCCCTGGGCAGGGGGGCAGAGGTTGGAGGGCCCCTTGTTGGGGATGCTTCTGCAGGCCACATTGGAGGTCCCTGCCAACCCTCAATGAACTATGATTCTCATTCCCATAAAATTGGTCTTAAAAAGCAAATGTCCCTGGGCTCCCAGGAAGCAGAGCTGGGGGGAACCTTAGAGACTGTCTAGCCCAAAGTTAAAGTGACTCGTGGCAGAAGGAAAAGTCCATCCTGGCTCTCCTGACTCCCCCCTTGGCTCCTCCCATGGCCTTCTGTTGCCCCTGTGGGAAGGGCTGTTCCACTCCTGGTTCTGCATCCCCAGCACTAGCCTGTGCCCGGCAGAGCAGGCCCTTGTTAATGTGAGGGGTTCCCTCTGAGCTCACCTGGTGGGTGTACAGGGGCTCGTTGGTGGGGCTCCGGGAGAAGAGGAACATGTTGATAAAGTGGATGAGGATGCTGGGTGCCCTGGGCGAGCTGGCGGCTGAGAAGCACAGCCACTTGTAGGCAATCATGAACACCAGGTAGCCAAAGAGGCCCAGGAGGAAAAGCATCTCCGGCAAAAACTCCAGCAAGAGCCGGTGGGGCTGCCGAAAGTGTCTGTGGGAGAAGGTGAGAGGCTGCTGGGGAGTCCTGGCCCCTCCATCCTATCTCTGCCCTGCCCCGAGGTTGCCCCCTCAGCCCCCAGGATGTCCCCTCAGCCCTCAGGTTGCCTCCCAGCCCCCAGGCTGCCCCCTCAGCCCTCAGGCTGTTCCCCTCAGCCCCCAGGCTGCCCCCTCAGTCCCCAGGCTGTCCCCCCAGCCCTTAGGCTACCCCCTCAGCCCCCAGGTTGCCCCCTCAGTCCCCGGGCTGTCACCCCAGCCCCCAGGTTGCCCCCTCAGTCCCTGGGCTGTCCCCCCAGCCCCCAGGTTGCCCCCCCAGTCCCCGGGCTGTCCCCCCAGTCCTCAGGCTGCCCCCTCAGCCCCCAGGTTGCCCCCTCAGTCCCCAGGCTGTCCCCCCAGCCCTCAGGCTGTCCCTCCAGCCCCCAGGTTGCCCCCTTAGTCCCCAGGCTGTCCCCCCAGCCCTCAGGCTGCCCCTGCCCCAGGCCTCACAGGTGGTTGAAAACACCCAGGATGACCCCAAAGGTCATGTGCAGGATGCCCAGGATCACTGACATCTTCATCTTGAAAGAATTGAGGAAGCTCAAGTGGTTGATGGCCAGACTCCAGATCTAACCATGAGGGGAGGGGATAGTCAGAGGCTTCAGGTCCTGAAGGAGGGAGGATGTGAGCTCCTGGGCCCCCTCCCTCACCTTGTTACTGTTTCTGCAGCATGTGACACTACAGCCCACCCCTCCCAACATGCTCAACTCTCTGCTTCCCTGCCACCTTCCTTCAACTAACACTGATTAAACCCCTGCTGCATTATGTGGTTATTCATGAAAGGGGGCCAAGTCTGAGGAGGGGGTGGCCTCAGAAGGGAATTCTCCACCTCAGAGCCTTTGCTCAAGCTGTTCCCACTGCCTTTCATGCCCTCCCTCCCTCCCTAGTTTCACCTCTTAGAGAATGCCCGTTTCCTTCATGACTAGTTATATAATGCTGTGTTTATAATTTTCTTCTAGGCTGTGACCTCCATGAGAGTGGGACTGTATTTCCCCTAGTGCCCAGCACGTGGTTTGGCATACAGTAGGGGTCTAATCAGTGCTGGTCCCCTTGAATCTTCTCTTCTCCAATAGATACTCCAACTGCCTTCAGGAGTTCCTCCAATGGCACAGATCCTCTGTCATCCTGACCCCCCCACCCTCACCAAGGTGACTCCAGTGACCTCAAGGCATCTCCCTCTTTGGGTCCATTCTACACAAGCTGCCACAGTCGGCTTCTGAAGGAAAAGGTCTGACCCCACCACTCATAAATGTCAATGGCTCCCCATTGCCCCTCAATCCGGACCTGGCTTCCTGTCCCAGCCTTTCCCTGAAGGCTCTTGACCCTGCCAAGGCGAGGGGCGGTTGTGAGCTACTCCCCAGCACAGGCTGGATGTGCCTTTGTCAGAGACATTGTCAAGGTCCAGCTTGGTCTGGACTCGTCTCAAGCCCCTTCTGTCAATGGGATTTCAGCACCCCACAGACCTGCCCCAGTCTTGCTCCCATGTACATACTCCCGAAACTATGGTTACCCAAGAAAATCCTCTTCCCATCCTCTGAAATCCAGCTTAACTGCCCCAGTAGCCATGGTCCTCCTAGTTGGGAGTGAGGGTCCCTCCTCAACTCCTATAGGGTTTTGTATTTTGCTTCCTTCCCCTCTCTGCCCTCAGTTTCTCCATCTTAAAAATGAGGTGATAAGGCTCCCAGCTCTGACACTCTTATGTTCTGTGTTCTGTGACACAATCTAACTCTGATATTCCATATTTTAAGCCTCTCCAGCCCAACAGTGCCATTCTAACCTCTAATGTCCCTGCTAGCTCTGAAATTCTCTGTTCTGAGATCCCTCCTGTCTCTGCCAGTCTATGTTTTAAAGGCCCGTCCAGCTCTGACAGCCTAGGACTCACCGGGTCGATACCAAAGGGGTAGGGTCCCCGGAAGACATCAGTGATGTTGGGATCCAAGCTGAGGACTGGGTGGTTGGCCAGAAATGCTGAGCTATAAGACAGAGGATTGTTAGGGGGCATCAGCAGGTAAGTGGGGAGGAGGGGCCTCTGTGGGGCAGGGTAGAACCTCACCTCCAGTTGGACTGGCTCGCCATGGTCTTGACACTCCAGCCCGAGGGGAAGATGGTGGTAGCTCGACTGAAACATTCGTTGTAAATGAAGCCAGTGTAGATAGAGAAGGCCCCCATGAGCAGAAGCAGGTAGCGGCCTTCAAAGAAAGTCCTCCAGATCTGGGAAGGTTGAGAATTGGGGGTCCAGTGTCCAGGGAGAACAGCCCCCAGCCTGGGGCCCATCCATTCTCCCCCGCTCCTCCCAGGCTCCCAGGATTTAGAGCAAGACAGCAGTGTCACAGATCTGGCCTGGGGAGGGATCTGAGACTGCAGAGGAAGCTGGGCCCAAGCTAGGAAGTGACAGGACTAAGCTGCCAATTCCCAGAGCCCTCAGCCCCCCTGCCCTCCCCCATGCCCCTCACCTCATTCTTCGAGGCCTTCATGCTGGGCCGATTCTCTCCAAGTACCATGGCCAGGGCAAAGAGGAACATGAGGAGCCCGTGACCCACATCCCCAAACATGACAGCAAAGAGGAAGGGGAAGGTGATGATTGTGTAAGGGGCTGTGGGAGGAGAAGGTCCATGAGACATGTGAGCCCAAGGTCCAAGCCCCTCCTCAGCTGGCCTGCTTCAATTCCAGCCTCTGACAGATGGGAGACTGAGGCACAGAGGTGGTAAGTACAGCCAGGAGGCAAAGTTTGGGTCCAAACTCTGCTCTGCTGCACCCAGCACACTCCCTAGGACATCCCCTCCCTTCTCAGCATGTATCTCAGCATGCCCTAACTGCACACAGCCAGTCCCAGCGGGGGTGGATATAGGTGCTCCCTGGGCTGTGCCAGACTGGTGCTCCCTTGGGCCCCACCCCTAGAGGCCTCCACTATGAGAATGAGGGGAACCCTGGGAAGGTGGAAAGGACCTTGGAGGCCACCTAGCACAACCCCTACACTTTATAGGGGGGAAGGTGAGGCCCAGGCAAAGCAAGCAGCTTGCTCAAGCTCACACAGCTGGTGAAGGTCATTGCTCCTTCAAGATAGAAACACTAGCTGCTAGCCGCTCCAGGAAGGGTGGAAGATCCAGGATGGAGACACAAGGAGGCTTAAGGATACTGAGAAAGTGCTTGACTGGTCCACACTGACAGTGCCTGGTCTACACTGCTCAGTTCTATGTGGCCCAACACTCATCTAGAGGACATTCTTTGGAACAGACACATCACTGTCCTGACTCGAACCCAGGCCAAGGTTCTGGGTCCAGCAGCGGCCCTCCAGGGATGTGGCTGTCCTGTCCATCACAGCCAGAAAGTTGGCCTGTCACCTACCCCTGGTTCTGATGCTTACAACTAGATCCAGTCCCCTTAGGAGGACTAAGCCCCACAAACACATGCCCCACTGTGGCAAGAACATGCCCTGTTCTTTGGCCCATATTTCTCCTCCCTTTGGTCCCAAGTCTGTGAATTTGGGGGATCAGTGTGAACCCCACTAATCTTTACCATTCAAACTTTGTAAAGTTTCCTTTTTCAAAAGACAGAGAGAGAGAGAGAGAGACAAGGACAAAGACAGAAAAGGAGAAAGAAAGAGAAGGAGAGATGGAGACAGAGAGAGAGAAGAGAGACAGAGAAAGACTTTGGGGTACTTTGGTCCATGCAGAGGCAGAGAGGCCTGTCTGAACAGTTGCTTGTGCAAAAACGATCTGGGAGTTGGTGGGTGGTGAGCTCCATGAACGTGAGCAGTGACCTAGCAGCTGTGTGAGCTAATTAGATCCTGGGACAAAAGTCTGGCTCCAACCCCACCTAGAGGCCAGTGGTCAGCCCCAGGCCCCACCAACGAGGAAGGGTGTTTTGCAGCTGGGGAGGCTCCTGAAGAGGACAGTCAGGAAGGGCCTGGAGAGGACATCACGAGAACCATCCTTAGGAACCAGGACATTTGGCTGGAGGAGAGCGGGCTTGGGGTGGCTGTGCTTGGCGGAGGAAGTTTAGCTTTGCTCTTCATGGCCCTGAGGGCAGAACTGGGCTGCCAGTAACATGGTGGTACCTTGGAGTGAGTCACCGGCTTCCTTTTTATTTTTGTTTATGACCTGTTTCTGTTCATTTTTGAGTGAGGGAAGGGCATTGTGGGAGAAATGGAGCTGTGTATGATGGATGATACAGGTAAGCAGGTTTTGGTGGCTCAGGGCAGGGAAGCCCTTCCTAACAATGCATCCAGCATGGACTGGCCTGGGCTGGGCTGATTTGTCCCAGGGGGGGTTTCCTCATCCATAGCTGGAGGACCCCCTGTCACAGAGGCTAGAAAAAAGATTCCTCAGTGGGGGAAAATGGATCCTTCCCAGGCCCAAGGTCCTAGGACCCTATCAGGTCCTACCTAGGCAAACCCAAATTCAAACCCGTTGAGAGAGAGCAAGCCAAGGTGAAGGATGCAGAATTGGGTCACAGAGTCCAGCTCCCTTATTTTACAGATAAGGAAACTGAGGCTGAGTGAGAAAAGTAATTGCCTGCCCAGAATCACACAGATAATACATGTTGAGCCCAGCTGTTCCTGACCATGACCATAGCTACTGCTATGCTATCTCGCCTTGGGGCAAGCTGGGCTGTGTCGGGATATCACCACCCAGGACTGAAAGGAAAATGTGGCCTCCCTCAAACTGTCCCTCTGGCCCCATCTGTCAACTGGCCTGACCTCGACAGATTTCTGACGCAGGAATGCTCACCTGGGTTCACCTCCTGATAGCGTCCCACACCATAGGCGTCCACAATGCCTTGGAAGCTGGCGGTAAATCGGTTGGTGCGGACGAGTGTTGGGGGCGAGTCTCTGGAGGGGATTCGATGGACTACAGTTCCCACACCTGCTCCACTTCGGAGCTAGCAGGAGAGGAAAGAGAACAGGGCAACAGATAATTTGATGAGATGTGGGCATTGTGCTGATTCCTGTCCTCAAGGACCTTACATTCTGTTGGGGGATATAACCGATACACAAGATACAAAGCACACACAAAGAAAAAAATGCAAACTGGCACCACGGCGCTGAGCCTGGAGTTAAAAAGAAGTGAGTTCAAGTCCAGCCTCAGACACTAGCTATGCGATCCTGGGCAAGTCACTTCACCCCGCCTGCCTCAGTTTCTTCATCTGTAAATAGGAAATGGCAAACCACTCTAGCATCTTTGCCAAGAAAACCCCAAATGGGATCACCGGGAAGGACAAGACTGAAGACTGAACAACATTAAATAATTTTTGCCAAAAGGAAGATTTTGATCTTTAAAAACCATGCTCTGAAGGCAGAGGAGCTGTTAATTACCCTGAAGAAGAGGTAAATGGAAATGGAGACTAAGAGGCTAGAGATTCTAGAAAGAATGATCTGTGACCCAGTCGTTAATGGAGACTGTGTTGAACCGTGACACAAGTAGGGTCATCAAGGGGGAGGAGAGAAGCAGGAGTGCAGATGGAAGAGCCCATGTATAGGGCATAAAAAAGCCTTAGGCTTCACCTGTTACTGCGCACTCCCGGGCATCACCCCCCAGAGAGGAGCAAGGGGAGGTCAGCTGCCCTTAGTGCCAAGGTACAACTAGAGGGGTGGCATGAGAACCTGGCAGCTCCAATAGCTCACTGGAGCAGAGGGGCTGTTTGGGGGGTTGGCAGAGTGCATGGAGGACCACTGGGAGCTCCCCAAGGGATTATCCTTCCTTCCCTTTGAAGTGGATAAAAAGGGCATTTCTGCCCATCCGGCTTCAGAAAGGTGCATTTCCAGTTCCCCAGTGGAGGGCAAGGAAGGGGATGAAATTTTCATGACACAGATTTGGGGGATTAGATTGAAGTACTCCACTCACAAGCCTCTGATCCCTTATGGCCAAATACAGTTCCCACTGCACTGTGCAAAAGCATGGAAATGCAACTTTGTCTGTGAGGAACAGTGAGGGAGTGAAGGGCCATGGAACTAAGAGGAGGGCGATATCCCCCTGGTCTGGGCATGCCGAGGAGGGCCACCCAGGAAGTGAGGCAGAAGCTGGTTCCTAAAGAATGATCAGAATTATTCAGGGCAAAGACGAAAGGAAAGAGGGTATGGGCTGTATGTGTGTGGATAATGTAAAGGCAGGAAAGGTGGGGGATAGTGGGGATGTCAGTCTGGGGGGGCACAGGAACATGAGAAAATCATGTCAGGTACAGTAGTACCAAGGAGTAAAGGGCCTTGAACATCAGGTAAAAGTGTTTGGACTTTCCATTGTTGGAAAGTGAGGTACCATGGAGAGAACACCGTGTCTGGTGAAGAAGGCCTCAGACCTTTTTTAGCTTGTGCACTATGGACAAATTACTGAAATTCTCTGAGCCTCAATTTCCTTATTTGCGAAATGGGGAGAATAATACCTACAGTGCCTGCTCCGCAGGTTTGAATGAGATAACATCTATAAAGTTCTTTTCAAACCTTAAATCACAATATAATCGTCATTATTAGCATTAGAGTTATAATACTAATTATGAAATTAGGGTAATAAGCAGTATTATTGCTATTGGCAATGAGGAGCTAAGGACAAACTCTTAAGCAGGGGAGTGCCATCTGGAGAAGATAATATTTGTAGACTGTTAACAGCCATGTAGTTCTAGTGCTAGAAGTACTGTGGTGGAGGGGAGGTTTTGACCCTCAGTGGCCTTGTGGTCTCTGACAACTTACTTCCCCCTTCTCTGAGCCTTGGTTTCCTCCTCTGTAAAATGGGATAATAATCCCAGCACTCCTGCCCATAATGTTGAGAGAGTTAGGGCTTTGTTGACATTAATGTGCTCAGGAAAGAACTGCTCCTTTCTTTTTCGAAGAGCTCCATGCAGGCACCTTCATTTAATCTTCAAAGCATGAACTGCTGTAGGCAGAGTGGGCAAAGGGCTCTGCTGCCCATGGGAAGTGTGAAGAAAGCAAGGCCCGCCAGCATTGTGTGACCTTATGGGCCGTGGACATTGGTGGGAAAATGGGGCTTTGGGTGAGCGCCCTGGAGCCTGCCCTGCCCAGACCGGGGACTCACCGAGCTCTCATTCAGGGTCTGCTGCAAGGTTAGGAGGTCTCGTGTCGGGCACCAGACCTCGGCAACGAGGCACTTGTCGGTGACGCTGAGGCTGCACTGGTTGAGCATTAGGTAGACGGCCTTCATCTTGCGGATTTGCACTTGCCACAAGGGCAATACACCTTGGACTCGATGGAGCACCTGCCCCAGGAACTGTTCCGTCTCCTGGAGCACCTGTGGAAGGGGGCCGAGCAAGGGATGGTCAGACACCTATGAGTCTGGGGCAGCTTCCCCGGCCTTCTGGACTTCCCAAAGTCTCCAAGCCACTGCCTTCTCTGGGCTTCAACGTCTTCTGTGCAAGGATCCTAGACTCTGGCCCTTCTTACAGCCCCACATCCCCTTCCTGTTAACTCTCCCAGGAGGCTGTAAGCACCTTGAGATAGGAACTGTTCCATTTCAGTCTTGATCTCCAGGGCCTGGCATACAGCAGGTGCTTAATAGATGATGGTTGGCTAACTCATAGAGGAGGGACTGGGAGGGACTGGAACAATGGTAGGGGCAGGGGGCCCTTGGCAATGTCTCCCACTGGAATAAGCCGCCCCCTCCCCGGCAGGGTCAAGGATGCTGGAGAGCCAAGCCCTGCCCAGACACGGGTTGGCCTCGTCTGGCTCACCCTTCTCTTGGGACTCACCACACCAAGGTCCTGTTTCTGCTGCTGCAGGTGCTGCAAGCTGGCCAGACGCTCCTCCTCACGCTCCGGATATGGGAACACGTTGCAGTGAAAACTGAAGGGACAGAGTGGTGGGAGTGGGTGACGTGGAGGGGACTGGGGCAGGAGGAGAGAGAAGGGCTGGGGAGGGCCTCACTCACCAGTCTGTGATCTTGCGGATTTTCTGTCCAATCTGCTCTCCCCAGTAAGAGATGAGGAAGATCACCCAAGGCACACTTTCCCCCTGCAGGAGAGAGCAGCACCAGGAGTGACCTTCAGAGCCAGCCCTTCCTCCTGCCCCAGCCCACTCAGGGGCTCAGACAGTACTGCCCTTCGTTCAGTGTCCTTAGGACACAAAGCAGAGGCCAGGCAGTACTCCCAGCCCCTGCCCCAGCCCCAGAGGAGGCTGAGTCTGTACTGGATCAACCACACTTCCTTAGGGTAAGAGCAGGGGCTATTTCTGTGTTTTTGCCTTTCTTTGTGTAACAGCAGAGAGAAATGCATAATAAATGCTAATGGACTGCCTGATTCTTAAATCCACGCATTTGTGAACCAGTTGCCTGGGTCAAATAGTCCATTGAGGCCGGGGTCACGGGTCACTCAGTGACTAGGTTAGTCAAGAACCCAAGGCCAGAGTCAGGGCTGGTCTGGATTGAAGGGTCAATAAGGGCCTCATTAGCACCATATTGTGACCACTGAACCCTGGAGCCTCAGACAACCCCCCAAGCAGAAGGGTTGGGTCCTCATGTGACTGACTGGTCTAGGAAGGCACCCAAACAAGGGCAAACGAGTCCTCCCAATTTGGTATGGTTTCCCTGGGGCCCGTGCCAGGGCAGTAGAAAGGGTAGGGTGACCCCTTACCGTCAGGGGGTCCTCAAGTGGCTCCTCCATGTCAATGAAGCTGGAGATAAGGTAGCCACGGCATGCCCGCCACAACAGACGCTCCAGGGCACCAGCTCGCCAGGGCTGAATGGCTCCTGCCACAAAACTAACAGATGACCCCATGAGGGTGGGAGAGGGCCAGGGTCCCCTGCAAGACAGCCTCATCCTGTGCCCCTGCTCACCCCTGGGGACAGCCAAGCAGAGGCACAGAGTCATGCCCACCCTGAAACCTGCCGCACTTTGACACCTTGTCCCAGAGTGGGGACCCTCACAGCAGGTGCAAGCTCCTCAGAAGCTCCTGCCTTGTTACACGGAACACCAAAGAGGCAGCCGATGGGCAGAAGCAAGACAGGGAGCAAGAGCGCTGAACTAGATCTTCAGCCTGGTTCTGCACCAACATGCCAAGGCCCGTGGGCATCAGCGCTTCGTTTTTCAGCTTCCTTTGCTATGGAGGCATTTTGGACTAGAGGATCTTTAGGGCCCTCCCAACTTGCCATTCCCTGTTTTAGACTTCCCCAGCTCTGCCATTCCCTGTTCTAAGTGACCTCCCAGCACTGACATTCTCTGTTTTAGATCCTCCTAGCTCTAGCACTCCTTGTTCTAGAGCCCTCCTGGCACTGTCATACCCTGTTCTAGATCCCTCCCCCTCACCCAGCATTCCCTGTTCTAGATCTCTCCCAGCCCTGACATTCCCTGTTCTAAGGGCTGTCCCAGCTCCCATATCCCAGGTTCCCTTCAGGTCCACACCTGCCCTCTCAAGTACCTAATCCTGAGATCTGCTCGTGGCCCAGCCTGGGGGTCGAGTAAAGGAGTCTCTTCCAAAGGCCAGTTGGGTGGGGCATCTGGAAGCTATGGGACCCCAAGGAAACCAGATTCAGGGGGCCCACCCCCAGATATGGGGAGCCCCCACCCCACTCAGCCCTGGGAGCCCCACTCTAATGGTTTGAGTCTACCCCCCCACCCATGCTTCCCACCAGGAACCCTAGAAGGCAGGGGGGCACTAACATGCTGGCCACTGGTGTATGGTCCCTGCCGCAGGACGGCAATGTGCTGCTGCAGCAGATGCATCCGCGTGCGCATGGCCTGGTGGTTGCCCCGGACTTCCCGAAGCTCCTGTGCCACCTGCTGGGTCCCCTCTTGGATGCGCAGCAGATCCTTAGGGGGTGGGGCCTCCGGGTTCCCCTGGGGCTCTGGGAGGGTCAGGCCACCTCTTCTCACCTCCTCCTGCAGGAAGGCTGGGGAGAGAGTGGCACTGGCCAGCTCATGCTAGTGCTGAAACTCAGTGCCCTTTGGGCTGAGAACCCCAGGCCACTCCCTGGGCCTCCTCAGCTGAGCTCCTAGATGCTCTGAGGTCAACAAATCTATTCCACAAGCATCTATGTGCCAGCTCCCAGTCTCAGCTCTGGAGATATAGGCCTGGAGAAAAACCTTCCAGAGGTTTGATTCCTCAGAGCAGAGGAGCCTCTTTGGCCCAATCCCTGTGCTGCCTCAACATCCACCAGCATGGCCTTCCCACCATCCCTCGCTTCCTCCCTGCTGCCCATACTCTTGCTCTCACTGCCCCTTCCTCTGTTTCCCACCCAACAAGCCTGGCTCACATTAGCAAAGCTGATTAATCACCAAGAAGCTCCATAATCCCCCTTTAAGGCATGAGCGAAGCATATCACTAAACTGGTTCTGGACAAGGCAATCCTGAGCCAGACCTCAGATAAGCCTTTCCCAGTGCTACGGATGATGCGCTATGTGAGACCCAATAGATTGATGCCACAAACACATGCACAGGTAGCCCAAACACTTCCCCCCTTCTCTTCAGCCCAGCCCTGACTGTCCCATCAAAAAGGGAACCACAATGACCCCAGGAGGGCTTTGGCGCCTTCTTAGGCTTGAACAGCAGCTTCCGGAGAAAGCCCGGATAGTCTGTGCCGCCTTTCTCCTTTCTTCTCCCTTCACCTCTAGACCTGCCTGGCTCAGCCCAGCCTTGGCTCCCATTCTCACACTTACAGAAGGTCTTCTCTAGGTCCTCACAGCGCCGAACCTCCCCAACATAGCGCCGCTGAAAGGTGCTCACCGAGGCATTTAGCTGCAGCCAGAAACACCAGCTGGTCAGGTATCACAAGAGCCCCCTGCAGGTCCAGTGACTGCCAGCCAGCCCCTTAAAGCCCTTGACAGGATCAGATCTATTGGAGGCTCTATTGGGCCCTTCACAAACTGAAGTGTCATTAGGCATTGGAGGCAGAATTTGAACCCCATCCTCTGACTTACACAGCCCTGTAATGACTCTCCTTAAGCTTGGGGTCAGTGATGCTGGGCAGTACTGGCGCAGCCGGTCCCTTTCATCCCATCCCCCATTCCTAACCCCCAAAGGCCTCAATCAAAATTCGGCAGCAAAGGAGCAAAGAGGGGATGTTCTAGAAGGCAGGGGACCTAATTTCTAGACCCAGTTCTGACCGTAAGTGGCTGTATGACTTAGCAGAAGTCATTTTCCCCTCTGTGGGTCTTTGTCCTTTCTCCTGTAAAATGGGCATCACATAATTTACACAGAAGTGCGTGCGTGTGCTAGTTATCACTAGAGCTGCACTTAAAAAAAAAGGTGAGGTGTGCCAGCCACCTCCCAACAGAGAAGGTGCCATTTCAGCATGAATAAGGCACATTTTTGGATGTGGCCAATATGGGGATTTGTTTGGCTTGACTATGTTTATTTGTTACAAAAATAAGATGGGAAATTAAATTAAAGTGGATGTCACATCACAGAAACAGAATTTTGGAGGTGGAAGGGACTTTGGAGGGATCCATCCCCAAGGGTTTGCTGAGGAGGAAACTGGGGCTCAGAGACAGGGAGGGACTTGACCAAGGCCACACAGTTGATGAGAAGTGGGGATTCCTGAGTGAGTCCTGAGTTCTGTTCATTGGTCCCCATGAGACATTGGGGAAGTCGTTTCTCTCATAGCCCAGATGCCAGAGGGTAAGTATGCCCACCAGTGACTCCTCTGGCACCCCAGGAACTTTGTGAGACCCTCTCCCACCTAAGGCAGCAGCCCCACTCACATCTCGGAACTCCACTAGGCCTCGCTCTCCTAGGTCGCTCACACAGGTGTAGGCAGCGGCTGTGGGCAAGAACAGCTGGGCCAGGGCCACCTCCTCGCTCCTGAACATGGAGCCCATGGTTCTGTGGGCACAGAGAAGTTAGGCGTTAGTGGGACCTTAGCACCCAAAGGTGCTGCTTCCCAGCATCCCATTGGAGCCTGAAGGATGACCGCTGCTTTTCTCCACATCATCTCCTCTGGCCAGGCTCAAGCCAAGTCTCCAGCCTCCACGGAGTCTCCTCTGAGTGCTTGATGCACAGTGAGCCTGGGGGATCCCAACTATAGAGCTGTAGAGGCCATCTGGGCCAAGACGGTTATGTTACAGAAACTGAGGCCCAGAAGTAACTGCCCAAAGTCAGAGGGGGATTTGAACCCAGGTCTAGAGACAGTAAGTACTCTTTCCTTGGCACCAGTCAGAGCTACAGGGACTCTAGGGCTCGTTCCCTACACTGATTCATGATATTCTCAGAATCTCTGTGTCAGGAAGGACCTCAACAGGAACGTTCCCTTCCCCCAGCCCACCAAGGGGTGTCCTCTGCGGGCCTCCCCCAGATAGCCCTTCTGAGGATACTCATCTACACAAACGAAGAGGTCAGGTCCAGCAGGGAGCTCACATGGAGCTCCGGGAGCATCCAGGGCCCTCACTATAGTAATCACGCTTCCTCCTCTGGACAGATACTGCCAGGCTTATCAGAGTCCTCTCGGTACTCTGTGTGGAGCCCAGATGGGGCCTGACCAAGGCAGGGACATGGGAGGCCAACTCGAGACCATATGTGAACATGGCCTCCAGCGTAAACCACTGACTCAGGGCCTTCACCCAAACTACCTTGTGGCCCTGTTTGGCAGAGACGAAGGAGGGGCTGGTTAAAGGCTGGGTCTTTCACTTCTTTGCCAGTTGATGCAACATTTGGAAACAAATCACCTTTTCCTTGCTTGTTGCCTTATCGGCTGGGCCTTTCTCCCAAACAGGACAAGTCAGAAGGTGGTGGACACAGAGCGGTCTGTGGGGGAGCTGGTGACTCAAGCCATGGGCCCAGGTCAGGGCTGCAGGAGGAGCAGACGTGGTCCCCAGCCTCAGACAATTCAGTAAATTTTTATGAAGACCCTACTACGTGTGGGGTCTTGTGCTGGGCTCAAGGGATTCATGGGCAAGACCCAAAGAGTCCCTTTCTCAAGGAGCTCACATTTCACTGACAGGAACCAAGAAACCCAGACAGAAGTAACTAACTAACCAGATAAGTGATCATGTCCAGCAGGTCTGTGCCCAGCACGCACTGCACACTGAGGGCCTTACAAATACTGTCTCATTTTATACACACATGTATAGAAACCACATAATCTCTCACTCTAGAGAGACAATCCATATAAAAAGGAGCATTGGGGAAGGGGGTCCCACTAGCGGGGTTGGGATGGGAAGGACCTCAGGTGGGGAACTGGGGGCTCTGAAAAAGGCTGCACAGGGTGGTGGGTTGACAGCAAGTACCTCCAGAATATTCCTTCTTCCTAGAGGGACCCTGAAGAAAGACTGCCCTGCAGCCCCTTCCTGTGCAGCCACTGCCCCCTACACTGGGCACTGCTCTGCAGCTCTGTCCTGGGCAGCCCCCTTCAGCCCCTCAGAATCAGTCTTCATCGAGTCACTTCCCACACTCACTCCTTGCCGTTCCTTTCTCTGCCACATCTCCTGTCTCCCTCTCTGCTCACAGGAATCCTCCTCCAGCTCAGGCTCTCTCAGCCCACCTCTCCTGGCCTATGCTGTCCAGCAGCCTCCTCCTTGGCCTCCCTGCCTCCAGTCTCTCCCTCCTCCCTAATCCATCTGCCAAGAGGAAATTCTACAGCGCTCATCTGACCAAGTTACCCTTCCCCAAACTGAAAAAATCTTCCTGGGCTACCTAAATCCTTAGTGGGTGCTGATGGCCCACCATCATTCAGCTCCTACCCACATGCCTTCCCCTGAGAGCACTCTGTGTCGCAGACACATACTGTTCTTGTCTTATAGGACCTTTCTTCTCCCACTACAAGCCTTTGCCCAAGCTGTGCCCCTTGCCTTAGAAGATGTTCCAGGCTGGCCTTGGCTCTTGGAATCTCTGAGCATTCTCCTGAGCACAGCCCAGGTGCCCCTGTGACCTGGTGTCTATTTGGTGTGTACTTTGTATCTATCTGTTGTTCCACATAATAAATCTGTAAAGTCTTGAGGTCTGTCTCTAATCCAGAATTTAGAACCATGCCTGCCAAGAGGAAGAGCTGCCCTGTGGGCTTGAACGGATGTTCTAAGGACTGAGAGGCTTCCCTTCTGACATTCCACCTTCTAAGTTCTCCCCCAGCCCCAACATCCCCGTTCTAAGGTCTCTCCCAGCCCCGATGATCCTGTTCTAAGGTCTCCCCCAGCTCTGATGTCCTTCATTCTAAAGTAACTGAGTGACCCCCATGGGCCTTGCTGTGGATGATGATGGAGGAGGGGAGGACTGGCAGAATTGGAGGGAGATCAGACAACGTAGATTGGGGGGACTGGGGGGCTATTTAGAAGGGAGAGATAGCACAAGAGAGAGGCTCCCTTCCCTTTCTCCCCCTCCTGCCTCACCAACTCCACCTGTTCCAGACTTTGGTTTCCTTTGAAGAACAAACAGCCAACACTCAAAGGTTTGCTTTCCCAGCCCCCTTCCATGCCTGAGCCTGCCCAGGGCCGCAGGGAGTAGTCTCCAGAAGAAACACTGCCATTTCCCCATGGGTTTAGGTGTAAGGGCTGAGCCAGGGAAGCTTGAATGTCAGCTGGCTGCCGAGCTCTGCTCCCGTCCTCCCCAAATCACAGTAAACTTGCTGGGCCTTCCAAGGGGACAACCATCCAATCTGATGGACTCCTGTGGACTCAAGTAACCTCAAGCCTCCCCAGCAAGGCAGATGAGAGAGAATTAGGACATCTTGGAGCTGCTATCTAACCTGAAGAGCTGACTCTCAGAAGTGAAGGGTGCCACAGAAGGTGAGTGGGGAGAACTGGGGTTGCCCTAAAGGCTCCACTGACCCCACGGGCCTAGACTCATTCATCCATTCACCCATGCACTCATTCCTCCATGCATTCATTTACAGATATTTCCTGGCCCTCATATTCTGCCCTCAGGGATCTTATACTTCAGCAGTCTGTTGCAGGCAGAAGGCTGGCTCTGCAAAGTCACTCTAGCCCCAGGCAAACAGAGGCGGGGGCTGTCCACATCACTTGGGTTAGTCACTTCCCCTGGGGGGAGAGGTCACCTACTGTCCCCATCTCTGGACAGGGAAATGGATGGCCACCCAAAGGAGGATGAGAGAAACAGCACCACTCTGGCCACAAAAGGAAGAAAAAGGACTGGAAGTGGAAAACCCCCCAGAAACGTGGACGCATGAGTCAAGGTCACGGTGACCAGTTCATATAGGGCCTGGAAAAGGGGAAGTAGAGGAATGAAGAAGTCCGTCTGTCTCCCCAAAGCATAGCTCTCATGGAGTTTCCAGCTCAGCCGCTCCCTAAGCCCGGAAGGGCCCTGAGGGGAAGCCACAACCCCCACCCAGAGAGGCAGCCCAGGGCCCGCCTTTCTGCTCCTGGCCCTATTCACTGGGGCTCCCAGTCCTCACTTTCACTTTCGGTTCTTTAAAGACTTCTTGCATAAAATAAGCTGTGCTTGGAACTAGGGCCTGGGGGACACAGAGATGCCCCAAATCTTACAGTCTAGCAAAGTTCCCAGTCTGAACAATTTGAGTTTTGGCAGCCTAGGCTGTCCAGAAGGCGGCTCTGACCTTCTGTGTTCTAAGTTCTAAGGACCCTCCCCCAGTTCTGACATTCTATTTGCTAAGAGCCCTTGTGAGCTCTGATTTCCTATTAGTTCCCCTTCCAATGGTCAACCCCCCCCCCCAAAACCAGGCAGCGCTCACTGTTCCCAGAATTCCCCAGGATCATTTCTCATCTTCAAGTTGGGTCCTGGGAAGCCGCCTGCCTTCTGGCCTGCTCACTGGCTTCCCTGAAGCCCCCATCCCCTTTTTTTTGTGTCCCCTCAACTCTCTGGAGACCCATAGAAGGAAGTCTGTAGTCTGAAGCCAAGCCAGAGAGCTCCCTGAGGGCAAGTCCTCCAGTCAGGTCAGAAATACATTTTTTCTGCTAGTTTTTGCTCATTCATTGCGTACATTTTCCTGTGTGTCCCTCCCCCATTTTTGCCTCCCGAAAGCTTCCCTCTACAACAAAGAATCAAGGGAAAACCCAGCTCAGCCACATTCCCTCCACGTCCCCCAAGGAGGCCCCCCCCATCCAAGCTCAAGAATGACCATTACACCTCCTGCAGTTGCCTTATCTTTCTTTGCACAAGGGCAAGAACGCACAGTGCGTTCCAGACGATGTCCCACGTGTCCCACTGTAGTGGACCGAAGCTCAGGGAAGGGACTAGCCCAAGGGGACTATGGTAGGGGATGGAGAGAGGTCCCAGGCCCCCTGCCATCCAGCCCAGTGCTGCTGTTTCTGTTCTGTCCTGAGGCAGGGGATGGGGGGGACAGTTGGAAAGTAACAATAAGGACACTTGCCTTGGCTGGGAAGGCTGGCTGGGAAAAGGTCTTGGGGCAGTGGCTGACTTCCAGCAGCAGCAGGTCAGCCTGTGACTCACCCTGCTTGTGTCTGCCTGAGTCCTAGGAGGTGAGACAAGAATGATTCTGAGGTGGCTCCAGGATCTTCCTCTGGGCTCAGGAGACCCTAGTGGGTAGTTCTCAGGGTGGGGGGTGGGGGATCTGGAAAGGTGGCCAGGAGGAAGAACTTAAAACTTAATGGGGAAGGGAGGTGCAGGACTGGGAGCCAGGAGCCCTGGGTTCTAGGCCTGAGGCACCACTGAGAGCTGTTTAGTTGGGAAAGTCCCATTTCCTCCCTTGACCTGGAGAAGTACAAACGTCTGCAAATTGGGGGATAGGCCCTTGGAGCTGTCCGATCTCTCATCGCTTGGCACCTTGGAGGCCCTATGGTCCTCTAACATCCCTGGTCCGGGCTCCAGTCCCCCCCCCCCCCCACCCCAGCTCCCTGAACACCAGCTCCACGTACTCCCGAGCTCCAGAGCCTCCAAAGCCGGGTCTTTACATTTTCGAAGGGGGAAACTGAGGCCCCTAGAGACGGAAGGACCGCCAGGGGCACGCAGCGAGGCGCTGAGCCTGGAATCGGACCCAGGTCTCGGGATTCTCTCCCTCACCCCAGGGCCGCAGGGTGGGACTGGGGAGGGCGCGAGGGGTAGGTTGGGGGGCTGCGGCCGGGGTAGGTGGGATGCTCACTCTACTTTCGCCCGGGCCCACTTACCCAGCACGCTGCGCCCCGCACCGGCTCCGTGCCCAGCGCTGGCTCCTCCGCTCCTGCAGAGATCCGCGGCCGCCAGAGGGAGGATCCAACTTCAGGCTGGCTACGCGGACAGCCTGCGGGTGGGGCGGGTCCGCGGAGGGGAGGAGAATGGGGCCAGACCGCCCCGACAACCCGGCTTCCTCGGCCCCTCCTCCCAGCCCTGTCCAAAGCCTTTGGGTCCGGCCCCGCGGCCCTGAGTGCCGCAGCTACTGGCCCCAGGACTTTTTCCGTGGCCTGCCTGCGGTCCTGAGAGTGGTCAGAACTGAGAGGGTCCTTTCGGATCAGAGTCCAGAAGGGGAAACTGAGGTCCGGGGCTGAAGGGTGGGGATCCTGGGGGACACAGCCCCAGAACCTGAGGGAGCTCAGAAGGCATCTCTCACCCAACCTCATTCAAACAACCAAGGAGTACTGATTAGGCACGTACTGTGTGCCTGGGGAAACAAGGGCTGAGCAAGTCCGGGAGCTGCCCTTGTAATGCCACACAAACACAGTGCTGTAGATAGCGCACCTCCCTGGAGACAACAAGACCTGAGTTTAACTCCTGTCTCAGACACTATTAGCCGTGTGACCTTGAGCAAGTCATTTCCCTTGAGAAGGAAATGGCAAACTACTGCAGCATCTGTCAAGAAAACCGTAAAGGGGGTTACTGAGCATCAGAAACAGCTGAAGAATGTGTACATCATATAAACTTATGGACAGCGTTCATATGAGGTGTGTGTGTACAAAAGAAGGTAAACAGAGGGGAGGAAGGCTTCAGGCAGAAGGTGGTACCTGGCTGCTGCCTTAAAGGGATGGAGACAGGGAAGAACCCTAGGACTCCCGGGGATGGGGGGGAGGGATGTGGTTTCCTCAGTAGAGGGGACTCAGAAGAAGACATTCCCACTTAAGCCATAACATCAACCTGGGCAGGTAGTGAACTGCCTGGGCCATTGTAAAGGCCAAACTAGACCAGGAGGAAAACATATCACAATGACTGGTTTCCTTTGTAATCATATGAATTTTATTGTATCACTTCAGAAGGTTATTCTGAGAAGCGGTCCACAGGCTGGACCAGAATGCCAGACGATCCAAGTCATAAACAAAGGCTTAGAAAGTTTGCCTGCTGGCCGTGGAAACCACTGGGGTTTCCTGAGCAGCAGTGGCATGGTCAGACCTTGGCTTCAGGAAAATCTCTTTGGCCAATGTGAGGAGGCTGGACTGGAGTGTGGGGAGGTTGGAAGCAGGGCCTGGTGAAGGTGGGTGGCTGTGAGGGAACAAGCCTGGGAGGCTATTTGGATCTGTGGAGGATAAGTGTGAGGCTGTGAGCCTGGGAGGGGAACGCTCACCAAACCAGAGGATCTCTGAAGAGGTGCAGGCATAAAAAGTGACTAGAAGGTGAGAGACCTCAGATCTCTGGGGAGATCATCTCATCTTGGGGTTCACAGAACTCCAAGGCATCCATAGTTAGATTTCAGGAGGTCCATGAACTTGAATGAGAGAAAAATGGCTGAATTTTCATTAACCTCCAACTGAAACTGAACATTTCCTTGAATGTAGGCAACAAATGTGCTTCTGAACAGGAGCCCACAGGCTTCACTGGACTTACAGAAGGTTAAGAACCCCTGGCCTAGGCCAACCTTCTAATTTTACAGATGGGGAAAATGAGGCCTATCAAGGTAGGAAGTGACTAGCTGGGCTTCCAAGCCAGATGCTCCAACTCCTAATGCAGTGGGGTTGATTATCCTCTCCCAGCGCTGCACCTCTGCACCTCCTTGGAGCTCAAGAATCTGCCTCCCTGCCATCTTCCCCATGAGCTAGGAGGGCCCCTGGTCTCCTTTTCTCTACTCCTCAGCTCCCTGGATCTTCACAACATTGTTACTGTGTCAGTCATCCTCCTGGTTCCACCCCCTTCCCTCTGCATCAGTTCATACAAACTTCCCAGGTTTCTCTGACACCATTCTCACTCATCGTTTCTTACAGCACAATAAATAGCATCCCCAGTTGGGCATCCTCTCAATTTCCGGTTCTCTGCCATTACAAATAAAGCTGCAAATGTAAACACAAAAAACCTATGGGTTCTTTTCTTCCTCCTTTGATCATTTTGGGTTTAGACCTACAAGTGCTACCACTGGGTCAGAGGGTATATATACACAGTTGAATAGCGCTTGGGGGAAAGCTCCATCACTCCAGAAAGAACCAAAGGGGCATTCCTAACTGACTTCTCTGTGATCCTCACTGTGTGTGTATGTGTGTGAGAGAGAGAGGGAGAGGGAGAGGGAGAGGGAGAGAGAGACAGAGAGAGACAGAGAGAGAAGAGACAGACAGACAGAGAGAGGGAGAGGGAAAGGGAGAGGGAGAGACAGAGAGAGAGAGAGAGGAAGAGAGACAGGAAGAGAGAGAGAAAGGGAGAGAGAGAGGGAGAGAGAAACAGAGAGAAAGAGAGAGAGACAGAGAGAGAGAGAGAGACTCAGAAAAGGGACGTGACTCTTAAGAAATGATGCAGCTCATTTTTAGGGGGCAATCCTGGCTCTCTTGATTGAAATTCAGAACTCTTTCACCAAGACCACATCCTCTTTCCTCCCTGCCCTGCTGCGTCCACATTGCCACTAGCCATCAACACAGATGGGATTTAGCTGGGTGTTAACTCAGAGCTGTCCTTGTTGCCCCCACCCCTCTAAGCTTCTGCAGAAGGCACAGTATGGCAGAGGGGGCCCTGAACTGGGAGGGAGGCGGCCTGGAGCCCAGCTCCGGCTCTACCACTCACTGTGGCACAGTGGGGATGGAACATGTACCATCTCTGAGGCTGCTGTAAAACTCAATAGAGATAATGGCTATCAAGGGTGCCCTATGCCTTGGAGTACTTTAGAAATGTGAGCGGTGATGGTAATGATGACTCCTGATTGTGACCCAAGGCATGAGGAAATTCGGGCTCTGGTTCTCCTCCAGGTAGCTCTCTGTGCATCCTCTGTCCAGTGTGGAGTCAGCGGCCCCTTCATTTGTGGCCTCCATGAACTTGTCCATGGGCAACTTGAGCAGGCGGGGGCCCCAGGTAATGATTGGCTGTGACCTTCCAGTTGAGTTTGGGGACAAAGAGAGTACATTTCACGAGTACAATGCACAGGATCAACCTTTACTCCTGGTCACTGTTGACCCAAGATTGCTTGCTGGGCCCCCTGTGGGGTCTGGTTACTAGACATGCCCTAATTTGGGTTCCCAGACTTGCCTCTAGGGCAAGGGGAACACGGGCAGTCCAGGGTGTTGCGAGGCTTTCTCCCTCTAGCTCAGCATCATCCTCCCTCCCCAAATCCAGCCCCTGTACAACTAAGTCCTGTTGTTTCCCTCCTCCTCTCCTCTGACCCGGCCACCACCTCAGGGCAATGCTCTCCCCATCTGCCTCTGGTTTCCCCTGAAGCTCCACCTTCCCCCAGGAAGCCTTTCTCAATCTACTTGGATCCCTGTTAACCACCTCCTGTTCAGCCTCGCTATGGCATAATTGTCTGCACGTTCTCCCTCATTGGACTGAGTTCCGTGAGAGTAGGGACTGATTTTTACCTCTTGGATCTAGTGACTGGTGCTTAGTAAGTGCTTAATAAAGAAGCATTTGTGGACATCTGATGGGTTTTCCCTTCAGGGTCTGGCTCACGTTCTCCACTCTTCCAGAACTTTCCTGGGCCCTCCCCTCGTCCCTCTCGCTGCCTCATACCCCTGTGCACACATCACATGCAGAATGGCAGAATTAGGAGGTGGCAGGATCTGAGCAGCCACTAGGATGCTAACTGGCATTTCTACAGCAGCAAAGCACTTTATGAATATAAATCTCATTTTATTCTCACAACCACCCTGGGAAGCAGGTACTGTTATTTTCACTTTACAGATGAGGAAGTCCAGGCCAAGAGGTCACAAAGCCAGTAAGCGTCTTGAGTCTTCCTGAGTCCAGGCCCAGAGCCCTATCATCTTTTAGGTCTCCTAGCTAGCTGCCAATCCAACCACACCAACAGAGAATTCATTCCCTATTGGAATACAGCCACAGTGGTCTGGCCTATGCGAACGACCTCCAAAGGTCTTCCAAAGGACCTCCACTCTGGGCAGCTCCAATGGGCAGGGAATTCTTCCTGACAGCCTAAAGCAGCCTGCTTGCACTTTCCCTTAATTCTACCATCTCCCCTTCGGATACCCAAGGAGGTCCCCCTGTCTTCTCCAGGCTCAACATTCTCCTTTCCCTGTTCATAAGAAGGATGAACTTGGGGCCTTTCCCATCCTCCATATCAGATTGTAGGCTTGGCAGGGGCAGGTGCTGAGCCGTTTAGGTCTCTGTTCTCAGGGTCCAGGACCACAGAGCAGATAATTAACACAGGTTTATGGATATGTTTTCCTTTCCCTACAGCCTGTGCAACTCCCTCCTTTCTCTACCTATTGACACATTAGCTGCCCTTCAAGGACTTGCAGACACTCCTCACTCCCTCACCCTCAGTGGCTCCCTTGGTCTTTCCTAAAAGATGCTTTTGCTTGGCACTTAGTCAGGGCTGCCTTACCTAGTGGGCGATCTTCCCTGGTTCTGACCTGAGCTGGACCTCACAGCCAGGAGGTTCTCATGATCAAGGGGCCACCTCATACCAACAGCTACTTCCCATCCCCCGGAGTGTGCCTGCTGTTTCTTCACTTGTAACCTGTCCCTCTGGCAGGAGTTTCTCAATCTTGCTCTTAAATTAGATTTCATGGTTGGGGGGGGGGGAAGGAGTTGGGGGACCCTCTCCTCTCCTACTAAAGCACAGAGCATTCAGAGCCAGGCCTTGAACCTGGACCTCGTGATTCTAAGACAGCCCTTGGCTGCCCCTCCTCTCACACCTGAAAGTGCCAGGTAAGGGTGGCCTTTAGGGAAGTTTGGCCCATCGCCTTTCCTGCTTCTCAAGCAGCAATGAGGAATGACCAGCCCTAGGAAAGGGGAAAGGGGACAGACAGGCGGAAGGGGTAGCCGCTGAAGACCTCTGGCCAGTCCAGGGCCAGCAACTATCCAGGATCCCCATAGTGGAGATGTGGGGCTCCTGCCAAGTGAGACGCTCAGCACAGGTTTGCAGGTTTTATTCTGGGGGCCCAGACAGAGGAGGGGGCAGCTGCCCTCGGCCAGGACTGGGTGAGAAGGGGGGGCTGGCAGCTCCGGCCTCACCGGTACAGGAAGTCGGCCTGGATGTTGGCAGCAATCTCGGCCTCCCACTTGTCCCCGTTATTCAGAAGTTTTTCCTTGTTGTAAAGCAGCTCCTCATGGGTCTCCGTGGAGAATTCAAAGTTGGGGCCCTAGGTAGGGGGATGGGGAGTTGTGAAGTCCTGGGGGTATCCCCTCCCCTCCATGCCCCGGGGTACTCCAGACCCCTCCTCCAACCCATGCAGCCCGCTGACCTCCACAATGGCGTCCACGGGGCAGGCTTCCTGGCAGAAGCCACAGTAGATACACTTGGTCATGTCGATGTCATAGCGGGTTGTCCTGCGGCTGCCGTCCGCCCTGGGCTCAGCCTCAATGGTGATGGCCTGTAGAAGGGTGGCATTAGCAGCAGGGCTCCCCTTCTCCCGCAATCTGGACAGCGCTTGCCCCACGCACCCAGGCAGCTCACCTGGGCTGGGCAGACAGCCTCACAGAGTTTGCAGGCGATACACCGCTCCTCCCCTGAAGGGTAGCGCCTCAAGGCATGCTCCCCTCGGAAACGTGGGCTCAGAGGGCCCTTCTCAAACGGATAGTTGATGGTGGCGGGCTCCCGGAACAGGTAACTCAGAGTCATCCCCAAGCCTACAACAAAGGGAGAGGGTACCCAGCTAGGCTGTCTCCTTCTCCCCCGGGAGGGCCTGCTCAGCTGCTCCCCAGTGCCCAGCACGCACCTCGGAAGAGCTCTGTCCACAGCAGTGTCTGGGCTGCACGGTCAGTCACAGACTTCATATCCATAGTGGGTTCCTTCATATTTACATACTCTGGAAAGAAGGTGTTTTGGTTTGTCAGGTAAAGGAGAGGAAGAATGGGTGGTGGAGAGAAGACTCAGACACAAAAATACCCCAAATGAGGTCCCTTGACCCTACTGTGAAGGACTGCAGCGTCCCTGGTCATCCACAAAAGCTGCTAGTGCAATCTACTCTACTTACTACGGCAGGAAAGTGAATGAAGACATTTTAGTAAGGTTTTTTTTTTTTTATCAAAACCTCACTTTGCTAGAAAAATAAATCAACTGAATGATCAGCAAACTGGGTTTCTGGATAAACTAGACTTATTGCCCCAAGACGCCTCAGCCTTGTCACAGTACCAACTGTCTAAAGATATATCGGACACACCTCAAAGAGGCTGGGATGGGGTCACCTGCTCAGCGAGGTGCTAGGAACGAGCCCTTAATAAATAACAGGATGGCACACTCTTTCTTTAGGCTAGAATGTTTTCTGCCCCACTCAGGGCAGGGGACCCAGGCCTGGTGGGGACAATGCCAGGAAAGCAGGCTGATCCATCTGGCATGTCTCAGTGAGTCCCAGAAATTAAGCACATACTCTCCAGAGTATAGGAATGCCTTCCCTCTCTGGGCTGACACCATCAGGTCTCCCTCATTCTCAGGAGCATTAGACACATGTGGGATCTCCCTCTGGTTTGTCTCCTTCAAGGCTGAGCCAGAAAAGCTAGGCACCCCATCTCTGCTCAGGTATATCCTCAATCCCAAATGCCAAGAACCTGGAGACATCTGATGGTTGCATGGGACAGGAAGAGGGAGGCACAGGACCTCACTCCCTAAGGTGCAGGGTTTCTGTTTGGGACCTGAGTCTGCTGGGACAACAAAGCAGCTGCTCGCTGAACTCTGACTGCAAGTGGGCCGAGGGCAGGGCCCTGTCCTTGTCCTGTGTGCAGTCATCAGGCCCCAATGGGCAAAGACACACATCCTGGACACCAGCCAGGTGAGTGCCATCGCTTTCCAGAAAACAAAACTCAAGGCTGGAAAAGGGACTTGGCCAAGGCCCCAGGGGGTCCACAGCAGTGCGGGATGCTAGCCAAGGTCCTTGGACGCCCACTGCCTGTTTTTTCCTGGTATACCCAACATTCTAAGGAGATACTAGTTTGCATCATATGACCCTGTGAGGGATGAGGACCAAGTCTAGAATCCAGTGTTATGTCTAGAGGTCTCTGGGGACTCATCGAGGGCACTGGCCTCCTTCCTCATCAACAGGAAAGCAAAGTGTAGGGACCTGCCAGGGGCTGGGTCCCCTTGTGCCTCAGTCCTGGATGGGAAGAGCGGGGCAGAGCCTAGGAGCCTCCCCCTTACCCCTGCCTGAGGAAGTGAGGAGTGGACCTAGGGGACCCAAGGGCCCTGGCAGCTCTCAGGACTCCTCTGGCACTTACAGGCTCCCATCTATCTGGCCCTGAGCAAGTCACCCCGAGTTGCTGAGCCCCTGCCTCCTTGTCTGCCCTCAAAAGAACTGAGAACATCTGCAACAGGTGCTGTCCACAAGAGGTTTGGAGGAAGCACCCTATGAATGCTCTAGAAATGGGACTGGTTCCCAGGACCCCTCTTTGCTTGGGTGCCAGGCACACATCAGAAGCGGCAGAGGCCATCCTGGACCTCTGCAGCAGCTTTGCCATCTGTTTTCTGAGTGGATGCAGAGAAACCCTGGACCGTTCTGGGTAGGCTGAGTCAGAGGGCAAAGGTGGCCCAGGCAGAGAGTAGGGAAAGGAGCACTGCTGTCTGAGGACCAAGCCTGGGATACTCACTGTAGGAAGAGGTGGAGGAGAGACTGCTGTGTAGACCTCTGGCCAGGCCTGGTCCTGGAAGAAGAGGCAGTGGTGTTACAAGGCCCAGGTGGGAAGAGCCTCCCATCCCTCTTCAGTCCCCCTCCCCTCCCCCTGTGCTGCTGCTGGGCTTGGCCTACCTGTGCCTGCCACCCGGGAAAGGACACGCAGCAAAGTCATGTTAGAGGTGCTCATCTGGTAAGAGAAGGGGGAGCTCTGGTCAGCAGAGGGTCCTGCCTCCCCTACCCCTGGAGACCAGAGCCCCAGCTTCCAGCACTCCCCGGCCCCCAGCCCTTTTTATCCACTTTGTCAACCCCACCCAAGCGGGCAGCAGCTGGCACGAATTCAGTCACTCACTTGTTCATTCATTCTTTCCCCCAATTATTCCACTTCTCCTCTCCCCCTCCCGCCTCTCCTCTCCCCCTCCCGCCTCTCCTCTCCCCCTCCCATCCCTCCCCTCCCCCTCCCACCCCGCCCCTCCCACCTCTCCCCTCCCCCATCCATCCCTCCTCTCCCCTCCCCCTCCCACCCCTCCTCTCCCCCTCCCACCTCTCCCCCTCCCCTCCCTCCTCTCCCCCTCCCACCTCTCCCCCTCCCATCCCTCCCCTCCCCCTCCCACCCCTCCCCTCCCCCTCCCACCTCTCCCCCTCCCACCCCTCCTCTCCCCCCCCATCCCTCCTCTCCCCCTCCCACCCCTCCTCTCCCCCTCCCACCTCTCCCCCTCCCATCCCTCCTCTCCCCCTCCCATCCCTCCTCTCCCCCCCATCCCTCCTCTCCCCCTCCCACCCCTCCTCTCCCCCTCCCACCTCTCCCCTCCCCCATCCATCCCTCCTCTCCCCTCCCACCCCTCCTCTCCCCCTCCCACCTCTCCCCTCCCCCTCCCATCCCTCCCCTCCCCCTCTCACCTCTCCCCTCCCCATCCACCCCTCCTCTCCCCCTCCCACCTCTCCCCTCCCCCTCCCATCCCTCCCCTCCCCCTCTCACCTCTCCCCTCCCCATCCACCCCTCCTCTCCCCCTCCCACCCCTCCTCTCCCCCTCCCACCCATCTCCCCCCTTCATTCCCGCACCCATTTCACTCGCCCGTCTCCTCACTCACTCCCTGTTCCCCCATCCGCTCCATCCGTCCCCCGCTCGAGGACGTCGGACCCTCCGGGAGGACCTCAGACCCCTGAAAGCCGCAGGGGGTGGGCAGTGCCTACCGTGTGCCCGGCAGGGCCGGGCGGGGAGGGGCCCCTTGGGGGCGGGGCCGGGGGGCGGCTCTGCTCCTGACCTTGGACGGGTCCCTTCCAGTCCCCTGGAACCTGGTTTGGTCTCCTGGGGTGAGGGGCAGGGAAGCCCCGGGTGAAGGGGCTGAGGAGCCACGTCGTGACCCACGACCCCTGACCCCTGACCGGCCTCCGCCCCCGGCATGGCGCATGCGCACGTTCAGGGTGACCCTCATGCTCTTATCCTGAAGGACGCCCGGAGCGGCCTCCTGCGTGACCCAGTCGGAGCAAGAACGCCCGGACCGGCCTGGCCTAACTCCGGTCTCGCTCCTCTCCCTCCCCTTTCCTCCCTGGCCCGATGAGCTGCCCACCCACCTGGAAGAAGGGTCGGCCACCCCAGCGGCTGAACCTCAGAGCCGGGTCACTCGGGGTGGGCGGGGCGGGAGCCTCTGTCATCGCCCAGCAACTCTCATTGGAGCGTTGACCTATCACTCAGGCGCTCAGGGCGGAAATAGGGAATCTTGATTGGTCCAGAGGCAAGAAACGGGCCTCAAGCTCGAATCCATGGATGATTGGCCGAATTCGTAGCCGCGCCGGAAGCCAAGCAGGGCGGCGCCATGTTTGCCTGGAGGAACCAATGAGCCAAGGCCCTCCCGTCACGTGAGGAGCGGCGACGTCAAGGGTCCGCGTTTAGCGCCTCGGGGGCGGGGCAAGAGTGTGCGTGCAACGGGCGTGATAGCGTTAAGGGGGCGGGGCTTCAGTTTTTTATTCCGTGAAGCGCGCACGTGGGGTCCCCTGCATGAGTGACATAGTGCAGGCATCCAGGCCGCTTCAGCCTCGACTTCCTCAATTGAAAATAAAGGGGGGGCGGGGTCTCTGTCGTGACCTCGTGGGGGGCGTGTCTGCGGCCACGTGGCCTCGCGCCCGAAGGTTCCAGGCCCCTCCCCTCCCCCTCCCTCCCTCTCCCTGAGACCCCGTTGGGGCTGTCTGGCCAGAGACCCGGGAGGGGGTGGCCATGTGCTCCTTCAGCTCATTTGGCAGACGGGGAAACTGAAGCCAATGGGGAGGTGACTTGTCCAGGGTCACTGGGCTAGGAAGTGTCAGAGGCTGGACTGGAACTCGGATCCGACTCCCGGCCAGCGCACTCGCCCAGGGCCCTAGGCCAGGCCAGGGTCCGAGGACAACGCAAAGAGCTCCCACCCTCGGGGAGCCTCAGTCCTGGGAGTCATTGATCCATGGGAGCAGAGCGCCCTGAGCCAAGCCTAGAGAAAGCTCGGCATTCCAGCGGGGCGCCTGCAAAGACTGGGAGGTGGGAGATGAGCTGATAATGCATGAGGAGCGACGGGGAATCAGCTGGGAAAGTGAGGGGGGAGCCCCCAGGTCTCTGCCTTCCATTTGATGGCTGGGCGGAGATGTCAGGGAGCAGGGAGGCTGTGGCAGGATCCCGGGCACGGGTTGGGGGGCTGCATCAGGGGTGGTGGTTGTGGGAAGGGAAGAGTCAGGAAGGACCGTGGAGCTGCCAAAGGGGCTTGGGCGGATGGCGGCCTTTGGAGTAGAGTGAAACCATCGGGTCTAAGCGGTCACCTGACCTCTGCTTAGAGGACCCCACCCCCACCCCACCCCGGCACTGAGCCTACCTCTGGCCCTGGGCAGAGGACGGAATTTAGTGCAGGAAGACATCTAGAGGTCCCCCAAAGCAGCCTCTTTGCATTACACGTGAAAAACTAAAGGGGAATCTCCCGCCCATGTGGGCTCTGCTCCAGGCTGGACATCCCCAGCTGGACATCCAGGCCTGGAGTGGCTTCATTTCTCATCCAGCATGTCCAGCGTCCTTCCAAAAATACGGTGCCCAAAGGAGCCAGGACCCCAGTCTGAGGCTCAGCTCAGTCATCAGAGAGTTGAATTTGGGTTCCCCACGAAGCCTTTATTTAGAAGTGGACAGCACTCGGGAGCCTAGGGTCCCTCTGCCCCAGGTGCAGAAAGACAGTCAGCCGGTGGGGCTGGAAGGCTGAGTCCAAGGGATCTCCTGCCCTGCTGCTGCCCTCACTGCGAAGATCATCTGTGAGCTTCCCCTGAGACCCAAGGGATGGATGCGCAGACAGGAGGAGGGTTCCGCCCGGACAGCCGTGATGCTCAGGAGAAGGCTCAGAGGAGCGTGCACTGGCCCTTGCGGCTGATCTCCACCATGGACAGCAGCAGCCCCAGGCTACGCTCGGCATAGGGCGGGTACCGCAACGAGTTAAGTTTCTCCATGCCCGAACTTCGCAGGAGGCAGCTGCGCTGATGTGAGAAGGTGTCAAAGCTGAACTTCCCATGGTACATGCCCATCCCGCTGTTTCCTGTGAGACAGAAAGGCAGGCAGTGTGAGGGGCAGCCCCTGGAGTCAGGCAGCCCCCCCAATTTTAAGTACAGTCCCCATCCTGCTATCTGGAAGTGTGGGGGGAGGGGGGACATTTAGCAAAACCCCTTCAGCCCTGGGACATAGAATTGGGTAAAGTGTCTCGTGTCAGGCCAAAATGAACTGATGCAAAGTGAATGGAGAAGAACCAGGAGATTACTGCACAGACACAGCAACGTTGTACCATAATCGATAATCGACTGTGGAAGCCTTGGCTGCTCTGCTCAAGATGGGGGTCCAAGACAGTTCCAAAGCACCGTGATGGAACATGCTGTCCTCCTCCAGAGAGAGAAGCATGGACTCAGTGCAGATGGAAGTAGAATTTTCTCACTTTCTGGTTCTTTTGGCTTTTTAAAATTGTTTTTATTTGTTATTTTTTTGGTGATGTGGCTAATATGAAATAAGCTTTGCACAATTTCACATGTATAATTGACAGAATTTTGCTTGCCTTATCAGTGAGTGGGGGAAGGAGGGAGGGAGAGAATTTGGAACTCAAAATTTAAAAAGAAAAGAATGTTAAAAAATAAATGTTTTAAAAACATTTCATGTCTTTTCCTACTAAATTGTGAGTCCCTGAGGGCAGGAGTTGGGCCTTTCCTAACCTTTGTATGTCTTCCAGGACCCAGAAGGGCAATTTGATTCAATAAACATTAAAGTCTGTGTCAGCAGTGTGGGGGCAGTGAGACAATGTGGTACAGTGGAGGAGGCCTTGGGATCAGGAAGACCCAGGCTGAAGTACTACTTGTGACCCATTATAGCTATTGTGGAGGGAACAGGAAAGGACAGGGCATCTGCAGCATCTCTCAACACTTCGGAGAGAGCGGGAGAGGAGGGGTGGGGTGGCACAAGGATGGGATGAGGAGCATGAGGCAGAGGGCAGAACCTACCTACTCCTCCAAAGGGCAGTGTGGTCAAGGTCATGTGCATGAACCCATCATTCCCACAGAAGCCCCCACTGCTGGTCTGCTCCAACATCCGGTGCACCACCTAGAAGAAAGCCAGGAGGGCCAAGGAGAGCCTGACTTAAAGGCATTAGCAGGAGTGGCTCCATCGATGCTGTGGCCCCTCTGCCCTTTGCTGCCTGAAAGAGGCTGAGACACACCTGCCCAGTGCCTGGGAGAGATGCCCTAAAGATCTCATTCTCTGTCTTACATCAGAGTATTGAAGCAGTAATACCAAGGTGAGGAACCTGAAGATTTGGGAGGGTGAGGCCTTTCTCCCAGTCCCCCAGATTCCTCCCTCTACCCTGCCCCTCACACCTGGCGCAAGGCCCTTCACTTCTGACCTGGGTTGTGCAAAGGTCTCCTTGACTTTCAGCTTTCCACTCAGTTGCCAAAGGAGGCTTCCTGGAGCATAGTTCCAAATATGCCACTACCCTCCTCAAGAGCCCTCCATGTCTCCCTCTTACCTTTAGGATAAAACAGTATTGTAGATTTGGAGACAGGGGAGACTCTCAGACTTATCTAGTACAGGCCCCACCCCCACCCCCCTCTTATGGAAGAGGAGACTGGTTCTAATTTGTCAAGGTTGTTTTTGAAAGCTGACTGTGTAGTCTTTCCCAGCTTCATGTCATCTGGCAATATGATAAACAACCAAGTCACTGGTAACAGTGTTGATAACCTGAGACCAAGAACAGAGCCTTGTAGCACTCTGGCGGAGACCTTGCAAGTATATACAGATCCATTAATGGTTACTCTGACTCTGGGCATTCAATGAGTTCCAAATTGACTTAAAAGTCATCTGGCCAGTGTCACTGTCGTATCCAGGAGGAGAACATGAGAGACTTTGTTAAGTACTTGAAGAAAATCTAGGCAAAGTAGATCTATAGCATTCCCTAGTAACCCAGTCAGAAGAGGAAATGAGCTTACTTTGGCATGACCTGATGTTGATGAGAGCCAGACTGATTCTGAATCATCACTTCCCTTTCTAAATGCCCACAAATCATCCCTTCAATAAGACATTCTAGAGTTTTGTCAAGAATCCAAGTCAAAGTCACCAGACTCTATAGCTCTCTCTTAGAAGACCCATGGGGCACACTTGGTGCTTATTCTCCTCGAGTCAGAATCTGGCGATCATCACATTTTTAATTTGTGATTTGCGTGTTGGTGCAGGGGCTGCCCCCATCTTGCCTTGTTCTTCCTCCGGTGAACCTGCCATGGTGAACCTCAGTGGTGTCACACTTGGGGACAGTTTTGTCCTTCAAGCTCCTCTTCTAGTTAGAAGCTTTTTGATCAGGTTCGCAAGACTTCATGAACATGTTTCCATTTGCCCTCATTAGGGCTCTCCATCCCTGAATAACAGGTCATATATGTGTGGTTGCCTCTCTCATGTAATAAAGCAACAAAAAGATCCAATCCCTCTCAAATCAAAACCTTAGCAAGGAGTGGAATTTGCTCAGCAAAATAATGAAATGTATCTTAACAGCCATAGGAAAATGGCACCTAAGATTGAGGCAGGGAAGTGGGAGTGGCAGAGTTGAACAAAGACAGGAATCTAGGTGGAGATGGGGGGATGTGGGTGCTAGAAGGGGAAGCCAGAAGGGATGGGCTATTAAACACTGCAAGATTGCAGTTAATGAAGAAACCTTCCGGTTCCTTGTCTTTCTGGTGAAAACTAGCAGCATTCTGCTTTAGAGAAGGAACTTAGGTCTAGCCTAGGAAGCAGAGCCATGCCTGTGATTGCCCCTACTTGTCTTCCTTGATTCCTTTCTGTCCCCTCACTTCCCACAGTCCCCTCCCCTCAGACTTCATTGATCATTTGAACCCCAGCCCTTTCCTTTAGGCTTCCCTGTCCTGTTCCACCTTCCTCTGGGCTCTTCCCTCTGTCCTCACTCCCTTTCCTATTCCTAGACCCACCACTCAGACCTCTATTTCATCCATTTTCCTGCCACCAGCATCGCCTTCCCTTACCTTGGAGTCATTGGAGAAAGCATACAGGGCCAGGGGCTTCTCTCTCTTCCTGATGAAAGCAATGGCTTCATCGATGCTCTGCACGTTGAAGATGGGTAAAATGGGCCCAAAGATCTCCTCCTGCATCACAGGGTCCGTCTCCTTCACATCCACTAACACCGTGGGGGCTGCCTCGGACCACAGAGCAGACCTTAGGCTGGGGCTCTCAGAGGGACCCAGGCCAGGGGGAGCAGGGGTGGTGGGGATAGGAAAGTGTCATCATAGGGCAGACTCAGAGGGTAAAGCAATGCATGCCATGCCATGGAGACCCAGGAGTGTGAGGGTCACAGGGTCCTGGTCACACAGAGGTCAATGGGGACAGGGACAGCCTGGCCCCCTGTGGCTGCTGGGGGGAGGGGAGATGGGGCCCACTCACCAATGTAGCGTTCCTGCTCGTCTGACTGGCCACCAATGGCTGCTCGGCCATTGCCCAGCAGGCCTTGGAGCCTGTGGAAATGCTTGTCATTGATGATACGGGCCAGGTCTGGAGAATTCTGGGGATCCTGCCCATAGAACTGGGTCACTGCCCTCTGCAGGGCAGGCAGGAGCTTCTCCTGAGTCTCCCGGCTG
This sequence comes from Notamacropus eugenii, assembly GCF_028372415.1. NCBI lineage: Eukaryota > Metazoa > Chordata > Mammalia > Diprotodontia > Macropodidae > Notamacropus > Notamacropus eugenii. The sequence goes on along the minus strand of NC_092873.1, from coordinate 20,345,534 downwards.
CACAGGACATAGTCTGGGGCCACACATGTCTGTCCCGCGTTGAAGAAACGGAACCAGGCCACCCGGTTGGCCACGTTCTGGAGGTCACAGTTGTTGTCCACATAACAGGGGTTCTTACCTCCCAGCTCCAGCGTGAGGGGGGTCAGGTACTTGGAGGCAGCAGACATGACGATTTGGCCTACAGAGGGGTTCCCTAAGGAAGCAGAGAAAATGTGGATCATCTAGGCACCTCTCCACCAGACCAAGGAAATGTGGGTTTTCATAAGGTCTTGGATCTGAAGAGACCAGAGAGGTCACGCAATTTAACCCTTTCTAATCTACCTTCCTCAGCACTGCTCTGTCAGGAACCTGACTGTCCCCTCTTCTGAAACTTCAGAGGCTCCCTGTTGCCCAGGATGAAACACAGAAGCCTCGACCAGACTCACAAAGCCCTCCATCGTCTGCATCCCCCACCTTTCTACTCATTTCTTACTCCCCTTTGCTCCCTTTTCCAGTCAAAGCAGTTGACTTCCAGTTCTCATACAAGGCATCTCCTTGCTGGTCTCCAAAGCTGGTGCTGTTAGAAGGGTGCCCTTCCTCATCTCTGCCCAGGTGCCCCCTTCTATGCGAGACCCATCCTGAGCACCCCACTATTTTGTACCCTTTGTAATTTTTCCCGTGTGTGGATTATATTTCACCCCATCCCCACTGTGAGCTCTGTGAGGGCAGGAATCCTCATGAAGGCTGGAGAGGAAGAAATAGCCTTTTCAAGGTTGCAAGGAGAGCCAGATTGGAATGAATCATCTGAATCCAAATCCAGACCCTTCCCATGATGACCCCTCCATGGTTTTGTCCAGGAGTCAAGCTCTTGCTTTTCTCCAAGACTCAGAGAAATAACTGCCTTGGAGGTGGACAGATCAAACCTGAGGCATTCCACACCTCTCAGAGGGATCCCCTTCTCCCCCAGGGCTGTGCTGGGTCAGCACTGCTAGCTGTGGGGAAGGAAACAGGGGTCCTCATCTGTTCCCCATCCTGGAGGAGCTCTCCAGGAGACCAGGCCTCTGGCCCTGACTGAGACTTTGGACAATCTCCTTTCCCCTCTGGCCTGTATTTCCCCATCTGTAAAATGAAGGGGTCGGACCAGAGGGTCTCTAAGGCCCCTTCCCTCTCCAGAGTTCTCTGTTCTTCTAGTCTGGTCAGGAAAACAAGGCATGCCCATTGTCTATTCCCTTCTCTCCACTGCCACTAACCCCACAAATATCCAAGCCCTGCTCACCTCTAACAGGGTCATGGCTGCGGCTTCCTAATGATTCTCTATTCTCCTGACTTTTAACTCTGGCGTACATGCTCCTGCCTAGCTCATCTTCCTGTCATCCATCCCACACCTTCCCTAGCCACATGAATGTGACACACAGGGACTTCGTTGAGGATCCATCTTTAACTGGCCTCCCCAAACCGCGCATCCCTTGGTGCATCATCTTGCTGGGCTGGACTCACCTGTGAAGAAGATATAGTCAAATTTGTTTTCCAGGAGGCTAGATGTCTCTTGGGGTCCTCCTAGCACTACAGCAAAGCAGCTCTATGACACAGGAAAGACATATTCCCTTAGAGCAACCTGTGGTTCTGGCTTGGAAAGCCCCTCCTCCCCTCCAACCACTTCTTAGAGCACTCAGCTCAAATGATGCCTCCCGTTGTGCCCCCCCCAAACAGGAGGCCTGCCCTGATCCCCCACCCCTGAAATGACCTGGCAACCACTTTCAGTCTCTATTGTCTTTACTTGGTGGGTACACAGTGGCCCTCATAGGATCGAAATTGCACCTTGGGGTAGGGACTATTGGACTTTTGTCTTTGTATCCCTGCAGGACCTGCCTGACACATTGTGGGCCTTTAATAAATACTTATTGATTGAATGACAACTGGATTCTCTCCCCTGTTCTGGCATGGTGAGGTCCTCAACACTTTAGTATAGTATAGGGTCTGAAAATGGAGAGGATTAAGCAATGTGTGTGTGTGTGTGTGTGTGTGTGTGTGTGTGTGTGTGTGACACCCAGAATAGACGCATAGCCTTGAAAGGCAGGATGTGGGCTAGCTGGGGCCTGCAGACTGGGGAAATGAGGGTCCCAAGGCCTCCACCAGAAGACTGGGTGAAGGGTTCAGGCCTTGTTGGCCTCGGTTGGGCAGAGATTCACCTTTTGTCATTGCCATTCCCCCACCACTCCTCTACACATCAAGTGAACCCAAGCTGAGCCACCAACAAACCAAGTGCAGGTGATATAAAAATATCGATAAAATCTCTTTTCTAAATGAATTGGGGGCAAATGGACCAAGAGTATGGATGGACACTCAGTAGGAATGACTGAAAAGTTGCCATAGTTTAGGCATTAAACTGTCCCATCTTTCAAGTGTTTCTGTGATCACATAGATTCAGGAACTCTCTCCAATGATACAGGTAGCAGCCTATCCAAACCCAGCCTTCCTGGGTGCCGATTGTCCATACCCTCCCATAAGCTGGTAGTAGAAAGTTCACCCAAAGTGCCAGAAGCCTTCCTCACTGTCTCTAGATGTCTCTCGAGTACCAAGAAAGTACTCTAGCTATCTCCCCTCTATCCCTTGCTCTTGCCAAGTGACCAGACCATCCTCTGAACCTTGAAGTAAACATACATAAACATCATAAGAAAGAGCTAGTTGAGCAGACCTGTGACCCTGTGAGCTCTCCAGAGCAGATGAGACAGAAGCTCTGTGATCCAGCTGGGGCTTCCCTTCCCTTCCCTCCCCACAAAACCTTAGAGTGTAGCTGGCCCATCTAGATCAGAAGCCAGTTGGAACAAGTTGCTAATTTTACTCATGAGGATACTGAGGCCCAGAGAGGGGACATTACACTTGTCACACAGGGAGGGAGGGAGGGAGGAGTGGGGCTGGAATTCAAACCCAGGTCCTGTCCTCTAAATCCCTGTAAAACTTGTTCCAGGTGCTTGGGCAGATCCGGCTGCTGAAGGCATTAGAGGTCTGGGGAACCTAGAACCTGGGGCCATGCTCCCTCACCTTGTCTAGGTAGTTGGGCAGCACTTCACTAATGATCTTCTCCACGCTTTTGCTCATTTCTGAGGGCTTTAACACCACGCAGTTGCCTGCAGGGAAGGGAAGGAGAGGCAGGTTCAGCCAAGGCGGGTCCAGCCAGGGGTCAGCTTGTCAGAGGTCTCAGTGTCCAAGGAGATGGGAGCTGATGATTTCTGAGCCCCTGGCAAGTCTATTTACTCCAGGGGCATGTCTCCATCTCCTCAGTACTTGGCTCTACCTTTTCCAGGACCCAGGGGCATCATCACAGAGTATTGACTGAACCCGAGATATAACCTGCTCATTCTCACAGTTGAACTGTAGAGGGCAGCCTTGTCCCGGGTTCCATGGTCATTCCTTTGGCTGCTGTATAGACACACCCTTTCAAGGGAGGGTGAAGCAGGGGCAGTGGGCAAGAACAGGTCTGGGAGGGCGTGAGATAAGAGAGACAGTCAGAGGAAGGAGGTGGGGAGGAAAGGGAGATGAAGCCAAGGCAGAACAGATCTTGTTCACTCAAGTATTTTATAGATTTCTAAGGCCTGGGAAGAACCTTAGAACATAGAACCTAGAATGTCAGAACTGAGCCTTAGAACCCAGAAGGGAGATTGTTAGAGGGGGCATCCCAGAAGTCACTCAGTCCAGCCACGGCCTCAGATGAACGTGGAGAGAACTGAAGGACAGAAGGGAATGGCTTATTGACCACTATCCCTGGGCCTTTGGTCTCTATGGGTTATGGGGGCTGTGGAGGTGTCATTTATAACCAGTGATGTCACCGGTCCAGTTTCTTTCCTTTCAAATTCTTTTTAACCCAGCCCCCAGATTCCTAGAATAATGCTTCTCCCCCTACCCTCAGCCTCCCCTCCCCATTAAGGGGCTTTATCTGGAAGAGACCTCATCCAACCCCAGATTTTGCAGTAGGAAGAACATGGAGCCCAGAGGGGAGTCTTGTTCAAGGTCCCAAGGCATATCAGAGTCCCTTCACTCACAATGGCCACTCTCCTCCCTCTCTCTTCCCCTCCCCTTAGTTCCCCATCCCACCTCTCTCCCTGCACTTGTGGGGAGAGAGCCATCTCTGACCCAAGAGCAGCAGAGCAGGTGAGGATCATTTTGGGGTAGCAGGTGGGGCAAGGAAGTCCAGGCCCTCACTCCTTACCTGCTGCAATGGCCCCTACCAGAGGAACCAGCGCGAGATTCAGAGGGTAGTTCCAGGGGGCAATAATGAGGACCATGCCATAGGGCTCCTTCCGGATAAAGGCTGTGTCCAGTTGGGTGGCCTGGAGATAAAGGAATGAGAACCTAGGTCCTGAGCTGGGATCTCAGCCTTTCCCCCCTCCCTTAGGAGACCTGGGGAATCAGAGGGAAGAGAAGCTGGGGGGGGGGGGGGGAAGGAAACACCTGTAGGAAGGCTCTCTTCCTGTCTCCCACCTCCCACCAGCCCCACAGCTGCCCCAGCCTCCCTCCCAAGTCAGCCATGGCTCACCATGTTTTTAGACACATGTTCATCCTTCATCCAGCTGTGCAGGCTGTTCAGAGCCAGGTTGATTTCACTCTGACAGATGCTGATTTCAGATATCTCAGACTCAAAGGGAGGCTGGAGGAGAAGGTGGTCCCTGGGTCAGGCTCCAGGGCCCTCCCCATGTATCCCAGCAGCCTGGTGTATACCTGACCGCCTCTCCAAACCTCTAAACATCCTTGTCTATCGCTGCATCCTGTGCGAGGAGGTGGAGGAGGGGGTACAGGGGAAGGGAATGACCTCACATCCTTGGAGCCCTCAAGGCCTCTGCCCCTGAGCATAGATCCTATCCAGATGACAAGGCCTGACTTAGAGCCCTGAGCTTGGGCCTCTCCACAGGCTGCCTATGGCTCAAGGATCAGCCAGGCCAGTAGAGTTCAAAGGGGTCCTGCCCCGAGCTGGTCACAGTGGGAGGAACTTTGTAGCCACTACTACTCTCAAAAATTACTCGCTAAGTCATACAAGGCACACCCTCTAACAACAGGATTACATAGCCTTGAAGCATTTATCAAGTGTCCCTACTGAATCAGAGGATGCCCTCAGGGAGCTCCTGTTCCAAAGTGGGAGGCTTGAAGAGAATGGGGTATACAAGATGCACGGAGGGTAAATGAAGGAAGACACGGAGGACACCAGAGAGGGACCAGAGAAGGTCTCCCATACAAGGGGGAAGAGAATCTGAGTCTAGAAGAAAGTCAGGGAAACTGGGAAGCATGCAGTTAGTCTGGGCAAAGGCATGGTGGTTGGAGGACGGGGCACAGTATGGGATGACATTACCTGAACATGACTTCAAATAAACCAAAACTTGAACCCACACGTATAAAAAGATTTACAGCAGCTCATTTCTGGGGGCAAAGAATTGGAAATTGAGGGGCTGCTCATTGACCAGGGAATGACTGAACAAGTTGTGGTGTGTGATTGTAATAGGACGCTATTGTGCTGTAAGAAATGATGAGCATTTTTTATCAGAGTTGTCTTGGGTCATTGTACTGCTGAGAAGAGCTAAAGTATTCGCAGCTGATCATATTATAATATCACTGTTACTTTGTCAATGTCACATTCGAGATGCTCATGGGATGTCCAGGGCGAGATGTTCAACATGTTTTTGGTGGCAAAGGAACAGAGTTTAGGGGAGAGACCAGCACTGAGTATGTAGTCTTGACACCCATATGTGTAGAGATAAGAATAGATCCCATGGAACTCTCGGTCACCAAAGGAAAAGAGTATATAGAGAGGGGACCAAACCTTGAGAAACACCCACAGTCAGAGGGTGATAAATCAGCAAAGGAGACTGAGATAGAGTCATCAGATAGGCAGGAGGAAGATCAGGAACGAACAGTACCTTGGGAAGCCAAAGAAGGAGAACACAGAACCTCAGGATTTCATCGAGGCAAAGGATCCTTGTACAAGATTGAGAGATATGGACTGGATGGTAGTAGAGTGAGGGTACTTTATAGCTGAATGAATTGTGCTGAGCTGTGTTGATGGATGCCAGCCTGGAAGGAAGTTTTCAGTATTGGGCCACAAGACTCTACCCTACGATCTGACCTGTTCCAGATTTTCATTAGTGACTTAGAAGAAGGCCTAAATGGCATGCTCATCAAATATACCAATGACATATATCTGGGAGAGATAAAGCTAACACTGGATGGCAGAATCAAGATCCCAAAAGATACTGATGGTTAGGATGAGGGGTCCAAATTAACAGGGATACATCTAAGATCTTAGATCTGGGTCAGGGGGACGTTATCACTGTGCTATGTCCAGAGGTAGAGTAGGAGGATGGGGAGAAGACTGGAAAATATGTCACATGAAGGTCAAACAAAATAAAAAAGGGGTGAGACAAGACTCGGGAGCGTGGGAGAGCTGTCCTCGACTTCTGGAGGGTTGTCTCACAAGAAGGAGGGACTCCAGAGTATACATCTAGAGTTAATAGATAGAAGGTACAATGGGGCAGAGTTGCCATAATTAAGGGGAAGAAGAAACTTTCTGCTAGCTTTCTACTTTCTACTAGGAGAAAGCCCTGGACTGTCTTGTGATGTGATGAACTGCCTATCCCCGGGAGTGTTCAAGTAGAGGCTGGAGACCCCTGGGCAGGGATGCTGTCAAAGGGGTTCATACATGGGAAAGAGGTTGGATAAGATACTCTAAAAGAACTTCTCCATGCCCAGGGTTCTATGATGCTCTGAACTGGTCAGTCTCCAGAAAAATCTTTAGGTCCTCACCTTGTGTAGATCCTGGGCCAGGGCAGCCAGCAGGGCATCTCGGTTCTCTCTCAGGAAGCGGTTCAGTCCCTCCAGCTGGGCAGTTCGGAACTCTGCTGGGCGGGTTCTTCCAGAGCTAAAGGCATCTCGGAGGCTCTGCAGGGTGTCCGCGAAGGGATTCATCCTGATTCAGAGAGAAGCAGGGATTGGGTTGGGGGCTTGGAGCTCCCTGCACACCAGGAGTCCCTAGACACAACACTCTGCCCTACTAAGTCTGAGAATGTGTGCCCTGTTCATTATATTTCAAATAAATGAACCTCTCCCATGAGGCTGTCCTCAGTCTCCCCAGCCCAAAGTCATCTCTCCTTCCAAAGACCCCTCTGAGCACACTCTCACACTCAAGTCACAGAACTAGGTTGTACAACCTTGAGTCTAGAACTTGGATCAAGAACCCAAGAATCCTACCCCCTCATTTTACAGAGGAGCATGCAATAATCTGCCCCTACAACTGATAAATGGATGAGCTGCTACTTAGGCCCAGGCCTTCTGGCAGGAGGCTTTGGGGGCTAGTTTTAAAAATACCATGGCTGGGAACAAGGATCCTCAAAGAGCCTAGGATGTAGCGGTAACTGTCACTGACTCATCTTAGTGAAGGCGAGAAAGAAAACTCAAACACCTTAGAACGGTTGTCATTAACTAATGAAGCGACATCCTCTCCCCGGGTCTCAACTTCCTCATCTTAAAAACAGAGGAAATTATTCCTGACTCACAGCTGGGCAGAGAGAGCTGGATGAGAATGAGGTTTGGAAGTGATGCCAAACAGGGTTTCACGTTAAGGAAATCCTCAGTCTGCCCTTTAGCCTTCACTGTCTGGCTCCCCCCTAACTTCCCAGCCACATCTCAGGCTACTCCCCTTCACACTATCTCTACCCCTAACTGGTCTGCTAACTGATTTCTCTCAGTGACATTCCATCTCCTGCCATCTTACCTTTGCACAGTCCCTCATGCCTGGAATACTTTCTCTCCTTCCTGATGTGTCTTAGAATCTCTGGCTTCCTCAAGACTCAACTGAAGGACTGGTAGGCACCTTCTATAGGCCTCGAATGATCCTTGAATGATCCTCCTCAGCCTAGAATGTTCTCTCCCTCTTTTTGAACAATTTTATTTATTTTTAATTTATGGGATAAAACACAGCATTTCCGTGACATAGCATAATTTTAAAAAAATGATGTCACATGAAACTGCAAATCTGTTTTGTACAACTTGCTATTCCCTTTAAATATATAATATTTAAATATATATTATCTTCTTCTTGAAATTCCTTTGTATAGTCTCCATATTTTCAAACCTGTATCCATGTTGTAAACCCCTTCCTTAGAATAGGAGCTCCCTTAGAAACAAGACCTTTGTCATTTGTGTCCTTCCTTCCTTCCTTCCTTCCTTCCTTCCTTCCTTCCTTCCTTCCTTCCTTCCTTCCTTCCTTCCTTCCTTCCTTCCTTTCTTCTTTTCCCTTCTCTCCAATTAGGGAATCATACCTTTACCTGTGGATGCTGTGCCCAAAGGAATGTAAATTTTGATTGCAGAAACCTTGTAGCTTTGCAGGCTGGATTTTTTTCTAAAGGACCATGCCTTAAACCCAAACCACTCTGGTTATCATTGGTTGACCAACAGTAGATCACAGGCTAAGCCCCACTTGGTCATTGTTTGGGCCCTGATTGGCTCAGAGTGAGTATAAACAGCAGCTTTCTGTTTTAGCAGAAAACCTGAGGGTCTACCCCTCCTAGATTGATTTTTTTGGACTAGGTAAAAAAAGGCATTCTCTGCCTCATTTCTTACCTAGCCTTCATCACCGAATGTGCATTGCCTCAGTCAAACTGAGACCTGAGAAAGACCATAGCTTAAAAAGGCTAAGGTTTCACCCTGCAACCTGGGCCATCTCCAGTCATCCTCCAGTGATACCTGGCCACTGGACCCAGATAGCTCTGGAGGAGAAGTGAGGCTGGTGACTTTGCACAGCCCTCTCTCACTTAAATCCAACTCACTTGCAAGTCATGGCATCACTTCCTGATATCATGGTCCTCTTTGAAAACGAAGGAGAAACATCACTGCTACTACCCTAGTACCTGCCACGATTCTGGCTGGAAACATAGCAGTAAATGTCTGCTGAATTGAACCTTCAGTTTTTTCAGAGAATTGAGTTCAAAGGAACCCTTCCTCCCCATTTACTGAGACTGAGATCTGGAACAGTCCAGACTTGCCTGGTATTGACTTAATGAGTCACAATCAACCTTAACAAATAGGCCAGGACTCTTTACCATGGGAATAAAATGCCCAAATAGAGAGACTGCCAAGGCCAGGCCAGAGAGCCCAGGGTGTACACAAGGGTACACTCCCACCTTCCTCCCTCTCTCCCTCCCTCCCTCCCTCCCTATCTCCCTCTCACACCTACCTGCCTAGGAGAGTGGCAAAAGGAGAAAGTGACCCAGGTCTGGCTGAGACCGACTGGCAGTATAGACAGGGGTGCAATGACTATCAGCGGCCAGCAGGGGCTTCTTTCTGAAATAGATCAAGGATAGTGATACAGATGAAATTAACAAGCAAACACAAGCCAGGGATTCTCTCTCCCATCCTCTTTCCTGGTGGGTGATTCTACTGGGCTATCAGGAAGGGTGTAAGATGGGGGAAAGACTACTGAGAAGCCTTCTCAACCCCTCTCTCATCTCAAGGAAGAGCTCCTTACCTCAATATATCTTTGCTAATTTGTCACTTTGCCAGAAAATCCACCATCAAATCCTGCTTTGGTTTAGGGACCTTATCTCCTGTTAAAGTAAACCCCATCCCACATGCCCTCCTCCCTTCCCCCTCCAACACATTTACCTACTACCAACTTTTCACACTTTAGTATAAGTGGGTTTGCCAGACCCTATCCAGGTTGGATGAGGGGAAATTACCCTCAAAAGCACAAAACAGAGAAGATATCATTAGATAGCAGTTCCTATGAAAAAATCTGGGAACTTTAATGGATACTTCCTTCACTTGCACAGACACCCCACAAGTCCAGGCCCTTGTCACTTCTTGCCTGGACTCTTGTAATCGCCTTCTAACTGGGGTCCCGGCTCTCCCCACTTCAATCTTTCCTTTAAACAGCTGCCAGAATGGTTTCCCATGGGATAAGTCTGGCCATGTCACCTCTTTACTTAATCACTTCCAAAAACTTCCTCTAGGACCCAAAATAAACTCCCTAACTCTCCTCTTCATAACATCACCTCGTCCTATCTGTCCGTCCTTCTTTCACATTAATTACCCCCTCACACTCTATGGTCCAGTCTCAGCCTATTTGCTGTTCCTTGTACATAATGCTTCATCTCCCATCTCCAAGCATTTGTAAAGACTGTCCCCATTCCTGGAATGTTCTTCTTCCTTATTTCCACCTAACAGTTTCCTTGGCTTCCTTCAAGACGAGGTCACATCCAAGTCTTTCCTATTCCACCCATTCCCCCCAAATTCTAGGTTAACCTCCATTTACTCTGTATATATCTTGCAGGTGGCCATTTATAAAGATGTCATCTGCCTCATTAAAATGTAAGCTCTTGAGGGCAGTGCTTGCATTTGCTTTTTCATTATCCTGGTACTTAGCTCATGCCTGGCACATAGTAATTGCTTAATCAAGGGTAATTGATTGATCGTGGACTGTATGCTGGGTATGAATTGGCTGCATTTGAAGGCAGAGGTCCTGAGATCAAATCTTGACTTGGCCTATTTAGGTTTTAAGCGAATCACCGAACCTCTCCTTAAGTCTCAGTTTCTTTAACTGCAAAAATAAAAGAAGACTAGAAGACCTCCCAAGTCCCTTCCATCTTAAAATCTATGATTCTACCCTCATAAAATAATAAACATGAAGAGTCAAGATAAGGGGCCAGGGGGAAGTGTCTCGCTGTCTTTGGCCCTGGCTGGGCTCCTTCTTGAGGACTGGACTCCAGTTTAGGAATGATAAACCAGAAGGTGACCAAGAGATGGAAGGAGGGGTGTGTGAGATTAGAAACCATGCAGGGAGGGGAGAGAGGGGCAGTGGGTGGGGGGGAGGGAGAAGCAGGTGAATAACCTGGGGAGGTTCAGTTTGCAAAAATATGAGAAAGAGTTGGGCAAGGGTAGGGGGGAGATGATGGAAGAGCTGTCATGTGTAAGAAAATTGGAGGGTAGAGCTAGGAGCAACAGAGAGAATTCCCCACCCCATGGAGGGGTGGGGAACAGACTTTGATGCCAAATAGGGGAAAAATTCCCAAGGTGAGGGCTATCCCAGAGTCCAATGGGCTAATTCCAATACCATAAAAACTATTTGAAAAATTAGGCAAAGAGTTCTACCAAGGACCAGGATGGATTTACAAGTAAATTTGACCAAACAATTAAGAACAATTCATTCCTTTTATGACAGAAATATGGTTTTAATACCTAGACCAGGGAAAGCAAAAACCAAAAAAGAAGACCATAGACCAATTTCCTTCATGAATATTGATGCAAAAAGTTTAAATAAAATACTAGCAAGGAGATGAGAGCACTACGCCACAAAGATCATACCCTATGACCAGGCGGGTTTATACCAGAAATGCAGGCCTGTTTCCACTACTAGTAAAACTGTCAATGTAATTGATAAGGCCAATAAAAACAACAAAAATTGTATGTTGCAGAGAAAGTGTTTGACAAAATACAACACCCATTCCTATGAAAAACACTAAAGAACTTGAGAATAAAGGGAGCTTTCCTTAAAATAATGAATCAAAACAAGATCAAGCATTATCTGTAATGGGGACAAACTAGAAGCCTTCCCGATAAGATTAGGGTTATCAAGGATGTTCATTATCCCTATTATTATTCAACGTTGTCCTAGAAATTCTAGATATAGCAATGGCTTAAGAAAAGGAAATTGAAGGGATAAACACAGTCCACTAGGAAGCAAAATTATAATTCTTTGCCAATGATATGATGGTAGACTTAGAGAATCCTAAAGAATCAACTGAAAAAATAGTTGAAACAATGAACAACTTTAGCAAAGTTGCAGGATATAAAATCAACCCACAGAAATCATCAGCATTTCTATATACTACCAACAATACCCAGTCGGAAAAGATGGAGGAATTCCATCTAAAATAACTGCAGACAGTCTAAAATACTTGGAAGACACACACGGCCATTAGATGTACAGAATTACAAACACATTTTACACAAATAAAGACGAATCACGTGTAAAAATGACAGTTCTACCTAAGTAAGTTTACTTATTCAGTGCCCTACCAATGAAACTGCCACAGAATTATTTTATAGAGTAGAAAAAAAGAAACATCTGGAGGAACAAAAAGGTCCAAAATATCAAGGAAATCAATGAAAAAAATGTGAAGGTGACCTAGCAGTATTCCATTTTATACTCTATTATAAAATGGTAGAAGAGGAAATGGCAAACCACTCTAGTGTCTTTACCAAGGAAACCCCAAATGGGGTCACAAAGAGTCAGACAAGAATGAAAAATGATTGACCAACAACAAAATTGAAAAAAGACAATCATTAAAACAATCTGATAATGGATAAGAAACAGTGATTAGCCAAAGAATAGATAAGATTCACAATATATAGAATTATCACAGTTAACCTAGTGTTTGATAAACACAAAGATCCCTGTAATTAGGGTAAGAACACACTATTTGACAAAGAGTGCTGGGAAAATTGACAGGCATCCATACAGAAGCGAGGCAGAGACCAACATCTCACATATACCAAAATGAGATTAAAATGGGTATGTGAAACATAAAGGATAATATCCTAAGCAAGCTAGGATAGCATGGAAAATATTACCTACCAGTTCTATGGATAAGGGAAAAGTTTATAACCAAATAAGAGATAGAGTAGATCATGAGAATTAAAATGAGTAATTTTGATTACATGAAATTAAAAAGTTTTTGCACAAAAAAACCCAATGCAACCAAAATTAAAGGAAAGAAACTGGGATAAAAATTTTACAGCAAGTTTCTCTGATAAAGATCTCATTTCTCAAATATATAGAGAAATGACCCAAATTTATAAATTTGAGACCCATTCCTCAAATTATAAATGTTCAAAGGATGGGAAGAAGCAGTTTGCAAAAGAAATCAAAGCTACCAATGGTCACCAAAAAAGTGTTCTAAGTCACTAATAATTAGAGAAATCCAAATTCTAACTACTCTGAGGTATTCCTCACACCTCTCAGATTGGCAAACATAACAGAAAAGGAAAATGGCAAATGCTGGAGGTAAAATGGGAAAATAAGGACATTAAAACACCGTTGGTGGAGTTGTTAAACTGGTCTAACCAGCAATTTGAAACTGTGCCCTAAGGACTATAAAACTGTGCATACTCTTTGACTCAGCAATACCACTAGTAGGTCTGTATCCCAAAGAGAGAGAAGATCTGTATGTACAAAAATATTAATAGCAGCTCTTTTTGTGGTGGCAAAGAATTGGGAATTGAGGAAATGCCCCTCATTTGTGGAATGGCTGAACAAGTTATGGAATATTGTTGTGATGGAAGACTATTGTGCTATAAGAAATGATGAGCAGGATGCTTTCAGAAAAACCTGGGAAGAATTAGATAACTAATGTAAAGTGAAGTGAGCAGAACCAGAACATTGCACACAGTAACAGCAACATTGTAACAGTAACAGCAACATTGTAACAGTAACAGCAACATTGTAACGATAATCACCTGTGAATGACTTGGCTACTCTGATCAATACAAATGATCCATCTCAGTTTCAAAGGACTCATTTTGAAAATTGTTATACCCCCTAGAGAGAGAACTGATGACCTCTGAGGGCACATTGAAGCATTTTTTCCACTGTTTTCCTTGCTCTCCCCCTCCACAACTTAGCTATTGTGGAAATGTTTTGCATATGTATCATGAGTGCTGTATTTCTTCCCTTCTCAAAGGGTGGGAGAAGGGTGGGCAGGAGGGAGAGCATTTGGAACTGAAAATAAGAAAAAATTAATAAACCACAAAAACAGAGGGGCAATAAGCTTAGTGAGCTACCCATTACAGGAGAGCTGCAAGCAGAGTGTTTAGTTGTGGATTACAGGAATGTGTGTTCGTCCTTCGTTGTTGAAGAAGACCATGCCATCAGAGAAAGGATGACATGACTTGCACTTGACATTGTTCTGAGTGAGAGAGGGCTGTGCAGGTCACCAGCCTTACTTCTCCTCCAGAGCCATCTGAATCCAGTGACCAGATATTCATGAGGATGACTGGAGATGACCCAGGATGAGGCAATTGGGGTTAAGTGACTTGCCCAAGGTCGCACAACTAGTGAGTGTCAAGTGTCTGAGGTGAGATTTGAACTCAGGTCCTCCTGCACTGCTTTATCCACTGCACCACCTAGCTGCCCACAGCTCAGGAATAGATTAGACTTGGAGGGGTGGGGCTCTTAGGTCCAGTCTGAGATAGATTCTCTGATTCTAGAAGCTAGTAGCAAGTGTTTGGGGAAGAGAGGGTAGAGAGAGAGGGAGGTTCTGAGCCTTGGGTAGGGAGGGGTCTGAGACAACCCAAGGGGCACAGGACTAGTGGTACCCACTTCCCAATTTTGCCTCTGACAGTTTCAAATGAATCACTTGATTGCTACAGAGCGATCAGCCAGCATTTGGGGTTCTCAGATGAAACAGTGCAGCAGCTCTCAGGTTAGATGCATCCTGTCTACAGCATTTGTGGCCACCCTCTAGGCCACTCTCACCCCTTATCCCTTGGCTGACAGGACTCCAGTTCAGCCAGTCCTTAAGTCCAGTAGGAAGTAGTCAGAGACTATGTGAGAGTCAGGGGTCCTCAGTTTGAATCCTGGCTCTGGTCCACACTATTGGTGTAGCCAAGGTCAGAGCGCATCACTGTCTGGGTCTTAGTTCCTCATCTCTGGTTGGGCTAGATGACTTTGAAGGTCCTTACCAGTTCTAAATCTTCAACCCTCCTTTCAAATCAAAATACTCGGTGACCTCCCCAAGGAAGGTATGAGTCAGGTGGCCAAGTGATCTTTGAGACAGAGGGCAGCTCTGTCTCAGGTGGGTGCTTGGCATCAGCCTGAGAACTTCTGCCACCCAAGCTACCATGAAGAAAAGAGCATGGAGGAGGAGGTCAGCAGGGGTCCTTCTAAACTTTTCCTCTGCTATGAAATAAAACATTTCCTTGAGACTCCAGAGAAGATGCCTCTGGAGGGGCACTGGAAGCTTTGTAATTTGCCCAGACAAGACACTGGCTGCATTCTCTACATTCTAGAGGAATAAGGGTGCTCGGGCACCTTCAGCATTCAGGCGGGAGGGAGGGCTATTGTTGAAAAATGCCATCACCACTCAAATGTCATTAGCCAAAGGGAAATGGGAGTGACTGATGGCATCTGGAGAGTCTGAGAGGAGACCTGCTGGGCTGTAGTGGGAGAGCCAAGGGATGAATCCTTCCTTTCCCTCCCTGGGAGAGCATGGGGGCAGGCTCTTCTCCATGTTGGGAAATCTATTGAGACTATCAAAGATTGTTTAACCACCTCCAGGTAGAGATCTCTGAAAAACTGAAGCCCAGCAGGAGAAGTTTACCCAAGGTCACAGAGCAAGTTAGGAGCAGACTCCAAGTACTAGACGCCTCTGGAGGGCAAGGCAGTGTGGTCTAATGGACAGAGCTCTGGATTTGGACTAGGAGAGCCCTGGGTTTGAATTTCACCTTTGTTTGGGTTGCGTGCTCTGAGCAAGCTGCTTCAACTCTGTCAGCCTCAGTTTCCTCACCAGTACAACTGGGATAGTAATTCTTGGGAGGGTTGTTGGGGAGGTCCAATGAGCTTGTGTGTCAAACACTGCACCCCTTACACTCCTCTACAAGTGATTATTTTTATGTTTTTCTATCTTTGTATGCCTAGCACTCGACATTGGGCCTGGTACCCAGTAGGGACTTAATAAATGTTTGTGAGAACAGGTAGAGAACAAAAGTCCGGCGGAAAATAACCTTTCAATCAAATTCTCCAGCTCGGTCAACTCCTTAGCCCCAGGGCCTAGAGGTGATTCTCTCCTCCCCAGTATTTGCCCTTTGATACCCTCTCAAGGGTAGGAAGGGGCCCTTATTCTTCCTCTGGAGGTGCTCAGAGTGGGCTTCACCACCAGGTTTACTAGAACTGAATGAGACCTTAGAGGTCATCTCATCCAATCCTCACCTCACCCCTCTATTTGTACAGAAGGAGAAATGGAGGCTCAAATGGACCAAAGGGACTTGTCTGAGACACAAAACTGGGATTTGAACCCAGGACCTCAGACTCCAAAGCTCTTCCCTTGCTGCGGGTTGAGCAAATCTCGTGGTTACACAAAATAGGGTCCACTCATAGTTTTCCTAGCTCATCCTGCCCTCCCACTCCCTCCCTTCTGTCTTTCTCTTCAGTGCTCTCATCTTTTGCGGGGAGGCAAGAATGACTGAGAGGGTACCCTGGAACATGGGACACAAGTTCCTTTTCTTACTTCCCTTCCCTGACACCCCCACATCTGGTTGGGGCTGAACCACGTGAGCAAAGTCAGGCGCCAGGGGATGGGGATGTGAGAGTGGCTGCCTCCCCGGCTCAGCCCACACACCCTCCCATAGAGCAGAGGCCCACCCTGGCTCCTCCCGCTCTCACTGAAGCCCACTTCCTGCCTGCTCCGAGTCACAGAGCCCAGCTGCAGGATTGGGGGGAGGGGGGCAGGGGACAGTCCCGAGGATACCATACCTGAAGGTGTGGACTGGTTGACTCCAGCTCAGCTGTCTTCTCCCTCTCCTTCTCCCCTCTCTCTGAGGCCCGGTCTCTCCACAAACCTTCGAGGTCTGGTTATGAAATTCTCCTGGTAGTCAGCCCGGCCCCTGGGAGGCGGGGACAAGGTTCTCTCCCCCAGGCCAGTGAGGAAGACTCTGGGCTGGGCCCATGGAGAGTGTCCCAACTAGGTGACCCTAGACAGATTCCTGACTGTGACTGTGGCTCTCGACCCAGCAGATTCCTGAGGCAACCCCTCCCCCACCCACCCAGAGACCATGGCTGAAGGAGGAACACTGTGTGCCTTGGTCGTCCTTCTGCACCGGCCTTGTCTGGGGTGAGTGGCCTGTGCTTGGCTGGAGTCCAGCCCCAGGCAGCAGCTTCAGTCTATCTTGTCTCCCCCAGGCCTGGGAGCCCAGGTATCAGAGCCCGGGCCTCGTGCCAGGCTGTTACCCTGGTCACAGCAGCGCCCCAGGTCAGGGCCAGACTGGGCTCTCTTACATCACAGGGGAGCTCCTGGGGGAGCTGTATGGGCTGTCTCTTGTGGGCACCTTCCATGGAGAGTGAGGATAATTCTCCCCCCCACAGCCCATTGCCACCAGGGGCTCAGTGGCTAACACAGGCAGCCCATCCCCCTGCAGCAGGGAGCCAGACTCTCCTTCCCCTGTTTGGCTCTGACCACCTCTGACTGTAGCCTAGCTGAAGCTTCCAGCACAGGGTTTTCTGAACATACATGATCAGCTTAAGGCTGACCACGCAACCTTCCTAGGCTCCCTCTGCCATTCAAGGCCCTCCACCGTCCAGCTCCAATCTGCCTTTCCAAATGAACCAATGAAGCCCCTCAGCTTGAGGTACCCCTCCCTCATCCCAGTTCCAGGCCTCAACCTTGGGGTCCCTGGGCTACAGTCAGGTGTCTACCCAGAGGAGGGCTTTCATGTTGCCTCGTTGCCCATTTGGGGAGGCAAAGAAGTGGTATCTGTCCTCTGTGGAAGACACAGAAGACAGACTTTGCCTCAGAAAGGGGTGACCAGCACTGTCAGAGGCTGAGGGAAGAGGGGCAGCGCTCCCAAAGTGCAGAGGCCAGAGGAGGGGATGGCTATCCATCCAGTGTAGTCAGGACAAAGAGAGCCAGGGGGAGTACTGTAAAGCAAGCCAGTCCACCAATCATTTTTTAAGTTTCACTAACTTGGAGAAGTGGCTTCTAAATGGGTTGGGGAAGGCCTGAAATGACAAGCCTAGGAGTCGGTGTTTTCTCCCAGAGGCAGAAGGGAGTCCTGGCTGAAGGGGAGACACAGATCTTCTGGGCTTCCTTCAAGTCCCAGGTAAAATTCTACCTCCAAGAGAAAGTCTTCTTTGTGGTTGGCATTGGGCTGGACACAGTAGGTGCTTAATATTGTGGACTGATTGACAGAAGCTGGGGGCCAATAGATTAGTAGGGAGGCTACATTGATAGTGTAGGCTGGAAAGGACAAGGACCTGAACCGTTCCCCACCCCGCCCTTACTCCCCCCTCTGCTTCCAGCCCGTCCCTGCCCCCTCCTCCGAGAAGCCTGCCCTGACTGCTCTCCAGAGACCGCAGCCAACTGGAAGGCTTCCGTGGCCCTCAGGGTTGGGGTGCTCCTCAGATCTCACTCTTTAGTTTTGTCTGAGACCCTGAGCAATCACTTCCTCCCTCCCCTCCCCATAGCCACCTACAAACACTGAGCTCCCCCAAGGCCAGGCCTAGCTCAAATTCATCCTTGTCTCGGAGGCATTTAGCACCTGCCCTGGCTCCAGATTAAACCTCAGGAGATCTGGAGTGAAAGTGAATCCTGTAAATCATCCCAGTCCACGCCTTTCTCAGGTCAGCCCCTCCTGCCTAGGGGCCCCTATGCTCCCAGGAACCCCAGTCGGAGAATGAGTGACCTGAGTTCAGGACCTGAGCTCTAGGACAGCATCAGGGTATTTAAAACTGGAAGGTCCATTCCCCCATTTCACAGAGGGGTAAACTGATGCCAAAAAAAGGGAAAGAAATTTGCCTAGGGTCCCCAGACTCCCAAATGCAGAACTCTTTCCACTATGATTGTCTATGTAGGACAAGTAAGAGGCCTCTGTGTCCTTGTCTGTAAAATGAAGGCTTTAATAACAACCAACATTTATAAAGCACCACTACTTCGGCTTGGGGTCTCATTTGATTCCAACAATAACCCTGTGGGATCATGAATACTATAGCTGTGATGAGCCCCATTTTACAGATGAGGGAAGTGAGGCTCAGATCCTTAAAAGGCCACACAACTGGTGAGTCTCAAAAAGCAGGATTTGAACTCTGATCTTCTGTCCTGACCTCAAGTCCAGCCTGCTATCCCCACTGCCTTAAAAAACCCATGCCTTTAGATGTCCCTCATGCATGCATCGTCCTTCTGTTTTGGGTCCCAGAGAAGGGGCTAGGGCTGCAAGAGGGCCACATGAGGCCGCCCTGGGGCAGGTCTAGGCTGGGAAGAGCCCTAAGCCCTTGACTCCAGATTGTCCTCTGAAAATCTTGATATCCTCAGAGGCCTTGCTCACAGTGGGTGCTATGTAAATGCTTGTTAACCCCAGTGAAAGCTTCCAGGTGCCACGTTTGCCCGCTTTGAGCCCCAGATCATACCCTGCCTGTGGGGGATGATGGGAAGTGGGCTTAGTTCTGGCTAGGGTGGCCCTGGGTTCCCAGCTGTTTCCTTATCTTGGCTTCTGCAGCCCTGCTCCTTTGGCTCTCTCCCACCTCCCTGACCTGACCACTCCTCCTTAGGCTCCTTATCCAAGTATGGGTGTTCCATGGCTCTGCCCTGGGCCCACTCTAAGTAACCTCATCAGCTCCCAGGAGATTCATTATCCTGTCTGCGCAAATGACTTGTGATTTCTCTCACAGCTATAAAATCGGCATCATCTTCTACCCATCAGCCATCTCTGACCCGACATCCCTGGGCATCTCCAACTTAACACAACCGAAGCAGCAGAATTGATTCCCCTGCCCTCCAATCCTCCCTCCCCTCTTCTAAACCTCTCCCCCTTGACCCCAGACTCAGTTAGTCTCCTCACTAACCACCTCATCCAATCAGTCACCAATTGTTCTCCTCTCACACAACACTCACACATCCCTCATGTCCCCCAGCTGGATTTTTACAAGGGCTTTCTCATGGATCTCCCAGCCTCCAGGCTCTCCCCTCTGCAATCCAGCCTCCACACAGCTGCCCAGGTGACCTGGCTACATCCCAGGTCTGACAATGCTACTCCTTTACTCAGAAATCTTAGGTGGATTCTGGTTGCCTCAGATGAAACACAAACGCCTGGAGGCTTTTAAAGCCCTCACTTAACTTTTAAGGCCTCCACTTAACTTTCTTGGATCCCTTAATGACTCCCCCAGACACATTCCCCATTCCAGTCAGACAGGCTTTCTGACTGTTCCCCACATCCCATTTCTGCCTTTGTCTACGTGGTTCCCCATGCCAGAAATAGATTCCTTCCTCACCCTTGGCTCTCAGAACCGGGATCCAGAACTCAGCTCCAGTGCCATCCTCTAGAAACCTTTTCTCATCCCCTCATTATTAACACTTTCTCTTCCTTGAAGGTACGTTTTGAATTGGTTTTCTGCGTACCTACCCTTTCTCCCTAATAAACTGTGAGGTCTTGGAGGACAAGGGTGACTTCATTTTTTGACTTCACATCCTCAGCATGTAAGGGGCTCAGAACATAGTAGGCCCTTAAACAATTTGTTCAGTTGAATTGAGCTCTCATTGCTTAGCTGTGTGGCTTAGGGGAAGGCTCTTACCGTTTCTGTGCCTCAGTTTTCTCTTATGTCAGATGGTGCTGATGACTCTTGCACCACCTGTCTCCCAGGGTTGTTATGAGGAAAGCTTTTTGTGATCCTCTGAGCTGTTATTCGGTGGTGGAAGGTCAGTTTCCAGTCCTCAGTCCTTGTCAGACTCGTTCATCTGCAAAGTTTGGTGCTTCTGAATGGGATCCTGGGGCTTCAGGGATGAGAAAGGGAGAGGTGGGTTTGGGTGCCCTCCCAGGAGGCTGCACTCACCCCTCAGCATCCCTGCTCCAACCTGTTGGAAGCCAAAACAAAGAAGGAAGATTTCTCCGTGTGGCTGCTGAGGATAGACAGGAGAGATATTGAGTTACGAGTGGGTGGGGCAGAGAAACGCATCTTCCCTTCTCTCCACCCTCCATGCCCAGCTGGTACCCACTGCCACCTGTTTCCTCCATGCCCCCTGCCCTAGCCTGGAGTTTCTTGGATGACCCTCACCCCCAGGTTTGCAGCCTCCTTCTCCTTACTCGGCCTGTTCCTCCCGGGCATTGTTACCTGGAAAGGTACCCATCCCTGCATCCGGGTGAGGTCCCTAGGGAGCTGGAGGTGGCTCACCCACCTTGGGTGCAATGAGGAGGGCGGGCAGCTGTCCTCGCCTTCTCCGAGAGACCCACAACTCTCAAGCTGCCACCCTGTCACGTGAGCCCAGCATGTGACAGAACTCCATCCTTGCCACCTGGAGAAGAGCCAGGTGGAGATAGAAGGAGGGGTTGGGCCAGGGAGAAAGATGTCTGACAGCTCTCCTCTTCCCCAGGAGGGGCAGTTTTCCTGCAAGGGCTGCTTGGGCACATGATGAGCCCGCAGGCCAGATCCTGACCAGGGGACAAAGCTTGCTGACAGCATTTCTGAGAATCTCTTCCCAGGGAGGTGGTGGTGGGGTGGGGGATAGAAGGAACAAAGAAGGAAGAAGTCTGGGTTCAAGTCTGGCATCAGATAGGATCCTAGGACTACGGAGGTAAAGCATCTTAGAAGTCACCTAATCTAATTCCTTTATTTTATAGGTAAAGAAGGGGAGTCTCTTAGACTCCAGTTAAGTGACTGGCCTAAGGTCACACAGGTCATCAAGACAGAGCCAAGCTCCTACCCTAGGAGTCCTGACTCCAAATATTGGCTCCTATGCATGCTGGCCACATGGCCAGAGGCACATGAGTGGGTTTTTCTGAGCCTCAGCCAGGATTGTTGGTTAGAATCATTCTCTGATGCTCATCATCATGGAAAGTGCTTTGACAGCTGCCTGCGTGGATGATCAAACATGGGAGGGGGATATTGGCAGAGGTGTTCTGGATTCTGAGGGTCTGGCTCCAAAATTCTTCTGGATCTCTAGAAAATCATCTTCCTGCAAGGTCATGTTGACTCTGAAACTCCCATATCCTTGGTAGCCCTTGCCCCGCCCCATCCCTACCCCTCCCTCTGAGTGGAGAGGGCAGAGCTCCTCCCAGATCCTCCACCAAGTAGAGAACTCACTTCATCATCTGCCTTGCCTCCAGGTACCCCTCCCTTTTCATTTTCCTCCATTAGATTAAAGCTCTTGGGAGACTGGGACCAGCTTTGACCCTTTTTTTGTATCCTCAGAGATTAGCACAGGACCTAGCACACAAAAGGTGCTTAATAAATGCTTATTGACTGAATCCTGGTTCACCTATCTATTAGCTATGTGGCCAGGACCATGAGTCACTGAACCTCTGTGGTCCTCAGTTTCTTTAAAGTGAGAGTCAGTTACATTATATATTTTCCTAAGGTTGCTTCCAGCCCTAGCTTATCATGCTTTGGCAAGTGACTTACCCAAGACCACACAGCAAGAGTGACACCAGCAGAGCCAAAGGGGCAGCCCTACCTACCATCCTCCCAGCCTAGGGCAAGGGCTACCGTGCCTCTGGCAGGCGGGGTCCCAAGCCCTGGGCAGAACTGCTCTGCTCCCTTTGGTGATTTCAAAGGGCTTGGATCTAGGGCCGTCCTAAACCTGTCACAGGAGCCTAGGAGATGGACTAGTTTTATCCCAACTGTCCTTCCTGGCTGGTCTCCCAGAGTGTGTGGTAAGATAAAACACTCTGCTCAAGGATTATGTTTTATTTTTCCTCCCCCCTCCCCAGCCCACCCGTGCACACATACCTTGTCTGACTGGCTAGACAGCTGCTGCTTGGCTCTTCACCAAAGGCATCTGAGTGTGGGAACCCCTCTCCTAATAATCCCGAGAGCTGTTCCAAAGACTGGGGGGTCCTGACCAGTGCCTCTCCTGCCAGCACTTTCCCTTCCCCACCCAGCTCCTCCCCAACCTCGCCATAGCCCTTTACCAACAAACATCCATCCAGGTGAGCCTCACGCAGCCAAGAGAAAGTCAGGGCTTCTAATGATCCTGGTATGGAGGAGGGAGCTAAAATCTCAGCTCTTTTCCTCTTCTTGCAAGACACTTCTCCTAGCCCTTCCTAATCTCTGAGCCTTCCCTCTTGGATGCTCTCCAGTTCAGCCAGTCCGTGTCTAGTTGGTCCACAGCTGTTCCTCCATTAGACTGACCTTGAAAACAGGGGTGGGCTTTTACCTTTTTTATACCTTTTAGGACTCAGCACATAGTAGGTGCTTGCTTAATACATGTTTATTAACTGACTGAGGCTCACAGAACTGATCTTCCTGAGGTCACGAAGTTAGTTGGTATCACAGCAAGATTCAGACCCAGTTCTTTCCTGCACCAAGGCCAGCACTCTAGGAACCACACTCTGGGAAATCCATCCACTAGGATGGAGGGGTGCAGCTAGACATCTCCAGATGGATGTCCCAGAGACATCTCAGACAAAACAGACCCTGGTATCTTTCCCCCAAAACCTTCCTCTCTTCTAAATTCTTCTATTTCTGTCAAGGGCACTGTCATCCTTCTGGCAACTCAGACCCCAGGCTTGATTTCATCCTCAAGTCATCACTTTCACTCACCCCACACCTGCAGTCAGTTGCCAAGCCTTGTTGTTTGTACCTCCCAGCATCTGTCACATCAAATCCCTTCACGTGACTCCATATACCTGGACTATTGAAATAACTTTCCTGGTTAGTCAGTGAGCAAACATTTATCAGGAGCTTACTATTGGGGGCCATTGCTAATGCTCAGAAGCCAATGAACCCCTGTCTATCTACTACCACCCACTACTCCCTTGCTCTGGCCCCAGAAAACTCAGTCATGGATGAAAATGAGCTGGTGCAAAGACCAAGGTGTCCAAACCGACTGAGACACAGCAGCCTGCATGAGATCTGCATTATCCACTGAGGCAAGGAACCTTCTCTCTACCACTGTAAAAAAAGTCTTTGGAGCCTGGAGGTGGTTGGTGAGGATGGTTTTGAGTCTTAAGCAAAAGACAGAAGGTGCTAAGCGAATGGCCTGAGGCTGCAGAGAGAAAATCAGAACCAAGCTAAGAGATATCTGCCATGACACCTCTCTCTCTCTCTCTCTCTCTCTCTCTCTCTCTCTCTCTCTCTCTCTCTCTCTCTCTCTCTCTCTCTCTCTAGCTCTTGATTCCAAGCAGAAACAAAGTTTTCTATTTCAAAACTGAAGACCACTTCTGTTATTTGGCTGAGATAGAGGCTGGTGATAACTACTCAGCGGATCAATCCCAACAAGCTTATCACCCACGAAGCATTTGAAATCATGCAAAAGGAGGTGTGACCCAGGCTTCCTCTAAGATTGGGTTTGACCCTGAAAATAACGTCCTACTATGAAATCCTGAACTCTCCAGAAAGAGCCTACTCCCTGGCAGAGAAAGATGAAGCCACTGTGGAACTGGACACATTAAGCGATGAATCCTAGAAAACCAGTACACCATGGATGTACTTACTGAAAGACAATCTGACGTTGTGGACATTGGACACCAGTGGGAGATATGGAGGAAGGAGAGGAGCCATTGACTAGCTCTGCAGCTTTGGTCAGTCTCATTTTAAAGTGACTGTGGTGACCGTTTGTCATCACCTATGCTTTCCCACGAAGAGTTTTTGTTTATGATCTAGGAAAAGCCTATGCTATTTTTATTTGGATTTCTAGATTTCTCACAGGGTTTTATATTTAATATGAGGAAACAAAAGCTAGTTGACATTTGTGGAGTTTTCAGTTTTCATCTGAGGTGGCCAATATGGGGATACGGAACTTTTGACATGTTTGTCATAATAGTTTTGGTAAATGGTGATTTCACAATTCAAGGGTTAAAATAGCTCCATGGCTAAGCGAAAGCAACATCGACAAAAATCTGACAACCTGACTATATATTAGTCTGTCAGGGTTTAGAGGGGGCAAGAGAGGAGCCATGGGTGCAGTTGTTGTGGTTACTTCAGGATAGGAGCAGTCAGGACCAGCTTCCCAGTGGTATGACTATCCTGTCATGTCTGTGGCATACAGAATCTTACCATGTGCGCTCGATGAGACTGCAGCTGTAAAAGTGTTGTTTTTTGGAGACAAAAGGCAAGGCAATTGGGGTTAAGTGACTTGCCTAAGGTCACACAGTAGTAAGTATCAAGTATCTGAGATCGGATTTGAACTCAGGTCCTCCTGACTCCAGGGCCAGTGCCATTCACTGCACCACCTGGCTGCCCCAGGTGATTTACTCTGGAGAAGGGCAGAAATAGTTCACATTCATTAGTTTTGCTGTTCTCATTTTAGTTGGATCCTTATTGTTCAGGTTGATGTAGAATGGATAATTTTGATCACATTCAATTAAAGAGTTTGTACAAATAAAACCAGAATAGCCAAGATTAGAAGGAAAGCAGAAAATTTGGGGGAAAATTTAGAGTTTCCCAAATATCTCATATCTCAGATATATGGAGAACTTTGTCAAATTTATGAGAAAAAAAGTCATTCTCCAATTAATGGTCAAAGAATAGGAACAGGCAGTTTTTTGATGAAGAAATCAAAGCTATCCATAATCATAAGGAAAATGCTCTAAATTATTATTGATTAGAGTAATGTACCCTAAAATAACTTTGAGGTACCATCTCACACCTGTCAGTCACACCTGGCTAAAATGAGAGAAGGGGAAAATGATGAATTCAAGAGGGGATATGGAAAAACTAGAATGCATTCATTGTTGGTGGAACTGCCATTTTGGAGAGCAATCTAGAAATATGCCCAAAGAATTCTAAAACTGGGTATGCCCTTTGACCCAGCAATACCACTATTAGATCTGTCTCCCAACGGAATCAGGAAAAAAGAAGGATTTATATGTTATAAAATACTTATAGCAGTTCTCTTTGTGGTGGTGGCCAAGAACTGGAAATTTCAGGGATGCCCTTCAGCTGGGGAATGGCTGAACGAGTTGTGGCATATAATAGTCATAGAATACTACTGTGCTGTAAGAAATGACAAGCTGGTTGATTTTAGAAAAACATGGAAAGGCTTGCATGAAACAATGAAGAGTGAAGTGCTGAGAGAATTCATGCACAGTAACAGCAGTATCATTTGGAGAAGATATACACACATTGTTGCATTCATCCTTCATTTTCAAAGACCATGACATTAGAGAAATGATGACATGACTTGCACTTGACTTTGTTTTGAGTGAGGGAGGGCTGTGCAAGGTCACCAGTCTCACTCTGACTACTGACCTTCCTGGTTTCCTTTAAGTCCCAACTAAAATCCTACTTTCTACAGGAAGCCTTCCTAATTCCTTCTTAATTCTAGTGCCTTTCCTCTACTAATTATTTTTTATTTATTCTGTATGGTATTTCCCCTCAATTGTAAGATCCTTGAGGACAGGCACTGTCTTTTGCCTCTTTGGTATCCCAGCACACAGTAAGAACTTAATAAGTGTTTATCGGTTGATTAATTGACTTCTTAGATGATTGCATTAGCCTGCTGATGGGGCTCTTCCCTACCTCAAATCTCTCCCCATTTCTCATCCTTTCCTTTCTGGCTTCATGGATTTCTGGATGATTTCTGCCAGTCTCCTTCTTTCTAGCCTTTTAAACATTCCTGGTTTTTAAGGTGCCATCTCCATAAATTCCTTTCCCTTTCATCTTCCCAGCCTCAGGCAGTCTCTGTTCTAGGAAAACTGGACATTTTGCTATTTCTCTCTCTCACTCTCATGTCACTCTCCTACCTGGGCACATTTTTAATAAGTAAAAGCAGAATAGAAGAAAGTTAACAAAACTAATCAATACATTTCAAAAGAGTCTGGCAATGATATGTCCCTAGGGAGTCTCGCCTCACAAAGGAGTAGGATGGGAAGCTTGGTCTTCTCCATCCCTTCTCTGGGACCAAGCCTGACTCACAAAAAATCAGATGCAGTCTCCGGTGGTGGTTGTCCTTGGGTTAACACCACATAGTCATTGTGTGGCTGTCTTAGTGTCTTGGCTTTGTGGACGTCACTTTGCATCAGTTCATGGAAGTCTTCCCATACTGCTCTGTGTTTCTCAGATTTGTTTCCTATAATACAGTCAGACTCTGTTCTATTCATGTATAACTTGTTCAGACATTCCCTCCTCGGTGAGCATCAACTCTTTCCAGGTCTTTACTCTCACAGGAGAAGTGCTGCTATAAATCCTTTTGTGTATCTGGAGTCTTTTTGTGTGTGGGTAGGTATGTACCTAGCAGTGAGATCTCTGACTCAAGGGCTGTGGTCATTTTAGTGACTGATTAAGTGACTTGTCCAGGCTCACATAGTTAGTAAGTGTCTGAAGCTAAATTGGATCTCAGGTCTTCCTGATTTCAGGCCCAGTTCTATCTACTGTGCCATCTAGCTGCCACCCCATTTGGGTTTTTTGTTGTTTTTGTTGTGTTTTGTTTTGTTTTTTGGCGGAGATACTGGAGTATATGGAGTGGTTTGCCATTTCCTTCTCCAGCTCATTTATAGACCAGAAACTGAGACAAATGGTTAAGTGATTTGCCCAGGGTCATGCAGCCAATAAGTGTCTGAGGCCAGATCTGAGCTCTGGGAGATGACTCTTCCTGACCCCAGCCCTGGCACTCTATCCCCCATGCCACTTATCTGTGCCTATCTACGAAGCACTTTTGGTTGTTTGGTCATTTTCAGTAGTATCTGACTAAGTCTATAATAGAGGAGAGGAAATCCAGGCAGAGTCAGACTGGCCTCCAACAGCCAGGTCTTACAAAGTGTCTTGCAGGGCTCCTGTGACCACAGGATGGTTGGCCTTCTTGTGAGAGGCAGTGCGGGGTAGTAGGCATTGGGTCTGTGAGATCTTGGCCAACTTACTTTACCTCTCTCCTGGAGGCTTAGCTTCCTCATCTGTAAAATGGAGACAAATTTCTTCAGGGAGAATGTAGCCTCCCTCCCTGGGTTGTGAGGCTGAAAGAGGGCAATGTTAATAAATCTTTTTGCACACCCTAAATGACTGCAGAAACGTAGAAACATCAGCCATTATTCTCATGCCTCTGACCATACCCCTACTCAATACCTCTTGTGGCTCCCTGTTATCTCCAGGCCCAAATAGAAAATATTCTCCCTTTCCATGCCTCCCCTTCCCCCTTTCCAGACTTCTATCTTACTTCCCTCTCTGTACTCCACGAGTCACTCACACTCACCACATACCTGCTTTGGCACCTGCCAGCTCTGGGGTCTGGAATGCTCTCACTCCTCATCTCAGCATCTTCCTTCCAGACTCAGTTGAGATCCCACCTTTGGTAGGAGGCTTTTCTCAGTACCCCTCAATGCTCATTCCTTCCCTCTGAGATTACCTCCCACTTGTCCTGTGGGGGTCTTTGTGTGTTGTCTCAGACATTAGAATGTGAGTTTCTTGAGGGCAGGGATTGCGTGTCTGCCTCTCTTTGCACCCTCGGCGCTTATAACTGCTCCTGGCACATAATAGGTGCTTAATAAATGCTTAATGACCTACTGGTTGCCTCCCAGTGGTGTGGTTCAGGATGCTACCACGTCACTCTGATTCCCACCCTCCCCCCAAGAGTAGAGGGCCTTGGGTGGGAGGCTAACCTTGAGCCTCTGTGGTTCCTGGCCATGCCCTTTTACCTGGGTTAGCTTCCCCAGTCATCCATGGACAGTGCAACCATTACTCCTCTTGATGGTATTCTTCATGCAGGAGCTCCTAGACTCTCAACTGTCTATTTTTGTTCTGGGTAGCTGTCTAAAAGCTATCAAAATGACACCCTGAGAATAGCCTTAATTGACCACAGGGTTTCCCCCACCCCAGCTGGACTGTCCTATGGCCCGAGCCTCCATTGCTGGTCGATACCCATCCAGAATGATGGGCATCTCACTCCACAACCATCCTCCCACATCTTTGGCAGCTCATTCTTCTTTTTCTATGCTGGACCTTTGCTTGTTCAGCACACTGTGACCAGAAGGGGAGGTTCCAGTGACTTTGGTATAAACATCCCTTTTCTGGGGAGCTGGGAAAGTTTCATTTTCAGGAAACCCATACAGTGCAACAGCTGCATTGTCTCCCTTTCTATAGATCTTGTTCAAGACCTTTTATACCACAGCATGGCAGAAAGTTGGTCAATAGTGGCCTCTGGGTAGCTTGGTGGTGCAGTGGAGTCAGGAAGACCTGAGCTCACTTACTAGCTGTGTGACCTTGGGAAAGTCACTTAACTTCTGTATACCTCAGTTTACTCAACTGTAAAATTAGGATAATAACAGCACCTACTTCCCAGGGTTGTGAGGATCAAATGAGGGTTAGGATCAAATGATCAACTGTAAAGCACAGTGCCTGGCACATAATAGGTCTTATATAAATGTTATCTATTACTATCTTCATCCATGCAGCGTGTATCCTTCAAAGTGATCTGTCCTAGTGGTTGAAGCACCAGGTCTCTAATAACCACCTGAGAAGCCATGGTGCACACCACTTCAACACAATTACAGAATGACCTTTCAACACACATACTTACTCAATGCCACTTGGGCTCACAGTTACACAATGTCACCTCAAAACAATTATACAACATTGCCTCCACTTAGTTACACTGCAGTGTTTTCCAGATCTGTTAGCACATTTGTCCGGAAAAAAAAGATTTCAAATGAACTGCAACCAAATATGGTCAGCTAATGAGATCTATTAGTACAATTAGTCTCAACTTGACTCCCCTAAATTCATTAAGATCTAAGATAAGTCCCCTGGGTGGAAGCCATCTTTCACTCAACTATGGGTTTAATTTAATTCAATGTGGGGAAGGTCAGTCAATCACTCAGTTAACAATAATTAAGCACCCACTGTGTGCTAAGCCCTGGTGCGGTATTTTGGATTAGTAAAATGTACCTAATATGGAAGCATTTTTCCAAAGTGCAGGACAGAGAACACAATGTGTGCCTTTGTTTTATCTGAATATGCTTACTTGTGACAAAGATGTGTTTGTTTTCTTGATGAGGGGGAGAAGGATGTAGGCTAGAGAAGGGAACAGTGAGGATTGTGAAGAAAGAGAAAACAGCCAGAAAGAAAGAAAAGACAACCATTGTGGCACTGAAAAAAATGAGCAGAAGAGACAGATAAGCAGGAAAAGACATGTGGAATTTATTATAGGATTTTGAAAAATAACGCCAACTATGAAATAGAGAGGTGGGTTTCATATGCAATCATTCTTTTCTGTTCTTTGTATATGGGAATGCTGGTGTTTGTTGATGTTTAATACTATCGCAGTTATCACAATTATACAACATTGCCTCCACACAGTTACACTGCAATGTTTTCCAGATCTGTTAGTACCTTTGTCTGGAAAAAAAAGATTTTGAATGAACTGCAACCAAATGTGGCCAGCTAATGAGATGTAGTAGTGCAATTAGTCTCAACTTGACTCCCCCAAATCCATTAAGATCTAAGGTAAGTCCCCTGGGTGTAAGAAAGATAGTATTAAGAAATTACTATGGGGTCACATCCATACAGGAAGGATTTGCTCTTCTGGGGGTTGAAGCTCAAAATAATGGCCAAAATCATTGAATCTTTTTTTTTTTTTTTGGTGAATCTCTTTTTGCATAAACATATCCACTTTTTTTCAGTGAGAATCAAGTCCAACAGAAGTAAGACTAAATCATTAAATTCTCTCTACACAATCGTGACTGAAGCAGGCTAATTATCAACTACAGAAGTCACCAGTGAGGTCAAATTTGAGTTGATGAATGGGGGATCTCAACAGAGGCACAAGATGCCACCTTTGCCATCAGCTTGTAGACTGTTTTATGAAAAGAAGACGGATGTGACATACAACTTTTTGTTGTTTAAAAAATCCAGATGTGGCTCCATGATAAGTGGAAATGACCAAAAGCTGAGACCTGGGTAACTTTCCAAGGTCATGGGAAATCAACTTGTGTCTTGTTAATAGACCAGGCAGGAAGTACACATTGAGAAAGCAAAATATTTACTTGATACAGAAAACAAAGCAAAAGAAGAGTATCTCAACACTTCTTTCCCTTCTTCTCCACAGGGGTAGCTTTTCCAGGGCTACCATTTCCTGACAAAATGGGAAAAGTCTTTGTCTCTGTCTAAGCAACGTGCTGCGCCCCTATGTGGATGGATGCTGCCCCTGCAGCCTTAGATAATGCAGACTCCAAACCCACTGGCTGGCTTCTCTCCTTCCTGGGGCGTTACTCAGTTTGCCTTCCCACAACACAACCTGCCTGTGCTGCAGACACACAGTCTCATGGGACATAGAGTCCTGGAAACTTCTTCCATAGAACGATCATTCTCTGGGGCCCAGCATTCTGGGAAATGCATTCCATATCTTGGTTTCATTATTACACACTTTCATTTTTCTTTCACTATGCCTCAGTGCAAGATTATTAAAATAATCACACCCTTTGACGTAATGGTTCCATTGTTAGGAACAGAGCCTGATGGTGTTATCAAAGGCAAAACAATCCAAAACCCCAACTTCTGACCCAAATATTGTAATAGTAGCATTATATGGAATTCCAGAAAATGAAACCAAACCAACCCCCCCCAAACTTGGAAGCCAAAAACAAAGCAAACTTGGAAGCAACAACAAGCATATTATTGCTAGGAAATACTATAATGAAATGAAGACTAGTCAATCTGGGGGATAGAAAGAAATCTGGAAAGACCTTTATGAAATAAATCTTTAAGTTCCTCATGTGGAACACACTAATTTTTTCCATATAAGAGAACAGAAAAGGGAGGGGAGAAAATAAGCATTTTTGAAGGACCCATGTGTCGGGTACTTTTCAATATTCGGTCATTTGGTTCTCCAAATAACCTCAAAAGGTAGGTGCTATTATTGTCCTTATTTTACAGCTGAGGAAATTGAGGCAGAGAGGTTAAGTGACTTCCCCAGGGTCACACTGCTAGTGTCAGAGGTCAGATTTAAACTTTACTCTTGACTCCAAGCTCAGTCTTCTATCCACTGCACCTCCTAGATGCAAATAAGAATGAACAAAGAATTTTACTAAGACTTAGGGAGAGGGATGGAAAAATTACTATGCTTCTTTATGCGCTGAAATTCATTTCAATGTAACTAAGCATGTAGCATCGGTTGTTTCGATGCTCAGTATTGTTTTTAATAAAGTATTTCATTTTGGGGGGGTAGTTTGGAAGCTTTGCCTAATTTTTCAGGGTGCCCTCAGGTCTTGAGATCTGCAGCATTGCAGGGGGAGGCAGAAGTCCCGGGTTCAAATCCTGACTGCTGTTTACGGATCTTGGTACCTCAGCGCTGTCACATCCCCTCTCTGGGTCTCAGTTTCCCATCTGTCCAATGAAGGGGCCGGACTAGATGCCCTGTAAACCCTCGTCGAGATCTTTTCCTTCCTAGTGACCCTGCCCGACAGACTGCAGTAGGGCCAGAGGGTCTTGGGCACGTGCCCACCCCCTTCATGTGACATAAGGGGAAAACAGGTTTGTTATTAATAGTAACAAGCATTTGTGTAGCTCTTCTACGTTATCTCATTTGATTCTCATCAGAACCCTGGGAAGCAGGTTCTGTTATCATCCCCATTTTTACGGAGGAGCAAACTGAGGTTGGACAAGTAAACGCCGGACGAACTGATCTGAGCTGGCCCCAGAGCGGGCGCTACAGGCGTGGTGATTCCACGGCTAGGAAGTATCGGAGGCGAGATCTGAACCTACTAGCTCTTTCTAGACAGCGCCCAGCAAGTTCTCCGGGCACCCCACCACCTTCTTGCTCTCCAGCTTCTAGCTTGACATAATCCTTGCTGAATGAATGTCAGAGGATCTGGGTTGGAATCCCACTGAGTGCTTGTGTGGCCTGGGGGCAGGCGACTCAACCTCTCCGCTCCTCAGTTTCCCCATCTATCAAACGAGAGGGCAGACTTAGAATCCAGTCTTCTGGGGGGTGTCTGGTCCTTCCGCGGGGGTCGGCGGCGGGGAGGAGGAAGGTGGACACGGTAGGCAGGGTTCCCCTGGACCAGGCAGTCATCCCTTCTCCCCGGTTTAGGGATTCCCGACTCCTAGGAGCTTAGGTGCCTGGGTGAAGACAGGAGAGCGTTCTTGTTCCTGGTTCCTGGTTCCTGGTTCCCGGTGCCCGGACCCGCCCCCGCCCTGTCCCCGCCCCCGCCTCCAGCCCGGGGCAGGAGGGCTGGAGGGCCAGCACAACTGGGTGATCTCAGAGCGCTTGGGGTCAGGCGGTATTGGGGCAGCAGCTGGAGAACCGGGCTGGGCTGGGACGTCGGGAGATCCGCTCTCTGGGGAGACCAACGAACAGTCTGTCGGACAGCAGCCGCCCACAGCCAGGCATGGAGGCCGAGCCTCCTCTCTACCCGGTGGCTGGAGCCGCCGGCCTCTCGGCGGAGGAACCCAAAGCTGGAGTCCCAGACGGGGGCCTCCCGGACGGGCCAGAGGTACTAGAAGCCGCCTGAGGCTAGCCGGGCCCCGGCCCGTGGGAGAAGCACTGGGGAAAGAGAGCTGCCTTGGGGGTCTCAGGTTCCAGCTATCTCCTGTAGACCTTGGGTTATTTGGAACAAGCCCCATGCCCCTCTCTAGGTCTCAGTTTCTCCATCTATAAATGGAGGGGTGGGTCTTAAGTTCTCTTCCTGATACAGGAGCTCCAGGGATACTGATGGGGAAGGGAAAGGAGAAGCATGACTTTACCATCTTAGGGAGCCCCAACTAAGGCCCTAGTGTCTGTCTTGGGTTAGGTGGAGGCAGGGAGGTGGGTAGGGTGGTCACCCCAGAGTGGCCTCTGTTTTGTGGACCACACCTCCCAGAGGATCCCAGGGACTCCTGCTGCTCCCTCCACCTTGGCTGGGGCCAGGGAAGTGAGGAGCCTTAGCCTGACGCAGTTCTTGTGCTGGTGTCCTATAGCTGGATGAGTTTGTGGGGGCCTATCCAGATTACAACGAGGAGGAAGAAGAACGCAGATATTACCGGAGAAAAAAGCTGGGCGTCATCAAGAACGTGGTGGTTGCCAGCATTGGGGGAATGCTCACCTACAGTGTGTACTTGGGTAAGACATCCATGGGACTCCCTCCACATTTCCCCACCAAGGTCCAGAGGTTACCTTTGGAGTCAGAGAATCTGGGTTCAAATCCCTTCTCCCCTACTTAATACTTGAGTGATTTTGGACACATCAAGGAGATTCAGTTTCCTCGTTTCTAAAATGATCTAGTTGGACTAGATGACCCCTCAGGTCCCTTCTAACTTTCAGTCAAAGATCCAGCTGCATTGGCTGCAGCCAGAGGAGACCAGTGGGGACTGAGTTGGGGCAAAGCCCCATCCCTCAAGCTCCCAAAGGAATTAGACTATGAGGGTTACCTGACCTTTGTCTCCCAGCTCCACCCCCAGGCTGAGGGCTCTGCCCTCATTCATCCATCCATCCATTCATTCATTCATTTGAGGTTCTGGGGATACTTCATAAATGCTAGTTGAATGACTGACTGACAGACTTGTTCCAAGCCTGGGATGTCAATAATCACCTCCTGTGTGTCCCAAAGGAGAGTGTTGGTCTTGGGAGGGGGCAGGGCAGGGCTCAGGCCCCCAAGGATGCCCAGTATCTGAGTTCAAAGGTCTCAGATAGGAGGGAGGTCAGGACTGGAAGCTCTGTCCCCTCACAGAAGCAGCTTTGAAAAGCTCTCCTTGTCCAGACCCACATAGTATGGTTGGGTCTTTGGTGTAGTCCTGGCCTGCCTGGTCCAAGCTGTCTCCTCAGTTCTGGAACTGTCCCACAGGCAGCAGAGGGCTGGGCTGCAGACCAGTTCCCATGCTTACTCCCTGGGTGACCTTAGACTAGTCACTTCCCTTTTCTCAGTTTTCAGTTTCCTCCCTGATCACACCTTCTCAGCCTCCCTCTTGGTGGGGCCTGGCAGGGGCCAATGAGAGCAGACTTGGCAGTCTGTAGAGGTTGATATTATTAGACTGCATCTGGTCAGACTTAGGAAGACTTTAGTGGTGGGAGGGGAGAGGATGGGTGGGTCTTCCACTCCAACTGGGGCCAAGGTCTGAGCAAGTCATTTCTCCTGGACTTCTCACAGGCAGATGAGGAAGCAGGCCCTGGGCAGTTGGTGGGAGACCCTGACCCAGGCAGCCCTGGACCACAGGGCAGAGACTCAGTTCCTCTTCCACTTCCTCTCCCCCAGCAGCTGCAGGAGGTGGGATTGCTGTGGGTGGAGCAGTGGGGGCCTCATCTCCCTTGGCCCCTAGGTTGATCTTGGCCACCTTGGGTGTGGGACTGCTTGGACCATTGCCCCTCAGCTGGAAGCCCTGGAAGGGAACAACCTTGGAACAGAACAGAGAATGCCAGCATTGGGAGAGACCTCAGAACCTAGAATGCCAGAACCTAAGGGAACCTTAGAACATAGAATATCAGAGCTGGGAGAGACTTTATAACATAGAATGTCAGACCTGTGAGGGAACTTAGAAAGTAGGACATAGAATGTCTTGGCTGAGAAGAACCTTAGAACATGGAATGTGAGATGGGAGGGACCTAAGAACATAGAATGTCAGATCTGGGAGGGATCTAAGAGAAAATAGGGACCAGCTCCCTCATTTTGCTGAGGAAAAAAGAGAAAGGACATGCCTGAGGTTCTAGAGTGACCTCTCTGGCCTGGCCTCTCTGTCTGCCCCCCACTGACTCCTTTCTGTGTCTGATAGCAATTGTATGTGTTCTTAACCCAATTTGTGGCTAGGACTTTGTGTGTGGTTGGTGAGTGAGATTAATTCTTCCTAGGAACAATTCCTGCCCTTCCCCAGCAGTGGGCCCCTAGGGGCAAAGAGGTGCTGTGATCTGTCCCCTTAGTCCATAGACCACTGCTTGAACTGGGTTCTGGACTCCTGAGAGCAATGTCCCTCCTTCTTCCCCACCTGGTCCTCCCCAGTTGAAGCAGGGCCATAGCCATTCTGGTCTCCTTGGGGTTCCAGGAATGGGGTGACTAGCTCATGGAGCTTTGGCCTGGAGGTGCTGCTGGCTGGGCCTAGGCCTAAGCCCTCCTTCCCAATCCCCCAGGTCTCCTACAGATGCAAATGATTCTCCACTATGACGAGACCTACCGAGAGGTGAAATATGGCAGCATGGGACTTCCCGACATTGACAGCAAGATGCTGATGGGCATCAACGTGACCCCTGTGGTGGCTCTGCTGTATACTCCCGTGCTCATTAGGTGGGTGTGGGCAGCAGTACCAAAGTGACCCCTGAGCCTGCTGACTTTGCCCCCTGAGAGACTGACCCCCTCCAAGCTTCAGTTCCTCCTCTGTCTGATGAGGTAGTGGGCCAGGATGAGCTCTTCCTTGAGTTCCGAGGCCTCTTTGCCTTGTCCCAGATTGCCTCAGGCTGGGAATGCCCTGCCTCTGTAGGGCTACCTCTGAACATCCCTAGGGCCTCTCTGGGCTCTGCCCAGGGGCCAGCCCTCAGATGAAGCCTTTCCTGGTCTTCCTCTCTACCATCACCCTTCCAGTTAGTAGCATCCCTTGTGTCTTGAAATCATATATAATTTGTCTTTCTTTGGGTCTGTGTTTGATCCCCTCCCACAGAAGGTACTTGAGGGAAGGCATTGTCTCATTTCTGTCCTTGTCTCCCCAGTCCATCACATAGTACCTGCACACAGTAGGTGCTTAATACATGCTTATTAAATTAAACGAATATACCATGCCAGTCTGACCTCACTCCCTTGAGGAAGATGTAGAGTAACAGCATTTCACAGCTGGATCAATCTCCTTGTTTTATCCTTTGGGAAACTGAGGCCCAGAGAAAGGAACAGATTTGCTTAGGTCACACAGTGAGTTTGAAGCAGTCAGAACTAGAATCCAGACCTGGTGGTAAAGTGGAGGCTGATATTTTTGTTGCCCTCTCTTCTCCTACTGTCTTTTCTGGAGCTGGAGAGGGTCCTGAGGTTCACAGAGTCATAGGATCTGAGACCCAGAGTTGGAGAGGCCACCTCTCCATTTCACAAATGATCAAACTGAGGCCAAAAGAAGTTAGATGGGCCTTGCCCAAGTCACACAGGGCATAAGAATCAGAGGTTGGATTTGAATCCAGGGCCTTGGCCCCCAGAGGCAATGATGTTTTCCCTGAACCATGCTTCCTTCTGTGGACAATGCCAGTGATTCAGAGATTTGGGGCAGAAGGGTAGGCTGCTGCCAAGTGGGGACCAAAGATATCCCAGGCTGGAAGGGGCTTCCCTGGCACTGAGGTCTTGGAGCAGAGGCTGGATGGCCACTGCCAGGTATGGGTTGGACTTGGTGCCAGCCTTGAGGGTCTACCAGGGCTGAGGGCAGAGGACAACTGACTCAGAAAGGCTCTGCTCCCTTGCAGGTTCTTTGGCACCAAGTGGGTAATGTTCCTGGCTGTGGGTATCTATGCCCTCTTTGTCTCCACCAACTACTGGGAGCGATACTACACACTTGTGCCCTCTGCAGTTGCCCTGGGTGTGGCCATTGTGCCCCTCTGGGCCTCGATGGGGAACTACATCACCCGGTGAGCATGGGCCAGCTGGGCAGGGGTGCTGGGGGCAGGGGGCGGAGGTGTGGATATGTTGGTGGCCACATGGTCCCTTTGCCTCACCTGGCTAGGGTAGAGTGTGTGTGTGTGTGTGTGTGTGTGTGTGTGTGTGTGTGTACTGGGCACTGCCAAGAGAGCCTGGAGTCCTGGGCTCCAAAGGGGTCATGCAGACAAGTTCCATTTTTTTCACCTGAACATGGGGATCTAACTCAGTTCATTTCAGCAAATGTTTATTAGTTATGACTTCTATGTGCAGAGCCTCATGCTGGGGACTGGCACGGGGGCAGTTTACAGGCTAGAAGGGAGAG
This sequence comes from Notamacropus eugenii, assembly GCF_028372415.1. NCBI lineage: Eukaryota > Metazoa > Chordata > Mammalia > Diprotodontia > Macropodidae > Notamacropus > Notamacropus eugenii. Next base: position 20,308,054 of record NC_092873.1, on the reverse strand, counting down.
CAGATACCAACACAGATAATACCGATATTTAATATTACATGGCAGATGTACTAGAGACATGCCTACACAGGGCTGGTAATAGCAGCTCTGAGGAGGAAGGTCTTTATAGATCTTGGAGTCCAGGGAAGACTTTCTGGAAGAGGTAGCATTCGAAGCAGGTTTGCAGGGATGGGTCATGGCTTTTGCACAGGCTGTTCTCTTGTGTGTGGAATACCTTCCCTCACTTCTGCCCTTTCAAGTCCCTAACTTATTGCAAAGCATAGCCCAGGTACTTCCTGCTACAGGAGACCTTTCCTGACCCACCCCCAAGCTGGCAATGCTCTTTTCCTTTGGAAATGATTATCGTATTAGTTTGCAATAAATAGTAAATACAAAATAGTTAACTTCTCTGTGCCCATGTTAAGTCTCATCATATGAGAATGTAAGAGTGAGGATGGGGGTAGGGGTGATGGGGGAAATTGTGTTTTTTTCCCCTAATGTTTGCTGAATTAAAGTGAGTTGAAATCACCAGGTAGGGGGTGCCCAGGCATAGAAGTCACCCTGAGCAAGGGCACAGAGGGGGAAAGGTCCGGATGTGTTAGAAGAAGAGAGGTGTTCAGTTTCCTGGGGGTTTTGAGCATCCTTTCAGGGAGTGGCATGAGACAGAGTGAAAAGGTCAAGACTGTGGATGGAAGCAAAGGGTGGGCAAGCAGCACCTGGACAGCTCCCAGAGCAGCTGAGAGGCTTCTGAGAGGATCTGTGGAATGAGACTGTACCAATGCTCCATGTTCTTTGTCAGGATGTCGCAGAAATACTATGAGTATATGAATTACAAGGAGGAGCACGTGCAGGAGCAGCGGCGGGCCCCGAGGGGGGCCCATACCCCCTATCTTGTCATTTTCCACACCATCTTCTATAGTTTCTTCCACGTGAGCATGGACAGGGCTGGGGGCAGGGCTGGGAAGCCTTGGGAGAAGGAGCCAGGGGAATTTCTAGTCTGGGGCATGCTTGGTGAGGGGGACATTGAGAAGATCACCGCCCCCAAATCCTTACCATCCAGTTTCCCCATCTCATCTGACTTTGGCTTTAATGGTGGTGCTCAGGCCTTTGAGGATGGCACAGAAAAGAGGGTGCTGGGTTTGGAGTCAGAAGAGACCAGGGCTCAGAGACTGACTCTAGCAGTAGCAGTGTGTCTGCGAATAAATCACCCCACCATTTGAAGTCTCAGTTTTTTCCTCTGTAAAATGGGAATAATAATGTCTGGAAACTTAGATTTCCAAATAATAAAGAAAAGTAGCACCTTCCCCCCCTTCCCCTCCACCTGTGACATTAAACAGCTTTGGGGGCAGGGACAGGATTGCCCAGTATCACCCTATTGTGAGGAGCTAGCATGGTGTGGCAGAAAGAGGCCTGGATTTGGAGAGGCCCTGGCCTTAGTATCTCATCTCTATCTGTACGATCTTGGGCAAGTGAGTTGACTTCTTTGAATCTCAGTTTCCTCCTCTGTAAGATGGAGAGATGGGGAGTTGTACTTGCTGACCTCAGAGGGTCTTTCTAGTTCTCAGTCTAGGATTCCATGACCTATAAAGTCTCCTAGGAGACTGACTGTGGGGCTCAGCCCCTAGCTGGGAGGTGGGGCATGAATTGGGATCATGTAGCCACCATCTGCAGCCCCCCTGTCTCCTTTCTTGCAGCTGAGTTTTGCCTGTGCCCAGGGGCCCATGGTCTTCTTCCTCAACGGGTATTTGTATGATCGGAACCACACTCTTTTTAATGTGCATAATTGTGGTGAGTCTGCAATCCAACTCTGTAACTGGGGTTGGGGTGGCAGGGACAGGAAGGGGGTGCCCAGTCTCAATTCAATTCTACAGGCATCTATTAAGCATGTGCTGTGTGCAGTCACAGAACTTCTGTTTGCCTCAGTTTCCTCAGCTATAAAATGATGATAATAATGGCACCTCCCTCTCAGAGTGGTTGTGAGGATCTAATGAGAGAGTGTTTGAGAAAAGCTTAGCACACTGCCTGACACACCGTAGGTGATGTAGAAATGTTAGCTATGATGATGGTGAAGATATGCCAGGCATGGTGCCAGGCACCAGGGAGACAAAGACAGAAACAAGACCTTGCCTCCAAAGTACATGTAGACTGAATATTTAATAAATATTTAATATTTAAGAATGTTTAAGAAAAAATCATGAACGTGAGCATCAGCTACGACAAGTATTCCAATGGGCCAAGAAGAAAAGTGGATTATATGGGAAACCAGGGCCTTCAGTTACAGAGTTTCTTTTTGAAAAGTATGTTAATTTTAACACAGCAGTAACAAAATTGCCCTGCTTGGTCATGGCCCCTTCTGAGCTTTTTCTTTTGCTTTCTTCTGTATTTTTCAATATTGTATTGATGCGCTTTTCTTTCTAGTTTTTTTTCATCAATTACTTGTTAGTAATTCAGCCTCCACGCCCCCCCCCCCCCACGTCCCAGTCCTCCTTTATAACAAATAAGTCAAAAACAAATTGACAAGCTGACCAAATACACAGCAATTTGAAGAGGGGCAGAGGACTGATAAGTGGGATGATCTGAAACAGTCTCACGTGAGAGATGGAGCCTTAAAGGAGGCTAGGGAGTCCTGAAGGGGAGGTGAGGATGGAGGCATTCTGGAGAACAGTGAAGTAAGTGGGTTCGGGCAGCACATGCAGAGGAAGAGTCATGCAAGTGGGGTCTGGCAGGCAGCGTTATGTGGGATGGAACTCAGGAGAGAGGTGAGGGCTGGATATATAGCTCTAGGCAAGACATCTGCCTAGAGATGATAATTGAACCCTTGGCAGCTGATGAGATCACCAAGAGAGATGATGTGGTACAGAGGGAGAAGAAAAGAGGCTCCAGGACAGCTTTGGGGGAGCATACGAGCATGGGGATGACCAAACAAGAGACACTTACTAGGCCATCAGCATGCAAGTTGTCTAATTGCTGGAGGCTGCCGTGTATGAGCCACGACATGGTCAGTGTCTTCAGAGGTCAAGAAGAAAGCATGACACAGTGGGAAGACCGATGAACTTAGAGTCATTCAATCTGAGTTCGAATCCCAATTTGCTACTTCTGTGATCCAGGGCAAGTCTCTTCCTCCTTTGGGGACTCAGTTTCTCCATCTGTAAAATGAAGGGGATAGATTTGAAAGCCTCTGAAGCCCCTTCTTCTAGTAGGTTGTGCTTCTAAAGAATACACTAAGGCAGACTGGGGTGGCCAGAGAAGAATTCCTGGGGAATGTGGACCTAGAAGGACAGCTTGGGTTTGGAGAGGAGGGAATGATTATCCCCAGTGTTGTTCTCTTTAGAGAGATTCTGGACCAGTACAAAAGCCTGTGTTTATCCTGGTCCATGAAAGGCAGATACTTCAGTGGAGTCAAGGTTGGGGCTCCATGTGTCTCAGCAGCACTTTCTCTGTGAGTGTAACATTGCTGAGCCCCAAGTGGGCCACATGCTTTGATCTGTCATCTTAGGATGGGAAGATTGCCTTAAACTATCCACACCTTCCTACCCAGGTCTCCTTAAGAGCAACATCACATGTTTTTAAGACAGCTCACAGGGGTTCAACTTGGGGCCCTTGGCCTGGGGCTCAGCGTGGGCTTGGATTAGGGTGAGAAGCTCAGCTCTGGACTAGCTCCATTGGTCAATCTTTGGATGAGAATTGAAGCTAAGCATTGGTCCCCTGGGAGACAGAGCATGTGACTTCAGATCCAAACAGCAGCCACACACCCATAAATGTGCCAGTGCCAGTGCCAGCCTGGGGTGGCTTTTGGAGCAAACTGGCTTCATTTCTGTCACTGCCTCAGTCCTTGTGACTCCTGTCCCATCTCACTGTGACTGTATCCTCTTGTGTCCCCAGGCACTAACAGCCATGGAATCCTCGTTGGCTTTAACAAGACTGTGCTCCAGAGACTGCCCCACAGCCAAAACCTCATTGTGGTTGAGAGTGTGCTCATGTCGGTGGCCTTTCTGGCCATGCTGCTGGTAGGGATTCCTTCAGTCCTGGCTGGGCATCCATCCTCCTTGTGAAAACTGGAAAAGAAGTGTGTGTGTGGGGACTATAAGATATAGGACTGGAAGGGCTATGGGGGGTGGAGAACAGGGATACCTGTGGGAAGGGGGATCCCTGGTCTTCACAAAAAGGTGTCCCCTATTGACAGCACAAGCTAGCCGCAAAGAAGCTGCTGAACAAACTCTGTTCAGTACAAGAAGTTTCTTGAGTGCCTTCTGGGTGCAGCGCTTAGCCAGTCTGTGGGAATGCAAAATCAGACATGGACACTCTCCTTGGGGAGCTCATGGGGTAGGGAGATATTTCCTCTGGAAGATTACCTGAGAGTGCAGGTTTGTGAGGAGAAGTTTATGGGTGGTATAGGTCATCGGGGCTCTGGGCCCCTCTGGTGCCCAGGACCCATCTCCAGGTGGGTCTGGGTAGGATATGAACCTGTAGGATTGGGTAGATTGTATGGATAGAGACTGAGGCTGGGTGGGTATCTGAACATCCCTAGATCTCAACCTAAATCCTTAGATTGGAACTCAGAGCCCTTGGCATCAGAGGACTAACCTGGATCTGACCCTTGTCCTTGAGTCTTATGATTCTTGTGACTTCAGACAAATTATTAATGAAAACAGAAGCAATAATATTAACTGACATTTTACAATACTTATTTCTTTTCACAACTATTTATTATCTCTCCTTCCTTTTCTGAACAATAAAAAAAGAAAATTTGAAAACCTTCCCCCAAAATATGCCTAATTCAACAAAACACCTTCCCATGTTGGCCATGTCCCCAAATGCATGGATCATTCTTTATTTTCAGTTTGTCCCCTGCTGGGCAGGAGGTTGGTGTCACGTTTCCTCTTTAGTCCTCTAGAAACTGGTTTATTTCTGTATAATGTTATTGTATCAATTGTCCAAACCATGGGCAATACTCTGCATCATTTCACAGAGGTCTGCCCAGTGCCCTCTAAAATGATAACTTCTCATCATTTCTTATGACACAAAATATTCCATTAAATTCGGAGACCATAATTTAGATAGCTACTCACCAATAGAAGGGTATCCCTTCAGTGTCCAGTTTTTGACCATCAATAATGTGGTACATCTGGCTTTCTTTGGTTTCTTTCAGGTATAGTCGTGTTATAGTTAGCCAACATTTCTATAATGCTATAAGGTTTGCAAAGCATGTTATCCAGCTCAAACCTGACAACAGCCCTGTAAAGCAGCTGCTGTAATTGTTACCATTTTCCATATGGAGTGAAAGGTTAAAGTAACTTGCCCATACTCACCTAGATAATAAGTGTCTGAGAGAAGATTAGAAACCAGGACTTCCTGAGCCAATCCAGTAGGCTATCCACTCTGTCATTCTGAGCGTGAGTTTCTACTGCTACAAGTTGAGAGAGCTGGGCTATGCAAATTTCATGCTGTAATTTTGTTCTGTTTCTCAGGTTATAATGTATGTTCCAGAAGAGGCAGGAAGTGTGGTATATAGAAAAAGCCTTAGAGAGATAGCATGGCATAATGATGGAGTGTCAGGAAAGTCTAGCTTTATTGAATATCCATTTTTCCCCGTTGATGACTGGACTTGGGTTTACAAGATAAGTTATTTTGACTTGTAGCTTGAGTATCTTTGATTTTTGGAATATGCTACTCCATTCTCTTCCGTGCTTTCTCTTAAATGTGGAATAATCCTGCGTTGTTCATTTTTGAAAATCTTTCTCTTAACTGCTTGCGGAATTTGTTCTTTGTTAGTAAAATCGTCCAATTTAACCATTACTTGCAGTGGTGTTTGAAGTGCATTTTTCATCTGGCACTGATTTGTGGATTCTCTTGATCTGGATAGTTTTTTTCTGCTATTTCCTACAGGATGATATTTAGATGATTAGTTTATCATGCCATTCAGAAAGATCTCTGGTCCTTAAGTTAACTCTGCACATTCTGTCTCTTCTGCCAGATTTTCTTCTGCTGAAGTATTTTTGTGTTTCAAATAGATTATTTTCTTTCTCAAAGCTTCTACTTTGTAGAATTCTTCCATTATGCACCTAATTTTTGCTGTTCTGCTATTTTTGTTTTTAAATTCTGTATTGAAAGCACTGATTCCTTCTCTTGAGTTCTCACTGTCTTTCTCTTACAGTCTTTCTCTCTCTGTCTTTTTTTCTCTGCATACCTTTCTCTATTTCTCTTTCTGTATCTATCTCTATCTGTCTCTTTCTGTGTGTGTCTCTCTCTCTCTTTCTCTCTCCCTTGCAACCCCCCCCCCCCCCATCTCTCTGTCTTTGTTTCCCATTCTGGAGTTTTTTGCTGCTTCTGTTCCATAACCTCTGAGGAGTTTTCAAGACTCTCTATTTTGTGAAGTAAGATTGGCTCATTTTCCTCCATACCATAATATTTGTTCAAAGTTCTTTGGTTTTCCCTTGAAGTTTGGCTCATTCTTCCTTTCATTTGTATGATTTCAGCTGCTCGTTTGTCTGCTTGGGATCTAGGCTGGTATTCAGGTTTCCTCTCTTGATCTTTTGGATCTTCTGCTCGATATTCTCTCCCTTGAGTTTGAGAATCCTCTCCCTCTTTGGCTCCTCCTGATTCACAGATGCTTCCTGTCTCCCCATCCCCACCCTGGGCTGAGCATCTTTGATTGAGGGGCATAAAGGCCAACCAGGATGAGGACCCTGACGTATACAACTTCCTCAGGCAGTCCTTAGTTGGGTTTCTCTTCTCTAGGCTATGGTTCTTGAGTCTTCCTCTTTGCCGGACTCTTCTGCTCTCTCTCTCTCCTATTCGCTATTCGCTATTCGCACTATTCCTTCCTTCACGTGCCAAAGTAGAATCAGGGACTCCCATCTCTTGTGGGCTCCGAGAGTCACCCTTCAGGTCACTGACAGAGTCACTGATATGTCCAGACCCTGAGTCACAAGCTTTGGGGCTTGTGAGAGCTAAATTGGTGGGGTTAGGTGAGGTCAGGGACACTGAAGATAGCTCTAAACAGGAAAGGGCTTTGGGCTCCATTCATGCAGTTTTGCTCTTGAGTGGCGTTTTTGTCTTCTTATCTTCTAGATTCAGCTGATTTTACTTAGAGTGATTCAATGAACCTCTAGTGTGTTTTCAGAAAACACACTAGAACTTTTTAGTGCGTATGTGATCCCGAATCCAGGAAAATCTCCATTTGAATCTGCCTCAGACCTTCACTAGCTGTGTGACCGTGAAATAGACCATTCAACCTCTTTGTGTATCAGTTTCCTTATCTGTTAAATGGGGCTAATCATGCATGTTATCCTGATCTCATGGGGTTGTTGTAAGGATCAAATGAGACAAGGTATGTAAAGTGCTTTGGAAACCTTGGGACCCGACAATGTCCACTGTTTATTATTACTGTTGCCCACACTTGGCCTCCAGCACTGACCAGCTGTGTGACCGAGGGGGAGTCCCTCCCCAGTCACCCAGAGCTGTCCAGTGGGGTTGAGGCCACTGGCTCAGCCTCCCCTGCAGGGTTGTTCCACCAGAAGTCCTATGTGGGCTTCAAGGGGTGATGTGATTCTACCTCTAGATCCTGGCCCTGTGTGGTGCTGCCTACCGGCCCACGGAGGAGATCGACCTTCGCAGCGTGGGCTGGGGGAATATCTTCCAGCTCCCCTTCAAGCATATGCGTGATTACAGACTGCGCCATCTTTTCCCTTTCTTCATCTACAGCGGCTTCGAAGTGCTCTTTGTCTGCACTGGCTTCATTCTGGTAAACTGGGGGGCCCCTGGGGACTCTGGGCCCTCTCACCAGGGCAGGGTTTTCTGTCCCACAGCCTTAACAAATGCCAGTGGTTTGCAGGCATCTGTCTTGTGCTGCAAGGATGTGGGAGGCTCTCACTTGGTTCCTAGGAGGGAGGGAGCGGCTGGAAGCTTTGAGGCCTCCATCCCTTGTCTCTCCACAGGGCTACGGCGTGTGCTCCATGGGGCTGGAATACCTGGCTCCCATCCTGGCAGCCTACGGCTTCGGAGCCTCGCTCTTCTCTAGTCTTGGGCTCCTTCAGCTCTGTCTGCCCCGACAGGTGCCCTTGGTGGCTGGGGCTACTGTGCACCTGCTGCTCATCCTTGGCTTCTTTTTCTGGGCTCCCCAACCGAAGGTCGTCAGCCACAGCTGGGTCTTCTACATGGTGGCTGTGCTCTGGGGTGTGGGCAGTGCTCTCAACAAGATTGCAATAAGTAGTGAGTACTGATGGTGGGAGATACATCCTCATCCTCCTCATTGTTGCTGAGTTGTTTTTCAGTCATGTCTGACTCAGCCGCATTTAGGGTTTTCTTGATTAGGGTACTGGAGGGGTCTGCTGTTTCCTTCTAAGCTCGTTTTACAGATGAGGAAACTGAGGCAAACATTTAGGTGATCTGCCTGGGGTCACATAGCCACTAAGTGTCCAAGGCTGAATTTGGATTCGGGAAGATGAGTCTTCCCTGACTCCAGGCCTGGTGCGAGATCTCCTGAGGCACCTAACTGCCCACCCTGATGATAGCTCACCTTTCTATAGTGCCTTGAGGTTTGCAAAGCACCCTAGGTCTGTTTTTCATTTGATCCTTTCAACAGCTCTGTGAAGTAGCTACCATTAGCAGCCCTATTTTACAGACAGGGAAACTGAGACTCAGAGAGATTAAGTGACTTCTTCAGGGTCACGTAGTTAGGAAGTACTGGAGGTAGAATCTGTACTCAGGTCTCCCTGACTCCATTTACCATTCTCCCTATGTACCTAGATCTGTTTAGAGACAGGAGTGGAGCCATCAGGCCAGATTTCAGATGGGGGTGATAGGCAGGGGACCCTGCTTAGGGACTGTAGGTGATCAGGTCAATGTGGGACTGCATGGGGGTTTGACCCCAGACCTAGGGTTTGAAGATGGGGGTAAGAAGGCCAGATGGGGGACCCCACTTACCAACCCAGAGGGTCAGGGCCAGACCTGGGACCCTGGGTTTAGAAACAGAGAGGTCTCAGCCAGATCATGCCTTCTGCCCTCACAGCCCTCCTGGGGATTCTCTACGAAGATAAGGAGCGCCAAGATTTCATTTTTACCATCTATCACTGGTGTCAGGCCCTGGCCATCTTTGCGGTCTACCTAGGCTCCAACCTGCCCATGAAGGTGAGACAAGGTGGTATGTGTTCATGGCAGGGCCCCCTGGGAATCGCTTCTTATCTTTTTGTCAATTGTTTTTCACAATTTCCATTGTTTATCAAAGTCTTTTATTTCTATGCGGCTTGCATTCCAAAGGCACCTGTCTCCCCTCTCTTCCCCATTCCTTGTAACTTTAAAGAAAGCTGAGCAAAACCTAGCCAGTATTTTCCTGGTCATGTCATTGTGCAGACTGCTTCCCTGGGTCTGCTCCCTTTGCATCAGTTCACGGGGAATCTCCTCATGCTTCCTGAACTCTGCCACCATGTAAAAACATTTCTAAGCCCCTTACATTTTACAGGTTTCTCCTCACAGCAGCTTTTTCTCGCTTCTGTATCTTTGCACAGGCCGTACCCCATGCTGGGAATGCCTTTCCTCCTCCCCTGCCTCTTAGAGTCCCTGGCTTTCTTCCTCGATGAGCTCAGCCACCCCTCCCCCCTCCCCCAGGCCCTGCTGACTTCCTTCTTGCGATGACTTTGTACACAGCCTGTGCTTGCCTCTCTGTGCACAACTTACATGCCTCTGATAGCTCCCCCTCCCCCCAGTTCCTCCAGGCAGGGATGACTTGATTTTTGTTGGTGTCTCTAGCACCTCAGATAGGTCTGGGCATACAGTGGGGGCTTAATAAATGTTTCTTGAATTGAATTGAACCCAGGGAGGCAGTTTGCCATTCAATCACTTGACCCACTATCTAGCATTTACTCAGCACTTTAAAGAATGAGGATCATGGGAGTCAGAGGACCTGAATTAAAATGGTGCCTTGGAGGCCTGCCAGCTGTGTGATCTTGGTCAAGTCACTTTCCTTTCTCTGGGCCTCAGTTGCCTCATCTGTAAAATGAGGGAGTTGGATTCCTTAGCCTCTAGGGTCCCTAAGGCTCAGAGAGGGAAGGGTTTTACAGCCTCTTTCTACTGCCACCCCCTATCACAGTTAAGTATCAGAGGAAACCTTTGAACCCAGGACTCTCTTGACTGCCAAGGAAGCTCAGTGATGAGGACAGCGAAGGAGAGACCAGGTCTTGTCCTGCTTGGTCCCATACCAGACTTTCACTGAGCGCCAGCTTGTGAGCAGTGTGGTAGAGTTTGCTCTTAAGGACCTCCAGATGTCCCTGGGAGGCAAAGGGGCATCAGAAGAGCCTTCCTGGGCCAGCTGTGTGGTGGGGAGGGCTCTGGACAGGAAGTGAAGAGGCAGGCCTTTCGGGGAAAGGGCCTCAAAGGACACCTTATCCAAGCCCCATCACACCATCCCTGACTCATCATTGTGGCCTGGCTTTGTGGAAGAGGTGGCCTGGGAACTACCCTAGAAAGACAGGTAGTCAGGGCCTTCCTAGCAGGGAGACTGGTGAGACACGACTGCATGAAGTGTGAGTGCTTGTACTTATGGGAAGGAGGGGAGGCTGAGTCCAGCAGGGCTGGAGTCAGGGGCATGTCCAGGAGGGGGGAATGGGCTGGGGTTGGGAGCGTGTGGTGGCGCGAAGGGCAACCCCTGAGCAGCCCCTGTTTCTCCCCCCAGGCCAAACTGGCCATCTTGCTGCTGACTATCCTGGTGTCTGTGATCTCCTACCTGTGGATGGAGTCCAAGCTCAAGCAGCGAGTAGCCTATCGCCTGCCTCGAATCCCCCGGCCCCAACACAAAGTGTGCGGCTACCGTTACCTGGAAGATGACAACTCAGACGAGACAGGCTCAGAAAACGAGCAGGGGTCAGACCGCAGCCAAGATGACTCAGACAATGAGGATGATGACAGGGAGCCCCCACAAGCAGGAGCACAAGGCCCTGGCAGAAGGCGCTACCCATATGAACAGGCCCTGGATGGGGAGGATGGGCCTGGGCATGAGTAGCTGCTGCCCACCTTTTCCTGAGCCTGTACTCCCTCTGCCCCATGGCCCCTTCATCCTCCTTCCCCTCAGGCACCCAGAGCAGCACCAGGCTGCAGGATTCCAGTAGGATTTCCCACTTTAGTCTTTGGCATACCTGAGGTAAACCCTCTCTTTCCTGGACTCACTTGGCCCATCTCTGAAATGGGTAGCCTCTCAGAGGAACCACTGGTACCTGTTCAGGTTGTCAGGATCTCAGTGTGGTTCAGTAAAACTACCCCTAACCAGACTCCCAATTAACCAACAACCCCAATTAACTGGAATTCATTTTGGGAAGAGAGGTTCAGTACGACAAAGAAGAAGCCAGTGGCCAGAAGGGGACCCGAGCTTGGTCGAAAGAGTGTGAGCTCCTGCTTCTCTTGCTCCAGTCTCATCCCTGGAGCATGATGGCAGATGTTCCTAGTGACAGTCCTGAATCAGCCAATTCTGACTTAGGAGGGAAGGGGACTTGAGGCCCCCCTACATTGACTTTGGGCTCTTGGGGGCTAGGGGAGGGGCAGTCGTTCCCCCAGAGCTCAGGCTCCCCACTGTCCCCCCTCAGGAGGTTAGTGTGACCTCTCTGTCCCTCTTCTCCAGCCTCTGAGATTCCCTTGGCGGGACATGAGCTTCACCTACATTTGAAGAATCACTATTACTTCAATCACTGGCTTATGTCTGAGTTATCCCTCTGGCTTCCTATGTGTGGCTGGGGGGTGGGGCGGAAGGGAGAAAGGGACATATGTCTGAGTCAAGCTGGAGGGGCACCCTGGGGGTGGGGGCAGGGCAGTTCAGTGCCGGAGGCAATGTGGCTGGGGGAAAGGAGTTTGGGACTCACTGTGAAGGTTCTGACTGCTGACTCCTTGGCCTTGGACAATCAATCAATCAATTAGTCTTCATTAAGTGCCTACTACGAGCAGACATGGTGCAAGAGCCAACCCTGTCCTCAAGGAGCTCCCAGTCTAAGGGACAAAAGCCCTGCCATCTCCACAGAGATGAGCAAAGCGATTGCTGCTCCTTGTAGCCAGCAAGCTCTGCACCTACTGGGTCTTTGAGGAAAACCACAGGCTCTTAAAGTTGGACGGGGCCTCGTAGCATCTGGCCCAGCTTTTCCAGAATCGTTGTCTCTTCCACAGAGGTCCACACCCCTCCACCCCAACCTCCCGGGGCCACCAGCCTCTGCAGACCCAAGTCCAGTGATGGGGAACATAGCAAATCCTTAGAAAGCCAATTCCAGCTTGCCATTACATTTCACAAATGCTGATTAAGCATCAACTGTGTGCAAAACACTGCCCAGGTGGTGGGGGGACCAAGATGAACACCAGCCCCTGCACTCTTCTACTAGAGGATACATTATGTGACTAGACAAGGAAATAGAAGAGGAGGGAGAAGGAACTTCCTGTTGGTCAGTGTTGAGGCTCCTCCGAGGCTGAAGTGAGGAAGGAGTTTGTGTGTGCTCTGGGCTTGGGGGACAGAGACTGCAGATGGAAATAGACCCTGATCTCTGAGGCCAAGCAGACAAAGCCTAGTTTCTGTTCTTCTTGGCCGACCTTCAGAAGGTTTGGAGGAAGATGTCAAGTCCCCTTAGTAATAATAGCTAACAGAATGAAGTAATGAAAAGAAGCATTTATTAAATACCTACTATATACCAAACGTACTACAAATAGAAAACCAGACAGTCCTCGCCCTCCAGGAGGCTCCCTTCTAATGGAAAAGACTGTCGGGGGACAGAGGCCACGATCACAACAACTTAGACCAGGGTGGGGATGAATCCTCATGTCAAAAGTCTGAATCTGAATCCAGCTCCCTGCATGTGGCAGAACAGGATTGAGAAGAGGGGCAGAAGATGATATTTTCAGGCATGACCCAACTGTTGATTTGTGTGGCTTAACTCTACACATCGATTTACTGACTTCCCTAACAAGGGAAGGTGGGCTTATATTTGGAAGAAATGGGGAAAATTAGTGGATGGCAACTGAGATCATAAAAAAAGGAGAGAATGAATAAAATGTTAAAAGTACATAGAGGAAAACAAGGTTAGGAGGGATGCAAACATCAGGGTAGTTTTGTTACTGTCTTGTTAAATTTAACATGCACTTAAAGACTGTAAAAACCAGAAACTGACAGTTTCATATATAATCCTCTTTTATGTTCTTTGTATATTCAAATGATTGTTTTTGATACTTTTTCATTTCAAAATAAAAAATGTTTTTTAAAAAGAGAGAATCAAAGTCCAAGATGAGTGAGGAGATAGTCAGAGGGCACAAGGCCACTCTAGATGAATCCCATGAACTATATACCAGGAAACGGAAAGAGTTTTTTGTGTCTCAGTTTTCCAAGAGCTACAGACTGGTAAATTTATAGTTGGCAAAATGCTCAAGCAGATTCCAAGCAAAGACTATGGCATGACCAAGCTACCTTTTAGGGACCACTAGCTCCATTTCTAAATCCAGACAAACCATCCCTTTAGTTATACGTTAGAGAATTGTGCTAGGGATCATCCATCAAACTCTGTGGCTTCTGTAGAATCTAGGTACTTGAAACCCTCTCTCTCTTCTCCTCGCTCAACACTTTTCTACTTAACTGTCCACCTGCAGTGATGGGTGGACACTGATCGGCATTGATGGCCTCCCTCTGAGATAATGGGCTCTGGTCTCACAAGGGCAGCAAGATGTGCCTGTGTCAGAGTATTGATCATAGAGCTAGGAAGCACCACTCACTCACTCACTTGCCTCTTTTCTTTCTTCTCTTTGGACCATATGGTCCTCTCTGGAACTTGCTGTGAGGGGATGGAGAGGAGCAGCAGGTATAAGTAGGAGCTACCCCTTAGACCCTGGATGTCCCTTCTGCTTTCTGTTTCCTTTCCTGAGCACAGGTGACTAAGGAACCTGACTGAGATGCAGGTTTCCTATCTGGGAGGCAACCTCACCTTGGGAGGTCAGGAGCTTCTGGGTCCCTCAGTTGATGCTGGTCACATTGTAGCGAGGTGCTCCCTGAAGGTAAGAAGATGACATATCAAGAGGAGAAAAAGTCCAGGTCTAGTACATGGGCCTCAAGGGAGCTATCCGGAGAGTGCAGAGCTGAGGTAAAGCTTTGTGACATACCCATTCAATCAAAATGTCCCATGGTTAAAGAATTAGCCTCCTGTGAGCATATAATAGGAATTATCGGTTATTGTTCACGTTTTGCATTTTTGTCAATGTGTACTTATGAGTTATTTGTGTTTTAAGCATTTCTTTTGTTTGGAGGAAATAAATAGCTGTCCTATACCTTATTTATACTGTACTTTTCTGACGCCTTTTGGAGAAACCTTAGACAGGCGTAAAATTTGTGATTAGGGGCCGCCAGGTGGCGCCATAGTGCAGAGTGCTGGGCCTGTAGTCGGGAAGACTCAATCTGAAATTAATTAAATTAAAATGTGACTCATCTTCCTGAGTTCAAATGCGCCCGCAGACACTTAGTAGCTGTGTGACCCTGGACAAGTCACTTCATCCTGTTTGCCTCAGTTTTCTCATCTGTAAAATGAACTGGAGAAGGAGACAGTTAACCAGTATCTCAGCCAAGAAAACCCCACTAGAGGTCTTAGACACAACTGAAAATGACTGAACAACAAGAAAATTTCAGCTCTGAGTCATTTCCCTCTGATCTCTGGGGTAGGAGCGTAAAGAAACAGGAGTGGGAGAAAGAGTCTGACTCCTTCCTGATCAAGTTCCCCCAGTGCTGACCATGGTTTGTATGAGAGCCCAGACATAGGGGGCCCTTAGTGGGAGAAGGTGAAGTCCCAACTTCCCTGGGCCCACAGGGTCTATCTTTGTCCTGAGATGGAGTGGTCACTTTCTTCTAAAGTCCCTGTCATTTTTATTTCAGCAACCAGTTTTTGCTTGTTGGCTAGACCAATGTTAATTAGATTAATTTTAGCAGAAGTAAATGTGTAACTGGCACAAGAGCCTTTTCCCCAGCAGCAAGAACACAGAGGAATTCCAGCTCTCCCTGTTTCCTTTTAGTTTTTGCAGAATGCCTCCTTGAGGCTTCCTAAAGCTTCAAGGCAATTTCCCCGGGCAGGGCCTTCCCTGTCAGGGGCATGATGAGAGTTGAAAGGAATTTACTCTCCCAAACTCCGCTAAGAGTGACGACTGGGGGAAGGGACTATTTTTTCGTTCATTCCAAGGGATGGTTCTGTGTATAGGTAGGTGTGCGGTGGGGTTTACTATAGTTAGATATTAAAATGCAATTGGAAAGATATCAATAAAAAAGAACAAAGAAATGGCCTTGATAGCTATCTTTTGTCTGTTTGCTGGATTTTGTGATGACCTGGTAGCAGAAGAATTGAAAATGTCTTGACTACGTCCCCTAGGCATGTTGGCCACAGAGAAGCAATGTTCTCCTTCTACCTTCTTTGGGGGAAAAATACAAGCTGTAGCAGGAGAGGGTCGTTCCAGCAGAGGGCAGCACCCTACCACCCACTTCAGAGATGGGGTGGCGAGACTGTGGTCAGGGGAGCTCTGGGGCCATGCCGGCAGAGGGGAGGATTCAGAGAGTGGCCAGAGTGAGAAAGGTCCAGTCATGTTGGAAGTGTGCCACAAATGCCAAGTTCTAAACTTAAAAACAACCAAACTCAGAATTGAAAATGAAAAGAATCAGAGCAAGACAGAGGCTTATGTGGAAATAATTTGGAGTCTTTAGTTGATTGTAAACTCAACGAGTCAACAGTGAGGTAAGACATCCTGAAAAGTTAATTAGACCAGAGGGACCAATGTTATGTAGGAGCCGAAGTAAGAGGGTGTCCCTGAGGTGCTGAGTAAGAGGAGATGTTTGTGTGTTTGCTCTTGTTTTAGTTCAGAAGAAAATGGCCCTTTGGAAAAGCTAATTGATGTTAAGAGGTAAAATGTAACTGAGGGGCAGGAAGGACCAGCCAGTGGGAGCCTGAGCTGATGGCTCATTAACAGTTGTTGTTGTACAGTCTGACTCTTCTCCTGACCCCATCTGGGGTTCTCTGCAGTGGTTTGCCATTTCCTTCTCCAGCTCATTTTACAGATGAAAGAACCGAGGCAATCGGGGTTAAGTGATTTGTCCAGGGATACCCAGTTAGTAAGTGTCTGAGACTGGATTTGAACTCAGGTCTTCCTGACTCCAGGCCTGGGACTCTAATCCCTGCACCACCTTGCCCCCCTCACAGTACCCTAGAATCCTGAAAGGAAGATGTGGCTGGCCTGGGACAGTAAGTCAGAGTATGTTCGCTAACTCTCACATAGGATAAAATTGAACCCTTCACATTTTTAGAGACTCCTGCAGAAGCATGGAGAAATTGGTGAAAAAACAGACAACTTTTTTTCTCCCTTTGTCTTAACTTATAATTATAGTTTTCCCTTACATTTCAGTGAGACGATTCTCTCTGAATTGATTTTTCTAACTTCTGCATGTGTTGAATGTTTAATAATTGTTACCTGCTATATTATGGAAACCTGTGTACTAGGTGTTGCTGTTGAGGCTGATTGGGAAAGCATGGCACCTTTCCCATCCCTTCTGTCTTAATGCTTCTACTTGGGGCACTACGCCCAATTTGCCCTCTACATGTTTTGTGGGCACTTAGTGGTCCGAATGTTTTCTTCCCATTAGAGCGTGAGTTCCTTGAGAACAAGAATTCTTTTCACCTTTCTTTGTAGTTTCAGTACTTCACACGGTGCCAAACAGAGCAAGTATTTGTGGACTGACTGCTTGCACCCAGTAGGTGAAAGATGTTGTTTTTGAAAATTAAGGTAAACTGAGAGAAAATGTTCCAAGTATGATCAATTTATTAGGCTAGCAGTAACCAATAAATTGGGTCAATGACTTCTCTCAGGGAGGAAAGACCTTGAGTGAGGGCTGACAGGATCTTTTAAATCTGAGTGTGTCTTCCTTCTGGTTTGCCTGACAGCACATCATTTGGATCTCCCCTGGCAGACATTTTAATGAGGAAGTGGGTTAGGAGGCACCTCAATTCTTCCCCATTACTTCCTAGTTGGGAAATGGAAATAATTCTCAAGTGATGGGATTAGTCTGCAGATGTGGGTATAGAGTGCAATGCTTTGAATGAACCAAATTAATTTGAGGTAAGTGGTAGTGGATGAGGTTACCAAGGACTGAGCATTTGAATTAATGGATGATGGGTGAAGTTACAAATGTAAGAAACCAGGGTGGAGATACAAATTAAAATAATAAAATCGAGTCAAACCTGAGTAAAGGTGGACGTAATTGCAATGACAAACACCCTGTTTGACTCAGTTTCCTCATCTGCAAAATGAGCTGGAGAAGGAAATGGCAAACCACTCCAGGATCTTTGCCAAGAAAACCCCAAATAGGGTCACCAAGAGTTGGAAAAATGACTCAACAGATTATGAGACAGAAGCTTGACCTCTGGGCAAGTTTCTTCAGGAGTAAGTGAAGGGTGAAATTACAAAAGTAAGGAGTTTAGACTCACACTGTGTGGGACAGTATTAAAGCTATGACTCCTTGACTATGTCTTAAAAATAGAATTAAAACTGATTTTCAGTTTTCCATTGTTCATATTTTCTTGTTGCATTTAAAAAGAGCCAGAATGCTTGCCTTGTTGAATATCCTTGTGTCCTACCAGTTCATAGGGCAAAGATTTTTTATGTGTCCGGAGGCCTCAAGTGATTAATCCATGGTTGATGGAACAGTTTTGTTGGGTACCTTGCCTATTTTAAGGCTCATTTTACATTGTTTACTATTTTCTCTAGTGGAACCTACTGGGTCTGTTCTAGGGTAAGGGTGGAATTCTAATTGGATGGCCCTTCCAATAGCAAGGATCCATTGAAGGAAATTTGGGGGTGCCCTTTGGAATAAATACTGGGAGGAAATCTGCCTGGACCCCAGAGGGGCTTGCTTAGAGATCATACAAGAACCCCTAGAGAATTTTGGTGTGTAGACAAACAGGCTTAGAAAATTTTGTCCATACTCTAGTTGGATGATTTTTTGGGAGGGAATCATGGAAGAATCTTTGCTTAAGACATTTGGTTGATGAGGTCACTTCCAGGTCATCACAAGTCCCTAATTTCTCTGTGGGTGGTCTCACATGCTTTGAAATTGATGGGGTACAGGCTCTGGAAACCCCTTTGAACTCTCCTTGAACCTTCTTTCTTGATCTGGCATTTGCCTGAGGCATCAACCCATCCCAGTCATCTGGCCTTTGATTATCTGCACTTGGTCCCACCTTAGACTTCGCATCCTTGATCCTATCTAGATTTCATTCTCCCTTGGCCACATGGTCCAGGTCACTGGCATTCCTGGCCCTTCTCTGTTACCTCACAGTCACCCCAGCCTATTGGCCATTCCCATAAAGATCTTCCCTAGACCCTCTCCTCCAGTCACTCAGGTAGTTTCCTACATCCCCCCATGAGATCCATCTCAGTCTCCATTAAGATCCTCAGATTAAATCTAGCCCACTTACATTAGCTGTACAAATGTTCAGATTTCTTAAGAGTATGGCCAATATAGTGGATCTTTAAAAAAACCTTGTTTTTCTTTGGCTTAGGTTGAATTCTTTCTTCCAATAACATATTGTTATTTTGGGGTCTCAGCACCCCTAAACCTCAACAGAATTATAGTAGGAACTCAGCTTTCTGAGGTAAAAAACTTCTTTTTCTTCTTCCTTAGGAGTTACTGTTAGAGATGTACTTAATACACAAAAAGGTATCAAGGAAAATTTATTAAAGTAGAATTCAGAGGGATTAAACACTTTGGTCAAAGATAACTCCCCTCCTCTTCATTATGAACGGGTAGTTTCCAAGTAAGATTACAGGAAGACTAAGTCTTGTTCAGAACAATGGGAGCTTCTTTTACTGTTCCGAATTTTGGACTCTGTGCCCCACCATCCACTGGCCCTGTGACTTCATGTTCTCCTTTCTGATAGGCTTTCCCTAAAACAGCTCGTCCTACCTGTGCACAGGTTTCTGACCTCTAACCCAACCATACTAGGTCACAACTCTGTGGAAACAGAATTTCTTCCTTGTTTCCCACATTATTCAATGATTAAACCTGCTCTGTGAGTGTGGGTCCAGAACAGAGGGGTTCAGGGTCTAGGGAAGAAGGAAGAAGGCAGAGTACCCCAGCTTCCTCAGGAACCAGGCATGGAGCCAAGTCAGTCTGGTGCCTTACCTGTGAATGAGGGAGCGACAGACCCCAGGTTCTAAATCTCTTCAGAGAGTTCCACATGTTCTGGGAAAACCTGAAGGGACCAGGGTTTTTTCCTAGATTGGAAGCCAATTCTCTTTCTTTTTTTCATTTTGACTTTTGGGTTAAGGAAGGCTATCTGAGCACAAAGGCAGGTATTTGTGGACCAAGTGGACAGGACTCTTTGCTAAATTGTGAAATATTCCTTGTTTGTCGAATCTGCATAACTTTGGATTCGGGACTAACTCTGGGTTTTGCTTAGATGTGTAGGATTATGTAAGACTTTGTCACATGGAGTGTTTTGAAACTATTTATTGTGTGGACCTGGGAAAGAAGGAAAAGGTCAGTGTTTATGCCTCCCCGGAGACTTCAAAGGACTCTTCTGGGTTGGAAACACAGACAGTGTGTTCTCAGTGCATTCCAGCCTGTTTGTTAAAGATGACTTTTTTTTTAAACAGAGGGGATAGTGAAATGGGGGTTTAAGCCATTGGTCTAAGCCAGATGGCTTAGATGCCATCTACTTGCTCAGCCTTGCACCTCGCCCATATGACAACACCGAGGAGCCTGAGTTGGTGGATGAGGAATGGAAATTTCTTGGAGGGACTGTCTCTCCTTCAAGCTTTAGTCCCCCATCACCAATGGCCTATTGAATATCTCAAACTGGATGCTGCAGAGACACCTTAAATTCAATATGTTTTAGAACTAAATTCCTTATTTCCCCCATGTGCCCTCCTCTCTTCCAGAATTTCTTGTCCCTGTCAAAGGCACCACCATCTTTCTGGTGTCTCATTTCACTCCAGCTCATTGGTTGTTGTTCAGTCATTTTCAGTAGTGTCTGACTCTCCAGGACACCATTGGTCTCCATTTGTGCATCACACATTTCCTTTGAGCTACTTCAATTCTGCTTCGCTCACAGAGTACAGCCCTTTTACTGATGAGGGCACACTATGCTGGTCAGTCCTGTGTCAATGTCTCCCATGTCTCACAATTGATTCCAAAGTTCTTCAGAGAGATCTTGAGAGTGTCCTTGTATTGCTTCTTTTGACCTTTGTATGAGTCGTTGCCTTGTATGAGTTCTTTGTAAAATAGTCTTTTAGGCAAACATATGTTTGACATTCAAACAACATGGCCAGCCCATTGGAGTTGCCCTCTCTGAAGCAGAGTTTGAATGCTTGGCAGTTTAGTTCGAGCAAGTACCTCAGTGTCTCATACTTTATCCTGCCAGATGATCTTCAGAATCTTCCTAAGACAGTTCAAATGGAAGTGATTAAGTCTCCTGGCATGGTGCAGGTAGACTGTGCAGGTTTTACAGGTCAACGATGAGGTCAGCACAATGGCTCTATAGACCTTCAGTTTGGTAGTCAGTTTAATATCTCTTCTCTCCTACAATTTCTTTTGGAGCCTGCCAAACACTGAGCTATCTCTGGCAATGTGTGCATCAACCTTATCATCTATGTGACTGTTCCTGGAAAGTATACTGCCAAGGTATTCAGAGAAGATGAGCACCTCTGGTGGGAGGGCTGCTCATCCACCTTTAGTATTCATCTACCTACAATCCAACTATCGCTTCTGGCTCCAAGAAGCTATAACATGTGCGGTAATCATACCCTTGGCAGATGGCTAAACCAGGTTGGGGTTAACCAAGGGGTCTCAAACCCATTGGTGAGCTAGGGAGATGTTTACCCCAAGCATGTGAAGACTTCTCCTGGCAGAATGGGTGAATGAGAACAATTTGTACCAACAGCCATGAGGGTAGCTGAGGCAGGAGCTGTGGAGCCTTAGAGCTTGGCCAGACATCAAAGATACCTAGGTCATCCACTGCATCCTGGGCCACCACAAGTCATCTTGACTTTGGTCCTGCACCTGGACTTTGATGACTCCAGAAGAGAGTGAGACCAACAACTTTGTGAAACTCTGCCATACTTAAACCTAATTTATGCATGAGTCGAAAGATATTGCCCATACCATTTTACCAAATTCTGAATGCTGTGGAGATACAAGGTAATTAGTGTGAGCAGGACGCTAGCACGTGGAATCGGGGTGGGGGTCAAAAAAGACTTGAAGGAGATCGCCTGTGAGCCATGCTGAGAAGGAAGCCTAGAATTCTAACAGGTGGAGGGAGGGCATTCCCAGGATGGGGGTCAGTCAATATAGAGGAATGGGGTATGGGAAATGGAGGTTGTGGTACAATTTAGCTGTACATCTGAATTGTACATAAACTGATTTTGTAAGGTTTCTTCCTCCCTTCCTCCCTTCCTCCCTCCCTTCCTTCCTCCCTCCCTCCCTCCCTTCCTTCCTTCCTTCCTTCCTTCCTTCCTTCCTTCCTTCCTTCCTTCCTTCCTTCCTTCCTTCCTTCCTTCCTTCCTTCCTTCCTTCCTTCCTTCTTTCTTCTTTCCCTCCCTCCCTCCTTCTCATCTTCCTTCCTCCCTCTCTTTCTCCTTTTTTTTTCCTTCTTTAGAAAGAGGTATTGAAGGTGAAAGGAAGAGAGGTTTTAAGGGCATGTATCTCGGACCCAGAGAAGAGAAAAGAAAGCTTGGAACAGCTCACAGGCTCCTAAATTTAGAATTTACTGAGGGTCTTTGGAGGCCGCACCAACCAACCCTCTCATTTTACAGTTGGTGGGGAGTCAACAATATAGGGATAAAAAGATTAGCACACAGTGATGAATTAAGACAGCTTGGTTTGTCAGTGAACCCAAGGCACTGCTCCAGCTGTGCTCAGCATCCCAGGAGGAGGATTATAATGAGGATAACAATGTTCACAAATCAATTCCCCAAATATTGAATGGGTGGATGCTGGTTGGGTTGGCTAGGTCATGGTGGGATGACCCCTGGATAAGCCCAGGTTCTGCCAAGGTGAGTGCACCCATCTCTGAAATCTACTCCCATGAAAGACTGTTCCCCTCATTCTCCAGGGCAATGACAGTGATGAGCACCCACTTCCTTTGGTTTGCCTCTTATAGGGCAATAATACAGCCAGAATCCACAGCCTTGGCAGCAAGAACTCATGGGGGTCAGGAACACCTGTGTCCAGCCCTCCTGACATATCCTCCTCAGGGCTTTATTTAGTCTCACAGCTACTGGATTAGAGCAAAGATCTGCATTTGAGGATTTACAGAAAATTGATACTTGGGAAGTTAGTGTGAGCATAAATACCATGCAGTGCAGCAAGCAGGTAAAAAGGAAAAGCAAACAAGTCTGTAGTAACAGAGGGCAGGGGTGGGGTGGGAGAATCAGAGACTTCCTAGTCCATGGCTGCTAGATGGGCAGGAGAGTACAGGGGACAGGGCAAAAGCCCTCAGTTGCAGTGCATGCTCCAAGTCGGGTCTGGGCAGGCAAATTTTATACTTTAAAGATTGGCTAGACTGAGAGTAGATACTAGCTTCCAGACACAGGAGGGGCTGTTCCTAATCAGACCCAGATGTGCTGGGGAAATTCACTTATCAGTACCAGACCTGTGTGGGGGAATTTCCTAATTGGGATCAACAATTGGACAAGGCTTTGAATTAATTGGGGTCCCAGGAAAAAGGTGTCAGCTGCAGTCACTGCAGACAGCAGGAGTCAATCAGGAGCTCTCATCATGTACATGTTTGACATTGGATCAGAATGAATCAAAACAGTGGGAGAGCACAAGCTGTCTGTCACCGTTTCTATGTCTACCGTCTTTAGCCTAAGGGACTTCATATTGGAGGCTTGTTGTTTATAATTACAACATCAGACAATATATTTAAAAATTGCAGTTATCACTGTCAGCTAGGTGGCACCATAGTGGATAGAGCACTAGACCTGGAGTCGAGAAGGCCTAGGTCCAAATGTAGACACAAATAGTAGCAATATGACTGTAGACAAGCCACTTCACCTCTGTCTGCCTCAGTTTCTTCATCAATAAAACAGGTATAATGATAGCACCTACTTCCAAAGGTTATTGTGAAGATAAAGTGAGAAAATATTTATAGCGCTTTGCAAACATTAAAGCACTGTCTAAAGGCTCTCTACTGCTACTGTTGTTGTCAAAGCTACCTGGGGCTCCTCTCTTCTGGTCCTGTGCTGTCTCGCACGTGAAATATGAAATATCTAGGGGAAAAGATAGCACAGATGATTGCTTAGGTTTTATACCTTTTATACATTGGGATAAAATCGGTCTCAGAAACCTAGAGGTGAAAGAGCCCTTGATGGGATGCTTGGGTGCATGTGCTTGGGCCCCAGTTCTAAAATCACATTTCTCCCTAGCCTCAAAACACTATCCCATGCAGTTTCTTCCCAGCCCAAGGACACAGCCTGCCCTAGGAACAACTGTTATCTTCCTTCCTGATACAGCAGCCAGCTACACTTATAGAACTTATTAGTCTGAACCAGCTGTGTACTGGCTGAACAGGCTGTGCACTGAGTCATATTGACATTTGCCACTGACTGACCAATCATATGTATCCTAGACTTGACATATGTTTACTCCCTTATATGTATCTTGTCTAACAAGACATTGATGAGAACAACCTGGTATTTCTGAGTCAGCCCTGACAGCTAGTTGACTTAGTGACATTTCAGGCCTAAATTACATCTCCAGGTAGCCCCTCTTTGGGCTATTTCCTGATGAACTCTGGGTAAAATACCTGTGCAGTAGATATCAAAAGTGCATGTTTCTTTAAGAACTAACCACTCCTTAACCACTCCCTAATCCTCCCCCAAAACACCTAGTTAGCATATTTGGCACATGTTTCCTATACAACATCCTCTATAAACTTTACCTGTACCCCTCTAAGGTTGCAGTTTCCTTAAGAACTCTTGCCTGCTGAAAAGTGTAATAAATCTTTACCTTGACCTCAGCAATGCTTGCATCTGCAAATTCATTTTGGGTGACCTGCCCCTGGTACTCTGATCTTTGTGGGGTTTTCACCCCCTCTTCCAGCCCTTATCATCCCCACCGGTCACCCAGTTCAATCCCCTGTGAGAAATAATTCATTTACTCAATTCCAATCAGTATGAATCAGTTTGATATTCCATATAAATCATATAGGGATAGAAAGGGTCTTATAATGGGTCTCAAACTTTAATGTTCACTACTTGTTTACCAAGTTCTGAGGCTCTCTTGTCCAACCACTAGGATGATGACAAAGACATCTCCATTCTGTTTTATTCCAATTCCATGTCCAAACCCAGTATGGGTGGGATGTCTTAATGCTTTTGACAATTCCCTCAGTTTATTTTTGTACCTCTGGACCACTCTCTCCCTTCCAACATGAGCAGGCTCCCATCTTATGACCACTTAGTCTGTGGAGATGCCCCATGCTTTACTCAACCTGTGACAACCCCTCCTCCCCACCCCAGCTGATATATCACTTTTGACCCTTAAGAGCAGGGTCCATCAACTAATGAGAGTCTGTGCCTCTTTTGCACATTTAGATATCAAACCCTATAAAAACAAAGTTCTGAAAGAAAAGGGCATCTCAGACTGTGAGAAAGACCTGAGGTCCACTTCGTTAGAGGGGACCATGGACCCTTTAATAAAGTGCTGTTGGCTCAGAGCTCTGCCTCAGTTTCTTTTACTGTAGGTTGGACAATATTAATTCCCACACCCCTTTACAGATAAAGAAACCAAGGTGAGTTCTGTCCACCCAGAGATGCAGTGGGATGCCTGGAATGTCTAGCTCTTGAAGTTATTGTGGGGAGGGATTCAAGCAGGTGATGTTTATAGATTGGCTTGTGAGCCCTGACACAGCGTTAATTATGTTGTTTTGTTCCAGCAACAGTGGATTGTTTTCCTCTTTGCCTGAAGGACTGCTTCTGCAATTATTATTGTGTTGAAAGCTATGTCTATAAGCACAGGAGAACTTTTCAGCTATCTGGGTGAATGTAATTAGTATCTCTAAGTCAGCAATCTTTTAATAACTCAATTTTAATGGCTTTTTCTCAATCTGCAGACATTTGACACTGTCTATTGCTGGATACTTTCTGCTCTCTAAATTTTTGTGATACTGCTGTCTCCTGGTTCTCCTCCTTTCTCCTTATTTACTCTTTCTGAATCTCCTTTGCTGGATCTTTATCCAGTTCACATCTGCTAACTGTGGGTGTCCCATGGAATTCTGCCTTCGCTTTATACTTTTTCATTTGGTGATCATATCAGTCCCCATGGGTTTAATTATTATCTCTATGCAAATGATTCTCAGATCTATTTATCACATCCTCAAGCCTGCATGTCCAATTACTAGACATTTTAAACTGGATGTTTTGTAGACTCCTTAAACTCAGCATGTCCCCAAAACATACTCATTATCTTTCTCCCTAAATCCTCCACTACTTCCCAGTCCCTATGACTTGCAACCTAGGAGACAGCCTCTACTGCTTATCTCTCAAGCCCCATATCCAAGTTGTGGCCAAGGCCCGTCAATTTCACCTCTGCAACATAGCTTGTCATTTCGCAACATCTCTAGACAATATCTCTTGTCTATTTCTGTACCATTTCTTGTTTATTTCACCTCTGCACCATCTCTGGTCGATTTCACCTCTGCAGCATTTCTTATTGATTTCACCTCTGCAATATCTCTTGTCAATTTCACCTCTACTGCTTCTTCTGAACGTTTCCTTCTCTCCTCTAACACTACCCTCATCGTGGTGCATGGCCTCAGCGCCTCATGCCTGGACTATTGAATTACCTGCTGGAGTGGGGTGGGGTCTGCCTGCCTCTAGTCTCCCCTCCACTCTAGTCCATTGTCCACTCAGTTGCCAAAGTGACCTTCTCAAAGCATAAGTTTTTCCATAGCATGTGACTCCTCTATTGAATAAGCTTCAGAGGCTCCCTATCAATTTCAAGATCACATATACAATTCTCCATTTTCATTTAAAGCCCTTGATAGTGTGGACTTTTCCTACCTTTCTAGACTTTCCTCCCAATACTCTACAATCCAGTGACATAGGTCTCCTCATTGTTTCTTGCACATGGCAATCCATCTCCAGACTTAGGGGTTTTCCAATGTTCTTTAAGCCTCAAATGCTGTCCCTCCACACCCCTACCTCCTGGCTTTATTGGCTTCCTTCAAGATTCAACTTAACTCCCATCTTTCTGTAATAGGACCTTCTTGACACTTCCCCCCCCCCCCCCCACTGTAAATGCCTTCCCTCTGGGATTATTTCCCATTTACATTACATATCTCTTGTTCCTATATAGTTTGCATGTTGTCTTCCCCATTAAGCTGGGAGCTAAGTCTGTCTTTTGAGAGACTGTTGAGAGCAAAATGTCTTTTGCATTTTCTTTGTATCTTCAGCACTGAGGACTTTGCCTGGCACATAGTAGGTAATTAATAAATGCTTGTTGAATAACTGTCTTAGGGGCCTTCCTTTGAGGAATTCACCTAACCATGGATGTGGTCCCAGTAGGTTAGCCACTGAAGCTCTCACTCAGTTCCCATTAAACATTCATCCCCTAGTAGAAAGGAACACACCCTTCACAACTAGATGACTCCATTAGCCTTGGGAGCCATAGCTCTCCCTTTGGGTCTGGGAAAGTGTTTTCAAAAGCTCTGATGCAGAACTCTCTCTGGTCTGACTTGACCTGGTCTGACCCCATGGGGTACCCTAGTAGATTGCTTTCAATTCAGGGCATCCCCTTCTTAGCTCAGGTCCTGCAGAAGTTGGCTGGATATGGGGGTGGGGAGGGTCGCTATTCACCTCCCCATATCATCAAGGAAATGATGACCTTCATGGAAGGAGGGGCAGGGATCCCCAAAGCAGAGCTAGGCTTGTCAGTTTAAGAATTCTAATGTTAGGTGGGGATCCAGCTCTGTCCCTGTCAGACCCTCCTCCCCTCCATCACAATAGCTTCCCACTTAGTCTCTTTCTTCTCCCAACCATCCTGCACAAGGTTATCATGGTGATTTTCTTAAAGTATAGCTCAGACCATATCCCTCTCCTATTCTGGAAACTGCTGAGTTTCTGTTGCTGTGAGGATAAAATACAAACCCATCTCTTTAGCTTGTAAAGCCCTTAAGGATCAGATTCCAATTTATCTTTGTAGGCTGAGTGTACATCACGCTCTCCACTCTGTTACTGTCATCTGAACTATACACAACCTGTCTCTCATGCCTAGAATGTGCTCTCCCCTTACCACCACTTCTTTGAAGTGAATGATACAATATGTGTATGTTATATTCCCCTTGCCCTCAGCAGGGTACGAGGTCCTATTTGTATCCTCAGCTCCTGACACAGTGCTTGGCACCAAAAAGTGCTTGATAAAGTAACCTGGGCTTGGTGAGATCCAGCAGGACCTCCTCAGGATTATGGAGGTTTTCCAGAGACTTGGTAGTCTGCAGGATCTTCCAAGTCTTCATGTTTCCAATTCCTATGGTCTTGAAGGAATTTCTTCCACCCAGTCCTAGAGGTGGGGACATGTACCTGAAGGTAGGAGAAGATGATGGAGGACTCCCCTACTTGCCCTGATATGTGATGAGAAGTAGAGTAAGGATGGATATTGACTTGATCATGGGCTGAGAGCATGGGAAAGTGTAGGTATTCACAAAGTG